>NC_133137.1:40874500-42074500 GCF_048418815.1 Hemitrygon akajei | reverse complement strand
GGCTCAAGGCATAGCCAACCCTGCTGATCTCTACTGGGATCTACTCTCCCTGGACACTTTTTTATATAATGTTACTGTAGAACCTTTTGGGATTTTCTTTAACCTAACTTGCCAGATTTATCTCATACCCTCACTTTGCTTTCTTTATTTCCTCTTTAAGAGTACTCCTAACCTTTTTCTGCTGTCTTCTGCTGTTTCAGCATATCCACTTCAATGTTCAACATGTTGTCTGATTAGAGATGCTCTTAGGCACACCACTGGTGTAACGTGGTTACCGGTATTTGAGTTACTGTTGCCTTCATGTCATCTTGAAACTGTTTGGCAATTCTCCTCTTCCTCATTAAAAAGGCGGTTTTACACACAGAACTGATGCTCACTGGATATTTTTTTTGTTGTTTTTTGCACCATTCTCTGTAAAATCTAGAAACTGAGTTTGTGTGTGAAAATCCCAGGAGATCCGCAGTTTTTCAGATACTCAAGTGATCTTGTCTAACACTAACAATCATTCCACAGTCAGTCACACAGATTACATTTCTTCCCCATTCTGATATTTGGTCTGAACATCAACTGAAACTCTTGACTATGCTCTGGTTGTTATGAATTGAGTTGCTGGCACATGATTGATTAGATATTTGCATTAGAAGCAGGTGTACAGATGTATATAATGAAGAGGCACAGAATGTATGTCAGTGATAATACATCTGATTCTGATTTTGACAGATGGTGCTTTGCACTATTATAGAGAAAGGGATATCTGGCAGCTTCGTAGATTGTTCTAGTATTGGGAGTAATTATTTATTTACTGTTTATTGTATGAATGAGACACATTAATGTGAAATGATTTGGAGTGATACAGATCATAAAGTGAATTGGTTGATAAATTGCAGAGTTGACAGATTTTCTTCCATCAATCCCTGCTGCCCTGTTACACTTCCCAAATAATGAACGGTTAGGAGGCAAGAAGTATTTCAAAGAAGACATGCTGCTTCATCAGGAAGTATTATTAGTGGCAGCATTGGTTTTACCTGCAACTTGATGGCATATAGTGATGTTTATCCTGTTGTAATTTCAATATCATTACCTAATCTTATAACCATCAATAATACCAAACTCTTTTAAGAACTACTTTGAGTTTATATTCTATTACATGTACTGTGATAAGTACTTGTCACAGTAAGTAGTTCATCAGGAATAATGTTCCTTTTTAATATTTCTTTTACTTTTAAAAAACTTTGTGTGTTTGCTCTATAACTTTAATTTTACTACTATTGCTCTCGGGACCAATCCTGATATGTACATTGATAGTTACTTTATTATGAGCTTACTTCAGCCATTGAACGGATATCTCCATAACATTAAATCAGTGGTTCATAATTGTCCTTTTTAATTTTGCAATAGATTTTATAAAAGTAAGTGTGGTATCATGCAAATAGCATATAAACTGAACATGCCTCTCATGTTTCCTGAATTATTTAAATGCAGAAGACAAAATAGTTTTTTAAGTTGTTAATTGCTTTCTCATATGTTTCAAGGCCAAAGTGTATTTTCCTTAAAAGCAACCATTAATTAAGCATCACGAGTGAATCTGCAGATGCTGGAAATAAAAACACAAAATGCTGGCAGAACTCAGCAGGTCAGACAGCATCTATAATCACTCCTGATGAAGGGTTTTGGCCTGAAACGTCGTCACTACCTCCTCCCATAGATGCTGTCTGGCCTGCTGAGTTCTGCCAGCATTTTGTGTTTTTATTTTTTCATTAATTAAGCATCATTAGTTTAAATATATCTTTCCATTTGTTAGAATTGTATTGATATGTTTCTCTGCTTTTAGGTACAACTTACATTTATACCATCTGTAGACATTTAATGGTTTTAGCATTCTATGCTCAGGTAAGACACATTAAATTGGCTGTTCTTTTATCTTCAATTTTGGGATAAATTTTGCATTGTTGCTTGTCAGGAAAGGCACACAGAGCTACTGGAGTTCATTTATTTTTGTACTAAGCAGATATAACTACATGAGGTACACTGCTACAGTGTTTATCCTCTACAGAAAGTTAAAAGAAAATGTTTCCCATTTCTTGTTTACATTTTAATTTTTCTTTTGATATTATAATAAATTAACATGCACTTGTACGGTATAAGTAAAATATCTAAAGTGTTTCACTGAAATATTTTTAAACAAATTGATCCATATACACCTATTTGTTTCCCTTTCCCCACCTTTGAAGTGTCTTGAGGATGGTAATTAGGGAATGAGCTCTGAGGTAGTTGATTCACATTGTTAGGTGGATGGCTTTGATTTAAGAGAGAGTAAATGGCTAGTAGTTAACAGCTGGGGAGCACCAGGGATAGAGATGATATATGTGAATCATAAGGAGATATTTAACTGGGCAGGAGGTAAATAAAGGGAGTAGGAGCTAAAAGTGGTGAGGCCTAATAGAGAGGGGAGACTGAAAGAGGCAGAGATGGGAAATAAGCGAGAACTTTGGAGACTAAGAGAGTAAGGGGAGAAGGATAATGGAATAGGGCAGTTTAGAAGAGGAACACTTGTGTATCTGTGATGTAATGAATGAGTGATTAGTAGGGCACTCTGTGTGTGCTTACATAACCACACTGCTTGCTTTAACAGCTGCCCCTGGTGCAGGTAATTCATCCTCAATTCCAAGGGACTGCCCAAGAATTCCATATGTTTGAGTGATTATACTATCTTTGTCTTTTTGTCTGCATTTGGTCCTCTTCCTTTACCTAGATTTGTATCAGTTATTTTTCCTCCATCTCCCTCTGTGTTTGCATTTCAAGCTTGCTTTTATAAAGTGTCTTTAATGACTAAGTTATCCCGCATTGGTTTAAAATTAGTGATAAATATCTTCCTATGTGGTGAAGAGCTGGAACTGGGTTGAGGCAGCTGGCTGGAGTATAAGGGGAAAGAAGTTCATTCACCACAATTGCAGATGGGAGAACTTTGGATCTATGGATCATTGGACTCTCTTCCAGGACATGTACAACAAAATGGTTTGCATCTGAACTCAAGGGGCACCAATATCTTTGTTAGGAGATTTGCTAGTGCCATTTGGGAGGGCTTGAACCACAGCAGCAGGGCAGTAGGTGGTAGGGTTGAGGACAAGAAAGGTGGTCGAATAAGTAAGACTGTAAGGAAAGACAGCAAGGGTGGGCTAATAAACAGCAAAGTGTTGACTTAATGCTCCGCACAAAGTGTCTGCTCCAACTACACGTACCTCTGTTTTCATACCTGTCTCAATGGTCCTGAAGGTGCTTTAGGTTCCTCTTCCACTTCTACACCTTGCTTTGCTTATTCAGTCCATCCTAATCTGAGATTCTGCTTGGAGATGTAAATCACAGTGGCATGTTCTCTACCGCTTGCTTATTAACATTATTTACCTTGGGAGTGAGAATGGACAAGTGAGATTCCTGTGAGGCTGCACAGACCAAGGTATAAATCCATGATGATTAACCATATATCTTTTTGAACCTGCACCCAGCAGGCTAGTGTGAGTGAATACTAGTGCTCACTGTCTTTCCTGTTGAGGTTGCATTCCCAGCAACTTGGTTGGAAACCTCAAGCTAATGTGCAGCAGTAGCCTGATACCTTTCTGAGATTTTATGGTAATTAGCACAGGATCAGCTACAATTCTGAAAGGTATCAGTTTGCCAACAAACCCCTGCTGTGCTATAATTGGGAGAATAATGTTTGCCCACAGAAAATAAGGACTTGCTGTTACACAGTGATAATGACAGAAAATTGGGCATGAGCAGTGCTGGGATGAACAGCTGCAGGTAAGTGACACAATACCTGATTATGGATCAATTTAAAATCAGAGAATTTCTAGTCCAGGTAATATAGATAAATTAAAAAGAAACACTGTGGGTATAGTTTAATTTTCAGCTATATTGAGAATCTGACTGTGTTTCATAATTCATGTTGTTTGAATAGGCTTTTGAATATGTACTGTGGGCCAGCATCAGCATGGAATCATCTGCCCCACTTTTGACAGTTCGCTATCTTAGCTGGAGAGCCACACTTTATACAGCTGTGTGTCAGTGTTACTATGACTGTGACTCTGGCATACTTGGAGAGGTATAATATTTTAATTGTTCCAATCAACATTTATTTAATCTTTGTTCATGCTACATATTTTTATATTCACTCCACACTGCATAATCCATTCTTCAATTGTGCCACGCAATAAGTAAAAATGCAAATCACTTTTAATCAACATTCACATCTGCCAAACCTTCATATTGGCAGAGAAATACCTTGATGACTTCCACATTCCTCTTATTCATCTAAAAAAATATAACTTCTTTAAAAATTAATTACTTTTAACTTCATTTTCCATTTGATATGTTTTCCTGTAATTAACTAAATTCTTGAGCACTCGCCTTATTTTCTTTCTTAGCCTTATGCATGTTAGATATATAGATGCAGGAACATCTCTGTCTTGTCTGTCTCTGGCCCTGGAATTATAAATTACTGGATATTAAGGGAATCAAGGGAGATATGGTTAGTGGAGGCACAAGAGACTGCAGATGCTGGAATCTGGAGCAAAAAAGAAGAGCTGCTGGAGGAACTCAACAGGTCAGACAGCAACTGTGGAGGGAAATGGACAGTTGATGTTTAGAGTCAAGATGAGGCCCTGAAGAGAGAATATAGGGAACTTGGTAGAAAACTGTAAGTAGGACCACTCTGGATTGCTGCCTGTACCCAAAGCTAGTTAGGGTAAGAATACGATGATTTGGCAAATAAAAGTGTGGCTGATGAATTGATGCAGACAGCAGGATTTCAGATTTCTGGATCATTGGAATTTCTTCAGGAGAAGGTATGGCTTGTACATAAAGAACGTGTTACACCTACAAGATGGCTTTTTAAAGCAGCTTGTGGTTGAGCCCATGCGGGAAAAGGCAATTCTGGATTGGGGGTTGCTAAATGAACCAGATTTGATTAGTGAGCTTAAAGTTGAGAAACACTTAAGAGTCAGTGATCATAATATATTCTCCCTGCAGTTTGAAAGGGAGAAGCTAAAACAAGATGTATGTATTACAGTGGAGTAAAGAGAGCTACAGAAGCATAAGAGAGGAACTGGTTAAAGTTGATTGGAAGAGGACACTAGCAGGGAGGATGGCAATACACCAATGGCTGGTGTTTTTGGAAGCAATTTAGAAGGTGCAAGATAGATTCATCTCAAAGAAGAAGTATTCTAAAGGAAGAATGAGGTAACGGGCTGACGAGAAGTAAAAAATAGCATAAAAGGAAAAGAGAGGACATCTAATATATCAAAAATTATTGGGAAGCAAAAGGATTGGGAAGCTTTTATAAACCAACAGAAGGTAACAAAAAATCAATAAGAAGAGAATAGAAGCCTGTAATATAAAAGAGGATGCCAGAAGTTATTTTTCCAGATATAAACAAGTAAAAGAAAGGCATGAGTGGATATTGGACTGTTGGAAAATTACAATGGAGAAGTAGCAATGGGGGCAAAACAATCGCAGATTAGCTTAATAAGTATTTTGCGCCAGTCTTCACTGTGGAGGACACCAACAGTATGCTAGAACTTCAAGAGTGTCAGGGCAGAAGTGAGTGTACTCGTCACTACTAAGGAGAAGGTGCTTGGAAAACTGAAAGGTCTGAAAGTAGATAAGTCACCTGGGCCAGATGGACTACACTCCAGGGTTCTGATGGAGGTAGCTGAAGAAATTGTGGAGGCACTAGTAGTGATCTTTCAAGAATCACTAGATTCTGGACAGATTCCAGAGGAATGGAAAATTGCAAATGTCACTCCATTATTTAAAATGTAAGGGAAACAAAAGACAGGAAATTAGAGGCCAGTTAATCTGACTTCAATGATTGGAAAGATGTTGGAGTCTATTACTAAGGATGAGGTTTCAGGGTACTTGGAAGGCACATGATAAAATAGGCCAAAGTCAGCATGATTTCTTTAAGGAAATCTTGCCTGACAAACCTGTTGGAATTCTTTGAAGAAGTAATAAGCAGCATAGACAAAAGAGAGTCTGTAGATGTTGTTTACTTGGATTTTCAGAAGTCCTTTTACAAGGTGCCACACATGAGACACTAAGATAAGAGCCCATAGTATTACAGGAAAGAAATTAGCATGGCAGAAGATTGGCTGACTGGCAGAAGGCAAAGTGTGGGGAAAAAGGGGCATTTTCTGTTTGGCTGGCAGTGATTAGTGGTGTTCTGCAAGAGTTTGTGTTGGGGCCTCTCCTTTTCACATCGTGTGTCAATGATTTGGATACTAGAATTGATGCCTTTGTGCCCATTTTTGTAGATGATACAAAGGTAGGTGAAGGGGCAGGTAGAAGCAGGAAGTTTACAGAAGAACTTAGACAAATTAGGGGAATGGGCAAAAAAGTGGCAGATGGAATGCAGTGTAGGGAAGTGCATGGTCATGCAATTTGGCAGGTAGAATAAAGGCATAGACCATTTTTTAATTGGATATAAAATTCAGAAATCACTTGTGCAGAGAGACTTTGGAGTCCATGTGCAGGATTTCCTGAAGGTTAACTTGTAGGTTGAATTGGTAGTAAGGAAGGAAAATGCAATATGTATTCATGTTCATTTCGAGAGGAGTTGAATATTAAAAACCAGGTTGTAGTGCTGAGGCATTATAAAACATTGGTCAGACATCTCTTAAAGTATTGAAAGTAGATTTTGGCCCCTTATCTAAGGAATTGGAGATGGTCCAGAGGAAGTTCACAAGAGTGATTCCAGGAATGAAATGGCTAATGTATCAGGCATGCTTGATAGCACTAGCCCTATATTCACTGGAGCTTAGAAGAATGAGGAAGGATCTCATTGAAACCCATTGAATATTGAAAGGCCTAGATAGAGTGGATGTGGAGAGAACATTACCTATAGTGGGGACTCTAGGACCAGAGGACATAGATTCAAATTAGAAGGACATCCCTTTAGAACAACTGATGAGAAGGAACAACTATAGCCAGAGGGTGGTGAATCTGTGGCAACAGATAGCTGTGGAGGCCACGGTGGCCTTTTGTTGGTTGGGATTGATCATGGATGTTGCTTCCTAATTATCTATGTCAAAATCAATACTCAAGGCAGTATGTATGGAGAGCAAGCTGTTGCCTACACACCAGGCTCCCCCTCTCCATGCAGCTTATGAATCCAAAAGAACAACAGAGACCAATGCAGTTTGATACTAGCGGGAGTTGCTATTCAGCATTGAAGTCAATGTAGAACTGATTTAATGACTCCAGCTCTGGATTTTTCCTCTGGGTTTACTCCCAAAACCTTCCCCCAAAGTGGATATGACAGCAAAGCAGTTTGAGATTAGAATTTTTAATTTTATTTTTATTTTATTCAGATACAACACAGAGCAAGTGTCATAAGTCGGATGTTGAATCAGGACCCAACTGCAGGACACAGACACTGGAGTCCTGGAAACAGGATGAGACAGAACCCAAGGATGGGACGGGATGCAGTCCAGGCAGGGGAAGCAGGACCAGAATGAGGGACTGGGAACAAGGAGTCTGGGGTGGACTCCAAGCCTGAGACTGGACAAGGACCCAGAACCTGGGTCTTGCCTCGGGCTCGGACCCCCAAACCCAGGCGAGGACGTGACGAGGCTTGGTTAGGGACTTGGGGTCTTGAGGCTTGGCTCGAGGCTTGAGGCTGGAGGCTGCAGGCTTGGGGAACTTGGAGGCTGGAGCTAGGGGCAGACTAGGAACTGTACATCAACATGGAGCCGGGACTTATCCACTAACAAGCCGGGACTCATCTATAACTTCACACCAAGGTGGGGCAGGACCATCCTTGGGGAAATGGCAGAACAGCCTGACCTACCAACGGAGGCAAAGACAAGACAGATCCCCCGGCAGGGCAATGGCAGAATGGCTGGACTTACCCCGCGGGGGCAAGGACAGGAAGAGACAAATACCAAGGAACGACAGACAGTTGCACCTCTGCATCGGGGTAGCTCCGAGTAGCCATTACGGCCGGCAGCCTTTGCTGGCTACAGAAGCAGCCAGATCCCTACCTAGCTCAGAGTGGCTGATGGCCACCCAGCTGGCCCAGGAAACAGCTGAATCCATAGCGCAATGACCGCTCTGACTACTACCAGCAAGGCTCCCAGAAGTCATGGTTCTCCAATGCGGCCCCAAGGATGGCAAGAGTCCATTCTAGCCTTCCAGCAGCCATCTGTGCCATGAGTATCTTGACAAGACAAGACAAGACAAGACAAGACAACCCCCCCCAACCACACTCGATGCCAGGGCCACTTATATTCCCAGTTCCAATGTGAGCCTCAGGTGTTTCTAGTTAAGTCCAACCACAGCAAGGGACTGCCGGAAAACCCGGAGTCCAGAGTCCGTGGACCAGACCACGGACTTCGGACTGAACCACCACAGTAAGCCCTTGTGACAATTTGAGCTGCCCACCCAGCAATGCTCGATTTAACCCTAGCCTAATCACAGAACAATTTACAATGACCAATTAACCTACCAACTGTTATGTCTTTGGACTGTGGGAGGAAACTGGAGCACCCAGAGGAAACCGACACGGTCACAGGGAAAGCATACAAACCCTTACAGAGAGCAGTGTGAATTAAGCCCATGTTCCTTGTATTGTAAAGCATTGTGCTAACCACTATGCTACCATGCTGTCCACAGATGTGGAGGCCAAGTGATTGTATATATTAAAAGCAATGCTTGATAGGTTCTTGATTAGTAAATGTGTCAGAAGTTATGGGAAAAGGCAGGAGAATGATGTTGAGAGGGATAATAAATCAGCCATGACTGAAAGGCTTAATTCTGCTCCAATGTCATATGGTCATATTATCCAAGGAACGTATGATTTGCTTACCCCTTAACATAGCTTGCTGCTTTCTTAAATCTCATACAGCATCCACTCATGTTATTCCTTTGCAGAATGTTTTAAAATGAGGTCTTTAATTGTTTTCATAATTAATTAATTAATTATACTTTAACTTCTCAATTCTATTTGATCAGTTGTTCTTGCCCATCATCTCTAAGAATTTGCAATTTCATTGTTTGACAGTGGAGATAGCTTTGGCATACTCTTGGATAAAGATGGAACAGATGCAATGATCTGTCCTGTGAAATTCCATGATTGTCCTTTAACTCTGACCAACATTATTATGCCCGTTCTTACCTTTGTTCATCCAGGGAATGTAGCCCGAGTTTATCAAGTTGCCATTACAAGTATATTCTCTCACCTCTCTTAATAACCTGTCAGAACTTTTGGATATGGCCTCAGATGTGGATACTTCACTGACCTTTAATGAGAACTGTTGCAGAATTTAAAGGAATCTTCATCTTGATTAATGGGACCACTGTTGATGACACCATAGAAATAGAAATGACATCCTTTGACATAAAATAAGAAATAGAAAATGTGTGCTTCAGAGGTTGCTTAATCTTTTGAGAATGACAGCAAACTTTGTTTCTGTGCTATGGGCTGCAAATTCTGGGCCAATGTACCATTTTGTGGTAAATTAATATGCTACATATTCTCATTCTTCATTTAGCATGTTAATATTCCCTTTGTTGTTTTAAAATAGACATTCGCTCGCCGTGCTTTAGGGAAGATCAGTGAATTAAACCATCTGGAAATGATGAGCTCATCTCCTCCAAGTCCTGAAACTACTAAAATCTTTAGGGAGGCCACTATCAAGGTACCTAATGTGGCAATATAAAATGTTCAGTGAAATTTAACATCTTTTGTTTTTAAAAAAAATACATTTGGATTGAAAATACATTACCTGTTTTAGGTATCTGTAATGATCTTCAAAAGAGCAGTTTTTGAAAGTAGAAGAAAACCAAAAGGAATTTTGCGACCTAAGTTGAAAACTAACTACAGAGACACCCACAATGTAAGTTTTTAAGTAACTAGAATAGTATTGAACCAAGGTTAACCTTGGTTAATTGGGGACCATGAAGAAGTGATGCTTTCTAAAATTATTCTGCATAAATGCGTCATTGAATTGTGATGTTATTTTAAACATTTGGTAAAGCTACTGTTCATTGATCTCTATCCATCATAATGCTTAATTAAATAAAAAGATAATCATTATGGTTCATAATCATTGAAGTGTGGACAGTTAGTCAATAAACCATCCCATTTCTTTGGTATAAAGACTGTTCTTTACCATGCGCCAAACTGTCAATATTCAGTGTGGTCATGGAAAATGCCCTGTTTTATTTTCTTGCTGTAAGGATACGAATAAAATGCAACTTCTTCTTGTTGTAGGCTTAAATGTGATAAGTTTGACCTACCTTCTAGGTCAATACACTTTCACAATACAAGTTTTTCAAATGATTTTCCAGTTACCTTTTTAGATGTAGTCATTTTTTATTCCAACACCAGTCTTCCAGGTATTGATTCCAAATGCCAGTGCTTTTTGAGTTAACATTTTATTCCACAGTTCCCTTCTTCTAATGAATGAAAAACTATGTCCCTGGGATTACTGACCCCTCTGTCAAGGGAAATGGGTCTTTGTAGTTTAATTTGTTGAGGCTTTTCATAATTTTAACACACCAGTTAAGTCTCCTCCTGGTCTTTTTTGAAAAAAAGAACAAACTGGTCATTCTCATAGAGTCATAGAATTCTACAACAGAGAAATAGGCCCTTTGGCTCATCACATCTATGCTGAGTATTATGCCTGTCTATGAAAATGCCATTTGCCTCCACTAATTCCGCATCCCACTATTCTTGCTCTTTTAAGTACCTGTCAAAGATGCCACTTAAACGTTGTTGCATAACAGAATTATAGTCACTGGACCCAAATACTCCCCCACTACCTCGTAAACTATTGCCAGCCTCATTTCCGAAAAGGAGATTGTGCACAGTCCCTTCTCTAGTAGAGCAATCTCCCCATAGCTTCAGAAAACTTTCCTGGACATACTTGTGTATCCAGAGATACCGGCCATGTGACAGATGCACTGCCACCTGGTTGGTCGGAGGACACACCACATGCCAATCAACATTTGGTCCCTCCCAACTAATCAATGCACACCTAAATTATTGGTCACCTTAATTGGATTATCTCGCCCAGCCCCATGCTATAAAAGGTGAGACATATCCCTGGCTCGCTCTCTCTTACAGACCACCTCATTGGAGGTAAGTGCATTAATTTATGTTTGGGAAGGTCTATCGTTTGTCCTGGTAAGGGAGCCATGGCTATCCAAGGTCAAGGGGGATAGCTGTTGTAGTGCTTTTCCCTTGTTCTTTGTATGTGTAACCATACCCTGTCCCCACACCGCTTCCTGTGTATTGTAGTTGCTTGTGTTGACCTGACTTTCCCTTTAATAATAAACTCCTTATTATTAAAACTGTGTGTCCAGGCCTCTACTGTTGAGACTCAAAGAACCAGTTATTTCCATCACAACAGTTTATCAACTTTTTCCCTAAGGCTATCCCAGTCAAGTCAGGAATGGTAAAATAAAGTAATATCATAACACTATTGTTCTTGCACCTATCCGCAATTTCGCTACATACTTCCTCTAGTTCCTGCTTACTACTGGGTGGTGGGGAGGGGGGGAGGAAAAGAGGATTTGAAGTATAATACCAACAAAGAGTCACCCCTTACTTATTATCCATATAGCCTCACAAAATGTTTCTCTGGGATATCCTCTTTGAATGTTGCTGTAATGCTGTCTCTAAACAATAGAGCAACTCCCCTTCCTCTTACATCTACCTTTATCACACCAAGAATATCGATATCCCAGAACATTGAGCTGCAAGTCCTGCTCATCTCTTGGCCATGTTCCCATAATAGCTTTAATATTAGAATTCCAAATGCTGACCCATGCCCCAAGTTCATCTGTCTTATATGTCAGGTTTCTTGCATTAAAGTAAATGCAGTTTAGCCTGTCAGACCCTCCACATTCACTGTCCTATCCACTGGACTTGCTGCTCTAACCTTGGTATTTGCTTTAACTTTCTCTTCTGTTTGATTACTACTTTGCATCCTACACCCAGCAAGAGTAGTTTAAACCCTCTTGAGTAGCTAGCACCTGCAAATCACCCTTCAAGTATATTGTACCCCTCCAGTTCAGATGTAATTTTGCCTTTCTTGCACAGATCTCCATAAGACCATAAGACCCCTATGAGCAAAATTAGGCCAATCAGCCCTTCAAGTCTGCTCCACCATCCCATCATGGCTGATCCCAGATCCCACTCAACCCCATATACCTGCCATGATTGGAGACTATCAAAACACAAAAATACAACTGCAGATGCTGTGGATCAAAGAATACATACACAACGCTGGAAGAACTCAGCAGGTCAGGCAGCATCTGTGAGAAAAGAGTTAGCCAACGTTTCGGGCCAAGAAACTATCAACCTGCCTTAAATATTCCCCATGGACTTGGCCTCTACCACTTTCTGTGGTAGAACATTTCACAGATTCACTACACTCTGGTGGAAAAAATATTCCTCCTTACCTCTGTTCTAAAGGGTCACCCCTCAGTTTTGAGGCTGTGCCATCTAGTTTGGATACCCCCACCACAGGAAACAACCTCTCTACATCCACCCTATCTAGTCTTTTGAACATTCGGTAGGTCCTTGAAGAAATTCCAGTGGTTCAAGTAGTACCAGCTATTCAGCAATGCATTCATTTGTCCTATCCTCTTTTTCTTACCCTTGGTATTATGTGGCACAGGCAATAATGCTGAATTGTCTTGCATCATAACTGCAATTCTGTGGCCCTGAAAATACACAACATCTTTTTCCTCTACAGACTCTCTGGGGTAACTATATCTTTTAAGTGATGTTAACCTACGTAGTGAGTGCAGTTTCTTACTTGAAGTGAGGCCACAAGACTGGGCTGCAGCTAAAACTGAAAAACAGGGCCCTGAAACCACCACTCCCTACCATCTTCCTGGCTAATGTATATTCTCTGGAAAATAAACTCAGAACAAGACTGCTGTACCAGAACTACATCAGGGACTGCTGTGTACTCTGCTTCACAGAGACGTTGCTCATCCCAGTACTCTGCACACAGCACTGCAGTTTGGACAGTGGTATCAGGTAAAGACTGATGTGGCAGGGCAGCCTTTGATTTTTAATTAACTCAATGTGGTACAGAAGTTATAGGAGCAGAATTAGGCTATTTGGCTCATCGAGTCTACTCTGCCATTTCATCATGGCTGATCCATTTTACCTCTCAGCCCCAATCTCCTTACTTCTCTCTGTATCCCTTCATGTCCTGACTAATCAAGAATCTATCAACCCCTACCTTAAATATACCCAATGACTTGGCCTCCACAGATTCACCACTCCCTATCTAAAGAAATTCCTCCTCACCTCCGTTCTAAATTAACATCCCTCTATTCTGACGCTGGTCTTAGACTCCCCCACCTGTGAACCACCACTAGTCACTAGCAGCCAACCGGAAAAGGCTCCCTTTATTCCCACTCTTTGCCTCCTGCTAATCAGCTACTGCTTTGTCCATGCTAGTATTTTTCCTGTAATAGCATGGATTCTTAACTTGTTAAGCAGCCTAATGCATGGGACCTTGTCAAAGGCCTTCTGAAAATCCAAGTACACAACATCAAACATTGTCTATCCTGCTTATTATTTCTTCAACAAATTCCAACAGATTTGTCAAGCAAGATTTTCCCTTGTGGAAACCATACTGACCATGGCCTATTTTATCATAAGACCATAAGACATAGGAGCAGAATTAGGCCATCTGGCCCATCGAGTCTGCTCTGCCATTCAATCATGGTTGATCCTATTTTCTTCTCCTCCTCAACTCCAGTTTCTAGCCTTCTCCCTGTAACTTATCAATCTCTGCCTTAAATACACCCAAAGACATGGCCTCCACGGCTGCATGTGGCAACAAATTCCAGAAATTCACCACCGTTTGGCTAAAGAAATTTCTCCGCATCACTGTTTTGCAAGCGTGCCCCTCTATCCTGAGGCTGTGCCCTCTTGTCCTAGACTCTCCTAGCATGGGAAGCATCCTTTCCACATCTACTCTGTCTAGGCCTTTCAACATTTGAAAGATTTCAATGAGATCCCCCCTCATCCTTCTGAATTCCAGCGAGTACAAACCCAGAGCCATCAAATGTTTCTCATAAGATAACCCTTTCATTCCTGGAATCATCCTTGTGAACCTCCTCTGGACCCTCTCCAATGCCAGCCCATCTTTTCTAAGATGAGGGGCCCAAAACTGTTCACAATACTCAAGGTGAGGCCTCACCAGTGTCTTAAAGTCTCAGCATCACATCCTTGCTCTTGTATTCTAGACCTCTTCAAATGAATGCTAACATGGCATTTGCCTTCCTCACCACCAACTCAACCTGCAAGTTAACCTTTAGGGTGTTCTGCACAAGGACTCCCAAGTCCTTTTATACCTCAGATTTTTAGATTTTCTCCCTGTTTAGAAAATAGTCCACACATTTGTTTCTACTACCAAAGTGGATGACTGTGCATTTTCAAATATTGTATTTCATTTGCCACTTTCTTGTCCATTCTCCTAATCTGTTGAAGTCTTTCTGCAGCCTTCCTGTTTCCACAACACTGCCTGCCCCTCCACCAATCTTTGTATTATCTGCAAATTTGGCAACAAAGCCATCTATTTCATCATCTGAATCATTTATTTTCAGCATAAAAAGAAGTGGTCCCAACACTGACCCGTGCGGAACACCACTAGTACTGGCAGCCAACCAGAAAAGGATTCTTTTATTCCCACTCACTGCCTATCAATCAGCCAATGCTCTAACCATGTTAGTAACTTTCCTGTAATACCATGGGCTCTTAACTTGGTAAGCAGCGTCATGTGTGGCACCTTGTCAAAGGCCTTCTGAAAGTCCAAATGTACAACATCCACTGCATCCCCTTTATCTATCCTACTTGTAATCTCCTCAAAGAATACGAACAGGTTTGTCAGGCAGGACTTTCCCTGAAGGAAGCCATACTGACTTTGTACTATCTTGTCCTGTGTCACCAAGTACTCCATCACCTCATCCTTAACAATTGACTCTAACATTTTCCCAACCACTGAGGTCAGGCTAACTGGTCTATAATTCCCTTTCTGTTGCCTTCCTTCTTTCTTAAAGAGTGGAGTGACATTTGCAATTTTCCAGTCCTCTGGAACCATGCCAGAGTCCAATGATTTTTGAAAGATCATTTCCAATGCCATCTAATCTCTAATGCTACCTTTTTCAGAACCCTTGGGTGCAGTTCATCTGGTTCAGGTGACTTATGTACCTTTAGGTCTTTCAGCTTTTTGAGCACCTTCTCTCTTGTAACAGTAACTGCACCCACTTCTCTTCCTTCACACACTACAACATCAGGCATACTGCAAGTACCTTCCACAGTGAAGATTGATGAAAATACTCATTCAGTTCATCAGCCATCTCCTTGTCCCCCATTATTTCTCCTGCCTCATTTTCTAGAAGTCCTATATCCACTCTCATATTCTTTTATTTTTAACATACTTGACTTTTACTATCCACTTTGATATTATTTGCCAGCTTGCTTTCATATTTCATCCTTTCCCTTCTAATGATTTTCTTAGTTGCTCTCTGTAGATTTTTAAAAGCTTCCTAATCCTCTATCTTCCCATTAATTTTTGCTTTGTTGTATGCTCTTTCTTTTTGCTTTTACAGTAACTTTGACTTCCCTTGTCAACCATGGTTGTACTATCTTACCATTTGAGTATTTCTTCATTTTTGGAATACATATGTCCTGCACCCTCCTCATTTTTCCCAGAAACACACGATATTGCTGCTCTGCTAACATCCCTGCCAGTAGCTCCTTCCAACTTGGCCAACTCTTCTCTCGTACCACTGTAATCTCCCTTACTCTACTGAAATACTGCTACATCAGACCTTACTTTCTCCCTAACAAATTTCAAGTTGAACTCAATCATATTGTGATCATGTGCCTCCAATTACCCTGAAACCACATCCTTAAACATTGACTCCAACAGTTTCTGAACCACTGAGGTCAAACGAACTGGCCTATAATTTCCTTGCTTCTGCCTCGCTCCCTTGTTGCAGAGTGGAGTAACATTCACAGTTTTGCATTCCACCAGAACCATGCCAGAATCAACTGATTTTTGAAAGATCATTACTCATGCCTCCACTATCTCTTCAGCCACCCCTTTCAAAACTCTAGGGTGTATGCTATCTGGTCCAGGTGACTTATCTACCTTCAGACCTTTCTGTTTTTCAAGAACCTTCTCTCTAGTAATGGCAACTTGACACACTTCTGCTCCCTGACACTCTCGAACTTCCACCGTACTGCTAGTATCTTTCAGTGCGAAGGCTGATGCAAAATGCTTACTCAGTATATCCGTCATTCCCATTACTTCCTCTCCAGCTTCATTATTCAGTGGCCTGATAACCATTGTCATCTCTCTTTTTACACTTAATGTATCTAAAGAAACTTTCAAAGGTACATTTAATGTCAGAGAAATGTATACAGTATACATCCTGAAATGCTTTTTCTTCGCAACCATCCACAAAAACAGAGGATTACCCCAAGGAATGAATGACAGTTAAACCCCAAAGCCCCCCCCAGCTTCCCCCTCCCATGCGTAAGCAACAGCAAGCAAACGATCGTCCCTCCCCCACCAGCAAAAAAGCATCGCCCCCCCGCAAACACTCAAGCATGCAGCAAAGCATCAATAAAGACACAGACTTGAAGTACCCCAAAGACTGGTAATTCACCTGGTAATTCGATATACCACAGGCTCTCTCTCTCTCCCTAATAAGAAAAAGAGGGGTGTCTCTGTTTCACAGCGAGAGGGGAGACATAACAAACAACTCGCTGATTACAAAAGCAAACACGAGGAAATCTGCAGATGCTGAAAATTCAAGCAACACACACAAAATGCTGGTGGAATGCAACAGGCCAGGCAGCATCTATAGTAAGAAGCACTGTCGACGTTTCGGGCCAAGACCCTTTGTCAGGACTAACTGAAAGGAAAGATAGTAAGAGATTTGACAGTAGGAGCTGGAGGGGAAAATGCAAAATGATAGGAGAAGACCAGAGGGGGTGGGGTGAAGCTGAGAGCCAGGCAGGTGATTGGCAAGAGGGATACAGAGCTGGAGAAGGGAAAGGATCATGGGACAGGAGGCCTAGGGAGAAAGAAAGGGGGAAGGGAGCACCAGAGGGAGATGGAGAACAGGCAGGGTGATGGGCAGAGAGAGAGAAAAAAAACAAACAACTAAATATGTCAGGGATGGGGTAAGAAGGGGAGGAGGGGCATTAACGGAAGTTAGAGAAGTCTATGTTCATGCCATCAGGTTGGAGGCGACCCAGCCGGTATATAAGGTGTTGTTCCTCCAACCTGAGTGTGGCTTCATCTTGACAATAGAGGAGGCCATGGATGGACATATCAGAATGGGAATGGGACATGAAATTAAAATGTGTGGCCACTGGGAGATCCTGCTTTCTCTGGCGGACAGAGTGTAGGTGTTCAGTGAAATGATCTCCCAGTCTGCGTCGGGTCTCACCAATATATAAAAGGCCATACCAGGAGCACCGGATGCAGTATACCACACCAGCCAACTCACACTCTGCCTGTTCTCTATCTCCCTCTGGTGCTCCCTTCCCCCTTTCTTTCTCCCTCGGCCTCCCATCCCATGATCCTTTCCCTTCTCCAGCTCTGTATCCCTTTTGCCAATCAGCTGTCCGGCTCCCAGCTTCACCCCACCCCCTCCGGTCTTCTATCATTTTGCATTTTCCCCTCCCCCTCCTACTTTCAAATCTCTTACTATCTTTCTTTTCAGTTAGTCCCGATGAAGGGTCTCGGCCCGAAACATCGGCAGCGCTTCTCCCTATAGATGCTGCCTGGCCTAATACGTTCCACCAGCATTTTGTGTGTGTCGCTGACTTACAACGTTGAAAGTTTGTTGTGTCACCTTTTTTCCCACGACACACTGATTCCCTGCAGAGGCATTGATCATGAGTCCGCCCGCCTCCACAGCCATGAAATCCCAGAACTCCAAAGGTGAGCTAATCTTCTAGGCCACGTACTTGGCATATTGAATAACGGCCACTCAAGAGACCCTGAGAGCCAACGCCGGATCAAGCTAGTGAGGGGCCTGTAGCATATGTTATAAAGGAGCCCTAAATTTAAAAAAATATGCACTTAAGTATTAATACATAAATTATTTACTTGCATAATAAAGTAATTCAATTTTTTCATTTGCTATACAGCCAGATAATACGACAAATGTCTGACACTTAAGTAATAGTATTACTTACATATAGGTATCAATTTCAAATGTCAAAAGTAACAAAACTACAATTTAAAAGTTAGATTTTCTAGATTTAGCATGAGCAAATTTGTTGATGATATTGGAAATGTCTATTTCACACAGAAGTTCATGTTCAATGTTCATTAGAGTGAGATTGTTCAATCTGTTTTGACCCATGGTTCTCCTTAGTTCATTTTTAACCCTTTTCAGTTTTTAAAACAAACATTCTCCACTGCAGTTGGTAACCATGAGTGACAAATAAATGCGCAAGGCATTTTCTACATTTGGAAAACATGACACCAAAGAATTGTCAGCTATCAAACGGTACAACTGTAACTCTACAAGCTCTTGTTTGGCGCCAATATGAGAAGCAAGATCAGTTTTCAACAGTTCAGTAAACTGCACAAATTCTTCATCAAGACTTTCTTCCAGATCTTCCGGATTTGATTTAATAAAATTTGATGACTTCTTTACGATCTCTTCAGGTGTAAACGACTGAAGGAATCCAAAAACACCATTCACCTTTAGATAAGCTTTTTGCCTTTTTGACAGGGCAGAAAGCAAGCTGTCAATAATGGCATGAAATGTTCAGCTTTTAAACTTCTGAGAAGGTGTCTGAGATTCAACAAGTGGATCAAGAGTGCTGGAACCACTGAAATAATCATACGCGTGATTTTGCTTGTGGTTTCTTCGAGCTTGCTGTTGATAATCTTCATACTTAGTCAGATCCTTGGCTTTTTGCTCAATGCCTGAAAAAGACTGCATAGCTTGAATATATCCATGCAAGGATTCATAAAGCACACAAGCTATGTTCAAGTCTTGGCCAGAAGGTTGCAAAGAAGCACTGGTCATTTGAAAACACTGTAATACTTGATCCCACAATATGAATATGGCCATTATTCCTGTTTCCAACTTCATCATGGTTGAAAGTCGTCTACGAGCCTGTTGTTGACACTCTGGCTTCTGATCATTGTTATTTGAAATGTCATCCAAGACTAGTTTTATTGCAGAAAAGCTGTGTAAAAGTGCTTTTGTTGCATCTGCATGAGCTGACCACCTGGTATCTGACATTCTTTTCACAATGGGCAAATGAGCACCACCATCAGATAATGCAGCAGAAAGGAGATCCCACCGATAAGTAGAAGCAGAAAAAAATGTGTACAGGCTTTCTACAAATTGAAAGAAAATTAATGCTTCTTGACAACATTCAGCAGCACATTTTCCAACCAAACTTGGTGAATGTGCAAAACGTGGAATGTAATCCGCAAACTCATTCAGATCTTTAATTCGTGCTTGTAAGCCACAATACTTGCCACTAATGTTGCTGGCATTGTCATAACTTTGACCACGGCAGTCTTTTATATCAATGTCATTTTCCTTTTAAAAAGTCAAGTAAACTTTGAGCAAGCTGTTCAACAATATGACCTTCCATATCCAAAAACTTCACAAATCTTTCAACTGGTCCAGACGGCAAAACATAGCGCACAGTCAAAGTCAGCTGGTCCACATTAGATATATCTGGAGTAGAATCCAATGAAACAGAATAATACTTGTATTTCTTCACTTAATGTGTTCCAGTATGCTGAATCCAATCAGGTTGATGAATTCCTCACTTGTTGTTTTAGATAGGTATGATTTATGCCCCCTTCCTTTGTTTGCATGAGCATTTATATGCTCTGCCAGAAAAGGGTCAAACATTGACCAGTAATTCTAACAGCCCCAAGTAATTTCCATTATGAGGAGAGCCAACAGTTTCATCACTACCACAAAATGAAAGGCCTCGTTCTACTAAAAACTTTACAACTTCGATTATTCGCTCTAGAAGTGTGCGCCAATACTTTTGTTCAGTCTCCATTTCTTTCACAAAGTGGGAATCGACACATTTAGCTTTGTTTTCGTGCATCGACAGTGAAATTAAAGCTTGTCTATGTGAGGAACTTTCTTCATGTTGACGTAATAGATTGCTTGCATTTTTCCAGTCATTAAACCTTCACTAAACTTTGATGAACATCCTGAAGTCATAACCTTGAATGGGAAACAGAATAGGCTTCCTTTGCTTTCTGAATAACATAACCAATTTCTTGCATGTTGCTTGTTTGTAGGTTTATGAACATATGTAAAATAAGACTTCTGACAGTGCCGAGGTTTGTTTTTATTGTCATACAATCACATGGATGAAGAGAAATCACTCTCAGCATGTTGACATTCATCACTTCCCTTGGCTATCCAATATTCACGATCACAATCATTTAGATTGTTTGGCCATTCACCAATATCAGTAGAGTACTTGTTCTTTCGCATTCAATGGATGCTGCCTGTTGCTGTATCATGCCTTCTGCCTCACTATTACTAGTTGTTCCTATATTTCCAGCTTCAGCCGTTATAGCACCATCACCATCTCCATGAACATCAAATAGTATGTCAACTTAGCTGTTTTTGATATCACAAGTTGGTCTCTTCTTTCTTTTTCTTCCTTTCCTTTACGTTTTGCACTTTCAGAAGCATAATGATGTCCAATATCTCTGGCTCTATTGCTCATTGCTATCTACATGAAAGCAACAGCGTTGCCGGATTGTCGTTGTTGTAGCATGGATGAAATCACAGAGCGTTGCGTTACCGGTAGATACAAGGCAGTTTCTTTATTCAACAAAACAAGGTTACAGCTGGCAGAGACCCCTGGCAGAACAGGTCTAACCACCTTGTGATTGAGGCTTGATATTTATTTGCTAAACACAAAGGACAGTTCATAGTTATAGACAATTCTTTGAAGTTTTCACATCTTTTGATTAAATTCATTCTACTGGCGCCAGTATGCCTAAACTGGCATTCATGGCCTTTAGGAATGCAAGTTAAAATCCATTATACATTATTTGGTATGTTACGTGCTAACAGAGGACTATTCATATTTGAAAAGCATAGATATAGTGTCTTCGCAACTACCTGTAAACCTAACATTCTTGTCTCAGAGGCACCAGAGATGCATTGTTGCAAATGAAACTGGGTTCACAGCTTTTAGGAAATGCATTATTATGAGCTCAATCCACAGTACTTAGTCAAAGAACAGAAGACTGATCAACACATACAAACAAGCTGGATGAACTCAGCAGGTCGGGCAGCATCTGTTGAAATGAGCAGTCAACGTTTCGGGCTGAGACCCTTTGTCTTTTAAGTTGGCTTTGACTTCTCTTGTTAGCCACGGTTATGTCATTTTGTCTTTAGAATACTTTTTCCTTTTTGAGATGTATATTTCCTGTGCCTTCCAAATTGCTTCCAGAAATTCCAACCATTGCTGCTCTGCTGTCATCCCTGCCAGTGTTCTTTTCCAATTAATTTTGGCCTGCTCCTCTCTCATGCCTCTGTAATTCTCTTTACTCCACAGTAATACTGATACATCTGACTTTATCATCTTTCCTTAAGCTCTCTAATCAATTTCATTTCATTGCACAACACCCAATCTAGAGTAGCTGATCCCTAGTATGTTCATCCTCAAGCTGATCCCCTAGTGGGTTCATCCTCAAGCTGCTCTAAAAAGCCATCTTGTAGGCATTCTAGAAATTCCATCTCTTGGGATCCAGCACCATTTTGATTTTCTCATGTTGGAATCCCCTATGACTATTGTAACGTTGCCCTTTTGGCATACGTTTTCTATTTCCCATTGGAATTTGTAGACCATATCCTTACTACTGTTTAACTCCCATCAGGGTCTTTTTTATCCTTGCAGTTCCTTAGCTCTATCCACAATGATTCAGCACCTTTTGACCCTATGTTACCTCTTTCTAATGATTTGATTTAATTTTGTACCGCCCCTTCCCCCACTTCCTGCTTGCCTGTCTTTCGATACAGTGTGTATCCTTGGATGTTAAGCTCCCAGCTATAATCTTTCAAGCATGATTCAATGATGCCCACAACGTCATACATATCAATCTGTAACTGCACAACAAATCTTATTTTGTATACTGTGTGTATTCTAATATAGCACCGTCAGTACTGCATTTCCCCCTTTTTGATTTAGTCCATATTTTACATTGTAACTCATCCTGTTGACTGCAATTTTGCCCTATCATCAGCCTCTCATTGCTAGCAGTCTCACTACACACTGCCTTGGTTCTTAAACCAACTACTTCAACCTCAGCACCATCACTCCAGATCCTATCCCCTTGCCTAATTAGTTTTGTATCCTGAACAGCTCTAGCAAACCTGCCTGTAAGGATATTAATTCCCCTCAGGTTCAGGTATAATCCGTCCCTTTTGTACAAGTTGTACCTTCCCCAGAGGAGATCCTAATAATTCATAAATCTGAACCCCTGCCCCCTGAAATAAGAAATGACCACATTAATGGGATTACATTTTAGACTATTCAATAGTGCTGCGGGATTTAGAGGAACCCATTTGTTGAGAGTTTGCAGAAACGATCCACATTCCACATTAAACTTTCCACATACTGACTAGCAATCACATACTATAAAAGAGCTGTCATGCACACAAAATGCTGGAAGAACTCAGCAACCCAGGTAGCATCTGAGGAAAACTGTAAAGAGTTGATGTTTTGGACCAAGACTCTCCATCAGGACTCTGTTTATAAAAGGGCTGAATGGGATAGGGTTTGTCAAATATGTTCAGGGAAGCTTCCTTAATAAATATACAGAGGTCCCAACCAGAGGGGATGCTATACTGGATCTTCTATTTAGGAACAAGAGAGGGCAGACAACAGAAGTTTATGTAGGGGGACACTTTAGATATAGTGTATATAATTTATGCAGAAGGATAGGTCTGGTCCTCGGGTAGAAATTCCAAATTGAAGAAAGGCCAATTTTTTTGGTATCAGAAAGTATGTGACAAGTGTGGATTGGGGCAGGTTGTTTTCTGGCAAAGGTGTGCTTGGTAAGTGGAAAACCTTTGGAAGTGAAATTTTGGGAGTATAGAGTTTTTATATTCCTGTCAAAATAAAAGGCAAGACAAACAGGCTTAGAGAACCTTGTTTTTTGAGAGATATTAAGGCCTGATTAAGAAGAAGAAGAAAAAAAGAGTTTCATAGCAGGTATAGGCAACAAGGATTAAATGAGGTACTTGAGTATTAGAAGTGCAAGAGGGAAATCTTAAGGGGGAAATCATGAGGTTTGGAAGAAGAATGAGGTTGCTGAAGCAGACAAGATGAAGGAGAATCCCAAGGGCCTCCATAGATAGAATACTGGGCAAAAGTCTTATGCATTTGTATATAGCGAGGGCGCCTAAGAATTATGTATAGCACTGTATTGGTCAATGTGAGGTGGAGAGTGAGTCTATAGATCTGGTGGGAGCAAAGGATGTTGGGAATGGTGAGGGCGGAGTACTGTGGAAAGGGTGAGAGACAGGTGGCAGAGAAGGAGCGCCAGGGAGAAGGGGTGGTATGGGTGCAGACATACCCAGCCCTGAGACACCAGACAATGTCATTTGATTCCAAGCTGTTGGTCTATTGATCATTGCTTCCCTCTCCCTTTCCCTTTTCCCAACCATGATTCCCCTCTCTCTGCCCCCTTCCCCTGCCCCCTTCCCACTCAGTCCACAATGGAGACCCATATCAGAAACAGGTTTATCATCACTCACGTATGTCATGAAATTTGTTTCTTTTGTGGCAGCAGTACAGTGCAATACATAAAATTAGTACAGTACTGTGCACAAGTCTTTGGCACCCTACCTATACAGTATAATATGTGCCTAAAGACTTGTTCTCAATACTGTATATTAAGAGTAAAATGATAGGAAAGAAAGAAAACTGGTCTTGAAGATTACGTGATCATCTATGCCTGAGCTGAAAGAGCTGGGGGAGATCCTAAATGGATTTTTTGCATCTGTATTTACTTTGGAGACAGAAATGGAGTCTATAGAAGTGACGCAAAACAGCAGTAAGGCTGTGGGCCATATATGGATTACAGAGTAGGAAGTGCTTACTGTCTTGAGGCAAATTAGGGTGGATAAATCCCCAATAAGATGTTCCCTCAGATCTTATGGGAGACTAGTGCAGAAATTGCAGGGGCCCTACCACAGGAATTTAAAACATCCTTCACCAGGGGTGAGGTGCTGGAGGTTTAGTAGATAGCCAGTGTTGTTCCGTAGTTTAAAAAAGGCTCTGAGAGTAAGCTGAGAAACTACTGGTCAGTGAACCTGACATCTGTGGTGGGTAAGTTGTTGGAAGGTATTCCAAGGGACAATCTGTGGCCACTTTATTAGATCTACCCATATACCAGCTTTTTAATGCAAATATTTAATCAACCAATCATGTGGCAGCAACACAATGCATTAAAAATACAGACATGGTCAAGAGATTCATTTGTTGTTCAAATCAAACATCAGACTGGGAAAGAAATGCGATCTGAGTCACTTTGACTGTGGAATAGTTGTTGGCTCCTGATGGGGTGGTTTTGAGTATTGTTACAAACCTGCGGTCGTTTACTGAGACTGTTTCTTTAAGAGCGCCTGAGTGAGGGGGAACTATGACATCCGTCATAGGCTGTTACAGACTTAGGCTGAGAAGTGTGAGGTTCTACATTTTGGCAGGAATAATCCAAATAGAACATACAGGGTAAATGGTAGGGCATTGAGGAATGCAGTAGAACGGAGAGATCTAGGAATAACAGTGCATAGTTCCCTGAAGGTGGAGTCTCATGTAGATAGGGTGGTGAAGAAGGCTTTTGGAACGCTGGCCTTTATAAATCAGAGCATTGAGTACAGAAGTTGAGATGTAATGTTAAAATTGTACAAGGCATTGGTAAGGCCAAATTTGGAATATTGTGTACAGTTCTGGTCACCGAATTATAGGAAAGATATCAATAAATTAGAGAGAGTGCAGAGACGATTTACTAGGATGTTACCTGGGTTTCAGCACTTAAGTTACAGAGAAAGTTTGAACAAGTTAGGTCTCTATTCATTGGAGCGTAGAAGGTTGAGGGGGGATTTGATCGAGGTATTTAAAATTTTGAGAGGGATAGATAGAGTTGATGTGAATAGGCTGTTTCCATTGAGAGTAGGGGAGATTCAAACAAGAGGACATGATTTGAGAGTTAGGGGGCAAAAGTTTAAGGGAAACACGAGGGGGTATTTCTTTACTCAGAGAGTGATAGCTGTGTGGAATGAGCTTCCTGTAGAAGTAGTAGAGGCCAGTTCAGTTGTGTCATTTAAGGTAAAATTGGATAGGTATATGGACAGGAAAGGAGTGGAGGGTTATGGGCTGAGTGCGGGTAGGTGGGACTAGGTGAGATTAAGAGTTCGGCATGGACTAGGAGGGCCGGAATGGCCTGTTTCCGTGCTGTGATTGTTATATGGTTATATGGTTAAACTCATAGAGATAGAGAGAGAGAGAGAGAGAAAAGAAAAAAAAGAAAACAAGTTACTCTTATAGTCTTCGCAAGACTTGGAATGACGAACTGCCTGGCAAGTTTGCTACAGAATGGGTGAAGTCTAAGGCTTTCCCATTACCCAAAAGGTTGGATTAATCGACGTTACTGGACACAGCGAACGCGTGACTGTCACTTTGTATAATCTGTAGGAATGGATTTTGGAATATCCTGTGGGACCACTTGTGTAACCCTTGCCTGGTTATGTTGTGTTGTAACCATTCAAAGACAATATTCCTGTGACAGGTCGCTTTTGGTGATAATCCGTATGTGGATACGGACGGATTCCATGGACAAGATCTTGGGCGACTATTACTTTGTTTACCTGACGTGGAACTTGTGGAATACTTCGTACTTACCTTCTCTCTCCACTACAATGTGGGTTACAAAAATCTCTCTCCATCATTTATTCCGTGGATTACTGAATCTTAATAATTTGCCATCCTAAGACTTTAATAACTATTCCTAATCTTGATAGTTACACATATACATGCATAACACTGTTAACTTTCGTTTATTTTGTCAAGTTGCTATATTGTAAGTAGGTACTAACAAAGATAGTGGTTTTAACATTAGAACCTGACTCAGTGTGAAATCTCTTGCTGTTGGTTCGTTTCTAAAATGTTACAGTTCGTAACAAAATCTCAGAAACGACTGATGCTCTGGTATTTTCTTGCACATCAGTTCTAGAGTTTATGGTGTGAAAAACAAAAAACATCTGGTGAGTGGCAGTTCTGTGGGTGACAATGTCTTGTTAATGAGAGAGATCTGAGGAGAATGGGCAGACTGGTTCAAGGCAACAGTAACTCAAATAACTACGATTTACAACAGAGGTCTGTGAAAGAGTATCTCTAAATGCACATTGTGGCAAATCTTAAAGTGGATGGGCTTCAACAGCAGAGGACCAGGAACATACAGTCAGTGGCCACTTATTGGGCATAGAAGGTATAAAGTGGCCACTGAGTGTAAGTATTTGGATAGACAGGGACTGATTACGGATAGTCAACATGGCTTTGTGTGTGGTAGGTCATATTTAACCAATCTTTTAGAGTTTTTCAAGGAAGATGCTAGGAAAGTTGATGAAGAAAAAGCAGTGGAAGTTGTCTACATGGACTTCAGCAAGGCATTTGATAAGGTCCACATGGGAGGAGGGTCAAGAAGGTTCAGTCGCTTGGCATTCTGGATGAGGTAGTAAATTGGATTTGACATTGGCTTCATGGGAAAAGCCAGTGAGGGTGGTTGCCTCTTTGACTGAAGGCCTGTGACTAATGCATTGTTAGAGATTGTTGCTGGATATGCTGTTGCTTGTCATCTACTGCGTACTCATTGGCCACTTTATTAGGTTCCTCCTGTTGTTAACGTGCAAGTTCATGGTATTCTGCTGCTGTAGCCCATCCACTCTGAAGAGCATCTCTGAATGTACAACATTCTGTTTGATCTGTTATGTGTTCAGAGATGCTCTTCTACACAGCCCTGTTGTAACATGTGGTTATTTGAGGATTATGTCACCTTCCTGTAAGCTTGAACCAGTCAGGCCATTTTCCTCTGACCTTTCATTAACAAGGTGTTTTGCCTACAAAACTGCCATTCATTGGATGTTCTTTTTATTTTTTGCACCATGCTTTGTACACTCTAGAGATTGTTGTGTGAAAATCCTAGGAGATAATCAGTTTCTAAGATACTTAAACCACCCCGTTTGGCACCAACAATCTTTCCATGGTCAAAGTCACTTAGATCACATTTCTTCCCCATTCTGATGTTTGGTCTGAACAGCAACTGAACTTCTTGACCATATTGACTTGCTTTTATGTATTGCATTGCTGCCACATGACTGATTGATTAGATATTTGTATTAGCAAGCAGGTGTCCAAGAGTACCTAATAAAGTGGCCACTGAGTGTATATTAATCATATGGATGATAATCTGGTAAACTGGATCAGCAAGTTTGTGGATGACACAAAGATAGGAAATGTAGTGGACAGTAAAGAAGGCTATCAAAACTTGCAGCAGGATCTGAACCAGATGCAAAAATGGGTTGAATAAAGACAGTTTGAATTTAATGCAGACAAGTGTGAGGTGTTGCACTTTTGGAGAACAAAGTAGCGTAGGAGTTACACAATGAACAGTAAAGCACTGAAGAGTGCTGTAGAAAAGAGGGATGTGAGAATACAGATCCCTAATTCCTTGAAAGTTCTGTCATAGGTAGATAGGGTCCTAAAGAGAGCCTTTGGCACACTGGCCTTTATAGATCAAAGTACTGAGTACAGTTATGTTGAAATTATATAAAGCGCTGGTTAGGCCTAATTTGGAATAGTGTGTGCAGTCTGATCACTTACCTGCAGGAAAGGTATCAATAAGATTGAAAGAATACAGAGAAAATTTACACAGATGTTGCCAGGTATGAGGACCTGAATTATAGGGAAAGGTTGAATAGGTTAGGACTTTATTCCCAGGAGTGTAGGAGAATGAAGGAAGATTTGATAGAGGTATGCAAAATTATGAGTGGTATAGTTAGGGTAAATACAAATAGGCTTTTTCCCATTGAGGTTGGGTGAGACTAGAATTAGAGATCATGGGTTAACAGTGAAAGGTGAAATGTTTAAGAGGAACTTCTTCACTCAGAGTGAAATAAATTGGCTGATTGAGTGGTGATACAACAACAACCTTGCATTCAACGTCAGTAAGACCAAGTAGAACACACAGTTGTAACCATTGAGGGGTCAGCAGTGGAAAGGGTGAGAAGCTTCAAGTTCCTGGGTGTCAACATTTTGTAAGATGTATCCAGTACCCAACATACTGATACAATTGCAAAGAAGGCTATATTTCATTCAGAGTTTGAGGAGATTTGGTATGTCACCAAGCATTCTAGCAAATTTCTACAGATGTACCATGGAGAGCATTCTGACTGGATGCATCACTGACAGGTATGGAGGGACCAGTGCATAGGATTGGAAAAGGCTGCAGAGGCTTGTAGACTCAGTCAGCTCCATAATGGGCACTAGCCTCCACCATGGAGGACATGCTCAAAAGGCAATGCCTCAAAAAGGTGGTATCAATCATTAACAACCATCACCACCCAGGATAAGTCCTCTGCTCATTACTACCATCAGTGAGACGCACACTTAACAATTTAGGAATATCTTCTTTTCCTCCACCATCAGATTTATGAATGGTCAGTGAACCCATTCACACTACCTCACCGTCTTACTCTCTTTTTGCAATATTTATTTATTTTTTATGTATTCCTATTGCAATTAATAGTAACTTGTGTATTGCACTGTACAGGTCAACAAATTTCATATGTCAGTGATAATAAACCTGATCCTGGTCTTATTTTGACTGTATATAGATCTTTAACTTGCACAATAAATGTTTTGTGTGCCGTCTTGCCCTTGCATATTATACCCTAACCAATAAACCCCTATAGCCTTTTTAAGCATCATAACTATTTGCTAGACCATGAGAACACAAGAAGAATGTGGATATGCTAAGATCCTACTAAATGGCAGAGCAGGACTGAACAGAGCCTGCTCTCCTATTAAATTGGATCTTGCAAAAGCAGCTTTCTGCAGATCCAACTTGATTCTATTATTGATTAGAAATCTATCAGTCTTGGCCTTAAATATACATAGGAACTCTGCCACAAATTCCAAAGATTCATATCTTCCGAGAGAAGATATTCTACATAA
The DNA here is from genome assembly GCF_048418815.1 of Hemitrygon akajei. Taxonomy (NCBI): domain Eukaryota; kingdom Metazoa; phylum Chordata; class Chondrichthyes; order Myliobatiformes; family Dasyatidae; genus Hemitrygon; species Hemitrygon akajei. The sequence goes on along the minus strand of NC_133137.1, from coordinate 42,045,204 downwards.
TCTAGAAAATCCTACAAAAAGTAGTGCATATGGCCTAGTCCATCATAGGTGAAGCGTTCCCCGCCTTTGACCACATCTACATGGAGTGCTGTTGCAGGAAAGCAGCATGCATCATGAAGTACCCCCTTCACCCAAGTCACATTCTCTTCTTGCTGCTACTATCAGGAGGAAAGTACAGCAGCTTCAGGACCCACACCACCAGGTTCAGAAACAGTTATTACTCCTCAACCATCAGGCTTTTGAATCAGAGGGGATAATTTCATTCAGCTTAACTTGCTCCATCACTGATCTATTCCCACAACCTATGGACTCACTTTCAAGGACTCTCACCTCATGTTCTCAATATTTATTGCTTATTTATTTTTATATTTTGTATTTGTTGTCTAATGTACATTGGTTGTTTGACCATCCTGAATTAGTCTTTCATTGAATCTATCGTGTTTCGCGGATATACTGTGCAAGAAAAGAAATCTCAGGATTATATATGGTGACAGATATATACTTAGAAAATACATTTATTTTGAACTTTGTATTCTTTCTTGGTCTTCAATGGATGTCCCCTTAATCTGAGGCCAAGCTCATTTGTTCTGGACTCTCATAGGAGCGGAAACCTCCTCTTGGCATTTACCTTGCCTTCTCCAAGAATCTGTCTTCAGGGATCTGTGGGCATACGCTCAAACATCCTTCCATTTGTCTACACCAAATAATGTTTGACCAATTATTATGCTTTATTTGCTTTCGCCTGATGCATTACCTCACATTTACCTGGATTGAATTGCTTTTGTCAGTTTATGCCCACCTATCCTGCCAATTGATATTGTGAACAGGTTCTGAGTTGCTACATTGCAAAAGTGGCTTCTGTGTCCTACTCTTACCTGTTTATCTGTTCTTTTCATTTGTTTCTATTTCTTAATCTTCTTTCATTAAAATATCGGCAATTAAACTGACAAAATATTCTTTACGTCCTTAATCTTTGGTTCTTTTGTTCTTTAAGTCTCATTTGATTCTATGACCATCTTCCAGTAGCACTCATATCTACAGTGATGAAATGCTTTGAGAGGCTTGAATCACCTCCTGCCTCAGCAAGGACCTGGGCCCACTGCAATTTGCCTATCGCCACAATAGATCAATAGCAGACATAATCTCAATGGCTCTTTACATGGCCCTAGATCACCAAGACAATACAAACACCTATAGCGGGATGCTGTTCATTGACAATAGCTCAACATTTAACATAATCATTCCCACAGTGCTAATTGACAAGCTACAAAATCTGGGTCTCTGTACCTCCTTCTGCAATTGGGGTCCTTGACTTCCTAACCAGAAGACCACAACCTTGCGATTGGTAATAATATCTCCGCCTCTCTAATGATCAACACTGGTGCACCTCAGGCATGTGTGCTTAGCCCACCTCTCTACTCTCTCTTTTTCCATGACTGTTTGATAGCTCAAACACCATCTATAAATTTGCTGATGATACAACCATTGTTGGTAGAATTTCAGATGGAGATGAGAGGACGAACAGGAATGAGATATATATGAGCTAATTGAGTGGTGTCACAGCAACAACCTTCAACTCAATGTCAGTTAGTCCAAAGAGCTGATTGTGGACTTCAGAAAGGGTATGATGAGGGAACATAAATCTATCCTCATAGAGGGATCAGAAGTGGAGAGAGTGAGCAATTTCAAGTTCCTGGGTGTCAAGATCTCTGACAATCTAACCTGTTCCCAATGTATCAATGCAGCTATAAAGAAAGCAAGACAGTGACTATATTTCATGAAGAGTTTGAGGAGATTTGGTTCGTCACCTTAACATTTACATTTCTACAGATGTACTGAGGAGAATATTTTGACAGGTAGATCACAGTGTGATATTGGGGGGAGGGGGAGGTTGTGTCACTACTGCACAGGATCAAAAGAAATTACAGAAAGTTGTAAAATTAGTCCATTCAACCATAGTAGACCATTCAACCATAAAATATAGGAGTGAGGACTCACTGTTGCTTTATAAAGTCCCAACATTACATCCTTGCTTTTATATTCTAGTCCTCTTGAAATGAATACTAACATTGCATTTGCCTTCCTCACCACAGACTCAACCTGCAAATTAACCTTTAGGGAATCCTGCACAAGGACTCAAGTTCTTTGCACCTCACATTTTTTTTGTATTTTCTCTTCATTTAGAAAATAGTCAACATTTCATTTCTTCTATCAAAGTGCATGACCATACACTTCCCAACAGTGTGTTCCATCTGCCATTTCTTTGCCCATTCTTCTAATGTCTAAGTCCTTCTGTAGCCTCTCTACTTCCTTAAAACTACTTGCCAATTCACCTACCTTCATATCATCTGCAGACTTTGCAACAAAGCCATCAATTCCATCATCCAAGTTATTAACATGTAATGTAAAACAAATCGGTCTCAATACAGACCCTTGTGGAACACCACTAGTCACTGGCAACCATCCAGAAAAGGCTCCCTTTGTTCTCACTATTTGCCTCTGGCCAATCAGCCACTGCTTTATCCATGCTAGACTCTTTTCTGTAATGCCATAGGCTTGTAGCTTGTTAAGCAGCCTCATGTGTGGCACCTTGTCAAACACCTTCTGAAAGTACACAATATCAGCTAATTCTCCATTGTCTGTCCTGCTTGTTATTTCTTCAAAGAATCCAATAGATTTGTCAAGGCAAGAATTTCCCTTGAGAAAAGCATGTTGACTATGGCATACAGTTTCCTTCTGTCTGTCTCCTTTCTTGAAGAGTGGAATGACATTTGCAATTTTCCAGTCTTCTGGAACTATTCCAGAGTTGACTGATTCTTAAAAGATCATTACTAATGCCTCCATGATCTCTTCAGCCACCTCTTTCAGAAAAGTAGGGTGTACACTGTCTGGTCCAGGTGACTTACCTACTTTCAGACCTTTCAGTTTCCCAAGAACCTTATGTCTAGTTTTGGTAACTTCGAACACTTCATAATCCCTGACACCTGGAACTTCCACCATACTGCTAGTGTTTTCTGCCATGAAGATTGATGCAAAATACATATTCAGTTCTTCCACCATTTCAACGTCCTCCATTACTATGTCTCCAGCATCATTTTCCAGTGGTCCAATACCCACTCTCACCTCTCTTTCACACTTTAGGTATCTGAAGAAACTTTTGGTATCCTCTTTAGTATTAACGACTAGCTTTCTTTTATATTTCATCTTTACCTTCTTAATGACTTTTTTATTTGCCTTCTGCTGGGTTTTAAAAGCTTCCCAATCCTCTAATTTCCCACTAATTTTTGCTCTATTATATGCTCTCTCTTTGGCTTTTATGTTGGCTTTGACTTCTCTTGTTAGCCATGGCTATGTCATTTTTCCTTTAGAATACTTCTTCCTCTTTGGGACGTATATATGTCTTGCCATCCGAATTACTTCTGGAAATTCCAGACATTTCTGTTCTGCTATCATCCCTACCAGTGTTCTTTTTAAATTAATTCTGGCTAACTCCTCTCTCATGCTCTGTAATTCCCTTTAATACTGTAATACTGATATAAGTATCCAAGACATTGTCAAGGAGTGGTACCTCAGAAGGAATCAGAATCAGGTTTATTATCACCAGCATCTGTCATGAAATTTGTTAACTTAGCAGCAGCAGTTCAATGGAATACATAATACAGAAGAAGAAAAAAATATTAAGAAATAAGTAAATCAATTACAATATATGTATATTGAATAGATTAAAAATTGTGCAAAACCAGAAATATTTTAAAAAAGTGAGGTTGTGTTCATGCGTTCAATGTCCATCATTAAGGACCTCCATCACCCAGGACGTTCCTTCTTCTCATTGTTACCATCAGGAGGAGGTACAGAAACCTGAAGGCACACACTCAATGATTCAGCAACAGGTTCTTCCTTTCTGCCATTTGATTCCTAAATGGATATTGAACCCATGAATACTACCGCACTTTTTAAATATTATTTCTGTTATTGCACTAGTTTTAATTTAATTACTTAATATGCATAAAGATACTTATTTTTTTTCTAAATCATGTATTGCTGCTACTAACTAAGCAAATTTTACGATATATGCAGGTGATATTAAACCTGATTCTGACTTGATCAACTACCATCTTCCACATGGATTTTGCCACTCCCCCTTCTTTCCCTGCCAAGCCAGCTTAAAACCTTCTCCAGTCACTTTAATGTATAGCAGGATTTCTCAACTGGGGTTCCATGACAGGTTGCTCAGGGTTCCGTGAAAGATTGTGATAAAAGAAATAAACATTGTTCTTTGAACTTTGCACATTGGTGATGCTAGCACTTGCCATAGTGGGCAGTGACCGAGCAGCTGCGTTAGCAATCTCAGCTCTGTATGGCAGTGCACCGTAGGACTGTGCTTATTTGGTTGAGTCCATTCTCAGTTTTTGACGCAAGATAGGGGAGGCTCCTGATAATTGGTGAGTGCTGTATTAAATGGAAGGGAGTACAGTAGGCTGATGACAGCGTGAAGTGCATTTTCTGAACATTGAATAGACTTGCTCAGCTTGGACTGTGACGTCAGTCTCTCCCTCCCGAATTATCTCCCCTAACTTCCCCTTACATGCTGCCAAGTGAGTTATGGGAGCGAACAATCTACCACTGTAGTAGAAAATTGGAGGGAAATTTTCATTCTAAAGAAGGAATTTTTACATGCCTGCTGCTTTGCTCTTATAAACATTGCAAAAGGTGGATTATGTAGGTTAGAAATGAATTGTCTTGTGAAGTTTTTATGTTTCTTGAGGTTTTCTCATTTAGTTCAAAGGGTCAAAGGTTGAATTTAATGTCAGAGAAATGTATACAATATACATCCTGAAATGCTTTTTGTGCCCAAAGAATGAACAACAGTTAAACGTGAGAACCCCAAAGTCCCCCCCTGCATGTAAGCGGCAGCGAGCAACGATCCCCCTCCCCCCACCAGCAAAAAAAATGTGCATTGGTACCATCACTGAGCCCAAGTGTGTGCTAAGCATTAGCAAAGACACAGACCAAAGTTACCCCAAAGGCTTCGCATTTCATCTGACATTTGACAAACCGCAGGTTCTCTTTCTCCCAGGTAAGGGAGAGGGAGGTGTCCCCCATTTTCACAGCGAGCGGGAGACATAACAACAACCCACTGGTTTCCGATGTTAAAAGTCTGTTTCGTCCCTTTTTTGAGCTCTGTTTCCAAAGATTGCAAAGACTTCAGGCCTTCTGGCCTATAGCAAAAGATTTTCCGGCCTCCCCAATGATACACAAGTCTCCTGCATGTATCATTACATGCAGGAGACTTGTATGTAATGAGATACATACAAGTATCTCATTTGTATGAGAAAGAAAGAGATTAATTTCAAGAAAGGTAAGCTAAGCCTAACAACCTGTTTTTTTTCATTCTCACAATTATTTTTGGATTATTATATCTACAACTTACTGATCCCGCTGGCGTACCATGAGCCGTAGGTATAATCACTTTTACACAGGGGTTCCCTGAGACCTGAAAATCATTTCAAGGGTTCCTCCAGGGCATAAAGATTGAGAAAGGCTGCTCTGTAAGGATATGAGGGTGATTGAGATCGGAGAAGATAGACCAATGAAACATGAAAGTGGTGTAGTAAGGTGCTACTGCAAATGAATAGATTGGACAGAACCCAAGATTGTTTCTATGCTACATTCTGAACTATTTAGATGTTCACCTACAAACTTGATAGTTCACCAGGCAAATATTTCTTAGCCCTATGAATGAAAGAAACAATTTATGTTGGTGTTTTTATTACATTGTTTTCTTCTGGACTAATGGTTGTTCTTTCATTTTCTACAGCAACCCTGGCCACACAATGCCACAGAATTTTTGTTGGTGGAAATGTTTAATGGCAGTGCAGCCCAGTTTCTTGCTATTTCAGAAGCTTTGTCAGGTGGTAATCGTCGTGTTCTGCAAACTAAGCCTCCTGTTCCAGCTGAGCAGGAGGTACTTGATGTGACAATGGAACTTTTCCTGGCAGGCTTGCTACTCATTTCAGGTGTGATATTCTACACTTTTTTTTACACTTCTTAGCTTGTAACATTCTAGATTTAGTCTTCCTCTATTTATACTTTTCATTAAGAAGGACTGAACTGTAACATAAAAGCTGTCCCATTTATAATGGATGAATCACATGGAGCAAGCTGTTATCCTTTTGTCTGTACTAAGCCTTTTGTAGTGCTCCTGGTTGATGCATGTTCAGACCAAAAGTCTTGTTATATAGGGTTCCCTCTCAGTAGAACAGCTCTGATTTGCTTGTAATTCAGTTGTGATTGGCTACCATTTTGCCCAATTACCCTTAACTGTTACTGGGACTTACTCTGGCATTTTGGAATGCAAGTATCTTGCTATCAGCCATTCGAAGCTTTTAAAAGTGAGATAACAAGAGGTCATGGTCTGAATAGTCCTGTTAGAGTGAAGAGCAGGGATGCAGGAGTATGGAATCCTGGATGATAAGAGATATTGAAGCTTTGGTCAGGAAATAGAAGGAAGAATGATTCAGGTATAGGCAGCTGGGCTCAAATAAATCCCTGGAAGGAATGTAGGACTATATTTAAGAAGGAAATCAGGAGGGCAAAAAAGGGAAATGAAATAGCTTTGGCAGAGAAGATGAAGGAGAAACCAATGAGATTTAAGAATAGATTTTGAGAATATACAAGGCATGATTAGTAAGTTTGTATATGACCCAAAACAGGTGAAACCATAGACAGTGAATAAGGTTATAAAGAATTAGTGGGATTTTGATCAGCTGGATAAGTGGGCTGAGAAATGTCAAATGGAATTTAATCCAGATAAATATGAAGTGTTGGATTTAGGGAAGCCAAACAAGAGTAGGTCTTCCACATTGAATGGTATGATTTGGAGAGAATTGTAGAATTGAGGAACCTAGAAGTACAAATAGATAGTTTCCCAAAAGTGGCATCACGCACAGTGTGGTGAAAAAGCCTTCAGTACACTGGCCTTCATCAGTCAGGATACTGAGTATAGAAGTTGCGGTGAAATTTTGCAGTTGTATAAGATGTTGGTGAGGCCACATTTGGAATATTGTCTTTAGTTTTAATCACCCTGTTGTAGGAAGGATGTCTTTACATTAGAAAGTGTAGGGGAGATTTTACGAGGATGTTGCCAGGACTTGAAGTAATGGCTTTCAGGGAAATGTTGAGCATGGATTTAGTGGGGACAGAAGCAAGTTTTGCTAAGATTTTACCCTGTCTTTAAATTTGTTGGTTAGCAATTATTGTTTAAAAAATTAACAATTAATTATTGTTTGTTAATGTTTAAAAAGCTTGGATTTGAATGTAAGAGAGAATAACTTGTGATTGTATTAAATCTTGTATATCATTCTTAACAGATCCTGATGTGGATTATAGGCAAAGAAGTATTTGTGAAAAATAGTTGCTGTTGTAATATGAGAAAAAATGATGCCTAATTTTTATATTGCTGCAGTTGGGGCTCTCTGTGTGTCAAAGATCAAATAATTTTGTTTTTTTTTCTTCTATGATATTGTTTGGAGAATAAATGGGAAGTTTGATAATTTCCTTGTCCTGCATTAAAACTGTGTAAAGGGATACACTTGATAATGTAGATTTAAGTTCTGATCTGAAAGATAACTCTTTCAATTCTTCATTGGATGGTTTGTATGTCGGCTTGAATCCACAACCTTCCTTTTGAGACTTGATTGTTAACTGCTAAGGTGATACTACTACAGCTTGATACTCCAATAGTTGGTCCAACTGCAGTTAAGGAAATTATTGCATTTGCTGGAAATCTAAAATAAAAACTGAAAACACTGGAGATACTCAGCAGGTCTGGCAGTATTAGTGAAAAGAAATAGAAGTGAACTTCCAGACTAAGAGCAACATTTAATCCTGTTTCTCTTTTATGAGTTACTGCTTCATCTTCAGAATAATTCCAGCATTTCCTTTTGTTATTATCCTTTAATAATAATGGGTTTTAATCTTATAAATTCCATGGAATTCCATAAGAAAGATAATTGCTGTGGAATTGGATATTTAAAGTGCTACTTTTAAACATGGCATTTTGAAACGTAATCCCAAGTGCAGATTTCTTGATGGGTAGCATGTCCTATACAACTCATGCAATGGAACTTTGTGGTATTGTAGGGAACCCTTACATGCACTTCAGCAGAAAACATTAGCTACAGGGATCAGAGATGGAAAGGAATGAGCCCAAATTCACAGATTTGATATTGTTATAGACAGTAAAAACAATGGGTATGAAGTCCTTTGTACCAGGAGTTATTGCTATCTGGGGCATTTTGTAGGAGATGGAAGCAGAGTTGACCTTCAAGAGTGGTATCCCAGGAAGTATGGCATACTGCATGCCAACGTAATCTTTTTAAACTCTGCGCTGAAATATGCTACCTTAAACTGTAAAACGATGAATACTCAGAAAACAGCTCATATTTTCATATGCATGGATCACCCAGGACTGCATTGATGTCAAGTTCAAGTTCAAATTTTATTGTCATTTGACCATACGCACGAAATGGCGTACCCCTTGGGCCAATTGCAAAGCACAGTACCAACAGTCGCACACAGCCAAAGGCACATATAATTATAATAGCTAAAAAAACATAGTTACAAAAATTATATAAAAATAATAATCTAGCCAAATTTTGAATGTCATGGCCTGCAGACTGATGGTGCATAATTGTTTTTTTGGAGCCATGTTACCGCAAGAACAAGCCACAGCTGTTTCTCATCTCATGCAAGTGCAATCGCATGTGAAGTGAATCCAGCTTGTCTTTCCAGGAGTGAATACTAGAGAGTAGCATGAGAGGAAGGGCCAGCCCTCAACCCAGTGCAGAATCCAGAAACACACTGCTAGCTCCTCCGTCTCCTTTGCTGGTGGCCACAACATGCAACAATCAAGGCAGCCCCACTGTCAGTCTTTCCAATGAAGCAGTGAATTGGATGCACAGTATTCCACATCATCAATGTCCAACAGGGTCTTGCGATCACAAGAAGCAACAAGAACAATTCTGTTGGTTGAATTTTGAACGAATTTCTAGCTAAGATCTTTCCTGTATAGTTGCAATTGCTGTTGTTGTAATCCTGACGATGTGGGTAAAAAACCCATATGCATCCTGTTCATAAAGAAGACTGGACAAATAAAAACTTGATTATTGGCCAGTCAGTTTACTTTCATTCAATCACTTTTTTCCATCAGTCACTTTTTTTTAACCTAATAAAGGTTTTGTTCAGACTACGTGCTTTAAGAATTCAATGCAGCTTTGATGCAAATGCAGGCCAGAAAGCCAGGTTCCAAGGTGAGTGAAAGTGAGAGTGAGCACCCAATGTATATATAGGCAAATCTTGATTGAATTTGGCGTCAAGGAATTCTGATAAAACTGTTCAATGGGAATCAAGTGTGTTACGAATGTGAAGCAACTCTGAGGGGCCGAAGGGTACAAAGTCACCCCCTCCTTTTTGAGAATCGCAAGATCGCTATTATTTCGGGTCTGAGACCCAGGAAATGAGAGAGAGACATCCAGAATACACAAGGTTTGGAATGTGTCCTGACATCAGCGGAACGGAACCACTGATAATGGCCATTGTCTCTTGGAGACGGAATTGTGTATTGAGTACTGTACTATTCATTGAAACCCCTCAGGGGACAACCAGAGTGGTCTGGTTGAGGGATTGCATAATCCCAACCTGATTGACATCTGAGACCCCATGAATAAGGATAAAAGAGGGGTCTGGGGAACAACCCCTTTAGACGCACCAGGAGAAATGCTAGAGATCCAGGGACAGCGTTTTATAGCAAAAGCCGGTGGGGGCTCGTGTGCGTCCTCCCTTGCCTGGGTGGCGAGCTCACCATGGAAGAATGGTTTAGCTAAAGGAGAGGTCACACTTGAACGGCCACGACAACGAGACACCGACGGATCGAAACCATAAAGGAAGGTTGGAAAAACCCATAGCGGTAACTGTTTCCATTCTATTCCTATTTCTCTCTCTCTCTCCAACAATTACTACACAGCGAAAACCAAAAGACGGCAGCTTGTGGAACAGCAGTGAACTTTATATTTCCATCGGACAATACATTATCCCCCAGACAACGATAGAGCTTATTTCTTATTGATTATTATTATACCCGCACTTTTAGATTTAGTATTGACGACGTATATTATCTGTATATTTGCATTGATATTATTTTTGTGTATTTTTACTAATAAATACTGTTAAAAATAGTATCATCAGACTTCAACGGACCTCTCTATCTTTGCTGGTAAGTGACCCAGTTACGGGGTTCGTAACAAGTGAAAAACACCAAAATGATCGGAGTCATACCTTACACAAAGGAAGATGTTTGTGGTTGTTAGAGCGCCACAGTGTTGCAGGACTTCCTCAAAAACTTCAGATGCTTCATCAATAACTTTCCTTCCATCCTAAGATCACTGATGAATACACATATTTATTTCCATTCATAGAGTCTCACCAAATAGAGCAGTCCATATTTGTATGCATCAAGGTCTAGATAGTATTTAATTGGACTGAATAAGCAGCAAGTCATATTTTGTTTTTTAAAATCCATTTGCTGTCTCTAATAATAATTTCCTCGGAGTCATACCTTACACAAAGGAAAATGTTTGTGCTTGTTAGAGAGAGCTCCTGTGTTCAGGGGTCTATTCTTATGAAGGCACAGGATGTGGCCATTTAAAGACCTTGTGCCATTATGGAGTCTCAGCCTTATTCCATCAGAACTGGTCAGTCAGCAGCAACTTGATCTCCAGTGTGAGCAAACCGCTATCAAGGAACAGTGGGAATAGGGAGATGTCTCACTTGACCACATTACAACTATTATGGCAGCAGTGATAAGGGACTCTATAGTTAGGGGGAGCCAGACAGGTGATTCTGTGGACGCAGGAAAGAAACATGAATGGTAGTTTGCCTTCCAGGGTCCAGGATGATTTTGATCGCATCCACGATATCCTGAAGTGGGAAGGAGAACAGCCAGAGGTCATGGTATCACATAGATAAGAAAAGGGTGGAGGTCCTGAAAACAGACTACAGGGATTTAGGAAGGAAATTGAGAAGCAGGACCACAAAGTTAGTAATCTTGTGATTATTGCCTGTGCCATGTGATGATGAGTATAGGAATAGAATGAGGTGGAGGATAAATGCATGGCTGAAGGATTGGAGCAGAGGGCAGGAATTCAGATTTTTGGATCATTGGGACCTCTTTTGGGGCAGGTGTACAAAAGGACAGGTTGCACCAATATCCTGGTGGGGAGGTTTGCAAAGGCTTTTGGGGAGAGTTTAAACTAGAATTGCTGGGGGGTGGGAACCGAACTGAAGTGATGAAGGAAGAGGTGGTTGGCTTACAAATAGAGAAAGCTTAGAGACAATGCGAGAGGGAGGATAGGCAGGTGATAGAGAAGGGGCGTGCTCAGACCGATGGTTTGAGATATGTCTATTTTAATGCAAGGAATATTATGAACAAAGCGGATGAGCTTAGAACATGGATCAGTACTTGGAGGTATGATGTTGTCGCCATTACAGAGACTTGGATGGCTCAGTGGCAGGAATGGTTACTTCAAGTGCTGGGCTTTAGATGTTTCAGAAAGGACAGGGAGGGAGGCAAAAGAGGTGGGGGCGTGGCATTGTTGATCAGAGATAGTGTTATGGCTGCAGAAAAGGAGGAAGTTATGGCGGGATTGTCTACGGAGTCTCTGTGGGTGAAAGTTAGGAACAGGGAAGGAGTCAATAACTCAACTAGGTGTTTTTTTTATAGACCGCCCAATAGTAACAGGGACATTGAGGAGCAGATAGGGAGACAGATTCTGGAAAGGATTAATAAATAACATGGTTGTTGTGGTGGGAGATTTTAATTTCCCAAATATCTATTGGCATCTCTCTAGAGCAGGCGGTTTAGATGGGGTGGAATTTGTTAGGTGTGCTCAGGAAGGTTTCTTGACACAATATGTAGATAAGTCTACAAGAGGTGAGACTGTACCTGATCTGGTATTGGGAAATGAACCTGGTCAGGTGTCAGATTTCTCAGTGGGAGAGCATTTTGGAGATGGTGATCACAATTCTATCTCCTTTACCATAGCGTTGGAGAGGAATAGGAACAGACAAGTTAGGAAAGCGTTTAATTGGAATAAGGGGAAATATGAGGCTATCAGGCAGGAACTTGGAAGCATACATTGGAAACAGATGTTCTCAGGGGAAATGTACGGAAGAAATGTGGCAAATGTTCAGGGCATATTTATGTAGAGTTCTGCATAGGTACTTTTGAACGAGAGAGGGAAAGGATGGTAGGGTACAGGAACCGTGGTGTAGAAAGACTGTTGTAAATCTAGTCAAGAAGAAGAGAAGAGCTTACGAAAGGTTCAAAAAACTATGTAAAATAGGATTAAGGAAAACCTCAAGGCATACTACAATGATGTGAAGAGCAAGAGGTTAAGATGTCAGAGAACAGGACCAATCAAGTGAGACAGTGGAAAAGGGTGTATGGAACCAGAGGAGATAGCAGAGGTACTTAATGAGTACTTTGCTTCAATATTCACAATGGAAAACGATCTTGGCGATTGTAAGCATGACTGATAGCGGACTGAAAAGCTTGAAAATGTAGATATTAAGAAAGGGGATGTGCTGGAGCTTTTGGAAAGCATCAAGTTGGATAAGTCACCAGGATTGGACAAGATGTACCCCAGGCTACTGTGGGAGGCGTAGGAGGAGATTGCTGAGCTTCTGGCAATGATCTTTGCATCATCAATGGGAACAGGAGAGGTTCCAGAGGATTGGAGGATTGCTGATGTTGTTCCTTTATTCAAGAAAGGGCATAGAGCTAGTCCAGGGAATTATAGACCAGTGAGTCTTACTTCAGTGGTTGGTAAGTTGATGGAGAAGATCCTGAGAGGCAGGATTTATGAACAATTGGAGAGGCATAATATGATTAGGATTAGTTAGCATGGCTTTGTCAAAGGCAGGTCATGCCTTACGAGCCTGATTGAATTTTTTGAGGAGTGACTAAACACATTGGTAAAGTTGGAGTAGTAGATGTAGTGTAACATGAATTTCAGCAAGGCATTTAATAAGGTACCCCATGCAAGGCTTATTGAGAGAGTAAGTAGGCATTGGATACAAGGGGACATTGCTTTGTGGATCCAGAATTGGCTTGCCCACATAAGTCAAAGTGTGGTTGTAGATGAGTCATATTCTGTGTGGAGGTCGGTGACCAGTGGTGTGCCTCAGGAATCTGTTCTGGGACCCCTACTCTTCATGAGTTTTATAAGTGACCTGGATGAGGAAGTAGAGGGATGGGTTAGTAAATTTGCTGATGACACAAAGGTTGGGGGTGTTGTGGATAGTGTGGAGGGCTGTCAGAGGTTACAGCAGAATATTGATAAGATGCAAAACTGGGCTGTGAAGTGGCAGATAGAGTTCAATCTGGATAAGTGTGAGGTGGTTAATTTTGGTAGGTCATATTGGATGGCAGTATATAGTATTAATGGTAAGACTCTTGGCAGTGTGGAGGATCAGAGGGATCTTGGGGCCTGAGTCCATAGGACACTCAAAGCTGCTGCGCAGATTGACTCTGTGGTTAAGAAGGCATACGGTGCATTGGCCTTCATCAATCATGGGGTTGAATTTAAGAGCTGAGAGGTAATGTTGCAGCTCTATAAGACTCTGGTCAGACCCCACTTAGAGTACTGTGCTCAGTTCTGGTTGCCTCACTACAGGAAGGATGTAGAAACCATAGAGGAAATTTAGTAGGATGTTGCCTGATTTGGGGAGCATACCTTATGAGAATAGGTTGAGTGAACTCTGCCTTTTCTCCTTGGAGCGATGGAGGATGAAAGGTGACCTGATAGAGGTGTACAACATGATGAGAGGCATTGATCGTGTGGATAGTCAGAGGCTTTTTCCCAGGGCTGAAATGGCTAGCACGAGAGGGCACAGTTTTAAGGTGCTCGGAAGTAGGTACAGAGGTGTCAGGGGTAAGTTTTTTTACACAGAGAGTGGTGAATGCGTGGAATAGGCCGCTGGCGACAGTGGTGGAGGCGGATACGATTGGGTCTTTTAAGAGACTCCTGGATAGGTACATGGAGCTTAGAAAAATAGAGGGTTATGGGTAACCCTAGGTAATTTCTAAGGTAAGGACATGTTCAGCACTGCTTTGTGGGCTGAAGTGCCTGTATCGTGCTGTAGGTTTTCTACGTTTTTATGTTCCTGTTAGGAGGTGGCAACTGTTTTACCACTAATATGATTCTAATTTATTGCATGCAAGTGATTGCCGTGGTTGATAGGGAAATATATGATTGTGATCTGTCTTGCAGACTGTGGTGAACTACGTATACCTGTCTGGACACGCCCCCCCACTGACTGCTCCTGTGGCTCTTCCCACTGACCGTGGCTCCTCCCACAGACCCCAGTATAAAGGCGATTGGGGCCTGAGCCCGGCCCTCAGTCTCCAGGATGTATCATGGTGGTCAATTGCTGCTTGTTCTTTCTTCCAGTCAATAAAAGCCGATATCTCGCCTCACGTCTCAGAGAGTTATTGATGGTGCATCACAGACATCTTCTGAAGAGTTTGAAAGCCTTGTTCTCTCCCAGTATGCCATACTTTCTCTTTCAACATAGGAGAAAGCTTGCTGCATAAACAAAGCTAGCTGTACATCACAGCTAACTTTCTGAGATAATCACTTTCCTGAAAGAATGCAACAATTGGAAGTTTGACCTCCCAAATCAAGTGCTCATTATCAGTGTTCTGCACATGCCTGTGAAAGCGCCAGTCTTTCAGCAGCCAGCTTGTGGTTATTGTGGGGAGCTTCAAAATGTTGCGGTTTGGATAATGATGAATGGGGAAAAAAACGTAGATAGCTATGTTTACAAAATAGAGTGTCCATTTTTAATAAGGACAGTCATCTCCACTGTTATAAGATTATTAAATAGTCTCCTAGTACGATAAAATAGACTCTTGACCTTACAAGCGACTCTGTTACGATCTTGCATTTTATTGTTTACTTGCACTACACTTTCTCTGTAGCTGTTACACATTATTCTGCATTGTTATTTTTTTTGCCTTGTTCTACCTCAATGCACTGTGTAATGATTTGAACAGTATGCAAGTCAAGTTTTTCCTCACCATATCTTGGTGCATGTGATAATAATAAAACAATTCAAATCCAAATGCCAGTAAAATTTTCTTAAGAGGTATCTGCAGGAAAAACTTTTATTTTGTTGTATTTTTCCAGATTAAATTTATACTTACTGTTGAACAAAGCAAGAAATTCTATGTGAATTTTTTTTTGTAACAATTGTAATGGACAATAGTATTAACTCCTTTGCCTGCAAAGAATCAACTTTGGCCAGCAGAATTCAAGCTCTCACAGTAATCTCAAGTCTGCATGTTTCAAATTAGGAGAAACTAACGATTGTGTATCAGTCTTCCCGAAGAATTAGAGCCCTGATGTCAGCACAGCATCAGTTGTTTAATTGCCAGTGTTAATTTACTGAAAAGTGGTTTATTTAGTAAGCTTTAAAATGCATATGTGAACTATACTGTCGTGTGAGGTTTGCAAACTGCACTGATAACACCACGTGAAAAAGCTGTAAGTTCCTCAGATGGGCCTGATTGTATTGGGAATTAATCATTACAATGAATACTCAAGTGTGCAATATATACAACTACTGTTATAATGATAAATATACTGAAATGTGCTTTGTTGTAGGTGGTGGTGGTAATACTCATCTCAGTTCCGCGGCTTGTACTGATCCATTTGGCGGATTAAAGCCAACAAGTTCCCTCATGGAACTTGCAGCTAATGGTGAGGCACATTCTGAATTTGTTATCCTTCTCTGTATGACCAAAGAATTTGGGGAGAGAAAGACGCTCAGATTCACAGAGCTACACAGCACGGTTACAGCCTCTGCAACCCAATGAGTCAACACCAATCATCTAGCTAATCCCAATTCACTGTGTTCAGCCCACATCCTTCCACGTGCCTGTCCAAGTGTTTCTTAAATGGTACTAATGTGACTCCCACTTCCTCTGATTTCTCACTCCATATACTCACCACCCTCTGCGTGATAGTTGACTCCCAGGTCCTTTTTAAATCTTTACCCTTCACCCTAAACCTATGGTCCTTTGCTTTGGATTCTTTGACCCAGGGAAAATAAAACCTCCTTATTTATGCCACTAGGTTGCTTCCATTTTCCTATGTTTGAAGGAATAAAGACCTAGCTTGGCCAACTTCTTCTAACTCAGGTTTTCTAGTCCTAGCAACATGCTGATAAATATTTTCTGCATTTTTCCCAGTTTAACCACATCTTTCCTATAACAGTGTTTCTGACACTCTATCCGGTAGTTTATTTCTGGCTTTACCACTGACTTAGAGTTTTACAGTCATCAAGAGGTTCATTCATCCCTGACTTCCTAAGCCCAATGCATTTTTTAAATTATTTTTATTGACGTGAGCATCTATATCTCTCATCAGTCAGGGTGCCCTAAACTTGCCATCGTAACAGGAACATGCTGCTTGAGGAACCTGTGATCTTAAAAGCCTCCCACTTTCCATTCATTCCTTTCCCTTCAAATAAGCTCTTTCAGTCAATCTCTAATAGATCCTTCCCAATTCCCCCCAAATTAGCCATGCTCCAGTTTAGGATCCTAACCTGTGTACCTGTGTTCTGCTTTTCCATCACTATCAAACTAACAGAATTACTATCATTGGAGCGAAGGTGCTTCCTGAGTTCAGCTTCAGTTATTTATCCAACCTTATTCACTAAGTTGGCACTCTCCCAAGTAGGCCCCTCTATACATTGGCTCAGGGAACTGTCCTGGATGCATTTTCACAAATACCACACTATCCAGGCCCTTAATACTCTGTGGGCCAGTATTAAAATCTCTGCTAATACAACTCTGTTACTCTTAGAACTATGAACAAGTTCTCTACACACCTGCTCCTCGAGTTCTTGCTGACTTCTGGGGCGTGTTTATAAAACAGCCCCACTAGAGTGGCCCTCCCCTTTTGTTTCATATGGCCTGACTGCACACATAGATGGAGATAAGCAGAGGATGCTAGCCTCATAGAGCCTGACTGGACATACAGACAGCGATAAGTAGGGGACACTAGCCTCATATGGCCTGACTTGCCATGTAGATGGAGATAAGCCGTGGCCACTAGCCTCATATGGCCCTAAGAATATCATCTCTAAGCTGATATTGCATCCTCCCGTTTCAAAAAGGCTACACTCCCTCTTGCTTACCTGTATCTGTGTCACACCTGTAGCATCTGTATTGTGGAATGTTGGAGCTGCCAGGCCTGCCTTTCACCAGTCATGTTTCTGTTATGACTATAGCATCATAGTCCCCAGAGGCAATCCATGCTCTGAATTTGTCCAATTTACCTGGTAACCTGGTTACCTGGTAACCCTCGTGCATTGAAATAAATGTAGTTTAACTGAATATATTTCCCTTCCCTTTCCTGTATCCTTGGCTGACCTGATTACAAAACTTGCTTTTGATGGTTATTGCTTTATCCCATGATTAGGTCCTGTTCAGTCTTGCCTTCCTCTGACCCTCCAAGTCCTAATTACCTGACATTAACCTACCATGCTGTACACCGCAAAATACCTCTTTTTAGTATTTCCATTATCCCAGTACTGGGTGTTGACTATAGATTTAATTTTAACCATGTTTCAGTGTTGACTATGGATTTCCTTTGTACTTTTCATTTGTACTCACAAATAGAGAAAGCTTGGAGACAGTGTGAGAGAGAGGATAGGCAGGTGACAGAGAAGGGATGTGCTGAGACCAGTTGTTTGAGATGTGTCTATTTTAATGCAAGGAGTATTATGAACAAAGTGAATGAGCTTAGAGCATGGATCAGTACTTGGAGCTATGATGTTGTCGCCATTACAGAGACTTGGATGGCTCAGTGGCAGGAATGGTTACTTCAAGTGCTGGGTTTTAGATGTTTCAGAAAGGACAGGGAGGGAGGCAGAAGAGGTGGGGGCATGGCACTTTTGATCAGAGGTAGTGTCACGGCTGCAGAAAAGGAGGAAGTTATGGAGGGATTGTCTACAGAGTCCCTGTGGGTGGAAGTTAGGAACGGGGAAGGGGTCAATAACTCAACTAGGTGTTTTTTTTATAGACAACCCAATAGTAACAGGGACATTGAGGAGCAGATAGGGAGACAGATTCTGGAAAGTTGTAATAATAACATGGTTGTTGTGGTGGGAGATTTTAATTTCCCAAATATCAATTGGCATCTCTCTAGAGTGAGAGGTTTAGATGGGGCAGAGTTTGTTAGGTGTGCTCACTTTCTTGACACAACATGTAGATAAGTCTACAAGAGGTGAGACTGTACCTGATCTGGTATTGGGAAATGAACCTGGTCAGGTGTCAGATTTCTCAGTGGGAGAACATTTTGGAGATGGTGATCACAATTCTATCTCCTTTACCATAGCATTGGAGAGGGATAGGAACAGACAAGTTAGGAAAGAGTTGAATTGGAGTAAGGGGAAATATGAGGCTATCAGGCAGGAACTTAGAAGCATACATTGGAAACAGATGTTCTCAGGGGAAATGTATGGAAGAAATGTGGCAAATGTTCAGGGCATATTTGCATAGAGTTCTGCATAGGAACATTATAATGAGAGAGGGAAAGGATGGTAGGGTACAGGAACTGTGGTGTAGAAAAGCTGTTGTAAATCTAGTCAAGAAGAAGAGAAGAGCTTACAAAAGGTTCAAAAAACTAGGTAATGATAAAGATCTAGAAGATTATAAGGCTAGCAGGAAGGAGCTTAAGAATGAAATAAGGAGAGCCAGAAGGGTCCATGAGAAGGCCTTGGTGGACAGGATTAAGGAAAACCCCAAGGCATACTACAAGTATGTGAAGAGCAAGAGAATAAGATGTGTGAGAACAGGACCAATCAAGTGAGACAGTGGAAAAGTGTATATGGAACCAGAGGAGATAGTAGAGGTACTTAATAAACATTTTGCTTCAGTATTCCCTACAGAAAAAGATCTTGACGATTGTAGGGATGTCTTTCAGTGGACTGAAAAGCTTGAGCATGTAGATATTGAGAAAGAGGATGTGCTGGAGCTTTTGGAAAGCATCAAGTTGGATAAGTCACCAGGACTGGATGAGATGTACCCCAGGCAACTGTGGGAGGTGAGGGAGGAGATTGCTAAGCCTCTGGCAATGATCTTTGCATCATCAGTGGGGACAGTCGAGGGTCCAGAGGATTGGAGGGTTGCGGATGTTCAAGAAAGGGCATATAGATAGCCCAGGGAATTGTAGACCAGTGAGTCTTACTTCAGTGGTTGGTAAGCTGATGAAGAAGAACCTGAGAGGCAGAATTTATGAACATTTGGAGAGGCATAATATGATTAGAAATAGTCAGCATAGCTTTGTCAAAGGCAGGTCGTGCCTTACGAGCCTGATTGAAATTTTTGAGAATGTGACTAAACACATTGATGAAGGTGGAACAGTAGATGTCGGTGTATATGGATTTCAGCAATTTGATTTGGTAAGGCATTTGATAAGGTACTCCATGCTAGGTTTATTGAGAAAGTAAGGAGGCATGGGGTCAAAGGGGACATTGCTTTGTGGATCCAGAACTGGCTTGCCCACATAAGGCAAAGAGTGGTTGTAGATGGGTCATATTCTGCATAGAGGTCGGTGACCAGTGGTGTGCTTCAGGGATCTGTTCTGGGATTCCTACTCTTTGTGATTTTTATAAATGGCCTGGATGAGGAAATGGTGGAATGTGGAAGTTGTGGATAGTTTGGAGGGCTGTCAGAGGTTACAGCAGGACATTGATAGGATGCAAAACTGGACTGAGAAGTGGCAGATGGATTTCAACCCAGATAAGTGTGAAGTGGTTCATTCTGGTAGGAAAGATATGATGGCAGAAGATAGTATTAATGGCAAGATTCTTGGCAGTGTGGAGGATCAGAGGGATCTTGGGGTCCGAGTCCATAGGACTCTCAAAGCTGCGGCGGAGGTTGACTCTGTGGTTAAGAAGGCATACGGTGCATTGGCCTTCATCAATCGTGGGATTGAGTTTAAGGGATGAGAGGTAATGTTGCAGCTCTATAGGACCCTGGTCCAATCCCACTTGGAGTACTGTGCTCAGTTCTGGTCATCTCACTATAGGAAGGATGTGGAAACCATAGAAAGTGTGCAGAGGAGATTTACATGGATGTTGCCTGGATTGGGGAGCATGCCTTATGAGAATAGGTTGAGTGAACTTGGCCGTTTCTCCTTGGAGTGACGGAGAATGAGAGGTAATCTGATAGAGGTGTACAAGATGATTAGAGGCATTGATAGTGTGGATAGTCAGAAGCTTTTTCCCAGGGCTGAAATGGCTATCATGAGTGGGCACAGTTTTAAGGTGCTTGGAAGTAGGTACAGAGGAGATGTCAGGGGTAAGTTTTTTACACAGAGTGGTGAGTGCATGGAATGAGCTGCTGGCGATGGTGGTAGAGGCACATATGATAGTGTCTTTTAAGAGACTCCTGGATAGGTACACAGAGCTTAGAAAAACAGAGGGATATTTGTAACCCTAGGTAATTTCTAAGGTAAGGACATGTTCAGAACAGCTTTGTGGGTTGAAGGGCCTGTATTGTGCTGTAGATTTTCTATTTTTTCTATGACTATAAAATTCAAGAGAAGTTTGGATAGGTACATGGATGGTAGGGGTATGGAGGGCTATGGTTCTAGTGCAGGTCAATGGGAGTAGGCAGTTTAAATGGTTCGGCATGGAATATGTAACTCCTGTGTAGCTCCTGTCTTAAGGCATGTGACTGGTCGCTGCACTCTTTGAGAAAATCAAATTACGCAGTACTACATCAGATGCCAGTAGGCCATCAAAAGATTCTAGGTATCGGAAGGAGGCAGTGAGTAGAAGCCACACACTTCTGGCAATGTGGTTTGTTTATAAGGAAAGAAACAATATGTACAAAATATTTACATGAGTAAGAACAATTTAAAATTCAAACACTGTTTCAGTTTCAAATCTTAGATATCAAACCAACACAAATTCTTTTTTAATTAGAATCAGTGAGATTCCTTTATTACTCTAATCTCTCTAATTAGACCTAGTGTTATTCCCTATTTAAAAGTCTACCGACTAAACTTTCCTTTTTACTTTTCCCTAGTTAGTTAGAGAACCAAATATAATTCATATTCACAAGTATTATAGTTAACTTCAGTTTTAGTTCCAGGCAGTATATCTATAAGTTTAAATTCAAATTTAAAAATCAGATATACACAATTGTACTCCTTTCATGACAATTCTCCAACATCGCAATTTTTAAACTAAAGTAAATCTCATTCAGTTAAAATAATCAGCTCTTGCAGAAAATCAAATTTGGATTTTTTGAATGAAAATAAACTTGTACATCCAATGTTATTAAATCCTTTGAATCAATACACATTTCATTCCCACACTGGTTCATTGAATCTTGGGTAGTTCGCCATCTTCATTCTTGGTTCATTGGAATGAAGTAGTTTATCATCCACGGCAAGTCAATTCACAAACTTGTACAAAAACTTGACCAAATTCCTTGGTATGATTTTACAGAACTAATTCCCGACTACACGGTAGGAATTTTGGATACGTGTCGCTGCCGATATTGTCTCATTATAGCTGCTGCGTGTTAGATCCGTAGCTTCAATAAATCTTTATTCGCTATTGTCTCTCCTCCAAGGGTTTCACCCTGAGGTTTTCAAGTTAGTAGGGTAAAGATACTCACTACTAATTCCACTCTTAACAGTTCATGTCTTCAGCTCTAATCGTTGCTGCGTTTCTCTCCTCGCATTGCTTTTGTCTTAAATTCTCTTTTTATTAATCAGTAAACCTTGTTTCATCCCTCCGCAGGTGGAGCTTTCTAACATTACGTTAATTATCTCGGTGATAAATAGATGGGCCAAAGGGCCTTTTCTATGACTCTATAACCTGCTAAAGCTGGGAGGCTAAGTAGTTAAGACAATCAAAGTATCCTATCACTTTTGGAAGGCTGGAAGCTGACCCACAGTGTTATTTTTTAAGCAGTGGCGATAAAGATGTGTTTTTTCCCTTGGAAAGTTGTGGTGGAAGTGAAGGGGTTTTTCTGTGATGAAGACCATAAGACAAAGAAGCAGAATTAGGCAATTCAACCCATTGAATCTGCCCTGCCATTCCATCATGGCTGATCTTAGATCCCAATCTACCCCATACACCTGCCTTTGATGCCCTGACCAATCAGGATATCAATTTTTGCTTTAAATATACCCACAGTTTTGGCCTCCACAGCTGTCTGTGGTAGAGCATTCCACAAATAAAGTATTCTCTGGCTAAAAAAAAAGTTCCTCCTGACCTCTGTTCTGAAGGGTCACCCTTCTCTTCTGAGGCTGGGCCTTCTAGTTCTGGACACCCCCATCATAGGAAACATTCTCTCCATATCCACCTTATCTAGTCCTTTTAACATTCGGTAGGTTTCAGTGAGATCCCCCAACTGCATTCTTCTGAATTCCAGTAAGTACAGGCTCAAAACTGCCAAATGCTCCTCATATGTTAACCCCTTCATTCCCAGAATCATCCTCGTGAACAACTGGACTCTCTCCAATGACAATGCATCCTTTTTGAGATATGGGGCGCAAAACTGTTGACAATACTCCACAGTTTTGGGCTGGACTAGTGTCTTATAAAGCTTCATCATTATTTCATAGAAACATAGAAAACCTACAGCACAATACAGGCCCTTTGGCCCACAAAGTTGTGCTGAACATGTCCCTACCTTAGAAATTACTAGACTTACCTATTGGCCTCTATTTTACTAAGCTCCATGTACCTATCGAAAAGCCTCTTAAAAGACCCTATTGTATCTGCCTCCACCACCTTTCCCGGCAGCCATTCCATGCAGTCACCACTCTCTGAGTAAAAAACTTACCCCTGACATCTCCTCTGTACCTACTCCCCAGCACCTTAAACCTGTCTCTTGTAGCAACCATTCCAGCCCTGGGAAAAAGCCTCTGACTATCCACATGATCAATGCTTCTCATCATCTTGTACACCTCTATCAGGTCACCTCTCATCCTCTTCACTGCAAGGAGAAAAAGCTGAGTTCACTCAACTTATTCTCATAAGGCATGCTCCCAAATCCAGGCAACATCCTTGTAAATCTCCTCTGCACCCTTTCTATGGCTTCCACATCCTTCCTGTAGTGAGGCGACCAGAACTGAACACAGTACTCCAAGTGGGGTCTGACCAGGGTCCTATATAGCTGCAACATTACCTCTCGGCTCCTAACTTCAATTCCATGATTGATGAAGGCCAATACACCATATGCCTTCTTAACCACAGAGTCAACCTGTGCAGCTGCTTTGAGCGTCCAATGGACTTGGACCCCAAGATCCCTCCGATCCTCCACACTGTCGAGTCTTACCATTAATACTATATTCTGCCATCATATTTGAACTACCAAAATGAACCACTTCACACTTATCCGGGTTGAACTCCATCTGCCACTTCTCAGCCCAGTTTTGCATCCTATCGATGTCCCACTGTAACCTCTGACAGCCCTCCACACTATTCACTACACCCCCAACCTTTGTGTTATCAGCAAACTTACTAACCCATCCTTCCACTTCCTCATCCAGGTCATTTATAAAAATCACGAAGAGTAAGGGTCCCAGAACAGATCCCTGAGGCACTCCACTTGTAACCGACCTCCATGCAGAATATGACCCATCTACAACCACTCTTTGCCTTCTGTGGGCAAGCCAGTTCTGGATCCACAAAGCAATGTCCCCTTGGATCCCATGCCTCCTTACTTTCTCAATAAGCCTTGTATGGGGTACCTTATCAAATGCCTTGCTGAAATCCATATACACGACATCTGCTGCTCCACCTTCATCAATGTGTTTAGTCATATTCTCAAAAAATTCTATCAGGCTCATAAGGCACGACCTGCCCGTGACAAAGCCATGCTGACTACTCCTAATCATATTCATAAATCCTGCCTGTCAGGATCTTCTCCATCAACTTACCAAACACTGAGGTAAGACTCACTGGTCTATAATTTCCTGGACTTTCTCTACTCCCTTTCTTGAATAAAGGAACAACATCTGCAACCCTCCAATCCTCAGGAACCTCTCCCGTACTCATTGATGATGCAAAGATCATCACCAGAGGATCAGCAATCTCCTCCCTTGCCTCCCACAGTAGCCTGTGGTACATTTTTTCTTGTCCCAGCGACTAATCCAACTTTATGCTTTCCAAAAGCTCCAGCACATCCTCTGTCTTAATATCTACATGCTCAAGCTTTTCAGTCTGCTGCAAGTCATCACTACAATCACTAAGATCCTTTTCCATAGTGAATACTGAAATAAAATATTCATTAAGTAATTCTGCTATTTCCTCCGGTTCCATACACACTTTCCCACTGTCACATTTAATAGGTCCTATTCTTTCACGTCTTATCCTCTTGCTCTTCACATACTTGTAGAATGCCTTAGGGTTTTCCTTAATTCTGCACGCCAAGGCCTTCTCATGGCCTCTTAAGCTCCTTCCTTCTTAAGCTCTTAATTTCCTTCTTAAGCTCCTTCCTAGTAGCCTTATAATCTTCTAGATCTCTAACATTTCCTGGCTCTCTGAACCTTTTGTAAGGTTTTCTTCTTGACTAGATTTATTATAGCCTTTGTACACCATGGTTCCTGTGCCCTACCATATCTTTCCTGTCTCATTGGAACATACCTATAGAGAGCTCTACATAAATATCGCCTGAATATTTGCCACATTTCTTCCATACTTTTCCCTGAGAACATCTTTTTCCAATTTAAGCCTCCAATTTCCTGCCTGATAGCCTCATAATTGCCCTTACTCCAATTAAATGCTTTTCTTACTTGTCTGCTCCTATCTCTCTCTCCAATGCTATTGTAAAGGAGATAGAATTATGATCACTATCTCCAAAATGCTCTCCCACTGAGAGATCTGATACCTGATCAGGTTTGTTTCCCAATACCAAATCAAGTACAGCCTCTCCTCTTGTAGGCTTATCTACATACTGTGTCAAGAAACCTTCCTGAACACACCTAACAAACTTCACCCCATCTAAACCTCTCGCTCTAGGGAGATGCCAATCGGTACTTGGGAAATTAAAATCTCCCATCACGACAACTCTGTTAATATTACACCTTTCCAGGATCTGTTTCCCTATCTGCTCCTTGATATTCCTCGATATTTCTTTGCTTTTATATTCTATTCTATTCTTGAAATGAATGCCAACATTGTATTTACCCTCTTGACCACAGACTTAACCTTCTGGGAGTCTTGCACGAGGAGTCCCTTTGCACCGCTGATGTTTGAATTTTCTCACCATTTAGATAATAGTCTGCACTTTTGTTCTATTTACCGAAATGCATTATCACACATGACCCAACACTGTATTCCATCAGCCACTTCTTTGCCTGTTCTTCCAATTTCTGTCCTTCTGCAATTTCATCCGTCATTTCTTGTTCCCCATTATTAACTTACCAGCATAATTTCCCAGTGGTCCAATATCAACTCTCACCCCACTTTTACTCTTTATATAACAGAAAAAAATTTAGTATCCTGCTCTATACTATTGGTTAGTTTGCCCCCAATATTTTATCTTTTCCCTTCTTATGGCTTTTTAGTTGCGTTTTGTTGGATTTTAAAATCTTCTCAATCATCCAACTTCCCACTCACTTTTGCTATATTATATGCCTTTTCCTTGGGTTTTATGCAGTCCTTAACTTCCCTTGTCAGCCACAGTTGCCTAGCCCTACCACTTGAGGACTACTTCTTCTGTCAGACATATCTGTCCGGCGCCTTGTAAACCATTCTCAGAAACTTCAGCCACCTCTGTTCTGCTGTTATCCCTGCCAGTATCCTCCTCCAATCCATCTGGGCAAGCACCTCTTCATGCCTCTGTAATTCCCTTTATTCCATTGTGATATTGATACATGTGACTTGTGCTTCTCCCTCTCGGATTGCAGTATGAATTCAATCATATTATGATAGCTGCCTCCTAAGGACTCCTTTACTTTAAGCTCCCTAATAAATTCTGGATTATTACTTAATAGGCAATGTAAGATAGCCTTTCCCCAAGTAGGCTCAAGCACAGGCTGCTCTAAAAAGCCATCTTGTAGGCATTCAACAAATTCCCTCTCTTGTGATCCAACACCAACCTGATTTTTCCAGAACCCTTGCATATTGAAGTCTCCCATTACAATTGTGACATTACCTGTATTACATGCCCTTTCCAGCTCCCTTTGCAATCTCAACCACACATCCTGGCTACTATTTGGAGGCCTATATATGATTCCCATAATGTTTTCTTTACTCCTGCAATTTCTTATCTGTACTCACAAAGATTCATCATTCTCTGACCCTATGTCATCTCTTTGAGTTAGATTAGACTAAGATCAGAATTAGCTCAGACATTTTATTTTAACTTTCCCTATTAGTCCAGGAGTCTGCCTTGTATGGTTTTATTTTCTGAAATAAGAACCCATTGAAAACCAGCAGTATCATTTATTGAATTAAATGCTTCATAATGGAATGAGCTGTTAGTTTATTTTCTTCTTTTACTTGTCCTTTGCTTCTAATCCTCTTTCCCTAATTTTTGGCATTTCCCTCCCTCCACTATCAAAATTCTATTTTCCTTTACAGTACATTGATTCTTGGTTCATCTTTTCTATTTATCAACCAATCCCATAATCTTATTCATCAGATTACCAAAGTCCAGAAAGATTTAAAAAAAAATATTAAGAAAAATATTTTCTCCTGCTTCCTGTACAATACAGCTCTGTTTGGCACCTTCCCCCATTGCAACAATACTCAGAATACCTCTGGTCCAGATTGGTAGCACTATCGAAAGCTGCAGGTATGTGTATAGCATATGAAAAGGAAGGATGGTGTCAACAACCATGACAGAACTAGTAATTATTTAGCACTTGCGGCACAGGTACTGCACAGGACCTTCACTGACCTATGATACTGAGCCATACAAAGAGTTGGTAAGAGATTTGTTTAAAGAAGTAGATTTTAAAGAATGTTTTAAAGGAAGAAATGGGGTAGAGTAACAATGAGGTTTATGGAGGGAAATCCAAACCTCCGAACTGAAGCCACTGAAGACATCACACTCCGCAAGAAGCAGAGATATTCATTTATAAGCATAAAGTCTTAAGTAGGTTGTGAATAATCTGATTCCACATCACAGAACCATGGCAATGAGGAAGAGTGGCTTGTGAATGAGTGTTTGTAATGAACATCATAAGAATAAACTTGTTTTTGTGGAGTTATGATTGATGTCAGAGGACTCAGATTTAAATCAATTTACAGAAGATCCAAGCTGAGAAAAAGCAATTAATTCATTTGCTATAAAATATTGTTGAAATGGATTCAGCATCAATGTTCAAAATGGAATTGGATAGCTACTTAAATGTTGAGGGCAGTGAAGAAAATTCTGAGAAGTGAATCTTGCAGGGTAGATCTCAAATGGCTTAATGACTTTTTTTGTGCTATAATTTTCTGAATTCCCACCCTGGTGAGGAATTAGATTTCCCTATTTTTTTTGGGAAGGAAACCTCTTTTTACCTGGAGAATTGGCAATGTAGCCCTGCAATTCAAATTATCACTGGATATTTGGAACAATGGATGAGCAACAATGCACACAGGAATGATTGCAAAATATTATAAATGCCTGTATAATATTTCTCTCATGTTTGTAGGTGAAGATGGTGTGTCCATTGAAGCTACTGTGAGATTTGCTAAAGCTGCATTCTGTTTTGAGTACTTGGATATATTTGATACCATCATTGCACCACTTCTCACTTTCTTAAGGGTAAGTCCTGATGTATGAACAATGCCAACAATACATCAATAAACACTTATCAAGAATGGCCTGTTCCCATGTTGTACTGATTTATGTTCTAAAATTGCATCTTTTGTTTATCTTTTTTTCAGAAACACAA
This sequence comes from Hemitrygon akajei, assembly GCF_048418815.1. Taxonomy (NCBI): domain Eukaryota; kingdom Metazoa; phylum Chordata; class Chondrichthyes; order Myliobatiformes; family Dasyatidae; genus Hemitrygon; species Hemitrygon akajei. Next base: position 42,017,218 of record NC_133137.1, on the reverse strand, counting down.
TAATCTGGCTTGGAAGAGCTTTGAATTGGATTTAGATCTACTGGTTGCCATGGAGCCATTTGTTTCATCTCGCAAGTCCAAGCATGGTCTTCCTATAGGAGAAAACTGTGCAATAGGTAAGTAATCTTTAGGTTAAAAAGCCCTTCACTTTGGTCATAAATAATTAACAGATGAAAATGACCTTCAGAGTTGTGGAGAAAGGGAAAAGGAACTAAATCTGTTTATTGCTGAAGTAGATTTTCTTCTTTTTGTAATTTATTTTTTATTGAAGTTCATCATCAAACAAACATTTCCATAAGATGTATTTCAGACATTGTACATATATATCATATAATCATATATATCACAAATCTCCACAAAGTATTTATCTGAGGTATACACTTACAGAAAAGAGTAGAAAGAAAAAACAAGCAAAAGGAAAGAACTATGCACAAGTAAGGAATGATTTTTTTTTACAACATATTCATTGATTTGTGAGAATAAAATCAGGCCTGTGAGGCATTATGTAGTTAAACCATTTTCCCCAGTATGAATCAAATTGTTCCAGCTTATGATTAACAGATGCTGTTATCCTCCCCATTTTGTAAATGTCCATTGTAATTTCCATCCATGTATTTAAAGTTGGGCTCTCCTGTGATAATCATTTCCTAGTAAGAGTCTTTTTTACCAGCCACCAACAGTATATTCATTAAATATTTATCTCTTTTCAGCCATTCTTGAGGTATATATCCAAAATATATGGTCTTACTCTCTAAGGGTATTTCACATTTAAAGATGTCTTGTAGGGCATTGTGTATTCCCTCCAATAGTTTTTGATAACGGGGCATTCCCAGAAAATATAATAATGATTTGCATTTTGATTTCCACAATTTCTCCAGCAAACAGGGAGCTTACTATCATAATGGGATTTCTGAGAGGGTGTAATAAAATATCTCCCTCCATTTCTGTGAACTGGTACACTTCCATTGATACCTCCATATTGTTGTCCATTCTTCCTCAGATATAATTATCCCTCCTTCCTTCTCCCATTTTGTTTTAATGTATGAAGTCGAATGTGTTTTAAGATTTGACAACCCCTTATACATGCTTGAAATGATTCTACTACCATTATCTGAATTATATGCTTTTCTAAATAGCTCTATCAAGCATGTACTTGCCTTGGTTACATTTTTAAGCATCTTATTAACATATTGTCACATCTGTAAATACTGATAAAAATCTTGTTTTTCTAATGTGTTCCTCTTTAAGCATTTCAAAACTGAACGGTGTTCCTTCTTTCATTATGTTGCAAAGAACTGTTATTCCTTTAGCTGTCCAGTCCTTAAATCTATCATCCAATTTATTTGGTGTAAAATCCAAGTCATATGCACACCATTTAAGAATTGCAATATCTCCCTCTAGATTATATTCTTTTATAGTAGTTTTCCATATTTGAAGAGTCAGTTTCACCCATGGGTTATCAATAGTATTTATGTACCTTTGCAGGTTGTTATCAGCCAAAATTGCTTGTATGGGGATGGAAAGTACCCACTCCTCAATGTTTTTCCATTGAGCGTCATATGATGGGTTGCACCAACATATCACAGCTCTCAACTGAGCTGCAAAATAATCTCTAAGAGAAGGTAGGCCCCATCCCCCCTTTTCCTTTGCTAATTGCAAAGTTTTGAGACGAACTCTAGGCCTTTTACCCTGCCAAATATACCTTGATAACATCTTGTTCCATTCATAGAATTGATTTTGATTAATCTCTATTGGTAGGGTCTGAAAGAGATATAACAGTCTGGGCAGTATATTCATTTTAATAGTCTCAATCCTTGAACTGAGGCTTAAAAAAGGAATTAGATTCCATCTTGCCATATCTTCCTTAATTTTTTATATAAAGGCTGATAATTACATTCTGATAATTTTGCCAAATCTTTTGGCATAATAATGCCCAAATATTTGAAAGACTCTGTGTGCCATGCCCAGGGGTATCTACTTTCAATTTCTCTTAGTGGGCTATAGTAATATGAAAGTAATTGGGTTTTATCTATTTTGATCTTGTATCCTGATAATTGACCATATTGTTCATAGGATTGCATCAATTTAGGTAAAGAGTATCTTGGTTGCCCTAGATAGATCAAAATGTCATCCGCATAACAAGCCAATTTATGCTCTGTCCCTTTAATAGTAATTCCCCTGATATCTTCATTTTGTCCGATGTATTGAGCTAATGGTTTCAGATATAATGCAAAGAGTAGCGGTGACCATGCACAACCCTGTCTCGTGCCCCTTTCTAGGGTAAGACTATTTGATAAATATCCATTGATTTTAATCCTAGCAGTAGGATTGTCATATAGTGTCTGTATAGTTTTAATAATTGTGTCTTGGAAACCAAATCTATATAAAACTCTGTAAAGAAAATTCCAATTAACCGAATCAAATGCCTTTTCAGCATCCACGCTTATCACTATTGCTTCGATTTTATTTTTTTTGTATATGATCCATAATGTGAAGTGTCCTTCGTATATTCTCTTGTGTCTGGAATTGTCATATAAAACCTGTCTGATCGTTAAGTATCAGTATGGGTGGAAACTCCTCTAATCGTTTGGCCATGATGGAGGTAAATATTCTATAATCTACATTAAGAATGGATATTGGTCTAAATGACCCGCATTCCATTTTATCCTTGCCTTCTTTCAGTATAGCTGAGATTATCGCTTCCTTCCAACTGGGTGACATTTATGCCTTTTTTAAAGCCCTGTTCAGTGTGGGGAGTAAAACAGGAATTAACTTATTTTTAAATTCTTTGTACCACTCTGCCGTATACCCATCTGATCCTGGTGACTTGCTTAGTTTAAGCCTACTAATTGCAGCTTTTAATTCAACTTCAGTTATGTCAGCAGTCATCGTTCTATTTTGTTCTTCGTCTAAAGTGGGTAACTCTAGAGAATTCAAGAAGGTATCAATTTGGGTTATGCTTTCCCCTGGAACTTTGGAATATAGAGTTTTGTAATACAGTTAAAAAGCTTCTTGAATTTCACTTAGCTTATTTTTTTTAATCATTTTTGTTCTTGGCTCCCTAATTCTATGAATTGTATTTTCTGCTATTTTTTTTTTCAGTTTCCACGCCAGTATTTTCATAGATTTCGATCCACTTTCATAATGTCTCTGTTTCAGAATCATTAAATGTTTCCTGATTACTTGCGTAGCCAAACTATTAATTTCATTCCTAATTCTTTTAATTTCCTATATTGTATTCTGTGCCAAATTCAATTTGTGTTTTTTCTCTAGTTCCTTCAGCCTGTTTTGTAATTCCTCTAATGTTTCATTCCTTATTTTTTTCTTATATGAAGATATTGCTATAATTTTCCCTCTTAAGACCGCCTTCAGAGTATCCCGTAAAATGGGAGGTGAAACCTCTCCATTATCATTAAATTCTAAGTAGAGACCAATTTCTTTTTTAATTTGTTCCTTAAAGTACGGATCATTGAGTAGAGTTGAATTTAGTTTCCAAATAGTACTCTTTGGTTGTAGGTCAAAATCAACAGATAAATATATGGGTGCATGGTCACTTACATGTATTGTCCCAATTCTACAGGTGTTTATTTTGTCTTTGTCTTTTCCAAATGTTATGAAATAGTCTATTCTTGTACAGAATGTGGAGCAGAATAATGAGTGTAATCCCTTCTGTCAGGGAAAAGGTCCCTCCATATATCAATTAAGCCAACATCCTCAAAAAGTGTATTAACTTTCTTATGTAAAGATTTTGTTTCATAGGTTTTTCTACTGGAAGAATCTTAAGTTTGGTTGTAATTGTAAATTTTTCTGTTTCCATTACCATAATATCAGTAATTTTCTGAAAGAAACCAGTATCACTTCCCGGGGGTGTGTATACATTCAATAGAGTAACTGAATTTCAGTCTATATTCCCCCTTACCAGAATATATCTGCCCTCTTTATCTCCCATTTCGAATACTTTTTCAAAATTTAACTTACTTGAGATAAGAATAGCAACTGCTCTCCTATGTCCTGATTTATATGAGGAGAAAAACAGATTAGTGAAGCCCATTCTCTTTAGTTTTTTTATGCTCATTATCACTTAAATGAGTTTCCTGTAAATATACTACATGGGCTTGTTCTTTTTTCATTTTGGATAAAATTTTCTTACATTTGATTGGATTTAATAGCCCATTGACATTAAAATAAATTAATTTTACCTTGTTCGTAGCCATCTGTGTTTATCTGTCAATGTATCATTGAAATTAGAATAAAACTTAATCGATCTACTCTCTGAACAAATAAGAACCAAGAAACTCAAATAATAACACAAATGGCAATGACCATGTGATTCCAAGGCTGAGGTCTCCAGTAGATGACCCTGCGTTGAGCTAGAGGAAATGTCTAGCTGTGGGAGATAACCCCTCCTACTTGTGAGTTGAGGGCCCCCATTGCAGTATTCATAAAAGTCAGTGAACAAATCCATTACACAGAAAAGATTTCCCCGTGTACTCCTATATATATATATATGCGCACACACACCCCCCCCCCACACACACACACACACACACACACACACACACACACACACACACACACACACACACACACACACACACATATTATATACATACACATATATGCACACATATATATCCTCCTTTTGGTAGGGAAAAAGGAGTAAGTGAGCGAATAAAGAATAACAACGAAGTAATATAAAATTAACATTATATTAAGTATTTCTCGAGATAGGTATATCACCATCTACTTTTGCTTCTGTTCAGCTTCTCAACATTTTTAAAGTTAGCCAAACCTTATGGCTTTTCTGAAGGGGGTGAGGACTGTCTTTGGGAAACTTCCGGTCTCTTCCTGATATACTTCTTTTGGCCTCCTCCCGTCTCCTGCCTTCTCGGTTCTCGCACTATTTCCCAAGTGGAGCAGGATAGTTCTTCTGCCAGGCTTTCCCTTAGTTTGGTCACGCTGACGGGCAACTCTCTGGCCTTCATGTCTGTAGTCGCCTCTGCCACTGTCTGGCACAACCGCGTACCGTCTTCATAAAACACTCGAAGTTTAGCAAGGTACGGAGTTTGAAATCTAACCTTTTTTTGCTTTAGTACTCGCTTTACTTCAGAGTATTCTTTATGTTTCTGCAGGACCGCGGGGGGGGGGGGGGGGTTAATCTTGGTAGAAATATAATACTTTATCGTTTAAAAACACTCTCTTCTTACCCCAGGCCCTTCGTAGATTCTCCACCTTGGTGCTGTACCAAAAGAATTTAATTATTATTGAACGTGGCTTATCTTGGGTAGACTTCGGGACTAACACGCGATGCGTTCTCTCGATTTCCAGCTCCATAGTTGAGGGAAGCTCCAGCGCGTCCTGCAGCAACTTTCCGACAAACTCCGTCATAGACGAGCCCTCCACTACTTTGGGAACATTGTAGATTCTGATATTTTTCTGCTGTGATCTTCCCTCCAGGTCAAGCAGGTTACCTTCTTGGTGATTTAATATTTTTATCATCTTACTCAGTATTCATTCAATGTTTTGAATGCGATCTTCCACCTTCTCAATTCGAGTCTCTGCCACCGCTATTTTTTGATTGATGTTGGTGAGCTCTGACTTAATATCATGTAGCTGCTGCTTTATTTCTTTCTGCAACTCCCTTAATTCTTTCAGGATTTTGATCATATTCACTGCTTCACCTGAACGAGGCCCAGTGTCCGCCTCGCTAGCATGCGGTCGGGTAGGAGAGCCGCTTGCTGCACTCCTCTCAGCCGCAGGCTCCGCAGTGTCGCTTTTTTTATTTCCATTCTTTTTCCCCATTCTTGCCCCTCTTTTCAGTTCAAATATTTTTTGAAAAATACTACATTTGATGGGTTAACAGGGCTTAATACGCGTTTTTCCGGAGGAACTAGTGACTTAAGCTGCCATTCTCGACGATGACGTCACCGAAAAACCCTGAAGTAGATTTTCTGATTGAAAGAATACAGAGGAAAATTTACAAGAAAGTTGCTGAGTTTTGAGAACCTCAGTTATAGGGAAAAGTTGAATAGGTCAGGAGTGTAGTTTTAGGTAGTTAGTTCCTTGAGCATGGAAGAATGAAAGGATATTTGATAGAGATATACAAAATGCACTTTTTCTACCGAGGTGGGTGAGACTCGAACTAGAGGTAATCAGTTTAAGTGTGAAAGATGAAATGTTTAAATGAAGCAATAAGAGATAGGAGTAGAATTAGGCCATTTGGCCCATTGAGTCTTCTCTTCCATTTCATTATGGCTGATCCAATTTTCCTCTCAGCCCCAGTCCCCTGCCTTTTTCCCGTATCCCTTCATGCCCTGTCTAACCAAGAATCTAGTGACTTCTGCCTTAAATATACATAAAGACCTGGCCTCCACAGCTGCCTGTGGCAAAGAATTCCACAGATTCACCACTCTCTGGCTAAAGAAATTTCTTCTCATCTCTTTTCTGAAAGGATGCCCCTCTATTGTGAGGCTGTGTCCTCTGGTCTTAGACTCTCTCACGATCCCCTCCACAGCCACTCTGTTGAGGCCTTTCACCATTTGATAGGCTTTATTGAGGCCACCCCTCAAACTTACAGTGAATACAGGCCCAGAGCCATCAAATGCTCTTCATATGACAAGCCATTCATTCTCGGAATAATTTTTGTGAACCTCCTTTGATTCCTATCCAGTTTCAACATATCCTTTCTAAGATAAGGAGCCCAAAACTGTTCACAGTACTCCAAGTGAGGACTCACCAGTGCCTTATAAAGTCTGAACATTACATCCCTGCTTTTACATTCTAGTTCTCTTGAAATAAATGGTAACATCACATTTGCTTTCCTTACCATGGACTCAATCTGCAAATTAACCTTTAGAGAATCTTGCACAAGGACTCCTAAGTCCCTTTGTGCCTCAGATTTTTGTATTTTCTCTCCATTTCCAAAATAGTCAACCTTTTCATGAGGAGGAACTTCTTCATTCAGAGGGCAGTGAGAGTGTGGTATAAGCTGCCAGTGGAAATTGCGAATATGGATTCAATTTCAACATTTAAGAGAAGTTTGGATGGGAGCAGTATGGAGGGCTGTGATCCAGGTGCAGGTTGATGGCAGAATAATAGTTCAGCATGGACTCAATGGGCCAAAGGGTCTGTTACTGTGCTGAAGCACTCTATGACTATGAGTTAATGATTGATGCCATTTCTGCTGGAAATCACAGAAAATCTACAGATAATACAGTATATATTTTGTTTATTCCTGTGTTATGGACAATGCTATAGGATCTGAATTTATTGTACCTAAGAATATGATGGTGAACCATTTTGTTGTCATTGAGTACTGAGTCATTTCAGAGGGTATTTAAAGTTAGGAGTCAAGAATTACACCCAGAAAGCAGATTCCTTCCCTGTGGAAAATTAGTAAATTAAATGTATTTTCACAAAAATGCCATTTTTTCCCGACTCTAATTACTGATAGTAGCTTTTTAATTCCAAGTATCTTTAGTTAAATGTAAATTCCACAGCTGGAGATTTGAATCCCTGTCTCAGGATGTTTTATCGAGGGCTTTGGATTACAAAATCATTAACATCAAAGATTTATTTTATTGGCAAAGTATGCATATACAATACATACTTTCATTTGTCTACTCCAGATAGCCATTAAATACAGAAAGACCGTGGGTGTCGATTAAAGAAAAGACCTCAACTCCAGCCCTGGCACAAAAACAAAGCTCGCAGACCACGTAATTCCCCTTCCCCCTGCAGAAAAAAAATTAACAATAACAGTCTTCGGCCCCCTCACTCGCAGAAGAAAAACAGCAACAATAACAATTCCCAACCCCCTTTACAATCATTATAGTGCTATAAATCTAAATTTGTTTCTTACAGGAGGATTACTTCAACCTGGTGCAGCTACTAATTTGTGTGATGACCTAGTGGTATTAGCAGAAACAATGTTTGTGTATACCTGTACTCCACTTCAGGTATGTATGTCAAAATTATGTGAACCGTACCTGACAGAGGAAACTTGGGGAGGCTTGACCCAAAAGCAGAGCAGCGGAGACGATAACTTAAATAAGAGATCACAAAATAACACACCTCAAGGGGCCATAAAACAAGACAGAATAGAAATTACACCCAACAGGCAATAATTAAAACTTTTGGCAGGGAGTGTGAAAGCTTGGAGCAACTGGTTGAGCCTGGCTGGTTGAATGAGTGTACAAGCATTCTGGATGAGAACTGGAGTTAAATAGGCTGCAGGAGATGATTCTGGAATGAGCAGCTGGTGAATCCTGTTAGCTGAGTGGAGACTGGGAGCAGACCTGTCAGGATGGAGCAGTTATATTCAATTGAAGGAATTGTTAAAATTTGTTTTAATGAATGGATATATATGTGGTCTTTCCATGATCATGATTGTTCCAGGCAAATTTATCTACAGAGGTAGTTTGCCATTGCCTTCTTCTGAGCAGTGTCTTTACAAGACGGGTGGCCCCAGCCATTATCAATACTATTCAGAGATGTCTGCCTGGCATCAGTGGTCACAGAACCAGACATAATATGCATCGCCTGCTCCATGGCTTCGTGTGACCCTGATGGGGGGGCTAAGCAGGTGCTGCACCTTGGCCAAGGATGCCCTACAGGTTAGCGGAAGGAAGGAGCACCTTACACCTCCTTTGATAGAGATATATCTCCATCCCACCACCCAATATATGTGGTCACCATGCTATGTTCTCACGCTCTAAATGCTCATAAACCTCATGTACAGTTTATCCCCATGGATAACTGGATCCAGATTCCTCTGCTTTTACCATGTTGGAAACATCCTACCTTCCCCACCTGCCCTGCAGCGTAACAAATTTGTCTCCATCCTAGTTCTGACAAAGGGCCTTCAACCTGAAACATTACCTCTTTTTCACTTTCCACAGATGCCGCTTGACCTGCTGAGAATTTTCAGCATTTCCTGTTTTTGAAGTCAAATGCTGATGTTATAGCTGAAGGCTTCTTAAATAAAAATGCACAGTCCATTGTACCCATGATAAAATGTATATTGCAGATTGTCATTTCAATAACCATCTCACAATATCATGGACCACACTTAGGTGTACATTTCATGACATTTAAATCACAATGGTTTCACCATACATAGCAGGATATTGTAGGTTTGTTGCTCCATTCCTTTAATGTCCACCTGCTGTTCTGTTGTACGTAGATTAAGATAACCTGGTAATGTTTAGGAAGGAAAAGAGGTTTCATTAATTGAAGTTTTTTTTAACTAATGCGTATAAATCAATTGGTAGAATAAGAAAAGTAATCTTAAGTTGGAGAGATGTGTGGGGCATTTTACCATTAATTCAAACCAATATGCCAAATCCAAGAAAAAAACAGTCTGCATGAAGAAAGTACAGTTGGCGTTTCAGGCCCACACCCTTCGGTAGGACTGAAGAAAAAAAAACCAAGGAGTAGATTTGAAACCCCACCTTTCAAATCTACTCCTCAGCTTTTTTTTTTCCAGTCCTGCCAAAGGGTTTCAGCCCAAAATGTAGACTGTACTTGTTTTCCATAAATGCCGCTTGGCCTGCTGAGTTCCTCCAGTATTTTGTGTGTGTTGCTTGGATTTCCAGTATCTGCAGATTTTGTCTTGTTTGTGAAAATACAGTCTAAATCATACACACTGAAGATTTGTTTGGATCCCTTTCTAGGGTAATGTTCCAGATATAGACATGGTTGTGGATGCCCTTCTTTTCCTGTGGCAGAAATGCAAGGCTGTTTTGCAGAGAGAGATCTATAAGGCGAGTGGTTCCATTAAGTATATAAGGAAGGTAGATGGCTTCGAGAAGGTATGCATATCTATTAACTTTCAATTTGATTGTATGAACCATGACTGCAATTAAACTGCAAAAGCTGGAAATGTGGAAAAATATAGAAAATCTTGGAAATAATTCAGCAGGTCAGGTTGAATCTATGGAGGGAGAATCCGATTTAATATTTCTTGTTGGTGATCTTCCATCAGTCCTGGAAGTTAATAGATGTTTTGCAGTTCTGAGTAATTACTGTGCTGTGGAAGAGCGGAGTGTGTGGTTAACAGTGGTGATGCAGCGCAAGCCAGGGGTGATTGCATTAAATAAAAGAGGAATCAAAGGTTTCAAAGGTACATTTAATGTCAGAGAAATATATACAATATTTGTCTTGAAGTTCTTTTTCTTTGCAACCATCCATGAAAACAGAGGAGTGATGCAAAGAATGAATAACAGCTAAATGTTAGAAACCCAAAGCCCCTCCTCCCAGCTCCCCCCACCCACGCATAAGTAGCAGCAAAGCAATGATCCCCCTCCCCCACCAGCAAAAAAGTATCAGCACGCGCCACCGAGCACTCAAGCATGCAGCAAAGCATCAATAAAGACACAGACTTGCAGAACCCCAAAGACTACTCATTCACCCGGTAATTTGACATACCACGGGCTGTCTCTCTCACCTGAATTTGTCTCTGTGGCTCTGAGTCATGATGAAAGGTAAAGAAGGTGGTAATAATGGAACAGAAAAAGGGACAAAAAAGGTTTTGAATGATTACATCAAAGTGGAAGACTCAGGATTGGAGGTTGGTAAACATAAGAACTTGGACCAGGTGTCTTGGAATGTGGCATTGTTGAGGGATTCAATATACAATGACAACAAACATGCTGGAATGCTAGCAATGGCCTGAACCTTTAACTTGGTTTTTCTCTCCAAAAATGTACTTTATCATATTTGCTGTGCTATTGACAGGGTGAAACATTATTATGATTATGTTCACTTCTGTTTGCTTTATGCATCTCTACTACACTTACCCTTACACTTCCTCCCTCACCACCATTCAGGGCCTTCCTCTTTCTGCCTTCTATCTTACCCCTTCTCTTCTCCTCATCTGCCCATCTCTTCCCTATGGTGCCCCTCCTCCTTCCCTTTCTTCCATGGTCCACTGTCCTTTTCTATCAAATTCCTCCTTCTTCAGCCCTTTACCACCCTTTACACCGATGGATTGGGGAACATGCCTTATGAGAATAGGTTGAGTGAACTGGAACTTTTCTCCTTGGAGTGGCAGAGGATGAGAGGTAATCTGATAGAGGTGTATAAGATGATGATAAGGTAACCCATGCAAGGCTTATTGAGAAAGTAAGGAAGCATGGGATCCAAGGGGACTTTGCTTTGTGGATCCAGAATTGGCTTGCCCACAGAAGGCAAAGATTGGCTGTAGACAGGTCATATTCTGCATGGAGGTCGGTGACCAATGGTATGCCTCAGGGATCTGTTCTGGGATCTCTGCTCTCTGTGATTTTTATAAATGACCTGGATGAGGAAGTGGAGGGATGGGTTAGTAAATTTGCTGATAACACAAAGGTTGGGGGTGTAGTGAATAGTGTGGAGGGCTGTCAGAGGTTACAGTGGGACATCGATAGGATGTAAAACTGGGCTGAGAAGTGGCAGATGGAGTTCAACCCAGATAAGTGTGAGGTGGTTCATGTTGGTAGGTCAAATATGATGGCAGAATATAGTATTAATGGTAAGACTCTTGGCAGTGTGGAGGATCAGAAGGATCTTGGAGTCTGAGTCCATAGGATACTCAAAGCTGCCGTGCAGGTTGACTCTGTGGTTAAGAAGGCATATGGTGCATTGGCATTCATCAACCATGGGATTGAGTTTGAGCCAAAAGGTAATATTACAGCTATATAGGACCCTGGTTAGTGCACCACTTAGAGTACAGTGCTCAGTTCTGGTCATCTCACTACAGGAAGGATGTGGAAACTATAGAAAGGGTGCAGAGGAGATTTACAAGGATGTTGCATGGATTTGGGAACACGCCTTATGAGAATAGGTTGAATGATCTTGGCCTTTTCTCCTTGGAGAGGTGACTTGATAGAGGTGTATAAGATGATGAGAGGCATTGATCGTGTGGATAGTCATAGGCTTTCTCCCAGGGCTGAAATGGCTAACATGAGAGGGCAAAGTTTTAAGGTGCTTGGAAGTAGGTACAGAGGAGATGTCAGGGGTAAGTTTTTTACGCAGAGACTGGTGAGTGTGTGGAATTAGGTAGTGGAGGTAGATACGATATGGTCTTTTAAGAGACTCCTGGATAGCATTGTGGGCTGAAGGGCATGTATTGTGCTGTAGGTTTTCTAGATTTCTTCCTCTTCCACCTATTACCTCCCAGCTTCTCATTTTATCTCCCTTCCCCATCTACCCACTTTCTCCATCACCTGTTTTCACCTATCACCTGCCAGCTTGTACTTCTTTCCTTCCCCCACATTTTTCTGGCTTCTTTGCCCTTTCCTTCTCGCACTGATGAAAGGTCTTAGCCCAAAATGTTGACTGTTTATTTCTCTCCATAGATGTTGCCTAATCTGCTGAATTCCTTCAACATTTTGTGTGTGATCATCATATTATTAAATGTTGCCCACCCCTGCTCTTAAGTTAATTGGCTCATATGTTTTTTAAGCAGGCCACCATAAGTATTCAGTCCAAACATAGTGCATATTTCAGCTCTACTCATGAATGTCCTTTTCATTTTGTTGAACGTCTGGTATCCTCTTTTTTCGCAGAAGCCAAACTTATCCCAAGTTTATCCCAAGTTTGTAAGTTAATAACTCTTCGGGGTGATTGATAAGTTCATAGCCTAAGGTAGAAGGAGATGAGTTATTAACTTCAAACTTTCTGCATAATCACTCAGAGTTGACCTGCATGTGCATGTAACAAGAGCTGTATAACTCATCTCCATCTACCTTGGGCCACGAACTTATCAATCACCCATCTGTGGACGCTTTCTGGAGGTCCAAGATCCGTATGCTCCATGACCGCTGGACTAAGTGTGGAAATGTAGGAAGGGACTATGTTGAAAAATAAATGTGCTAGGTTTTCTAAAATTGACTCCTTTTACCTTAGGCCATGAACATATCAATCACCCCTCGTATATTAGATAATGAGATGAATGTTGTTACGAATATGTGTTGTAGCCCTTCATAACATCTGGAATTCATCGTCTATGAGTTAACCTTGAGATTCTTTTCCCATGGGTGTATTAGCTACTTTTTTGAGAATACTAACAGTAATGCATGACAAAAATAAGAAAAAAAAATTTATCAACACACACAACATGCTGGAGGAACTCAGCAGGCCAGGCAGCATCTATGGAAAAGAGTACAGTCGACATTTCGAGCTGAGACCCTTCAGCAAGACTGGAGAAAAAAAGATGAGGAGTAGATTTAAAAGGTGGGGGGAGGGGAGAGAGACAAAATACTTTAGTGCATGTTATCTGTGTTTTGTATTACTAAGGTGATCATTTGACTAGCATTCTACTTTTGTTTTCAGTGGATCCATATCCTGTACATTCTTCATGAAGTAGCTCACTGGTGCAACATAGGGCACATTGACCCTGTGTTGATGGTGGATATTGTACTGTACTCAGCAGGAGTGTTGGAAAACCTGGCCGATTCAAGTATGAAATCCAAGAAAAAGTCAGGTATTGTATGTTATCAGGAGATGCAAACAGATGAAAGAGTGAGACTTATTGCTCATGGAATAATGAATATTGTGATATACTTTTACAGTTCGATACATTCTAATGTGAAAGAAAAAAGGAGACAGTTTTAGTTGTTTTTTTTTACAACTTGAGATCAGTATATGCTTTCTAGCCTCAAATTGGTTTTGAAATTCTTCTATAAGAAGCTCAGGCAGGTTTCACATTGCTTGCTTACTTAAACTGATCACCCCTACTGGACCATAGGTCGCTGGCAGCAGTTTGCCAGAGTCCTCTGCCCTGGGCCAGTCTTTCAAATTGTCCCCAGGTGTAGTCCATCTCTGAAGATCTTTCTTGTCCAAGGGATGATACCTTAGGAGCTTCTGTTGGCGTTTCTGTAGTACTGGGTTTTTACAGGATGGGGTTGTTAGCCCCATGCCCTACCGTAGCTGGACTTGGGACCGTCCATGGCAGAGTTAGGTTTCACATTAGCTGTCTGAAAATAGCAGGTGGTTTGTTTTAGGGATATTTATTAAACAATAATGAGCAATATTGTTATTAAGAGATTTTTGGAAAATAAATTGTAATTTAGGTTACTCTGATTTCTTAAAAAGGACATCCAGAAATAACTAATGCAAAGCCAAAATTCAGTGTGATGATACGGCCCTTGTAACAAGGACCATAGTTTGCTGCTTTGGTCATCAAAGTTCAAAGTAAATTTATTTCCAAAGCACGTATAGGTTACCAAAGTACATGTAGGCCTTAACAAGAAAAAATAATTACCATAGACTTTACAAAGAAACTATATACAGTCAGGCTGACAAACAACCAATATGCAAAAGACCAACTGCAAAAAAAACAGAAAACATGAATTGTAAAGAGAAGTTGCTGCTTACCTTGTGCCCGTTCCTCCTTTTCCATAAAGAGACCACTGCAGAATAGAACCGTTTTGTGGGGCAACTGGAGTTCTTTTCACTGTGTAACTGTGAGCTTTTATCAATATTCTCTTTGTAGGGGAAAATCAGTTTGTTACTTAGAGACACAAGAGAATGCAGATGCTGAAATCTGGAGCAAAAAAAAACAAATTGCGGAAGGAAGTAGGTCAGGCAGAATCTATGGAGGGAAAAAGAGAGTTGATGTTATGAGTCAAGACCTTTCATGTGGACTGAAAGAGTAGAGGGGAGATGGCCAGTGTAAAGAGGAGAAAGGAAGGAATGGAATAATAACTGGAAAGAGATCCAGGTGTTTGGCAGATGGAGGAGGAAGAAGTAGTACAAAAGCTCGAAGACGATAGGTGGAGACAACAAAAGGTTGCAGATGATGGACTCTGATAGGAATAGAAGGTGTATCATGGAATAAAATGAGAAGTGGGAAGAACAGATACCAATGGGAGGACTGTGTGGGTAATGGGCAGATGGAGTAGTTGCAGGACAGGAAATAAACTGGGTGATAGGGATTGGTGGAGGTATTAAGATCTGTGGCAGATCAGGAAGAGAGAGAGAAAGGGACAGATTGGGAACAAGTTCCCTAAAATTGGAGAATTCAGTGTTCATGCTGTTGGGTTCTAGACTATCCAGGCAGAATACTGAAAGAGTTTAGCTTTGTTTTTCACATACACATTGAAACATTGAAGCATACTGTGAAATGCACCAGGTCAACAACCAACACAATTCAAGGATTGTGCTGGGTGCAGGCCACAAATGTCTCCATTCTTCCAGTGCCAATGTGGTGTGCCACAGCTCACTAACCCTAACCCTAACTGTATGTCTTTGAAATGTGGGAGGAAACCCACATGCTCACAGGGAGAAAGTACAAACTCCTTACAGACAGCATTAGTAATTGAATCGCGGTTGGTGATTACCAGCAATGTAAAGTGCTGTGCTATCTGCTACACTATCATGCTGTCCTCACCCTGAGGTGCTATTCATCATTCAGGCAGTTGAGGAGGCCAAGAGCAGACATGTTGGTGTACGAATGGGGAGAAGAATTAAAATGGCTAGCAACTGAGAGTTCCAGATGGCCATGGTGGATACAATGCAGGTGCTGAGCAAGACTTCCAGATTTTTTGAGCATTGAGAAGCACTTATATTATTACTTTTTATATAAATATATTCATGATAACCTTTGTATCTCATAAGCTAACAATGCAGGCTCATGCTCTACTGTTGATATGAGTACAAGCAGTAAATTGCAGATATTCCTAAGATGCTCTAGCACTAAGTTAGTTACATCAAGAAGGGTGTCAGAGATGCACCAAGTGGTTCACCAGATCCAGCTTTGACACCCCTCTCCTCTTCCTTTGTCTCTCTCTTTCTCTATATATCTCAGGAAACAGTTAATCCACCAACCTTACTTCAAGCTCACTGGTCCCACAGATACCTCGAGTACATCTCCCCTCACTGTATTACTTCCATTAATTTTTCTTGGTTTCTCTATCTTCACTAGATCTGTTCTCCACTCCAGGACATACAAAATGTCCTTCTTCAGTTAACAGGGCTTCACTCCCATTGTTACTGATGGAGCCCTCTCCCACAGCTATCCTGTTTCCTACACCTTTCCCACCCACTTCACCACCTCCCCGAGGCAGACAGAGTTAGAGTTCCCCTTGTTCTTACCTACCAACTCACCACCTATGCATGTAAAATGTTTTTCTTCACAATATCTGCCATCTACAACATGATCCCACCACCAAACACATCTTCCCCTACTCTCTGCTTTCTTCAAGGATCATTCTTTCTGTAACCCCTTCATCTGCTTTTCACTCTCTGCACATCCCTCTCCTTCCATCCCCACACACTCTTCCCTGTAACCCCAAAAGTTATAAGAGCTGTCCTATACTTCTTCCATGACCACATTCAGGGCCTTAAACAGCCCTTTAGGGTGATGCAGTCTTCTCACATGTGAATCTCATGGCATTATTTAATGCATCCAGTGCTTCCAAGTGCAGCCTTCTCTGCACAAATGAGACAACTTCAGAGTACTTTTGCTCTGTCTGCTGTGCCAGCTGGGATTTCTCATTACCACACTGTTATGTCTTTCCTTGATCTCTTCCACTACAAATTAGAGGAATAACTCCTCATACTTAGTCTGGATAGTCTCCAATATCACTGAATTCTCCATCTTCTGGTGGCTGCTTTGCTTTATCTTTTTCCTCCCTTCTCTCTCCACCCTCTTCCTCTGCCCATTATGCATACACTCTTCCCAATGGTTCATCTCTCCTCTACTGTCCTCACCTACCTCCTTCCATTCCATGCTCCACCTTCCTCTCCTACCAGATTTTATCATCTTCATCCCTTTGTCACTTTCACCAATATCATCTCTTCGCCTCTGGCACTACTCCCACTCTCCCCTCCCCCATCTGCTCATCACCCCTTCTCACCTGCATCCACCTATCATCTGCCAGATGTTGCTTCACCCCTTCCCCTCACTTCATTATCCTGGCTATCTCCCCTCTTTTTCTGTCCAGGTGAAATATCTCAACCCAAAACATAGGTTAGCCATTTCTTTCCACAGATGTTGCTGGACCTGTTGTATTCCTCCATCTTTTTGACTGTTACTTTTCCATTGAAATGTTCACTGCTCCCCCCACCCAACTGTGCATCATTCCCTTGCGGTGTTTCAGTACTGCATGCCAATGGCAGTTACTTTCTATATATTTGTCCATGAAAACATAATTTTGAAGAGCAAACACGAGGAAATCTGCAGATGCTGGAAATTCAAACAACACACACAAAGTGCTGGTGGAACACAGCAGGCCAGGCAGCATCTATAAGGAGAAGCACTGTCGACATTTCGGGCTGAGACCCTTCGTCAGGACTAACTGAAAGGAAAGATAGTAAGAACTATCTTTCCTTTCAGTTAGTCCTGAAGAAGGGTTTCGGCCCGAAACATCGACAATGCTTCTCCTTATACATAATTTTGAAGATTTGTTTTATAATCCTTATAATCTGGACAGCAAATTTTCCCATACTGTAATAGCATACTCTTGGCAAAAATTAGTCCTCTCAGTTACATAGTTGAAGCACAGTTTGTGAATAGATGCTGGGGATTTATCAAGAGTTGTAGTTTTATAAATTTGAAATCCCCAAAAAGGTGAGGTAGATTAATTTCCGTAATTCCTTCCATCATAGAGGAGGCTACTTCAGTGCATTCAGCTATATTGGCCCACAAAGCAATCTCATACCCCCAGTAGTTTTGTTGTAACCTATCCTCCCCACATTCCCATCAATATCTAGCCCTCCAAACATTATCATTCACTTGTATTCTGTGGCCAACTAAGATGCTCACATTTAGGATGTGGGAGGAATGCAGAGCACCTGGGGAGAATGCAAGTAGTCTCAGGAAGAACTTGCAAATTCCATACACATTTACACGGAGATTTATATTAGCCAAAACTCCCACCTTGAATTTCTTAAACAAGCTGAATTTGTTTTTGAAAAAAACCGAAATGCAATGCTTCTGGATTTGAGGAAAACTGCTTGATCTTTAAGCAATTAAAATGTCAAAGTCAAAGGAATAATTAACAGGAAGGAAAAAAATATGGACTAAGGTTAATAAGTAATTTTTAGATTTGAGAGGTATACAATAGGTATCCATTGGCAGTTTCTTTTCATTGTCAGTAAAGTCAATATTGGATTTACTGACAAAAATATGCAAATTGTAAATAGCCAGAATATATGTAAATAATATCTGAACAATATAGAATTCATGAAGTAGGTAAGTGTCAGATGCAGTCTTTCAGAAGCTTATCCATAGCTCTGTTGCCTGTTTCCTAAATTGCACTGTCCTGACTATCCATTATGCCTGGGCTTACTGCACCCCATCAGTAGCTTTTTATTGCCCATAGCCTTCCCAAATATGTCTTTTTCTAATGTTTTTTGCATCCTTAGTTCAGAAACCTCTTCCATATTTCTATATCTCTTTCCGCTTTAAAATGGTCCTAACACCTTTTTTTGACAAAACCATTGATTTCATTTCATTTCATTTCAATTTCATTTAATGGATCTCTCGTGAGTATATAAAAAAGGAAGAATATTTTTTCATTGCTTCTTTAATGTCCTTTTTAGGATGTCACATTGATTTGCCACTAATGATAAATTTTAAAAATAAGGAAAACCTCTCCTTGTAACATAGAAAGCAGAACAGCTAATTTGAACACACCAGGTACTAAGACAGTGAATTAATAACTTACTGCAGTAGCACAAGGCAATACTAGTGGTAGGAAAAGGATGCTCTGTTTCTAAATGAACTTGCACATCCCTCTGAGATGTCCCCTTAGAATACTGAAGACCTAAGACCGAGGAAGATGTGTGTGGTGGAGACATCATATTGAATTGTCAAAATTTGTAGAGGATTACTCTGTGAATGTAAAAATTGCTGTAATGGAAAGTAAAGTCAAAGAACAATGGCAGCAAAGCTACTTTCTCATTGAAAACACAAGCAGGAAACACTACAAATACATATTGTCATAGAACCATAGAACATTACAGCACAGAAACAGGATGTTTGGCCCTTCTTGGCTGTGCCGAACCATTTTTCTGCCTAGGCCCACTGACCTGCACCTGGGCCATATCCCTCCAAACCCCTCTCATCCATATACCTGTCCAAGTTTTTCTTAAATGTCAAAAGTGAGCCCGCATTCACCACTTCGTCTGGTAGCTCGTTCCACACTCCCACCACTGTGTGTGAAGAACCCCCCCCCCCAATGTTCCCTTTAAACTTTTCCCCTTTCAGCCTTAACCCATGACCTCTGGGTTTTTGCTCCCCTAGCCTCAGTGGAAAAAGCCTGCTTGCATTCACTCTATCTATACCCATCATAATTTTATATATCTCTATCAAATCTCCCCTCATTCTCCTACGCTCCAGGGAATAAAGCCCTAACCTATTCAACCTTTCTCTGTAACTCAGTTTCTCAGTCCCGGCAACATCCTTGTAAACCTTAACTGCATTCTTTCAACCTTATTAATATCTTTTCTGTAATTAGGTGACCAAAACTGCATACTGCACACAACTGCATACTCCAAATTCAGTCTCACCAATGTCTTATACAACCTCACCATTACATTCCAACTCTTATACTCAATACTTTGATTTATAAAGGCCAATGTACCAAAAGCTTTCTTTACAACCCTATCTATGTTTGTACTTGCGAAGCCACTTTTAGGGAATTATGTACCTGTACTCCCAGATCCCTCTGTTCTACTGCACTCCTCAGTGTCCTACCATTTACCTTGTATGTTCTACCTTGGTTTGATCTTCCGAAGTGCAATACCTCACACTTGTCTGCATTAAACTCCATCTGCCATTTTTCAGCCCATTCCTCCAAATGGTCGAAATCCCTCTGCAAGCTTTGAAAACCTTCCTCACTGTCCACTACACCTCCAATCTTTGTAACATCAGCAAATTTGCTGATCCAATTTGCCACATTATCATCCAGATCATTGATATAGATGACAAATAACAGTGGACTCAGCACTGATCCCTGTGGCACACCACTTGTCACAGGCCTCCACTTGGAATAGCAATCCTCCACTACCACTCTCTGGCTTCTTCCATTGAGCCGATGTCTAATCCAATTTACTACCTCTCCATGTATACCTAGCAACTGAATCTTCCTAACTAACTGCCCATGCAGGACCTTGTCAAAGGCCTTACTGAAGTCCATGTAGACAACATCCACTGCCTTCCCTTCATCCACTTTCCTGGTAACTTCCTCGAAAAACTCTAATAGATTGGTTAAACATGACCTACCACGCACAAAGCCATGCTGACTTTTTCTAATAAGTCCCTGTCTATCCAAATACTTGTAGATCCTATCTCTTAGTATTCCTTCCAATAATTTAGTTACTACCAATGTCAAACTTATCGGCCTATAATTTCCCGGCTTACTATTTGAGCCTTTTTTAAACAACGGAACTACATGAGCTATCCTCCAATCCTCTGGCACCTGACCCGTGGATATCAACATTTTAAATATTTCTGCAATTTCAACACTAGTCTCCTTCAAGGTCCGAGGGAATACCCTGTCAGGTCCTGGGGATTCATCTACTCTGATTTGCCTCAAGACAGCAAGCACCTCCTCCTCTTTAATCTGTATAAGTTCCATGACCTCCCTACTTGTTCGTCTTGTTTCCATAGGCTCCATTCCAGCTTCCTTAGTTTTGCATCCTTAGATGCAAAAAACCCATTTAATATCTCTCCCATTTCTTTTGGTTCCATACATAGCCGACCACTCTGATCTTCAAGAGGACCAATTTTATCCCTTACTATCCTTTTGCTCTTGATATACCTGTAGAAGCTCTTTGGATTATCCTTCACCCTGACTGCCAAAGCAACCTCATGTCTTCTTTTAGCCCTCCTGATTTCTTTCTTAAGTATTTTCTTACTCTTTTTATACTCCTCAAGCATCTTATTTCCCCCCTGTTGCTTATACATGTTATACATCTCTCTTTTCTTCTTTATCAGAGTTCCAATATCCCTCAAGAACCAAGGTTCCTTATTCTTTTTCATTTTGCCTTTAACCCTGACCAGAACATACAGACTCAGAACTCTCAAAATTTCTCCTTTGAAGGCCTCCCACTTACCAATCACATCGCTGCCGGAGAACAACCTGTCCCAATCTATGCTTTTTAGATCCTTTCTCATTTCTTCAAATTTGGCCTTTTTCCAGTTTAGAACTTCAACCCGAGGACCAGCTCTATCTTTATCCATGATCAAGTTGAAACTAATGATGTTATGATCACTGGAACCAAAGTGTTCCCCTACACACACTTCTGTCATCTGCCCTAACTCATTTCCTAATAGGAGATCTAATATTGTATCCTCCCTAGTTGGTACATCTATATATTGATTTAGAAAACTTTCCTGAACACATTTCACAAACTCTAACCCATCTAGACCTTTAACAGTATGGGAGTCCCAATCAATGTGTGGAAAATTAAAATCACCTACAATCACAACTTTCTGTCTCTTGCAGTTGTCTGTTATCTCTCTGCAGGTTTGCTCCTCCAATTCTCGCTGACTATTGGGTGGTCTATAATACAACCCTATTAATGTGGTCATACCTTTCCTGTTTCTCAGCTCCAGCCATATGGCCTCAGTAGACAAGCCCTCTAATCTGTCCTGCCGAAGCACTGCTGTAATATTTTCCCTGTCATCAATGTGGTAGAAGAGGTGAGGGAAGGGATCTTAATAGGATTGAAAAAGAGATTAGAGACATAGAGTAATAAGCATGGAAACAGGCCTTTGGCCCAACCCTTCCATGTTTATTTAAAGAAGAAAGAGATACAGAAAGATGGGAGAAGCTTCTGGATTAAGGATGGGTAAAAGCCAATATTAGAGAAGGGCTGATATTTTGGAAGGTTATGGGGCTGCTAAATACTTATAATGGCAACACTCTCATAATCTTCTTTGCACTCTTTCTAGCTTAATGACGTTTTTCCTAAAATAGGCTGAACAAAACTGTACAGAATACTCCAAGTGTGGCCTCACTAGCTTCTTGTATAACTGCAATGTAACATCCATGCAATGAGTAATTATTTTACTCAGTACCCTGACTAATGAAGGCCTGTGTGCCAAAAACCTTCTTTACCACTCTGTTTACTTGTGACAATATCTTCAATGAATTTTGTATTTGTATTCCAAGAACCTTCAGTTCTACAATTCTACCCAAGGCTCTACTATTCACTACATAAGTTCTACCCTGGTTTGTCTTCCCAAAATACACACCTTGCACTTATCTGGATTGAATACATTTCACCAGTCTATATCTCACTAATCCAGCTGATCAAGATCCAAACCCCACTCTCCAGTAATTATTGATAACTTCCTTCACTGTCTAGTTGCCACCTATCTAATCAATCCATGTTCCACAATCCCACAAGGAAATTGGCACTTCTTGGACCCGTTTTTAAAACTTTTTATTGAGACACAGTGCAGAGAAGACCATTCTGGCCCTTTGAGCCACTCCACCCAGCAATCTCCTGATTTAATCCCAGCCTAATGATGGGAAAATTTACAATGACCAATTAACCTACCAGTATGTCTTTGGATAGTGGGAGGAAACTGGAGGAAATCCATGCAGTTACAGGGAGAACATAGAAAATCCTTGCAGCAGCAGGAATTGAACCTCTGTCGCCTGTACCATAAGGCATTGCGCTAACCACTACGCCACTGTGCCACCCTTTCATATGTTAACACTTTCTATTTGGAGGAAAGAAACACAATTGAAGGAGAAGTTGTCAAGAGTATTCTGTATTCCCACCAAATGGAAATGTTAACCGTCTTCACTGATTCCAATTTATCTGCTGTGCATTTCCACTGTTCTCAGTTTTTATTTTAGATTTCCATTATCTGGGGTTTCTTGTTTTTTGAGAAATTGTTCAATGTGTGAACAAATCTAGCCAGTTTGAGAACAAAAGTTGGGTGGAATTAGTTGAGACTCTCTCCAACAAAGGAATGAAGGACCTTCAAGTTGTTCTGGCAGTGACTGTTGATGTAGAAGTATAAAATATCAATGGTGAAAATGAGACAAATGCAACTGCTGAGCATTTCCAACAATTTCGGTTTTATACAGAAATAGATACATTGTTCATCTCAATTATCTTTGAAATGTTGTTACATGATTATGTTGAGGACAAGGTTTCCTTTTAGTAACCCAACTCCTGCACTTGCTCCTATATTGTGTTATGATACTTGGTAGCATAGTGGTTGGGATAACGCTATAACGCCAGCGATCAGCATTCAGAGTTCAATTCCCATTGCTGCCTGTAAGGAGTTTGTACGTTCTCTCTGTGACCATGTATGTTTCTTCTGGATGTTCTGGTTTTCTCCCACATTCCAGAGATGTACAGGTTAGGGTAAGTAAATTGTAAGCATGCAATGATGATGCCAGAGCATGGTGACAGTTCTGGGCTGCCCCAACACTGTATGTTTCAATATTTCAGTGTACACTGTATGTGACAAATAAAGCTAATCTCTCTCTAATCTCTGTGAATGTTTGAGGTCCAGATGTTAGAAAATCATGTTCTAGAATTTAAAAGCTCCTATGTAATGAAATGAGATATAATGGTGCGAATTGTACCATAAACTACAAGGCAAAAACTGAACATTTCTGAGATCCAAAAGTTTGAAAACAACTTGAGAATGGGAAGGTAAGGTCTTGTGGGTGTTTTTTTTTTCAGCAGTTAAGTATTTCCTCAGTTGTCAGACTTTTAACATGAACATGTAATCATTATTTTCCATAGGTATACTTGCCGACAGATCTGATACAGCAACGTCTACGCAAACGCCAACATTCATACAAACAGAATTCTGTAGTCCCACTAATTTATTAATGGTGAGTTGCATTATCAATTGTAAGGAGAAGAATTTGAAAGAAATATGAACAATAAAATATTAACTTTTCCATCCAGATGGCATTCTTTGCCACTTGTATATCCTTTCATTCTTTCTGTGTAGGCTACTTTGGTTCCTTTAAAGTATGTAGATATGTAACTAACAATTCAAACAAAAACAAACCCAATTTCATTTAGTTGCTAGTAGTATTTTCATAAAGGATCTTTATCACTGAATTAATCATATTTCAACTAGGTGCAACAGTTTGGTTGAAGATGGACTTTACTTGAAATCCAGTTTTCCATGTGTAGGACATGAATATTCAACTGCTTGAAATATCAGTGTAGTTAATACCTTACAACTGTCAACTTTGGAATAACTCCAATGATAGTGTCAAGCTGTTAAAACTACTCTCTGTTTTAGATGCCACCTCAAATTAAACTTGGATGCTTAAGAAGTTTGTTCAGAATCCATTATCATTAAAACTCAGGTGCAAAGTTAAACCTTTAGGTTTCTAGCATTCATGTTCCCAAAGCTGGTATTCTCAACTGTGGCTTGGTGGTCTTATTATTGCATGTATTATTGTATTGCATTATTGGATATGAAGTTCCATTTAAGAGACTTGGGGCTGAATTTTAATGTAAAAGGCTGCATGGTAGATGAGGTGTTAAACAGAGCTTGGATTCTGTTGAGTTCTGCATTTAATTGCTAAATTGTAGTCTGTGTGTAAGCAACTTCCTTGGTGGTCAACAATGTTTTTAATCTGAAGACCTTTATAAATCAATAGGAGGAGATTGATATGTTATAATGTTTAACTTGGGCTCCATTGACTCTTCAAACTGCCTGAAACACATCTGTGAAAGCAAGCCCTTAAACTAAGAGGCGAATACATTCAGTGGCCACTTTATTAGGTGTACCTATTCACCTGGTCGTTATCGCAAATATCTAATCAGTCAATCATTTGGCAGCAACTCAAAGCATAAAGGTATGTAGACATGGTCATCATTATTCAGGCCAAACATTAGAATGTGGAAGAACTATTATCTAAGTAACTTTGACTGTGGATTGATTGTTGTTGCCAGATGGGGTGGTTTGAGTATCTCAGAAACTGCTAATCTCCTGGGATTTTCATGCACAACAGTCTCTAGGGTTTACAGAGAATGGTGCAAATACCAAAAAAAATATTGTGAGTGGTAGTTCTGTGGATAGATCATTTAATGAGAAAGGTTAGATATATAAAGAGTAAAAGAAAGGCAAGATCAGACATCAGACATAGAAACATAGAAATCTACAGCACATTACAGGCCCTTCTGCCCACAATGTTATGCCGACCATGTAACCTACTCTAGAGACTGCCTAGAATTGCCCTAGTGCATTGCCCTCTATTTTTCTAAGCTCCATGTACCTATCTAAGAGACTCTTAAAAGACCCTTTGTATCCGCTTCCACCACCGCTGGCAGCAGTGCATTTCCATATAACCATATAACCATATAACAATCACAGCACGGAAACAGGCCATTCCGGCCCTCCTAGTCCGTGCCGAACTCTTAATCTCACCTAGTCCCACCTACCCGCACTCAGCCCATAACCCTCCACTCCTTTCCTATCCATATACCTATCCAATTTTACCTTAAATGACACAACTGATCTGGCCTCTACTACTTCTACAGGAAGCTCATTCCACACTCATTTCACGCTCCCACCACTCCCTGTGTGGAAAAACATCTCCTCGGTACCTATTTCTAAACACCTTAAAACTATGTCTCCTTGTGTTAGTCATTTCAGCCCTGGGATAAAGCTTCTGGCTATCCACACAATCAATGCTCCTCATCTTCTTATATACCTCTATCAGGTCACCTGTCATCCTCAGTTGTTCCAGGAAAAAAGGCCAAGTTCACTCAAACTGTTCTTATAAGGTACACCCTCCAATCCAGGCAACATCCTTGTAAATCTCCTCTAAACTCTCTGTAGTATCCACATCCTTCCTGTAGTGAGGTGACCAGGACTGAACACACTTGAAAACTTGACCACTAGAAAATGATGCTGGAGAGGTATGTAGTAATGGGGAATAAAGAAATGGTGGATGAACTCAATAAGTATTTTGCATCAGTCTTCACTGTGGAAGACACTAGCAGTATGCCAGAAATTTGAGAGTGTCAAGGGGCAGAAGGGAGTGTACTAAGGAGAAGGTGCTTGGGAAGCTGAAAGATCTAAAGGTAGATAAGTCACCTAGACCAGATGGACTATACCCCAGTGTTCTGAAAGAGGAAGAGATTGTGCAGATATTAGTAATGATCTTTTAGACATAAAATATAGGACAGTACAGTATAGGAACAGGCCATCAGCCCGTAATGTGCTGTACCAGCTAAAGAGCAAATCAAAAACACCCTACACCACCTCCGTACCCTTCCATCTTCCTTACATCCATGTGCCTATCCAAATGCTCTTAAAAACCTCTAATGTATTGCCTCTACCACCATATTGACAGAGCATTCCAGGCATCCATGACTGAGTAAAAAAAATTACCCCTCCCATCCCCCTTGAACTGACCCCCTCTCACCTTCAATGCATGCCCTCTGGTATTAGGCATTTCAACTCAGGGAAACAGATACTCTCTATCCACCCTATCCATGCCTTTCATAATTTTGTAGACCTCTATCAGTTCTTCCTTATGTCTCTGGTGCTCCAGAGAAAGTGATCCAAGTTTATCCAGCCTCTTATGATATCACCTGCTCTCTAAACCTGGCAGCATCTTGGTAATCCGCTTCTACACCCTCTCCAAAGCCTCAACATTCTTCCCATAGTGGGGTGACCAGAACTGTATGCAATACTCCGGATGTGGCCGAACCAGAGTTTTATAAAGTTGCAATGTAACCTTCTGACTTTTGAATTCATTACCTGGACTAAAAATAGCAGACAATCATAAGCCTTCTTAACCTCCTTATCGACCTGTGTAGGCACTTCCAAGGAGCTATAAACTTGGATCCCAAGATCTTTCTATAGTATTGTTAAGGACCTTGCCCTCACATTTGCTCTTTGGAGGTGCCACACCTCCCATTTATCTGGGTTAAACTCCATCTGCCATTTCTTAACTCATATCTGCAACTGATCTATATTGTGCTGTATTATTGCCAGTCTTCTACATTATCCACAACTCTACCAATCCTGGTATCACCACAAATTTAATAGCCCGCCCATCTACATTTTCATCCAAGTCATTTATATACATCACAAACAGCTGAGGTCCCAGCACAGATCCCTGTGGAATTCCTCTAATTACAGACCTCCAGCTCCTTTCAACCAGTATCCTCTGTCTTCTATGTGCAAGCCAGTTCTGAATCCAAACAGCCAATTCACTGCAGATCCCATGCATCTTAATCTTCTGGATTAGCCTCCCATGAGGGACTTTGTCAAAAGCCTTACTAAAATCTATGTAGACAGCACCCACTGCCTACCCTCATCAATTTCTTTCGTCACTTTGTCAAAAAAATTCAATCAAGTTTGTAAGGCACAATCTGCCATGCATAAAGCCATGCTGGCTCTCCCTAGTTAGGCCATGGGTTTCTAAATGCTCGTATATCCTATCACTACGAATTTTCTCCAGCAATTTTCCTACAACTGACGTGTGACTACCTGTATATAGTTCTCAGGATTTTCCCTTGTTCCCCTCTTAAATAGAGGTACAACATTAGCTGCTTGCCAGTCCTCTGGGACCTTGCCTGTGGCTAGAGAGGACATGAAGATACTGATCAAGGGCCCAGCAGTCTCTTCTCTTGCCTCCTTCAATGACCTGGGATAAATCCCATCAGGCCCTGGGGACTTATTCATTAGGAGCCCCAACACTTCCTCTTCCTTGACCTCTAAACATCCTCACGTATTTATATACTCAGTACTGATCTCCAGGTCCTCCACATCCTTTGCCTTGGGAAATACTGAACCAAAGTACTCATTAAGTACATCTCTTACATTCTCTGCATCCAAGCAAATGTTCCTCTCATTATCCTTGAATGGCCCTATCCTCTTCCTAGTTAAACCCCTTGCTCTTGATATATGTACAGAATGCCTTGGGAATAACCTTAGTTCTGTTTGCCAAGGACTTTTCATGACCCTTCCTGGTTTTCCTAATTCCCTTCTTTAGTTCTTTTCTGGCTTCTTTCTTGTACTCTGTGCAATTGATCTTTAAACACCCTGCTCATGTTTGATGTGGATTTGCCAGAGAAAAGGTTTTCCCAATTGAGTCTCCTTAGTTCCTGCTTAATGCCCTTGTAATTTGCCCTACTCCAATTTAAAACTCACTCACAAGGATCATACCTATCCATGTCGAGAGCTATCCTGAAAGTTAAACAATTATGGTCACTGTTGAGACCCTTCTCTCATTGGACTGTCCATATATTGATTTTAAAAAACCTTCCTGGATACACTTAATAAATTTAGCCAACTAAACCCCTTACACTAAGAAGTTCCCAGTTTATATTAGGGAAGTTGAAATCCCTCATGACAACAACCCTATTATTTTCATACATTTCCTTAATCTGATTACATATCTGTTCCTCAATGTCCCAGTGACTATTATGGGGCCTGTAGTACCATTCCATCACCTTCCTTTTCCTGAGACCCACCCCTTTTACCGCCTCCACTATCTTTTTTAAAACTTGGAAAACCTGGTACATCAATCACCTATTTCTGCCCCTCTTTCAACCAAGTTTCAGTAGTGGCTACCACATCATAGTTCCATTATCGATCCATGCTTTAAGTTCATCACCCTTACCCATAATACTCCTGGCATTAAAATATGCACACTTCTAACTATCCGACTCATCATACCTGTTAATTTGATTTTGCCTTTCAGTACTTTCCCTGAAATATACCACCTGCTGTGATCTTTCCCTTACTGACCTGGGGTTCCAGTTCCCTGCTCCCTGCAACACTAGTTTAAACTCTCCTGAGTAGCATCAGCAAACCTTGTAGCCAGGATATTTTTTTTCTCCAGTCCTGATGAAGGGTCTCGGCCCAAAACATTGACCGTTTACTCTTTTCCATTGATGCTGCCTGGCCTGCTGAGTTTGTCCAACGTTTTGTGTGTGTGACCAGGATACTGGTTCCCCTCCAGTTGAGGTCACCCCTTACCCAGAAAAGGTTCCAATGATCCAAGAACTTGAAACCCTGTCTACTGCACCATCTCTGCAGCCATGTTATCACCCCTTTCCTACCTGAACTAGCCTATGGCACAGAGCTTACACCTTGGAGAACCTTCTTTATAGCCTCTTTCCTATATCTTTATACTCTAATCTCTTTATGAAATCTTCCCCTTTTCTGCCTATGTTATGGGTACCAATATGCACCACAACCTCTGGTTGACCCCCCCCCCACCCCGAGAATGTCTTGCACCCATTTCAATAGATCATGGATCCTAGCACCCAGGAGGCAACATACCATCCTGGTGTCTCTTTTGCAGCCATAGAATCTCCTTTCTGTCCCCCTAACTATTCTGTTTCCCTACAACTACTGCACTACCTGACTTTCTCCTTCTCTCCTGAGGCTCAGAGTCAGCACGCTGCACCAGCCTGGGTGCTGTAACTGTGATCTGATTGGTCATCCACCCAGAAACTGTCCAAAGAGGGGAAAGGCCACAGGAGAACCCAGCACTGACTTCTTAGTCCCCTTACCTCTCCAGCTGGTCATCCATTTACTGTCTAAAGCCTGTGACCACCTACTCAAAAGTCTTGTCTATAATATCTTCTTCTCGAATTATCCTGAGTACATCTGATCTGCTGTTCCCGGTATTCCATTTTCTCCTGCAATGCTTCAGTCTGCGGCACTGGCACAGAGCTGACTCATCTACAGGCCCATGAGCCCTCGGAACCCCGAAAGTGTGCTCGCCTTCTAGGCTTGGGATATCGAAAAGCAGCTGGTTGTGAGCCCCCAGGAGTGTGTCCCACCATTGCAAAGAACCAGAGTTTGAGTGTAATTTCATATCAAGGTCTCTGACAGAACCCCATCTACCTTGATAAGGAAAAAGAGAGACATTAAAGGTAGAAGTTAAACTGTTTTCACAGTTGAGCTCGAATGAGTCACTGTTAAGTGCCATCGTAGCCAAAGTTTCATGGAAAGAGCTAAAAAGGTATAAAATTACAAACTACTATTTAACTAAGTTACAAATTATGTATTTAAATGAAATACAGAACAAAATTAGAACACTATCTTTTGATTGTAAATAAAAACAAAATTAATGCATAATCCTCTTGTATATAATGAACTACCTTCATACAATGCTATTGACAATTGCATCCTTCAAATCTTCATTTTCATTGTAACATTCAAGATGATTGTCGATACCTCAAATTCTTTATAGTTCCTAAGTTGATGAAGTAGTGAAATAATCTCATTTTCATTCCTGGCCGTTTCTGGCATCGCCAAACCTGAATGATTGAAACCGCGGTTGTGTAAAACAGTTCTGAATCATCTTACTGGTTATTTCTCACCAACTAACAGTGACAGAAATTTAAAGAGCAAACACGAGGAAATCTGCAGGTGCTGGAAATTCAAACAACAACACACACTTAATGCTGGTAGAACACAGCAGGCTAGGCAGCAGCTATAGGGAGAAGCGATGTCAACGTTTCGGGCTGAGACCCTTCATCAGGACTAACCGAAAGGAAAGATAGTAAGAGATTTGAAAGTAGAGGGGGGAGGGGGAAATGCAAAATGATAGGAGTAGACCGGAGGGGGTGGGATGAAGCTAAGAGCTGGAAAGGTGATTGGCAAAAGTGATACAGAGCTGGAGAAGGGAAAGGATCATGGGACGGGAGGCCTCAGGAGAAAGAAAGGGGGAGGGGAGCACCAGAGGGAGATGGAGAACAGACAAACAACTAAATATGTCAGGGATGGGGTAAGAAGGGGAGGAGGGGCATTAACGGAAGTTAGAGAAGTCAATGTTCATGCCATCAGGTTGGAGGCTACCCAGCCGGTATATAAGGTGTTGTTCCTCCAACATGAGTTTGGATTCATTTTGACAATAGAGGAGGCCATGGATAGACATATCAAAATGGGAATGGGACGTGGAATTAAAATGTGTGGCCGCTGGGAGATCCTGCTTTTTCTGGCGGACCGAGCGTAGGTGTTCCATGAAACGGTCTCCCAGTCTACGTCGGGTCTCGCCAATATATAAAAGGCCACACCGGGAGCACCGGACGCAGTATACCACACCAGCCGACTCACAGGTGAAGTGTCGCCTCACCTGGAAGGACTGTCTGGGGCCCTGAATGGTGGTGAGGGAGGAAGTGTAAGGGCAGGTGTAGCACTTGTTCCGTTTACAAGGATAAGTGCCAGGAGGGAGATCGGTGGGAAGGGATGGGGGGGGGGGACAAGTGGACAAGGAAGTCGCGAAAAGCAGAAAGGGGGGGGAGGGAAAAATGTGTTTGGTAGTGGGATCCCGTTGGAGGTGGCGGAAGTTACGGAGAATTATATGTTGGACCTGGAGGCTGGTGGGGTGGTAGGTAAGGACAAGGGGAACCCTATCCCGAGTAGGGTGGCGGGTGGATGGGGTGAGGACAGATCAACGGGAAATGGGAGAGATGCGTTTGAGAGCAGAGTTGATGGTGGACAAAGGGAAGCCCCTTTGCTTAAAAAAGGAAGACATCTCCTTCGTCCTGGAAAGAAAAGCCTCATCCTGAGAGCAGATGCGGCAGAGATGGAGGAATTGTGAGAAGGGGATAGCCTTTTTGCAAGAAACAGGGTGGGAAGAGGAATAGTCCAGGTAGCTGTGAGAGTCTGTAGGTTTATAGTAGATATCAGAAGATAGGCTGTCTCCAGAGATGGAGACAGAAAGATCAAGAAAGGGGAGGGAGGTGTCGGAAATGGACCAGGTAAATTTGAGGGCAGGGTGAAAGTTGGAGGCAAAGTTAATGAAGTCGACGAGCTCAGCATGCGTGCAAGAGGCAGCGCCGATGCAGTCGTCGATGTAGCGAAGGAAAAGAGGGGGACGGATACCCGTATAGTGTTGGAACATGGACTGTTCCACAAAGCCAACAAAAAGGCAGGCATAACTGGGACCCATACGGGTGCCCATGGCTACACCCTTGGTTTGGAGGAAGTGGGAGGAGCCAAAGGAGAAATTATTGAGAGTAAGAACTAATTCCGCTAGATGGAGGAGAGTGGTGGAAGAGGGGATTTGGTTAGGTCTGGAATCCAAAAAAAACCGAAGAGCTTCGAGACCATCTCGGTGGGGGATGGAGGTATATAGGGACTGGACGTCCATGGTGAAAAGAAGACGGAGGGGGCCAGGGAACTTAAAATCATTGAAAAAATTCAAAGCATGAGAAGTGTCATGAACATAGGTGGGAAGAGATTGAACAAGGGGGGGATAAGACAGTGTCAAGGTATGCAGAAATGAATTCAGTGGGGCAGGAGCAAGCTGAGACAATAGGTCTACCTGGACAGGCAGGTTTGTGGATCTTGGGTAGGAGGTAGAAACGGGAAGTGCGGGGTGTGGGAACTATGAGGTTTGTGGCAGTGGATGGGAGATCCCCAGAGCTAATAAGGTTAGTGATGGTATTGGAGACAATAGCCTGGTGCTCCTTAGTGGGATCATGATCAAGGGGTAAATAAGAGGTGTTATCAGAGAGTTGTCGCTGTGCCTCGGCCAGGTAGAGGTCAGTACGCCAGACAACAACAGCTCCCCCCTTATCAGCAGGGTTTATAGTGAGGTTGGGATTGGTGCGGAGGGAGCGGAGAGCAGAGCGTTCGGAAGGAGTGAGGTTGGAATTGGAACAGGATGTGGTGAAGTTGAGTCGGCTGGTGTGGTATACTGTGTCCGGTGCTCCCGGTGTGGCCTTTTATATATTGGCGAGACCCGATGCAGACTGGGAGACCGTTTCGCTGAACACCTAAGCTCGGTCCGCCAGAATAAGCAGAATCTCCCAGCGGCCACACATTTTAATTCCACGTCCCATTCCCATTCTGATATGTCTATCCATGGCCGCCTCTATTGTCAAAATGAATCCAAACTCAGGTTGGAGGAACAACACCTTATATACCGGCTGGGTAGCCTCCAACCTGATGGCATGAACATTGACTTCTCTAACTTCTGTTAATGCCCCTCCTCCCCTTCTTACCCCATCCCTGACATATTTAGTTGTTTGCCTGTTCTCCATCTCCCTCTGGTGCTTCCCCCCCCTTTCTTTCTCCTGAGGCCTCCCGTCCCATGATCCTTTCCCTTCTCCAGCTCTGTATCACTTTCGCCAATCACCTTTCCAGCTCTTAGCTTCATTCCACCCCCTCCGGTCTTCTCCTATCATTTCGCATTTCCCCCTCCCCCCACTACTTTCAAATCTCTTACTATCTTTCCTTTCGGTTAGTCCTGACGAAGGGTCTCAGCCCGAAACATCGACATCGCTTCTCCCTATAGATGCTGCCTAGCCTGCTGTGTTCTACCAGCATTTTGTGTGTGTTAGTGACAGAAATTCCTGCCTTTTGAACACAAGCACATGCAACTGATGCTGTTTAAAAACTATTCATTCTAAGCACACTGTCGTGTCTATCTGCCACGCAAATGCACATGCCTGACGTTAGTTAGAAACTGTTTGGCAAAAGTTTCCTTCCCCAACTAGGTAACATATTGTTCCAAATAAATGAAGGAAATCCTGGCTATTTTCTCGATTAATTTTTGTTCTTTAAAAGTTGGCCCAAGCAAGCGGTTGCCCCGATTAACCGGAATCCACTGTATATTTAAAGCAGAAGTTAATAGGTTCTTGATTAGTCAAGGCATCAAAGGTTATGGGAGAAAGCAGGAAAATGAGATTGAGACAGATAATAAATCAGCCATGATGGAATGATGGAGCAGACTCGACAGTCTGAATGGTCTAACCCTGTCTTCTGTCTTGTGGAGAATGGCTGAAATGGTTCAGACTGGCAGGAAGGCAACAATAACTCAAATAACCACGTGTTACAGCAGTGGTGTGCAGAAAAGCATCTCTGCACAATATATAGAAACTTGAAGTAGATGGGCTGCAGCAGCAGCAGTGGAACACCACATGGGGTACCAAGGTGTACCTAATAAAGTGGCCACTAAGTGTATGTCAAGAAGTGCTGAACGTTACAGCACTTTGCTTTTCTGAATATTCACAGCTACTTTCTTACTAACTCTGCAAAGAATTGTTTGCAGTACCTTATGACATTTTTATGTGTCATTTGGATTTTGAAGGTTTGAACTGCACACTAATCTAACATATTGTCATGGATGCTGCTAATGTTGTGTTGCTTAGGACTTCAGGTGAGGACTAAGATGACCACTAGCAAGGGCTACGCCAACCTACTACATATGAATCTCAGTACGGCTGCAGAGTGGTATTATCAGTAAAGAGATGCAGCTTGCAAGAGACAATACCTGGCATAGAATGTCTTCAAACCTCTAGGAGGCTCAAAATCTTGAATCAAGTGGTGAAAGGCATTTATAACTGCTGGAATAAGTCTTCAATCAACTGGATATCATGACTATGCTTCGAAGTATCTGACAAAGTTTCCCACAACTCTCCTCAAACATTCAAACTCATTTTAACTCTCCTTCCCACTCCCATGCCAATCTATTTATCTTTCTCCATTGCAATGGTGAAGCTAAACACAAACTGGAAAAACAACATCTCCTATTCCACTTGGATAACTTTGGTATTATGAATATTGAATTTTTCAATTTCAGGTAACCTGTGCCCCAGATCATCCTCTCCCACACACTCTCACCTGTCCATTTAGGTTTCTCCACCTTTTATTCATCTTTCCCAGACCAACTTCCATCTGGCTCCATCTTCCCATACATCTCCTTCCACCTATCACCTAACAGCATCTATCCCACCCCAACACCCCATATGCTGGCAATCTCTTAGGGTCTCGACCCTAAAATGTCTTTGAAGATGGTACTCAGGTTTGCAGCTTTGGCAGATGTTCCACTGGTGCAGGTGCTATCAACTACTTGCAGCATCTGAAAACTTTGAGGAGTATTTTTGTTAGTTACAAGGGTTACCACTCCAACATGCTATTGGTATACAGCTACTCCAAAGTCATTTTGTAAGTGTGAGCATGACTTGCTGGCAGTTGCCATGATATGACAACCTACCTTGATTGTTTTATTGCACCTCGAATAAGGTGCTGGAAACAAAGGATCACACACAAAATGCTGGAGGAACTTGGCAGGCCAGGCAGCATCTACAGATAAGAGTAGAGTTGACGGTTTGGACCAAGACCCTGCCACCTGGCCTGCTGAGTGGTAGGGAAGATACCAGAGAAGATTCCAAGGGGTAGAATTTACTCATATTTGCAAAAGCGTAGGCTATTTAGGCATACTTTTCTCCAGGGCAGCTCATGCCTTACAAGTTGAATTTTCTGAGGAGATGACAAAAGTGATTGACAAGGGTAGGGCAATAAATGTTGTCCACATATACTTTGGAAAAGCAGTTGACAAGGTCCCCCATAGGAGATTGATGCATGGGATCCATGGTGCTTTGGATTCAGAAGTGTCTTGTCTATTGAGGAAAGTAATGGAAGGGTTTTATGCTGGCTGAAAGTCTGTGATTATTGGTGTTCCACAGACATCATTTCTGGAACCTCGGTTGTTAGGAATACAGTATACACAAATGACATGCATAAAAATGCAAATGGCCTTGTTAGTAAGTTTACAGATGATACATAAATAAGTGGTGTTGTGGAGAAAACTCAAAGAATACAACAAAATATACATCACTGGAAAAATGGCAGATGGATTTAATTTGTCCAATGGGAGATCAAATGTCAGGGAAAATATATAGTTAATTACCCTTAAGTGTATTGATATACAAAGGGATCTTGAGTCTTAAATACATAATTCCCTGAAAGCAGCAATAGAAGTAGACAGAGAGGTAAAAAAAACTGTATGGCATGCTTGCCTTCTTTGGTTAAGGCACAGTGAATCAGGAAGTCAGACTCTTACCTCTACTGCTAACCAACAGAAAGCAGAAAATTGGGATAAATGACAAAATCAGTAACTAGTGGGGCACTTTAAGTGTTAGTGCTGGATCTGAGCTATTTACAATCTATATTAATGACTTGCACAAGGGCACCAAGTAGACTGTTGCCAGACTTGCTGTTAATACAAAGACAAGTTATGAGGAGGAAACAAAAAGCCTGCAAAGGAATATAGATGGGTCATGTGAGTTGGGAAAAAGTTGGCTATTGAGCAAAACCTGGAAAGATTGAACTTACCTAATTTGGAAGAAAAAAATACAGGCTCATCAGTTGTCATTCCCTGGATTATCCCTATTACCCTTTTTATGGAACACCACTGGCTATTCTCCAGTCCTCTGGGGCCTCACCTTTGACTAGAGAGGATACAAAGATCTTTGTCAAGGTCCCAGCAATCTGTCTTGCCTCTTCACTTTGTGTAGTAGATCCTTACTGAATACTTTCTATTGAAGAAAGCCATCCTCCAGTTAAATAGATCTAATTTAAATTGCTCCTTACACCCTCTGTTATTAAATTAACCATTATTACACATTATTCTACAAATGTTCTCTCACTGACAACTACAACCTCGTTTTTAACCTGAGATAAATCCTATCAGTACCCGGGGACATTCAATTTAATACTCTTCAAGAGAATCAACATCATTGTGCTTTTTTTTCAGAAACATGCATCTGATCAACTTGCTATTGCAAGTAAAATGCTGGAGAAGGCAATGGATAGCATAGCTGCTGCTCGCTCAGCAGCTGTTTCACCTGATGGAAGTCTGTTGATTGACAATAATCTTTTAAAAGTAAGAAATTATATTAATAAACTTGAATGCTGAATTTATCAGGTAAATGAGTTTAGGATGTGTGTAAAAAGAGGCTCCTATGGCTTCTGGATATGCTATCTGTGTTCAAAGCTATTGTAATGCCATTGATGGATGTGAATTAAAAAAAAACTTTAAGGTTTGATTTTAAACTTTTTCACTTGGCAGAAACAGTATAACTATTAGAGTGGACTCTTCAACATGCCCCATCTTTCTTCCCTGTGGTTTGCAAGCAGGAAAACCAAAGAAGGCATAATGTATAAGGCTGGAGCTGGAATTTTGAATTTTGTATGTGATAGCCATGGTAGTTTATTACAGTTCCTTCTGGGTTAAACTTGGCGATTCTAAATCAGAAATTGGAAAAAAATATTGCTGCACCTACATCTTGTTTCTTACTTATTTTTATTACACTGTTAAATTTATTTTGCTTTGGTTTCTCTAACAGGAACTTAATCAGAAGGCAGCCTGTGAATCAGATCCACAAGAACAAGATGACATACAAAAAGGAGATTCTTATAGAGCAAGAGCAATGCAGAGTCTTATCATGGATTTGCACCTGGAGCTTTTTAAGGTTTATTACAGAGTGGCATTTAAATTGCTAAAAATAAACCTTGGTTAGTCATCATTGTTTTTGTATCTCTACAAAACAAGACTTTAGTAGAGAGTTATAATTTTGTAAAATTTAAGATTGTACATTAACAAAATATTCTATTTGTGCAATTAGGTTTCATAGAACATAGAATAGTACAGCACAGTACAGGCCCTTCAGCCCACAATGTTGTGCCGACCCTTAAACCCTGCCTCCCGTATATCCTCCCCCCACCTTAAATTCCTCCATATACCTGTCTAGTAGTCTCTTAAACTTCACTAGTGTATCTGCCTCCACCACAGACTCCGGCAGTGCATTCCACACACCAACCACTCTCTGAGTAAAAAGCCCTCCTCTAATATCCCGCTTGAACTTCCCTCCCCTTACCTTAAAGCCATGTCCTCTTGTATTGAGCAGTGGTGCCCTGGGGAAGAGGCACTGACTGTCCACTCTATCTATTCCTCTTAATATCTTGTATACCTCTATCATGTCTCCTCTCATCCTCTTTCTCTCCAAACAGTAAAGCCTTAGCTCCCTTAATCTCTGATCATAATGCATACCAGGCAGCATCCTGGTAAATCTCCTCTGTACCCTTTCCAACGCTTCCACATCCTTCCTATAGTGACGTGACCAGAACTGGACACAGTACTCCAAGTGCGGCCTAACCAGAGTTTTATAGAAATGCATCATTACCTCATGACTCTTAAACTCTATCCCTCGACTTATGAAAGCTAACACCCCATAAGCTTTCTTATCTACCCTATCTACCTGTGAGGCAACCTTCAGGGATCTGTGGACATGTACCCCCAGATCCCTCTGCTCCTCCACACTGCCAAGTACCCTGCCATTTCCTTTGTACTCTCCCTTGGAGTTTTCCTTCCAAAGTGTACCACCTCACACTTCTCCAGGTTGAACTCCATCTGCCACTTCTCAGCCCACTTCTGCATCCTATCAATGTCTCTCTGCAATCTTCGACAATCCTCTACACTATCTACAACACCACCAACCTTTGTGTTGTCTGCAAACTTGCCAACCCACCTTTCTACCCCCACATCCAGGTTGTTAATAAAAATCACGAAAAGTAGGGGTCCCAGAACCAATCCTTGTGGGACACCACTAGTCACAACCCTCCAATCTGAATGTACTCCCTCCACCACGACCCTCTGCCTTCTGCAGGCAAGCCAATTCTGAATCCACTTGGCCAAACTTCCCTGGATTCCATGCCTTCTGACCTTCTGAATAAGCCTACCATGTGGAACCTTGTCAAATGCCTTACTAAAATCCATGTAGAGCCCATCCACTGCACTACCCTCATCTATATGCCTGGTCACCTCCTCAAAGAACTCTAACAGGCTTGTTAGACACAATCTGCCCTTCACAAAGCCATGCTGACTATCCCTGATCAGACTATGATTCTCTAAATGCTCATAGATCCTATCTTTAAGAATCTTTTCCAACAGCTTTCCCACCACAGACGTACGGCTCACTGGTCTATAATTAACTGGACTATCCCTACTACCTTTTTTGAACAAGGGGACAACATTCACTTCCCTCCAATCCTCCGGTACCATTCCTGTGGACAATGAGGACATAAAAATCCTAGCCAGAGGCTCAGCAATCTCTTCCCTCGCTTCGTGGAGCAGCCTGGGGAATATTCCATCAGGCTCTGGGGACTTATCCGTCCTAATGTATTTTAACAACTCCAACACCTCCTCTCCCTTAATATCAACATGCTCCAGAACTTCAACCTCACTCATATTGTCCTCACCGTCATCAAGTTCCCTCTCATTGGTGAATACTGAAGAGAAGTATTCATTGAGGACCTCACTCACTTCCACAGCCTCCAGGCACATCTTCCCACCTTTATTTCTAATCAGTCCTTACATTCCTGTCATCCTTTTGCTCTTCACATAATTGAAGAATGCCTTGGGGTTTTCCTTTACCCTACTCGCCAAGGCCTTCTCATGTCCCCTTCTTGCTCTCCTCAGCCCCTTCTTTAAGCTCCTTTCTTGCTACCCTATATTCCTCAATAGCCCCATCTAATCCTTGCTTCCTAAACCTCATGTATGCTGCCTTCTTTCACCTGACTAGATTTTCCACCTCACTTGTCACCCATGGTTCCTTCACCCTACCATTCTTTATCTTCTTCACCGGGACAAATTTATCCCTAACATCCTGCAAGAGATCCCTAAACATCGACCACATGTCCATAGTACATTTCCCTGCAAAAACATCATCCCAATTCACACCTGCAAGTTCTAGCCTTATAGCCTCATAATTTGCCCTTCCCCAATTAAAAATTTTCCTGTCCTCTCTAATTCTATCCTTTTCCATGATAATGCTAAAGGCCAGGGAGCGGTGATCACTGTCCCCCGGATGCTCACCCACTGAGAGATCTGTGACCTGACCCAGTTCATTACCTAATACTAGATACTGGCATTCCCCCAGTTGGCCTGTCAACATACTGTGACAGGAATCTGTCCTGGACACACTTAACAAACTCTGCCCCATCGAAGCCATTGGAACTAATCAGGTGCCAATCAATATTAGGGAAGTTAATTTCACCCATGATAACAACCCTGTTATTTTTGCACCTTTCCAAAATCTGCCTCCCAATCTGCTCCTCGGTATCTCTGCTGCTACCAGGGGGCCTATAGAATACTCCCAATAGAGTAACTGCTCCCTTCCTGGTCCTGACTTCCACCCATACTGACTCAAAAGAGGATCCAGCTACATTACCCACCCTTTCTGTAGCTATAATAGTATCCCTGACCAGTAATGCCACCCCTCCTCACCCTTCCCCCCCTCTCTATCCCTTTTAAAACACTGAAATCCAGGAATATTGAGAATCCATTCCTGCCCTGGTGCCAGCCAAGTCTCTGTTATGGCCACTACATCATAATTCCATGTATGTATCCAAGCTCTCAGTTCATCACCTTAATGTTTCCCTTAATGTTTTCTTGCAGCTCTTGTAATTGTTTGCTAAGATGGTTTTTTTGGGTCTAAAAAAGCTCTATGTAGAAGTACAGTTGTTGCACAATGACACCCTTGTCCTTCCTCTTTCTATCTGTATCTTGCATGTCAACAGATGGCTTTTCAGTTTAATTTCAGGAAAATTCCTGTTCTCAATACATTTAATCTTATTTTCGTTTTCATCTCTCAGTTTATTTTATCAGCTTGTTTCTCACAAATTATTC
Source organism: Hemitrygon akajei (assembly GCF_048418815.1). Taxonomy (NCBI): domain Eukaryota; kingdom Metazoa; phylum Chordata; class Chondrichthyes; order Myliobatiformes; family Dasyatidae; genus Hemitrygon; species Hemitrygon akajei. The sequence continues at coordinate 41,976,839 of NC_133137.1, read as the reverse complement.
ATTTGCTTTCATTTGCTTCATTAAATTTTCAACTGTTTTCATTCATGGAGTTCTTGGATTAGTTGATACGGTTTTATTTCCCCCTTATGGGAATTGTACACAGCCAGCACCTGAATTGTCTCTTGAAAGGTCATCCATTGTTCCATTAGAGTTTGACCTGCTATGTTTTGATTCCATTTCACCTTGGGCAGATCCTTTGTTACCCTATCGACGTCCTCCTCCAATTAAGCAGTTGCAATTTAAATTGCACTTTACATCCTTTATTATTAAGTTAAACTTTATGATACAATAGGTGTGTTCTCTCACTGACAACTGGGCTACCTCATTCCCCAGTATTATGTTTAGTAACTCCAAAACACAAAACTAATCAAAAGAAAAACACAGAACTGGGAAAAACACGTCCACTTCCTTCTTACTTACTTTACCTTACACACATGCTTATGACATGGTGGCATAATGATGTATGCCTTTCATGTGCTTTTAGATATAACCTGTAATGAATTATGTGAACAAACAAAGAATGCTTAATTAAACAAAATATTTAGAATGTTACTCAAATATTACTGAAAAATTAATTACTCAGCACCTTGAAACAGCCCCAGTCATGCTGTGCTCCTCACTGGGTGCAAACAAATTGGTCACCTTCTTGAGCAGAATATCTCTCTGAAGTTTGAATGCAGTGATAAAGTGACATTTGACATCTATAATCTGTGGCATGTATCATCTGTGTGACCACACACAGGGCAGTCTCTGCAGCAGGTAGCAGGTCTTAGAATCGTGCAGATCTATGTGTTTTGACCGATATTCCTCTATACCTTTTCCTATCCATGTCTCTGTCCAAATGTCTTTTAAATATTGTAATTGTACATGTTTCTGCCACTTCTCTGGCAGCTTATCCAATAAACCCAACAACCTGTGTGTGAAAAAAGTTGCCTCTCAGGTCTCCTTTAAATCTATCCCCTTGCCTTAAATCTGTACCTTGTAGTTTTAAGCTACCCTTCCCTGAGAAAAGACCTGAAAAAAGAGTGGCATGGTAGTGTAGCAGTTTGCATAATATTATTGCAGAACCATTGGCCCAGGTTCAATTCTGCTGCTGTCCGTAAGTCGCCCCGTGACTGCGTGGGTTTCCTTTTTGTGTACATCCCAGAAGCAGGCCCATTGAGTCCGCACTATCATAAAACACCAATTTTACACTAGAGTCATAAAGTCATAGAAAAGCACAGCACAGAAACATGCCCTTTGTCCCACCTAGTTCATGCTGAACCATTTAAACTGCCCATTTCCATAGCCCTCCATAACCCTACTATCCATGTACCTATCCAACCTTCTCTTAAATGTTGAAATCGAGCTCGCATGCACCACTTCTTCCACAATCTTCACCCTCTAGTGAAGAAGTTTCCCCTTAAGTTCCTCTTAAACTTTAACCCATGATCTCTAGTTGTCGTCCCACCTAACCTCAGTGGAAAAAGCTTGCTTGTATTTATCCTGTCTATATTTCTCATGATTTTGTATACCCCTATCAAATCTCCTCTCAATGAATAAAGTCCTAACCTATTCAATCTTTCCTTATAATTCAGGTCCTCTAGACCTGGCAACATCCTTGTAAATTTTCTCTGTACTCTTTCAACCTTATTTACCTCTTTCCTGCTGGTAAGTAACCAAAACTGCACACAATACCCAAAATTAGGTTTTATACAACTTCAACATAACATCCCATCCCCTGTACTCAGTACTTTGATTTATGAAGGCCAAAGTGCCAAAGGTTTTCTTTATGACCCTATTTACCTGCAACTTCACTTTTAATTAATTATAGACCTGTATTCCCAGATCCCTTTGTTTTACTGCACATCTCAGTGCTCTACCGCTCACTGTGTAAGACCTACTCTGGTGTCCTACCAAAGTGCAATACCTCATTAAATTTCACCTACCATTTTTCAGCCCATTTTTCCAGCTGGTCCAGATCGTGCTACAATCTATGATAGTCTTCCTTGCTATTCATTACACTCCCAGTCTTGGTGTCATCATCTAATCTACTGTTATTCCTATTTTTTATTCCCTTTATATTCTGTTCAACTCCACAGATTCTATCACTCACATACACTCTAGGAGTGTTACAGTGTCCAGTTAAACTACCAGCTGCATATTTTAGGGATGTGGGAGGAAATTGGAGCATCCAGAGGAAATCCATGCAGTTACAGGAAAAATATACAAACTCCATGCTGACAGCACCCGAGTTAGAATTGAACCTGGGTCTCTGGTGCTATGAGGCAATGGCTCTATCAGCTGTGTCAAAGACTAGTTGTCATTCTGGATATCATTCTTTGTAATTATTGCTGAAATAAGAAATTGATCTTTTATATGAGGAATGAGAATGGTGAAAGCAGAGAAGTAAATTAATTTGTATTGAAAACGGTGTGAGAGTCACCAGCATTAATGAGAACTGGTAAATTAGTGGGATAATTAATTGCTAATCAGTGGTTAATACTCTCCATTCTAACTTTTCCCTTGTTGTCTATTGAAGATTTACTGAATTCCAAAAGTGGTGATCAGGGAACCAGTAGTACTGGATCAACAGGTAAGTCCAAGCAAATTCATATGTAGAAATCAATGTGCAATTTAAGGTATTGTGATGATGAAAGTATAGCAAAAATGAATAAGACTTAAGAAAAACTATTAGTGGATAGCACTTTTTCATTAGTTTTCATTATGTAGTGTCAGATCTCAGTAATTTTTGATTCCTGGATTCCTTTAGGAGTTCAGGAATGAGCAAGAAACTTGCTCAAAAAACAACTGATTCCAACACTAAGCACTCAGGTGGTCATGTTTATAATTCTGAAGCGTATTGTAATTGATTCTTCATGATAATTTATTTTGAATTTTAAACAAGAAACAAAGCATATGAGGAGATGAGAAGCAAAGCAGATTCAGTGAAGAGATGGCACTTTTGAAAAATCTATTAGCTTTATGATCCAAATAACAGAAATTCCTTAGATAAGAATAAACCAATCAACTGTTGCATAATCATAGCATGTGGGTATACAAGCTAACACTTAGCCTATGAAAAAGTATATGTAACTGCTTTACCACTTTTATGCCAGTAAGTGGGGACAAATCACCACATACTGTAGAAAAATACATGAGTTTGTTAAAGATACAAATTGTTATAATACTAATTATGTTTTCCTTTTACTGACACAATTAAAACTATGATCTTATTCATGCATTATTTCAACAAATATCTTGCAAAAAGTATTTAAAAAAACAACTGATTCCAACAGTAGGCACCCAGGTGGTCATTTTTATAATTCTGAAGCGTATTATAATTTTGGTAGAGATTTTGAGGAAAGTAAACTAAATACAGTTGCTTAAAAAGGCACCATTGCCAACACCTTCACTACCCTTGGATGCAGGTCATAAGCCACTGGGATGTATCAGCTTTCAGTTCCACTAACTTTTCCAATGGGTGTGCAATGTTGTTGTTGTGTGCTGCATTAGAAGAAGAAATAGAAGCAAGATGAAGCCACTCAACCCTCTTCTCTGCACTGCCATTCAAAAGATTAGGCTAATCCAATATTGCCTTCACTACTTTTACACACTCTCCCTTTACCCTCGATCCTATTATAATTCAGAAGTTGAGCAAGGAGATTATGGGCTCATTGCTGTAATTGCAATGGTGCCCAGGTTCTTTTCACTGAGGATTACAAAGACCTGTGGTCAGACTTGATAGTGATCTGGGGTTGGATCAAGTCTGAGATGCAGAAGAGGCATGGACTGGGCTGGAGTTCAGCTGTAGTCAAGGTCAGGTTTGGAACTTGGGCTGTGGAGTAATTGGTTGGTTGGGGCGGGTGGTTGATTGCGGCCTGGGGGTGTGAACAACATTGAGGGCATTGCCCATGAAGAATAAAAGGTAAGTAAAACATTTATCTTGTCAGGATTCCTGATTGAACTGTGGTACCATAGCCTATAGTTCCCCACAAAATGCTATGTGGTGTGTGATGCCTGGTCAATGGCATAATTGGACACATGTCTGTAAGGGAAATCACAACAGACATGTGTGAGCATTACTCACACTAAGACATGTCTGAATAAATTTCCAGAGATTTATGTAATTACATAGAATGGGCATTATGATATTTCACTTCATGATCAGCCACTTTTTAATTGCTTGGTGCTGAATGATAATCGTGAAGGGCATTGACAGAATAGCTAGACAGAAACTCCTCCCATTGATGGAATAATAAAGAACTAAGGGATGTAAAGTGAAGATGTTTGGCAACAGTATCAGATGAAATGAAAGCAGTTTCTTTTAATCAGTGAATACATAGTATCTGGAATAAATTTCTGAAATAGTAGTGAAAATGAATACAACTTTGCAGAAAACATCGAAAACATCCAGGATATCTGGAAGCAATTTTAAAGGCACGGATCAATAAAGTATCTATCTATCGATCCATTATACATCCCAAAGAGGAAGAAGTATTCTGAAGGAAAGATGACACAACTGTGGCTAACAAGAGAGGTCAAAGCCAACATTAAAGCCAAAGAGAGGGCATGCAATAAAGCAATAATTTGTGGGAAGTTAGAGGAAGGGAAAGCTTTTAAAAACTAACAGAAGGCAACTAAAAAGGTCATTAAGAAGGTACAGATGGAATATGAAAGTAAGGTAGCCAATAATATTAAAGAGCATACCAAAGGTTTCTTCAGATGCATAAAGTGTAAAAGAGAGGTGAGAATAGATATTGGACCACTGAAAAATGATGTGGAGAGGTAGTAATGGGGAACAATGAAATGGCGGATGAACTGAGTATGTATTTTGCATCGGTCTTCACTGTGGAAGACACTAGCAGTATGGTGGAAGTTCGAGAGTGTTGGGGGCAGAAGTGTGTGAAGTTATCATAACTAGAGAGAAGGTCTTTGGGAAGCTGAAAGGTCTGAAGGGAGATAAGTCACCTGGACCAGATGGTGTGCATCCCAGTCTTCTGAAAGAGGTGGCTGAAGAGACTGTGGAGGCATTAGTAATGATCTTCCAAGAATCATTAGATTCTGCAATGGTTCTGGAAGACTGGAAAATTCCAAATGTCATTTCACTCTTCAAGAAGTGAAAGAGACAGCAGAAAGGAAACTATAGGCCAGTTGGTCTGACCTTATTGGTTGGGAAGATGTTAGAATCAATTATTAAGAATGAGGTCTCAGGGCACTTGGAGGTTCATGATAAAATAGGCCGTAGTCAGCATAATTTCCTCAAGGGAAGATCTTGCCTGACAAATCTGTTTGAATTCTTTGAAGAAATAACAAGCAGGATAGACAAAGGAGAATTGCTTGATGTTCTGTACTTGGATTTTCTGAAGGCCTTTGACAAGGTCCACACATGAATCTGCTTAACAAGCTGCAAGCCTTTGGTCTTACAAGAAAGATTCGAGCACGGATTAAACAGTTATATGTCAATGATTTGGATGATGGAATTGATGGCTTTGTAGCAAAGTTTGTAGACAAATATGAAGATAGGTGAAAAGGAAGGTATTTTTGAGGAAGTAGAAGGACAGGTTAGGAGAATGGGCAAAGAAATGGTAGATGGAATACGGTGTCAGGAAGTGTATGGTCATGCACTTTGGTAGAAAAAATGAAAGTGTTTACTATTTTCTAAACGGAGTGAAAATAAGGATGACTGGGGTGCAAAGGGACTTGGTTATCCTTGTGCAAGATTCCCTAAAGGCTAATTTGCAGGTTGAGTCTGTGGTGAGGAAGACAAATGTAATGTTAGAATTCATTTCAAGAGGACTAGAATATGAAAACAAGCATGTGATGTTTGTTGAGACTTTATAAAGCCTCACTTGGAGTATTGTGAACAGTTTTGGGCCCTATATCTAAGAAAGCATGTGCTGAAATTGGAGAGGTTTCAAATGAGGTTCATGAAAATGATTCCAGGATTGAATGGCTTCTCATATGAAGAGCGTTTGATGGCTCTGGGCCTATATTTGCTGGAACTCAGAAGAATGAGGGGTGACCTCATTGAAGCCTATCAAATAGTGAAAAGCCTTGATAGAGTGGATGTGGAGAGGGTGTTTCCTATGGTGGGAGAGTGTCAGACTTGAGGACACAGCTTCTGGTCTTTAAGGCAGAGGTTTATAAATTCTTGATTGTTCAGGGCATGAAGGAATACAGGGAAAAGGCAGGAGATTGGGGCTGAGAGGAAAATTGTATCAGCCATGATGAAATGGAGGAGCAGACTCGATGGGCCAAATGGCCTAATTCTGCTCCTATATCTTATGGTCGTATGGAAACAGAGTTAGTTTCAGGTTGAAGGATCTGTTTTCATTTTGGATTCCAGCATCTATTGTGTGGGAGTCTAGCACAGTCTCAGAATAGAGGGACATCCATCTAGAACAGAGATGAGGCAAAATTTCTTGAGCTAGAGGGTGGTGAATCTGTGGAATTCATTGCCACAGGTGGCTGTGCAGCCCAAGTCATTGGATATATTTTTGGCAGAGGTTGATTAATCAGGGTATCAAAGGTTATGCCTCCAAGAGGACCACAACCTTGTTATAGGGTTTGAAGGCTTTGTCCCTTAATGACCCATAGAGTTATGTTGGCTGGAGTCAGGGCTTTCAGCTTTGGCTCTTGATAGGGTCACCCATGCCAAACAGCTCAAAGGGTAGAGGCCAGACTAAGAGTGGTCCACTGATCCTCCAGGTTTGGGGGTTCAGCTCAGGATGAACAACCCTAACTGATAAAGCAAAATTGTTACGAAAACAGCAATGAAGATTACTTCTACATGTGAGTGCGATGGTATTCCTGAGTCTCCACCCAGGACTTGCATGACTGACATTAGTGAAATCCAAGCAGAAGCTTCTGATATGTTGAAGGAAGCCCTGAACACCCCCCAGAGCTTTCATTGTTGCCCTAAGCACCAGCAGCATAATGGGCAGAAATAAGTCAAAATTTATGGGGAGCAGGCAGGAGAATGGGGTCGAGAGGGATAATAAATCAGCCATAGTGGTATGGCAGAGCAGACTCAATAGGCTGAATGGCCTAATTCTGCTCCAATGTCTTATAGTCTTACCTGCAGCTTTTATAATTTTCAGAATTTATAGAAAGTTGAGTAAGTCTCTGAAAGGAAAAGATTTCCACCTCTGTTAGGAGAAGGCTGGAAAGCAGATTATAATTGGATTTTTTTTTTCTAAAGCAGGGGTTCCTAACCTGGGATCCATGGACCCCTAGTGAATGTTAGGGGCCCGTGGCATAAAATGGTTGGGATCCCTTGTCTAAATGGTTGGACTGAACAGACTGAATGGTTTGCTCTGTGATGTGGTTTTTATTTTTGTCCAATCAGAAGCAGACATCATTAAGAAGGTGAAGAAGAACAAAGTGTTGAAGGCACTATTTCTAATTCAAAAAGTGTTGTCGTTACATAGTAAAGAAGATGACTATGCCTTGCAAAAAAGTCTTTTTGAGGTAATTGCTGCTCACATACAGAAAGAGTTCTTTATTAATGTTACAGTATTCACAGTCCTTTATAACATTCTTGTCTTGTCTTGTCCATACTGCACCAACCGCTACCGCTGGGCTATAAATATGCAGGAGCAGTGTGTAGTTAAGTGCCTTGCTCGAGGACACACATGCTGCCTTGGCTGTCGCTCGAACTTACGACCTTCAGATCGCCAGCCCAAAGCCTTAACCACTTGGCCACGTACCAACATGCAATTCAAAATATATGATTCCTCTGTTCCTCCATTAAGGTCTTCGCAACTTAGTTATTTTTAATCTTTTCATTGATGGAGTGTGGGCAATTTGATACCTTATACAATCTGTCATAATTATGTCTACCTATCTTTTTATGTTCTACACATTCCAATCTTATTTTATCTCTACTACCAAATACTTTTATATGCACACCCAATATAAACTCACTTATTTATCATATTCTGTATCATTTAGCACAGTCTAATCTCACTCTGTCCTCACTCTCCACATCCTTCATTGTCTCGTAGAATTATAGAGCACCACAACACAGAAACAGTCCCTTTGTCCCATCTAGTCAATGCTAAACTGTGATTCTGCTTTGTCCCATGGAACCACACCTGGACCATAGCCCTCCATACTACTCCACCATAACTTTATCGCAAGCTTTGGGAAAACTCTGTTCATGTGCATAATATAATCCTATGCCAACATGCAATGTATTGCCAGTGGGTGTTCATATACCCAAACTTCATTACTGTCTTAATATTAATTTAAGTGCATAATTTAACATAGATGTCCAAACATCATGAAGAAAAAGATGATCCTGTTAATCATAATTGGTTAAGTATTAAAATGATTTCTTCAAATGACAAATCTTAAAGGAAAGTATTTCATTCTGCAGGAAGCTGCTACTCTTCTACAGAAAGCTGAAGTTGAGGAGAAGAAACTATATTTGTTAAATACACGAAAGGATTCTTCTGATAACGCGGAGTTTGATGTTGTACCAGCCCCCATCCTGGTGTCCAGGACACACAATTCTATGATATTCAAACCAGCTCCTTTTGCTTCATCTGAAAAGGTTGACACATTTTTAAAGTGTCTTTTTAGATTGTGTTGTTACTAATGTATAAGAGGTATCACTATTTTTGTAAGAGTCAAAATGAAAAATTTTATAACAGTTTTAATATTATTCTAGCAGACATCCCACCTCTCCCGGAAGTTCTGGGAGACTCCTGCATATTGATAGTGGCGCCCTGACGCCTGCAAATTATGTACAATATTCCAGAAATTGAATTTTTTGGGAGAGGGAGGTGTGTGTGTGTGTGTGTGTGTGTGTGTGTGTGTGTGTGTGTGTGTGTGTGTGTGTGTGTGTGTGTGTGTGTGTGTGTGTGTGTGTGTGTGTGTGTGTATATCCATCCTGATTGGTCTCTCTTTGTGCTAAGTAGACCTATCAGTTTTCTCTGTGGGCGGGCTTTACAGTCCACCTCTATCTCTCTTTCATTGTCCATCAGTTCAGTTTAGTGTCCTGCAGCACCATGGCAGAGTGTTCCAAAAAAAAATAAAATGTACTTCATCCCAGCATGTACCCCTGCCTAATAGGGGTCAAAAATAATGACAGTGTTGCTCGCTGCACTGTTTGCAACAGTGACTTTTCTATTGCCCATGGTGGGTTAAATGACTGTAAAAGACATGTTGAGGTGAGTTTAACAGGTGTCATTCATTCATTAGCATAGCTAACATTATTTAAACTAGCTGGCTAGCTGCTAAGGAGCTACTCTATTAATGTCCTACGTGATGAGGCCAAACTCCCTGTAGACTTGCTTAAAGTTGTAATAGAATAAAAAAAGACTACATGATAATATAATACAAGTACATAAGACATGCATAAGACATATAATAAGGATACACCATATGCTTTTAGAAAGGGCGTTCAGCATGGTGCGTCACATTAAGACAGAATTCAGAAGTCGGCTGTCTCACAAAACACTTGTGAATCTGATGTCTTGCAAAATTAACAAATTCATTGACACAGACTATGAGGTTGAGACTTCTGGCAAAATGCTCAAATCTGCTAAGCAAGCCACATCACAGTACAAGGAAAGTTTGCAAAAGAAATAGAAAAGCTATTTGCATTAGCACTTAGCTATTAGCATTGAGAGTGCCAACAAAATACTCAACAAGGAATATATATATATGTGTGTGTGTGTGTGTGTGTGTGTGTGTGTGTGTGTGTATATGTGTAAATAGTTTCAAAATGTGATCAAATAAATTGTTGTGTTCTTTCATAATTACATGCAGCCTTGGAGGTCAACTGGGAGGTGGGGTGGATATGGGGTTGTGGGGGGCCGAGTGGTGGTGCTACCTCCCTGAAATGAGTTTTTGCAGGGTGGGTTGTCTGTTCTATTAGTGGCTGATTTAATGGCTAAAAGAAACAGATAATTTGGATATTCATAATTTTCTTAAGTTTTCAAATTTTATTTATTTTAAGTCCAATTCATTGCACCTACAGAAATTAATTGTGCAGTTCTAAAATTGCATGGATTAAGTATCTTTCTATCTTCTGGGTCAAATTGCAGCAAGTGTAAGAGTAGTTTATTAGGAAAATTGACTTGTGCAGTTGGCACAAAAATTTTGCAGTTGCAGACTAATTATCTTAATGTTGATAGTGGGAAATGTTGGACAAATGTTCTGTGGAAGCTATAAACATATATACTGATCTCAGCTACTTGCACCTGTTGTCAATGTGATTTTAGGAGTAACAGGAATACCTCAAAATCTGCTCAAATCTTTTTAAAAAATTTGAATATGTGAAATTCAGTCCAAAAAATTTTGATTGTTTTCATAAAGTATTTGACGAATTTAAGTGTTTCAGGTAGGAAATTGAAGCCAATTAGCTTGCCTTTGAAGTTTACCACCCTTTGCACAGAAGTTATTAGTTATGTAAATTGACAACTGCTGCAAAGGCATTTGGGAAGATTGATGAAGATGGGATCTGGTTGTTGAAGGGTTTAGCAGTGCAGAATACTGTGAAGTGACTTTTTAACCTCCTCCACCATATCCTTTGTTAAACTCTCTTAATTTGTTTGACATTAGAGTAGCCTAATGCAAGGTGGCAAATTTAAAACCTAGAATTACAATTTAACCAATCAATTTATACAGTGGATTGCAGTTAACTGGGACACATTGAGACCAGTACATTTTGGCCCAATTAAGCAGCTGTTTCCATTTAATCAGTTGCCCCAATTAACCAGAATTTCATGGAAATAGGTAAAAAGGTATAAAAAAGACAAATTACCATATAACTGAGTAACAAATTATGTACAGTATTTAAATGAAATACAGATCAAATTAAAATACCACCAATACTTACTGCAGTACTATAAAACTGTACATTAGTTCTTAATAGATATCGAAGGAGGAAGTCATCCAGTGTACCTTGCGGTGTTCTCTTAATTGGTTGTAAATGAACAAAATCAGAGCAGACACCTAGTGCAGATCATGAACTGCCTTTGTGCAATATTTTCAGTGGTTGCATCTTCCAAATCTTCATTTTCATTGTAACATTCAAGATGATTATTAATACCTTTAAATTCTTTATAGTTCCTACCTTGTTGAAGTTCATTTTCATTTTCTCTTCTGGCCATTTCTGGTATCTCCAAGCCTGAATGCATGAAGCCACAGTGAGCAAAACAGTTCTGAACTGTCTTACTCTTTATTTCTCACTATCAGGTACAAAAATCACTGATATTTGATGACAAGCATATGCAACTAACGCTATTTTTAAAAATGTTCGCTCTAAGCATGATGTAATGTTTATCAGCCACACAAATGCATTTGTCTGACGCGAGGAAAAGTTATTTGACAACAGTCTCTTGTCCCAATTAAGTGGTATAGAATCCCAAATAAACAAAGGAAATCTCGGCTATTTTCTTGATTAGTTTTTGTTCTTTGAGTTGTCCCAAATAAGCAACTGCCCTGTTTAACCATTGGCCCAATTAACTGAAATCTCCTGTTTTTATATTTCTAAGTACTAAAATAAACTTTTTTTTCTGTCTTTTTTTGAGGTTTCTTGGTATCGAATATTTGGTTGTAGTGCAGCAGGATCTATTCTCAAAGTCAGGCTGAAGGATTTCCAACTTCAGGGTACAGGACAAGAGGTACCTAAACATAAACAAAGCACATGCCATGGATAAGCATCCTATGATATCTAGAGTTATACAATTTATATTTATTCATTTTAATATGGAATTAGCCTTTAAATATTCTGTATTTTACCAGCCAATTCGTGTGAAACAATATAGTCTGAAATACTGTGGAAAATATTTTTCTTTTACTGATAGGTACCAGCCTTTGAAGATTGTTCACTGGAGGTAAAAGGACTTGAACCTAATGAAAAGTACATTTTTGCTGTTGCTGCTTATTCAAAAGATGGAAAAATCATTGGAAAAGGAATTGGGCAGACAACAAAGCCAATTCTAGCATATCATCCACTTTCCATTTTTACAACATGGACCTATCTTTGTCAGGTAAAACTGCTCTCTAATTATAAGGTGGGCGACTTCCTTTTGCGCCTTTTATGTGTGGTTGTAGATTAGTAACAATAAATTGGCATCTCTCTCTTTCCCTCTCCCCCCTCCTCCTCTCATGCTGTAATGATAAAATTCCTCCTTAAATCCCTTCTAACCTTTTAGTTTTAGACACCTTTGTCCCTTTTAATTCTGTGTGCTTCTGTCATGTAGTTATCCATTGTCAAGTGTTACAGCAGATTGATTTCAGTATGCTACAAATAATAAATTGATTGTATTCTTACATTGTTCAGAAGAATATAACCAAATCATTTTGAGAGCATTTTTTTCTCAGAAGATGTTATGCTTTAATTGGTTTTCATTTTATTTAGACAGCATATCAGTTGGGCCATTATCCAGTAGCAAAGGCAGCTTTCACAGTACTGTGGGATCACTTTATCTCAGAAATATCTCTACCTCCTCCAGATCCATGGTATACTTTGAACAGAACAGAATGGTACATCAGTCAGAAAAGGTACAAATTCCTGAATCCTTTCTCCCTCATATCTTGTTCAGCTCAAGGTAAATTTAAATAGCATTAGGCTTCTTAGGAAGCACAATTTTCATATCTGATCCAAAAATGCAAATAGAATTTAAGCCAAAAGGCAGATTTATTTTTACCTGCTTAACTATATGTTGCATCATTCCTTGTAACTCCTATCTAAATAAATGCAATATTTTTGGAAACTCCTTTTTCTCTTAATATGGTTCCATTAATAAATTTAGATTATAATCTCACTTTTTTTTGAGGTCCGTTGTACCACACAGCGTTCCAAAGGTCAGACAAAGTTCTGTCTTTCAGACATTTGAGCAGAATGAAAGCAACTGAGGGATAGACAGAGCTGTGGTAAACAGCTGCTTTTCAGACTACAGTATGCAGTGTTGTTCCACTGGGTATCAAAATGGGGACTACTTTTCCTGATCGGCAGCATACTGTTAAAACAACTAGCACTGTTATCTCACTGGTCCAGTAGGCTAGGTTCTGCCCTGGCCTTGGGTGCCGCCTTTAATTTCCTCTGTTTTCTGCAAAGGTATGCAGTTTATTTACAAACATTTGTAGTTAAATGACTACTGTAAATTGCCCCTGAATGGCAGCAGAAATAAAGGGAATTGATAGTCTTGTGCAAGAGATTAGTTTCAAGGGAGATTAATTAGGGTGATAGGACCACAAACAGAAGAAAATCTGCAGATGCTGGAAATTCAAAGCAACACACACAAATTGCTGGATGAGCTCAGCAGGCCAGGCAGCTTCTATGGAAAAGTGTAAACAGTTGACGTTTCAGGCTAAGTCCCTTCATCAGGACTCAGAGTAATAAGACCGATGGGATTGATCTGAGAGCTGGTTGGTTTTATGTTGTGAGAAATCTGAATATTAATATTTTCTAATTGTTCATTCATAAGGTGTTAACATCACTGTTCCTTGTTGTACATTCTCATTTACCTAAACTGAGAAAGCAGTTCTGATTCAGACTGATGAGTTTTGGGTCAGGCATGGGCAAGACTGGGTAAGCATGACAGATTTCCTTTCCTGAATGACATTAGTGAACCATTTAGATTTTCATAACAATCTGGCAATTTCATAACTATCATCACTAGCACTAGCTCTGTCAGTTTTCCAGCTACATAGTCAGATTCAAACATGTTCACAGATCAATGGTCCGTGTTAGATCCGCAACTTAGGCTGTGTCCACACTACACTGGATAAATCCGTAACTGAAGCTTTTTCTCTTAATTTTTACCCTCCGTCCACACTAAAACAGCAATTTCGTCCCCTGAAACTGGAGCTTTTCAGAAACGCTTTCCAGGGTGGGTATTTTTGAGAATGCTGCTCGGGCAGATTAGTGTGGACGGGGTAACTGGAGACTTTTGAAAACGCTGGCAGATAGCAGTGCGCTATTTCATTGTTTTCTTGAACACAGCCTAACAATTTCAGAACAGACGACAAAGAGACTGAAGCCAGAAGAGTTAGAAATGTACTCACCAAATACTTTGACCCATACCTTACTGAATAAATAAGTATACTGTACTCACTTTGTCCTGTTTTCTGTCCTTGCTCGTATGAAGGTGGTTTACCTATTTATGCAAGTACTTCTCTGACAATAGATGTGTAACAGCCTAATGTAACATTGTATGGGAATACAAGATAACACTGATGCAGACATGTTTTATACATTTAACAAGGTGCTTTATTAATGCAACAGTGTTAGTCAGTTTTTCAATGTTCGTCGTCAGCCACGTCAATCTGTCCGTGAACTCCCTGTCGGTTGCCGCCATACGCTCCAGTATTTGCTTTTTATTAGTTTTAAGTTCTCCCGCGTGAGAGCCAACAGCTGTCTGTCGTTTTAAGTTCTTCTAGTCTGTAACTACACAAACACACACTTTTACGGCGAGATTCGACACCAAACATGTCGCTTGTTTTCGGTAAATGTGTCCTGTGCATGCACAGGAGGAGGAGATTCGCCGAAATCTCCATTTCAGTGTGGATAGAGATATTTTCAAAAACACATAGTGTGGACGCCTATCGTTTTTACGCGAAACCGGCGTTTTCAAAATTATCCGGTCTAATGTGGATGTAGCCTTAACCAACGTAATCCAAGACTGCTCCCATTCAGTCATTCTCCCCACCTCCCATTGGGCAAGAGAGCTTGAAAGCTTGAAAATCTATATCAAGGACATTTTCTATCCCGCTGTTGAATAGACCTCTTGTATATTAAAGATGAACTCTAGCTCTCAATCTAATTCAACATGGCCCTTGCACCTAATTTGTCTACCTCCATTGCACTCTCCCTCTGATTGTCATGCTATATTCTGCATTCTGTTGTTGCTTTTTCATTTGTACTACATTCATGCATTTATGTTTGGAATGATCTTGTTTTGATAACATGCAAAACAAGTTTTCCACTCTATCTCTGTTCATGTGATAATAATAACTAATGACCAATAAGTGTTGGTGTCAGAGCCCTTTCGAAGGTTTGGAGAGAGAGAGAAAGTATAAAAGGAGCAGACTCAGGTAAGTGCAGTCTTTTTTGGCTGCACAGGCATGGTAAATGCTGGTGTCAGAGCCCTTCTGAAGGTCAGAAAAAAGAGAAAGTATAAAAGGAGCAGTTTTAGGTAAGACCAAGCTTTTCCAGCTGCACAAGTGTGGAAAGTGTTGGGGTCAGAGGCCTAAACTCAGCTCTAAATAAAAGGAAAACAGGGTCAAGTGAGCAGCACACACAAAATGCTGGTGGAACACAGCAGGCCAGGCAGCATCTATAGGAAGAAGCACTGTCGATGATGAAGGGTCTCAGCCCGAAATGTTAACAGCGCTTCTTCCTATAGATGCTGCCTGGCCTGCTGTGTTCCACCAGCATTTTGTGTGTGTTGTTTGAATTTCCAGCATCTGCAGATTTCCTCGTGTTTGCTCAAATGAGCAGCCATTGTTGGAGTGTGCCAAGGATAGAGTGGGAAGGCTATGGCTTAACAGGCTTCAGCAAGAATAGACGGAGGCACAGATAAGATGAGGTAATCCTTTTTGGATAGTACAGAGTAGGCAGAATGGAATGATCCTCCTGTCAGATGTGTGAGTTCATTAAACCTGACAGTTTCCCTGATGACTACATCAGGGCAAATGCACCCAACTTCAGCTCCTGACTGACCAGGTTAAGGAGTTGGAGCTGAAGTTTGATATACTTGGGACTATTTAGGAAGCTGAAGATATTATAGATGAGACTTTTGAGGAGGTAGTCACACCCAGAGTACAGGCTTCAGACAGTAGATGGGTGCCCTCTAGGAGAGGTAAGGAGATTTACAAATGAGTCCCTTCAGCAGCAAGTGTACCTCTTTGGATACTGCTCGGGGATGACCCATCAGGGCACAGCAGCAGCTGCCAGGCTTGTGGCTCTGTGGCTGGCTGTGAGGTTCAGTAGGGAAAGGTAACGTCAGGTAGTGCGGTAGTGATAGGAGTCTCGATAGTTAGGGGGACAGAGAGAAGATTATGTTGTCGCAAAAGAGACATCAGGATGGTGTGTTGTCTCCTGGGTGCTAGGGTCCAGGATGTATTGGAACAGTTGCAGGATATTCTCAAGGGGGAGGGTGAACAGTCAGAGGCCTTGGTGCATATTGGCACCAATGACATAGGCAGAAAAGGGGAAGGGGTCCTATGCAGTGAGGATAGAGTTAGGAAAGAGGCTAAAGAGAAGGTAGGAATTTCCAGTTACTCCTGATGCCACAGGCTGGTGCAATGATAGCACGGATGAATGAGTGGCTGAGGAGATGGTGCAGGGGGAAAGGTATTAAATTCTTTCATCATTGGAATCTTTTCTGGGGGATGTGGTGATCTGTACAAGATGGACACGTTGCACCTGAGCTGAAGGGGAACCAATATCCTGGCTGGGAGGTTTGCTAATACTGCTCAGGAGGGTTTAAACTAGTTTTGTAGGGGAGTTGGGAACTGGAGCACCAGGTCAGTAAGTGAAGGAGCAGACAGGAAAGTAGATGTTTTCACCAATCCCTTCACCATACCCTCTGACCTTCCCTCCCAGAGGCAGAACGTTCTGTCCTCAGTAAGAGCCTCATCTTTGTCCCTCTGCACCCACATCTCAGTGAGTTCCGCGCCTAGCACAACACTGAGCTCTTCTTCCACTGCCTCCATCTCATTGTCTACTTCTTTGGCAAGGACTCTCCACCCTGCACCAATGACTCCTTCTCCTGGCATCAACCTTCCCTCTCTTCCTGGACACCCTGCTCTGGTCTCCTTTCTCATTGCCATCTGACAATGAGATATCAACCGTATCAACTTCACTACCCCTCTCCAATTTACTCCTTCCGAACACACTGCTTTGCACTCTCTCCGCACTGATCCTAATCTCAGCATCAAACCTGTGGATAAGGAGGGTGCTGTAGTAGTCTGACGGACTGACCTCTAAGCACCATCACTGACCTTATTAGCTTTGGGGATCTTCCATCCACTGCCACCAACCTTATAGTTCCCTCACCCAGAACCTCACTTTTCTACCTCCTAATCAATATCCACAAACTTGCCTGTCCAGGTAAACCCATTGTTTCAGTTTGTTCCTGCCCCTTTGAACTTATATCTGCAAACCTTGACTCAGTTTTATCCCTCCTGGTTTAGTTCCTTCCTACCTACATCTGTGACACTTCACACGATCTTGATCTTTTCAATGATTTCAAGTTCCCTGGCCCCAAGCATCTTATTTTCACCATGGATATCCAGTACCTATACACCTCTAACCGTGGTTCCCCCCCCCCCCCCCCCACCAGGAAGGCCTCAAAGCTCTCCATTTCTGTCTGGACACCAGACCTAACCAATTCCCCTCCACCACCACACTGCACCACCTAGCAGAACTTGTCCTCACTCTCAATAATTTCTCCTTTGGCTCCTCCCACTTACTTCAAGCTATGGGCATTGGGATGGGTCCCAGCTATGCCTGCCTTTTTGTCGGCTACATAGAACTGTCTATGTTCCAAGCCTACACTGGTGTCACTCCCCAACTTTTCCTACGCTACATCCACAACTGCATTGGTGCTGCTTCCTGCACCCATGAGGAGCTCATCGACTTCATCAGCTTTGCCTCCAGCTACCACCCTGCCTTCAAATCTACCTGGTACATTTCTGACACCTCCCTCCCCTTTCTTGATCTCTCTGTCTCTATCTCTGGAGACAGCCTATCCACTGATGTCTATTATAAACCCACTGACTCTCACAGCTATTTGGATTATACCTCTTCCCACCCTGTTATTTGTAAAAATGCCATCCCCTTCTCTCAATTCCTCCGTCTCTGCTGCAACCATTCTCAGAATGAGGTTTTTCATTCCAGAACAAAGGAGATGTTCGCCTCCTTCAAAGAAAGGGGCTTCCTTTCCTCCACCATCAATGCTGCCCTCAACCACATCTCTTCCATTTTGCGCACATCTCTCACCACCCCATCCTCTCACCACACCACCAGAGATAGGTGTCCTCTTGTCCTCACCTACCACCCCACCAGCCTCCATGTCTAGCACATAATTCTTGTAAATTCTACTCTCCAACAGGATCCCACCACCAAGCACATCTTTCTCTCCCCCACCCCCACTTTCTGCATTCCAAAGAGATCATTCCCTATGCGACTATCTTGTCCATTAATCCCTCCCCACTGATCTCCCTCCTGGCATTTATCCTTGCAAGTGGAATAAGTGCTACAACTGCCCCTACACCTCCCCCCTCACTACCATTCAGGGTTCCAAAAAGTCCATCCAGGTAAGGCGGCACTTCACCTGTGAGTCTGTTGGGGTCATTTATTGTATCTGGTGCTCCCGGTGTGGTCTCTTGTATATTGGTGAGACCCGATGTAGATTGGGAGACCGCTTCTCTGAGCACCTACGCTCCATCCACCAGAAAAAGTGGGATCTCCCAGTAGCCACCCATTTTAATTCTATTTCTCATTCTTATACCAATATGTCCATCCATGGCCTCCTCTACTGTCACAATGAGGCCATATTCAAGTTGGAGGAGTAACAACTTGTATTCTTCCTGGGTAGTCAACAACCTGATGGCATGAACATAGAACACTTCTCTACTCCCCTTCTCCTTTTCCCTCTAATTAGGGAGAGCCAGCATGGCTTTGTGCATGGCAAATCATGTCTTACCAACTTGATTGAGTATTTGGACAAGGTGACAGGAGAGATAGATGAAGGTAGAGCGGTGGATGTTGTCTACATGGATTTTAGTAAGGCATTTGACAAAGTCCCTCATGGGAGGCTAATCCAAAAGATTAACATGAATGGGGTCTGTTGTGAATTGGCTGTTTAGATTCAGAACTGACTTGCACATAGAAGTAGAGGGTTAGTGGTTGAAGGGGCTTTTTCGAACTGGAGATCTGTAATTAGTGGAGTTTCACAGGGATCTGTGCTGGGACCTCTAATGTTTGTTATGTATATAAATGACCTAGATGGAAATATGAAATGGTGGGTTAGTAAGTTTGTGGATGATACCAAGATTCGTGGAGTTGTGGATAGTGTACAAGACTGGCAAAGAATACAGGTGTTGCACCTTGGTAGGGCAAATACAAGGAGACAGTACACTGTTTGTGTTAAGATCTTGGGATCAAGTTCATAGCTCTATGAAAGGGGCTATACATGTTGATAGGGTGACTAAGAAGTCTTTTGGAATGTTTGCTTTTATTAGTCAAGGTACTGATTTCAAAAGTCGAGAGGTTATATTACAGTTTTATAAAACTCTGGTTAGGCCACATCTGGATGATTGCATACAGTTCTAGTTGCCCCAATATAGGAAGGATGTTGAGGCTTTGTAGAGGGTGCAGAAGAGGTTCACCAGGATGCTGTCTGGTTTAGAAGGCATGTGCTATCATGAAAGGCTGGACAAACTTGGGTTGTTTTCTCTGGAGTGGTGGAGGCCCAGGGAAGATCTGATAGAGGTTTATAAGATTATGAGAGGCATAGATAGAGTAGACAGTGAGTGTCTTTTTCCCTTCGTAGAAATGTCTAATACCTGAGGGCATGCATTGAAGGTGAGAGGGTGTAGGTTCAAAGGGGATGTGAGGGGAATGATTTTTTTTTACTCAGAGACTGGTGGATGCCTGGAATGCACCGTCTGGTATGGTGGTAGAGACAAATATATTAGAGGCTTTTAAATAGACATTGCAGTGTGAGGAAGATGGAAGGATATGGACATTGTGTAGGTAGTTGGGATTAGTTTTGGGGGTTTTTTGATATACATTTTAGCTGGTTCAGCACAACATTGTGGGTCAAAGGGCCTGTTCCTGTGCAGTTCTACTTTCCATGTCCTACGTTCATATCTTGAATTATGTGGACTTTGAGTACTGATCGTTCACAGATAATTGGAAAGTTACAAATGTTGTAAGCAAGGGATAATTACAGACTTCAGGATGAAGACTTGATAAAGTGAGTAATCAAATGTGTGTGAAATTTAATTTAGTTATGAGGTGAGCTTCTGACAACAACAAAATTGCATTTATTTAGCACCATAAGTTAGTTAAGAAAAGACCCTAATGTGATAGTGTTGTCATTGAAAATGGTATAACTGAGTCACATAATGTCACACTGTAGGGACAAAGCTTTACAGAGACAGTGTCCAAAATAATGTAAGTTTTAATTTGTTTTGAAGAAAGAATCAACTGGAAATTAATTGCCTGAACTGCTTCAATATGATAAGTCAGAATCAGGCAAATTGCACAATGAGGAGTTGCTTGCTGGTAAGTCTGCAGAATGATAAACAGACTGTGATGTGAAGAAATAGTACAAATGGAAGAGCAGAAGTACAGTGCCTTGAAAACGTATTCAGCCCCAACCCTTTGCTCACATAAATGAATATTGTAATCAAGGATTTTGATCAAGTTAACAGAGAATTTTTATTTGTGTATCAAATGTTTCTTTTTTCTGTGTGGTATTAGATTTATGCCAGAAATACCACTGGAATTATGAAGAAAGCATGGCTACACTTCTACTTCCTTTGGAGTTTGTGGAGATTTGGCATGGCATCTAAAGCTGACGAGCTTCTACAGATGTGTAGTGGAGAGTATACTGACTAGCTGCATAACAGACTGGCATGGAAATGCAATGCCCTTGAATAGAAAATTGACAAAAAGTAGTGGACACGGCCCAGTATATCACAGGTAAAGCCCACCCAACCATTGAGCTCATCTATATGAAACACTGTTGCAGGAAAGCAGTGTCCATCATTAGGAACTCCCACCACCCAGGACATGCTCTCTTCTCACTGCATCCATCAGAAAGAAGGTACAACAGCCTCAGGACTCATACCACCATGTTCAGGAACTGTTACTACACCTCAACCATGTTCTTGAACCAAAAGGGATACCTTCACTCAACTTCACTTGTCCCATCACTAAACTGATCCCACAACCAATAGACTCACTTTCGAGGACTCTTTCTTCTTTCTATTTCTTCTTATTGTATTTGTACAGTTTATTGTCTGCTGCACTCTGGTTGAATGCCAGTTGGGCAGTCTTTCGTTGATCTGTTATACTTATGATTCTATAGATTTATTGAGAATGCCCACAGGAAAATGAATCTCAGGGTTGTATATGATGACATATATGTACTTTGATAATAAAATGTACTTTTAACTTTAAAAAAAATCCTTGTCTGTAAATACTTCACAAAGCATCACTTAGAGATACTGTAAAGATATGGAAGTAGAATTTGTTGTCGGATGAGACTAAAATGGCCTCAAAACTGAGCAGTATGTGTGACATAAATCTAATAATGCACATCAGCTAGGTAACATGATCCCTACTGGAGAGTATGGTGGTGGTAGCATCATGCTATAAGGATGCTTTTCAGCAGCAGGGACTGGAAATATGCTCAGGATAGATGGGAAAATGAATGGCGTTAAATATAGAGAGATCATGGATAAAAGCTTGATAGCCTCTGCCAGGAAACTTGAACTGGGGAATAAAGATTGTCTTTTGGCAAGGCAATGACAGGACATATAGCCAGAGCAACAATGGATTGGTTTCAAATGAAGAAAATTGATGTCCTTGAGTGGCCCAGTTAGGGTCCTGACCTTAACCTGATTGAACATCTCTAGCAAGACCCCAAGATTGCTGTCCACTGCTGCTCCCCAACTAACCTGGCACAACTTAAGTAATTTTGTGAGGAGGAATGAGCAATTCTTGCTCCATCACATTTTGAAAAGCTAATATTTGCTGTAATAGCTATGAGAGTTGGTTTCACTAAGTACTGAGCAAAGGGGGATGAATACTTTTGATGTGCTGACATTTCAGTTTTTGAATTTTTAATTTTTCATGCTTTACATTTTTTCCCTGTTTTGTGGCTCTATTATGGGAAAAAAAGGAGAATGTGATTCACAAATAAAAATTTTCAGTTAAATTGATCAAGCGTAGAAGATGGCGTCAACAAACAATGTGATCAACCTTTGGGTGGTGTGTTTTCGAGCCAATTGAGCAGACCGGTGCTTTGCTGTATCTGCGGGTGTCCGATGAGGTTGCAAGCTAAGTGTTTCAAGCAAGGGCAAGAAGCCTGGAGATCATGATTGACTCTATTTCTTACTGATCTTGTTGATTGAAGTGTCAAGGGACATTGAAAACATCAAGGTGAGAGTAGAAGGCGACTGGCTGTTCAGCACCATCTAACAGCCTCTTGCTTGCTGATGCTGAAGGAAGGTACCTCCATGTGACGGTCTTTCTCTCCCCCTTGCTCAATGCTGCCGGAGGATTGTGCCAGAGTCCTGGGTCTTGGGCAAGATTTAATTGATGCAGTTTATGGATTGAACTCTGTAGTACACATTATGATCTGTTTCTGGTCTCTGGTCACTGCTTTTGTTTTGTTGCTATTTTGATTGGGGTGGCCTATAGAATATGACCTATAGCACTAGATTGAACTGAACTGAATATGCCTGGACTCTTTCAATTTTTATCTTTTATATTTTGTGTTTTTTGGTCTTTTTTTCTGTTTGTGAAATTTGTTTTTCTTTGTGCATGGGTGGTGGGGTGGAGAGTTTGCTGTATTTCTTTGAATGTGTTCCATAGTTTTCTTTGTTTCATGGCTGTCTGTGGAAAGACGAATCTCAGGGTTGTATACTGCATACATACTTTAATAATAAATGTACTTTGAATCTTTTAAATATCTAGTTGTAATATGTGAACAAAGGGTTGGAGACTAAATACTTTTTCAAGGCACTGTACATAAGGCTAAAGATGACAAAATACTGAAAGGATAGAAGAAAAGTTTCCATTTGAACGTTCCAAGCATTTGATATTAAACAGATTAACTGAGAGCAAATCGAAATATATAAACATGATCACATAGTCATTACAGAAACATGGCTAAAAGGTGACATAAACTGGAATCCAAATATTAAAGGGAATGTGACAATTCAGGAAAGACAGAAAGCTGGGAAAAGCCATAAGACCATAAAACAAAGAAGCAGAAGTGGGCCATTTGGCCCATCAAGTCTTCTCCGCCATTTCATCATGAGCTAATCCAATCTCCCCTTTAGTCCCATTCCCCCGCCTTTTCACCATAACCTTTGATGCCCTGACTACTCAGATACCTAACAATCTCTGCCTTAAATGCACCCAATGGCTTGGCCTCCACTGCTGCCCATGGCAACAAGTTCCATAGATTCACCACTCTCTGGCTAAAAATTCTTTTTCACATCTCTGTTCTGAATGGGTGCCCTGCAATCCTCAAGTCATGTCCTCTCGCACTAGACTCCCCCACCATGGGAAACAACTTTGCCACATCCACTCTGTCCATGCCTTTCAACATTCGAAATGTTTCTACAAGGTCCCCCCCTCATTCTTCTAAACTCCAAGGAGTACAGTCCAGGAGCGGTCAAACGTTCCTCATATGTTAACCCTCTCATTCCTGGAATCATTCTAGTGAATCTTCTCTGAACCCTCTCCAATGTCAGCACATCCTTTTTTAAATAAGGAGCCCAAAACTGCACACAGTATTCCAAGTGAGGTCTTACCAGTGCCTTATAGAGCCTCAACATCACATCCCTGCTCTTAATACTCTTCTTCTAGAAATGAATGCCAACATTGCATTCGCCTTCTTCTCCACCGACTCAACCTGGAGGTTAACCTTAAGGGTATCCTGCACGAGGACTCCCAAGTCCTGTTGCATCTCAGAACTTTGAATCCTCTCCCTGTTTAAATAATAGTCTGCCTGTCTATTTCTTCGACCAAAGTGCATGACCGTACACTTTCCTACATTGTAATTCATTTGCCACTTCTTTGCCCATTTCCCCCAATCTATCCAAGTCTCTCTGCAGACTCTGTTTCCTCAGCACTACCGGCCCCTCCACCTATCTTTGTATCATCAGCAAACTTAGCCACAAAGCCATCTATTCCATAATCCAAATCGTTGATATACAACGTAAAAAGAAGCGGCCCCAACACGGACCCCTGTGGAACACCACTGGTAACCGGCAGCCAACCAGAATGGGATCCCTTTATTCTCACTCTCTGTTTCCTGCCAATCAACCAACGATCTATCCATGTATATAACTTTCCCGTAATTCCATGGGCTCTTATCTTGTTTAGCAACCTCATGTGCGGCACCTTGTCAAAGGCCTTCTGAAAATGGCCATCCATTAATGATAGATTTTGCGTAATTGCAATGAATTCAGGAAACCTGTACATTTGTCCATTGAGTGGACATAAAAAAATACAAAATTACACATAGGAAGCCCCATAAAGGTGATCACATGGTAGGACAGAGGTTTAAATAAATAATTGGTGCTTTACCATAAGGTATGGTGCTAATTATGAGGGTTTTAAATCTGTTTTTTGGATGAAAGCTCAGATGGGCAAAATTAACCTAAATGAGGAGCCCATGAGATAATATTGGGAAAGATTCTGGAGCCAATGTAAGATCAGTGTGAGACCTAGTATTGTTCAATTCGATTGAATTGACGTCCTTAACAAGTATTCATAATGTAATTAAATTTTGTGTTCAGTTTGTGAGAGACAAGATGGATTATGGGTTAATTACAAGTATTTTGTTAATTCAGTAAAGGCAATTATAGGGTATAGAAGCAGAGCCAATTAAAATTGTCAGAATAGGTTAAATTCTCTGAAAAGGTTAAATTAAGTTAGTAAATTGGATTCTTATTGTCACATGTACTGAGGTACAATGAAAATCCTGTTTTGCAAATCATCCATACTGATCAATTCATTCCAACAATTTATTGAGGTCATACAAAATAAAACAATAACAATGCAGAATAAAGTGTTCCAGAGAAATTTTAGTGCAGGTAGACAGTAAGGTGCAAAGGTCATAACAAGGTACATTCCAATGAGAATGCAAAATTCCAGCAGTGGGAATGTTGGAGGTGGGAAGTGAAAAGTTAAAGTAGAATCAAACTTAAAGAAGCATATTCTCACACAAAGATGAGTATGTCAGAAGATTGGTCAGAAAATAAATGACAGCTATGAATGACTGGAAAATTAATACAGAAAGAAACATCAGAGTACAACATAAAACTAGTCATATCTAAACAGATAATAACATTTTCTTTCAAAACCAAAAAGGAAAAGGGTTAACAGAGTGAGCATTGGGCCTCAAGAAGACTTATTTGTAGACTTAATTAACAGGTGAACAGAAACGAAGAGGTGTAAATCAGTCTTTATTGGTTTATTCAAACAACAACACACACAAAATGCTGGTGGAACACAGCAGGCCAGGCAGCATCTATAGGGAGAAGCACTGTCGACATTTCGGGCCAAGACCCTTCGTCAGGTGTATTGGTGTATAGTTTCTTTTAGGTTCAGTGCTAGGGGCTGTAACAAATCTGTATATAATATTCATACCAATGTTATATAAAGCTGGATCATAACGTCCCGTTCTTATAAGCCCCAGCTAATGAAGGCAAGTATCTCATATGCTCTTTTCACTACCTTATCTCTCTTTGCTGCCACTTTCAAAGATTCGTGTACTTATACACTGAGGTCCCTCTGTTCCTAGGCCTTACCATTCATTATGTATATCCTATTCTCATTGTCTTCCAAAAATGCATCTCCTTTCATGATTATCATGATTAAATTTCATTTGTTTTTGCCAACTGATTAATGTTATCCTTAGCTTAAGACTACTTTTGTCACTTTCAGCACACCCCTAATTTTCATTTCATCTGCAAACTTGCTAATCATACCTTCATACCTATCATTTTGAACTTGTTGAGAATTCTGCAAGGTGAGCTGTGATGACTTTTGTGTTATGCCCACATTCTTCTGAAACTTATCTCAAAGACACAGAAATGCTAATTAATTAGCAAAGCAGATGTACAGGGATAATTCCTCTTGTGGGAGACACTAGAACTGGCGGGTGGGGTGGGGGTTACTGTTTGCAAGTAAGGAGTCACCCTTTTAAAATGTATGAGGCCTTTTTCTGAGTGGTATGTGAAGTTTTGGAATTCATTTCCTCAAAATGTGGTTGAAATTGAGTGTTTCAGTATTTTTAAGGCAGATATAGATAGCTCCTTGGTGAAGCAGACTTGGGGGATAAAGAAGCCTGCTCCTACTAAATCGTATGTTCATATCTAATTCAAATGTGTTGAAGTTTCTCACCATGAACATTTATATGGATGAAAGTATACCAGTTCTTTGTTTAACTATGATATCCGTAATGGTGCTTTTGGTTTATAGATTAAATAATATTGCTGTATCTTTGGCATCTACCATTCTTCTGCGAAATTTTCTGGGAAGTATCTTCATTGAATCTGATATTAATTGCAAGGAAGGAGCTGCTTTCTGTGATTCTGTCTGTGATGGTGGACCACTCTACAATGGACAAGTACGTTCTGAAGTGAAACTGAGGACTATTTCAAATTGATAGTTATGTATTTGTACCAATAGGTACTAAATTCAATACATAAAGTAATATTTGAAATTGATAAGATTTGATAAATAATATTATCTTGATCATTTAGTTTCAGCTCATTAGTATTCATGCAAAACATAAATTGATTTTCTTTAGAAGAGGGAAATTAGAATGGAGTTGTGAAGGGACTGGTTTTGACAGTTTCTACCAGAAATGACATTGATCTTACAAATATAGGTGGTACTGTGATTTGATTTGAATCAGTCCAATGCTGGTGACAAAGGGGACAGTGATATTGATAAACTGGTATTTTAATTCACAGCTGGGTAGACTGGCGAAATGTGAAAGAATGCTGGTAGCCATTGATCTTGCTGGTTGGATCAACGATACTAATCAAGCACTGCAGGCTGTTGCCCACTGTTATGGACTTCTTGCACCCATCATCTTTCACAGGATTTCTTCAGTCCCAGTTGTACAGGTTAGAATGCATGAGAACAATAAGAATTTGCTTTTGTGTCAGTTACATGATATACAAACTGAACTAATTATTAAACAACAGTGGAAATTACACAACAATACAGAGGGTGTGCTATAGAAGCAGGACATTTGTCACTTTGGGTCTGTGCTGGTGTTTACAATTGTTTTCCCCAACCCTTTCATCTAACCTTATTAGTACAGCTTTCTCCTTCCTGTGGCTGTCCAGTGTTTGCTTAAATATTAAAATACTCTCTACCACAACTACATTTAGTATTTCATCAGGATTTTTTTATATGATTTACTAATAACTTTTAAATTTATCATGCTTAGTTATGGCCACCACCTCAAATGGAATCATCTACTCTTTGTCTGTTCTTTAATGGTCTTAAAGACCTATCAGTTTGCTCCTTGGCTTTCCCTTTTAAGACCTGACCTGTTCATGCTGGGTATTGCTCATGATTGTTTTTGTAAAATATTTCAGTACTCTCTTCAATGCCTACAATGCATGTTTTTGTCATAACATAGAAAATAGCCCTGCATGGTCTATTGTAACAGCATCTGTCCGCGAGAACTCTTTGGTATTCTACTGAAAACCAACAAAACTATCAGATCTGAAAATAAAGCAAAATTCAGAAATAAAACCAGAAGATGCTGGAAACACTCAGCACACCAGGTAGCATACTTGAAAAGACCTAACCACATTGACCCCTGACTAATGTGAGCTTTCAGTCAATATCTCATATTTCCCACTAGACCATAACCCTAATGCTGAATGTCAGGCCATTGCCTTCAGTCAGCTTTATTTCATAGTGTTGTCGTCTTTCATATACCTACTCCACAAAATCCACAAGTGGAACCTGTTCATGCTGCAACAAACATATTTCTCTAACCTGGGCTTCATCCTTTCTCCTAATTGTAGAGCACATTTAATGCCATAAGACCATAGACAATAAGACACAGGAGCATAATTAGGGCATTCAGCCCATTAAGTCTGCTCCACTATTCCATCAAGTCTGATTTTTTTATCCCCCTCAATCTCCTGCCTTCGCCCCGTAACCTTTGATACCCTTACTAATTAAAAACCCTTGTTAACCTCCATGTTAAATGACTTGTACTCCACAGTCGCCTGTGGCAGTGAATTCCACAGACTCACCACCTTCTAGCTAAAGAAGTTTCACTTCATCTCTGTTCTAAAGGGATGTCCTTCTATTTTGAGGCTGTGGCCTCTTGTCCTAGTCTCCCCCACTATAGGAAACATCCTTTCCATGTCCACTTTATCTCCGCATTTCAATATTTTTTAGATATCAATGAGATCCCCCATCCCATTCTTCTAAACTCCAGCAAGTACAGGCCCAGAGCCATCAAACACTCCTCATATGATAACTCTTTCATTCCTGGGCTCATTCTTGCAAACCCCCTCTGGACCCTCTCAAACACTAGCACGTTCTTTCTGAGATAATATGTCATCTGTCATTTTTCCTGCTTTTAATTCCTGGTCCTAGTTGATTCATCTTTCACTGGATATACAAACCTCCATCCCAAGCCATGAATGAAGACTAAATCAGTGCCCCTCAACCAATGCATTCATTTAACTGGCTGAACATGTTCAGCCATTGAATAAATTCTCCTTCAACTTCACAAGTCAAGTCAAGTCAAGTCACTTTTTATTGTCATTTCCACCATAACTGCTCATTTTACATAGTAAAAATGAGACAACGTTTTTCAGGACCATGGATTTCATGACACAGTACAAAAACTAGACTGAACTACGTAAAAAAAACAACACAGAGAAAGCTACACTAGACTACAGACCTACACAGGACTGCGTAAAGTGTACAAAAACAGTGCAGACATTACAATAAATAATAAACAGGACAATAGGGCAAGGTGTCAGTCCAGGCTCTGGGTATTGAGGAGTCTGATAGCTTGGGAGAAGAAACTGTTACATAGTCTGGTCGTGAGAGCCCGAATGCTTTGGAGCCTTTTCCCAGATGGCAGGAGGGAGAAGAGATTGTATGAGGGGTGCATAGGGTCCTTCATAATGCTGTTTCCTTTGTGGATGCAGCGTGTAGTGTAAATATCCGTGATGGCAGGAAGAGAGACCCCGATGATCTTCTCAGCTGACCTCACTATCCGCTGCAGGGTCTTGCAATCCGAGATGGTGCAATTTCACCTACATTGCCTAGCTCAAAATTGTAGCTGTCCCATAGCCTTCTATGGCTGCCTTGATTATATTTGGCTTATTCCATCTCCTGGATGGAATTCATTCTATTCTTCCTGTTCCTCCACGTGCATTGTTCTCCACAAAGGTGCTTCTGAGGTGTCCACCTTTATCTTTTGTCATAATTCCCTTTTACTATAATTGACATGGCCCTCAACTATACTTCATTTATTTTCTGCATCATTTCTTTAATCCCCTCCCTGATAGAGAGCAAGGATAGCATTCCCCAGATCCCATTTCCATCCCATCAGCCTTCAGCCATTAAAAATTCAGCCATCTTGAATGAAATTTGCCACCAGACACACATTGTCCTCCCCTCCTCTTGCAGCATTTTGAAGGAACCATTCCCATCAGAACACTCTCCCATGTCACCAATGACTTTTCTCTCAGCATATCCTATTGCAACCACAGAAGATGCAACATCTGCTCCTTCTCCTTCTATATCCTCATTTTCAAGGTACCAAAATAGTCTCTTCAGGCAAGTCTTCAAGGATGACCATGAACTTCCAGTTACTTGTCATTTTAATTCTCCATCCCACTTCCATTGTGGCCCTTCTGCCAGTGGCATGCACTATTTCAACATAAGGTTCATCTTCCATCTAAGCAGGTTGCAGCCTCTTCTTTTCTACCAGTTGCAGATAAAGATCTAATGATCTAACCTCCTGAAAATTCCAGAGATTTACTATACTCTTCTGGTTTTAAATGACTGCCTTTTCCTTATCTGAAATCATAACCCCTTGTACAAAAATCCTCTCCCCCCCAAATGAAAACATCTTGTCATTCTCCCAGGGTTGGGGACTGGATCAGAGAAAACTCAACCCAACCATCAACCACCCGAGTTGCACATTTTCTAAGTTATTTTAAAAAATGGTCATAATTCCTCTCCTATTATCAACATATATCACTTCACAGTTTTCTGCCTTAAATTTCATTCCTCATCTTTACTCACGATTGCAATGATGCATCTTTTGATGCAATGATACCATCTTTTGATTACTAAATTTCTGAATTTCACATCGTTCACCGATTTTGGATTTATGCCCTTTTAACAGCCATGTCCAAAATGAGTAATTGTCCTGATATCGATCCCAAGGACCTACAGAATTATATTGATAGGACTTTAACATTGAAGGGTACATGATGTTTAGGAAGAATTAATGACAGCTTAGGGCAGTGGAGAAGCTGACCAAAGTTAAAAAAAAGTAGGATGTTGAAGAGGTTTGAGTGGAGATGAAAAATAATAAAATTTCACTTGTGGGAATGGTGCATGGGTTTCCAAATGGTAACCATACTGTAAGATAAAATATAAGGGAAGAAATACTGGGAGCTTGTCAGAAATGAATGGCAATAACCATAGTGAATTTTAATCTGTACCTAGAATCATAGAAAAGTACAGTACAGAAACAGGCCTTTTGGTCCATCTAGCCTGTGCCAAGCAATTTAAACTGCCTACTCCCATTGACCTGCACCGGGACCATAGCCCTCCATACACCTACCATCCATGTATCTATCCAAACTTCTCTTAAATTTTGAAATTGAACTTGCATGCACCACTTGCAGTAGCAGATATTTCCACACTCTCACGACCTTTTGAGTGAAGAAGTTTCCCCTCATGTTCCTCTTAAACTTTTCACATTTCACCCTTAACCTCTAGCTGTAGTCTCAACCAACCTTAGTGGAAAAACCCTGCTTGCAGTTACCCTATCTATACCCCTCATAACTTTGCATACATCTATCAAATCTCCTCCCAAACTACTATATTTCAAGGAATAAAGTTCTAACTTATTCAATCTTTCCTTATAACTCAGGTCCTCTGGTCCTGGCAACATCCTTGTAAATTTCAACCTTATTTACATCTTTCCTGTAGGCAACTGCACACAATACTCCCAATTAGGCCTCACCAAAGTCTTATACAACTTCAACATAACATCCCATATCTTGTATTCAATACTTTGATTTATGAAGGCCAATGTGCCAAAATCTTTCTTTATGACCCTATCAACCTGTGACACCACTTTCAAGAAATGATGGATCTGTATTCCTAGATCCCTTTGTTCTACTGCACTCCTCAGTGCCTACCTTTCACTGTGTAAGACCTACGTGGCTGGTCCTACTGAAGTGCAACACCTCACACTTGTTTGCATTAAATTTCAGCTATAATTTTTCAGCCTATTTTTCCAGCTGGTCCAGATCACAACACTCCCAATCTCGGTGTCATCTTTAAATTTGCTGATCCAGTTAACCACATTATCATCCAGATTGTTGATATACATGACAAACAACAATGGACCCATCACCGATCCCTGCAGCACTCTGCGAGTCGCACGCCTCCAGTCTACTACCACTCTCTGGCTTCTCCCACAAAGCCAGTGTCTGATCCAGTTTACTACCTCATCTTGAATGCCGAGCGACTGAAACCTCTTGAGCAACCTTCCCTGTAGGACCTTGTGAAATGCCTTGCTGAAGTCCATGTAGGCAATGGTCACTGCCTTTCCTTCATCAATTTTTCTTGTAACTTCCTTGAAAAACTCTATAAGATTGGTTGGGCACAATCTACCATGCATGAAGCCATGCTGAATATCCATAATTAGTCCATGTCTATCTAAATACTCATATATCCAGTTCCTTAGAATAGCTTCCAATAACTTCCCCTCTACTGATGCCAGACTGAATGGCTGACAATATCCTGGTTTAGTTTTAGAGCCTTTCTTAAACAGAGGAACAATGTTGGCTATCCTCTAATCCTCCAACAGCTCACCTAAGTAGCCTGGGAAGTCAGATGTCAAAGGGAGTCTGGATGAAGTTATCATTGAGAGCTTTCAGGGAAGTTTCTTAGTGTAGCACATTTAGAGCCAATGGGACAGCTAGACCAGTTAACTAAACTTGGGATTATGCAATGAGCTTGTATGAATTAACAACCTCATAATGTCAAGTCCCAAGCAAGCAACTATCATAGTATAATTGAATTTAGATTGTTTAGATCATAAAACCATAAGATGCAAGAGCAGAATTAGGCTATTCAATCCACTCCACCATTTCATTATGGCTGATCCTAGATCTCATTCAACGTCATACACCTGCCCTCTCACCATATCCCTTGATGTCCCGACCAATCAGGGATCTGTCAACTTCCTCTTTGAATATATCCATGGGCTTGGCTTCCACCACAGTCTGTGGCAGAGCATTCCACAGATTCACCACTCTTTGGCTAAAAATATTCCTCCTTACTTTTGTTCTAAAAGGCCACCCCTCAGTCTTGATGGTGTGCCCTCTGATTCTGGATATCCCCACCAGGGGAAACATCCTCTCCTTATCCACCTTATCAAGTCCTTACAACATTCGATAGGTTTCAATGAGATCCCCACGTATTCTTCTAAATTCCAGTGAGTACAGTCCCAAAGCTACCAAATGCACCCCATATGATATCCCCTTCATTCCTGGTTTAATCCTCATAAACCTCCTCTAGACTCTCTCCAATGAAAACACATCCTTTCTGAGATAAAGGGCCCAAAACTGTTGACAATATTCCAAGTGTGGCCTGACTAGTGTCTTATAAAGCTTCAGCATTATCTCCTTATTTTTGTTTATTATTCCCTTTGAAATGAATGCCAACATTGCATTTGCCTTCCTTACCACAGACTCAACCTGTGAAGTAACCTTTCAGGAGTCCTGCATGAGGAATCCCAAGTCCCTTTGCACTTCTGATGTTTGAACTTTCTCCCCATTTAGATAATAGTCTGCACTATTGTCCCTTTTACCAAAATGCATGATCACACATTTCCTAACACTGTAATCCATCTGCCACTTATTTGCCCATTTATCCAATTTGTCTAAGTCCTGCTGCAATCACATAGCCTCTTCAGCACTACAGTACCTACTCCTCCACCTATCTTCGTATCATCCACAAGGTTTGCCACAAAGCCATCAATTCCATAATCCAAATCATTAATAATGTGAAAAGTAGTGGTCCCAATACTGATCCCTGAGGAACACTACTAGTCACTGGCAGCCAATTTAGATAAGGCCCCTTTTAATCTCACTCACTGCCTCCTGCCTGTCAGCCATTCCTTTATCCATGCCAATATATTTCCTGTAACTCTACAGGATTTTATCTTGTTAAGCAGCTTCATGTGTGGCACCTTATCAAATGCCTTCTGAAAATCCAAGTAAATGACATCCACTGCCTCTCCTTTGTCCACCCTGCTTGTTACTTCCTTGTAAAACTCTATCAGATTTGTCAGGAAAGATTTCCCTTGACAGAAACCATGCTGACTTTGACTTATTTTGTCATTAGTCTCCAAGTACCCCAAAACCTCATCCTTAATAATAGACTCCAACACTTTCCCAACCACCAAGGTTAGGCTAACTGGTCCATAATTTCCTCTTGTTTGTCTTCCTCCCTTCTTAAAGAGTGGAGTGACATTTGCAATTTTCAAGTTCTATAAGACTGTGCCAGAATCAAGTTATTCTTGAAAGATCAAACCAATTCATCTTTTATCACTTCAGTAACCTCTTTTAGGACTCTGATCCAGGTGACTTATCCATCTTAAGACCCTTCTGTTTGCTGTACACTTTTTCCTTTGTAATAGCAATGGCACTCACTCCTGCTCTCTGACACTCATAGACCTCTGGCATACCGCAAGTGTCTTCCACAGTAAAGACTGAAGCAAAGTACTTCTTCAGTTCATCCACCATTTCTTTGTCCCCCATTACTACCTCACTGGCATCATTTTCCAGTGGTCCCATATCAACTCTGTCCTCCCTTTTATTCTTTACATAACTGAAAAAACTTCTAGTGTCCTGCTTTATATTATTGGCTAGTTTGCTCTCATATTTCATCTTCTCTCTTCTTTTTTAGTTGGCTTTTTTTGGATTTTACAGCCTTCTCAATCATCCAACTTCCCACTCACTTTTGCTACCTTATATGCCCTTTCCTTGGCTTTTATGCACTCCTTAACTTCCCTTTTCAGTCATGGTTGTCTAGCCCTGTCATTTGAGAACTACTTCATTAATGGGACATATTTATCATGTGCCTTGTGAACAATTCCCAGAAACTTCAGCTGTCTCTGCTCTGCCATTACCCCCAACAGTACCCCCCTCCAATCTACCTGGGAAAACTTCTCTCTCATGCTTCTGTAATTCCCTTTATTCCAATGTGATACTGATTCATGTGACTTACGCTTCTCCCTCTTAAATTGCAGTATGAA
This sequence comes from Hemitrygon akajei, assembly GCF_048418815.1. Lineage (NCBI taxonomy): Eukaryota > Metazoa > Chordata > Chondrichthyes > Myliobatiformes > Dasyatidae > Hemitrygon > Hemitrygon akajei. The sequence goes on along the minus strand of NC_133137.1, from coordinate 41,942,577 downwards.
TTCAATTATATTATGATCATTGCCTCCTAAGGGATCCTTTATGTTAAGTTGACTAATAATTTACCTAAAGCTTTCTAATAAAATCTGGATTGTAACACAACACCCAATCTAAGACAGCCTTTCCCTGAGTAGGCTCAAGCACAAGCTGCTCTTAAAAGCCATCTTGTAGGCATTCAACAAATTCCCTCTCTTACGATCTGACACCAACCTGATTTCCCCAAACCCCTTGCATATTGAAGTCCCTCACTGCAATTGTGACATTACCCTTATTACATGCCTTTTCCAGCTCCCTTTGCAATCTCAACCCCACATCTTGGCTATTATTTCGAGGCCTATATATGATTCTCATAATGTTTTTCTTTACTCTTGCTGATTCTTACCTCCACCCACAAAGATTCAACGTTCTCCGAACCTATGCCATCTCTTTCTAAAGATGTAATTCCATCTCTTAGCAATAGAGCTGCACCACTGCCTATGCCTTCCTGCCTGTCCTTTCAATTAAAGTATATTCTTTGATATTAAGCTCCCAACTATGGCTGGCTTTCAGCCATGATTCAGTGATGCCAACAATGTCAAATTAACCAACGCCACGAGTTCGTCCACCTTACTTTGAATGCTATGAGCATTTAAATGCAGCACCTTCTGTTCTGCTTTCTTAGCCCTTAAGCGTTTTGCCTCTGTGGTACAACTTACCTCTTTGCTCTGTCTTTAAGGAGAAGAATGAACCTAAGAACAATATTTTAAACTTAAAGAAGGGCAATTATGAGTGGGATTTTGTGTGCCAGAGTGAATGGGGGAAATTATGCTAAGCAATCAGTCATATTTTCTGACAACTGTGCAGAAGGTAATTCTGGCTATCAGAGTAATCCCATAATTCCCATTCCTCCATTTGTTTCCCTGTAACCCATTTTACTACCAGCCACCTACAGTTCTAGTAAATTAAATTAACCTAACAAACGAATGCCTTTGTGACATGTGAGGAAGCTGAGATCTGGGGAAAATTCACGCAGAAAGAACATGCAAGCTCCACACAGATAACACTGAAGTTAGGATTAATCCCCGGTCTCTGGAGTTGTGAAGCAGAAGCATTACCTGCTGCACCAGTGTTCTACCAGCCAAAATGCAGTGACAGATATTTAAAGGGACTTTTCAGGCAATACTGAATAAATATATTACAAGAAATAAAAACTTGATGGGCAGGATTCATCATCCATGGTCAAAGACAGTACTGAACTGAACAAAGAACCATATTATTGTGAGAATTGAGGTGGCAGATTGTAGAATATATATAAAACAACAAATTGACTAGAAGGCTAACAAGAAGAAAAGCTAGAATGTGAAAAGCTAGAAGGCTAATGAGGAAGGAAAATGTGTGATAACAGTAGCCAGAAATATGAAGACAGATAATAGGAATTTCTGCAGTTTTTTAAAAAGCAAATGAATAAAACAAGAGCTGATCCTATAAAAATTAAGTACAGGGAATTAACAATTTTAAATCAGTCTTCATTATTGGAGATACAAATAACATCCTAGAAATTATTATAAATCAGGAATAGGAAAAAAGGCATGAACTCAGGAAAATGTAACATACTGTACATTCACCAGAATAATAATGAGACTTAAAAGATTAAATTCTAAGAAGTTAAACAAACTGCAAATTACAAGCCTTCACCACTCTGTCTCAACTGACGTGTACCCTAATCACAGCTTTTGGACTACATCATATCTGCAGTGTATTGGAGTTTTCTCCCACAGAGTGGCGAGACTCTGTGATACTCTACTGCAAAAGCTGTGGGGGCAAAATCTACAGAGGTTTTTAAATACTAGACAAATAAATTTTGAATTATTAAGGAATTCATGGCTATATCAGGAAATGGCACCAAAGAAGAGGTGTCATGTAGGGAGTGATCCCTGTGGAAAATAAAGTGAGGGGGGGAGGGAAAGATGTGCTTGGTGGTGGGATCCCATTGGAGAAGACGGAAGTTATGGTGAATTATGTGCTGGATGCAGGCCCTAGTGGGATGGCAGATGAGGACAAGAGGATCCCTATCCCTGGTGGGATAGTGGGAGGATGGGGGTGAGGGTAGATGTGCATGAAATTGAAGAGATGCGGTTGAAGGTAGTGTTGATGGTGGAGGAAGGGAAGTCCCTTTGAAGAAGGAGGACACTTACTTCATTTTGGAATGAAAAGCCTCATCCTGAGAGTAGATGTGGCGGAGATGGAGGAATTGAGAGAAGGGGGTGGCATTTTTACAAGTAACAGGCTGGGAAAAAGTATAGTCCAAGTAGCTGTGAGAGTCAGTGGGTTTGTAATAGACATCAATGGATAAGCTGTCTCCAGAGATAGAGACGGAGAGATCAAGAAAGGGGACGGAGGTGTCAGAAATGGACCAGGTAAGTTTGAGGGCAGGGTGGAAATTGGAGGCAAAGTATATAAAGTTGATGAGCTCAGCATTGCTGCAGGAAGCAACATTAATGCAGACATCGATGTAGCATAGGAAAAGTGGGGGAGTGACACCAGTGTAGGCTAACTTAGACTGTTCCACATAGCCGTCAAAAAGGCAGGCATAGCTGGGACCCTTGTGAGTACCCATGGCTACACCTTTTGTTTGAAGGAAGTGGGAGGACCCAAGTGAGAAATTATTGAGAGTGAAGACTAGTTCCACTAGACAGAGGAGGGTGGTGGTGGAGCGGAACTGGTTGGGTCTAGTGTCCAGAAAGAAAGAGAGCTTTGAGGCCTTTCTCCACCATCAATGCTGCCCTCAACCACATCTCTTCCATTTTGTGCATGTCTGCCCTCACTCAAACCTCCTGCCACCCCACCAGGGATAGGGGTTCTCTTGTCTTTACCTACCACCCCTCTGGCCTCAGCGTCCAGCACATTATTCTCTATAACTTCCGTCATCTCCAATGGGATCCCACCACCAAGCACATCTTTCCCTCCCCCCCCCCCCCCCCCACTTTCTGTATTCCACAGTGATCGTTCCCTATGCAACACTTTTGTCCATTAATCTCTCCCCACTGATCTCCCTCCTGGTGCTTATCCTTGCAAGCAGAAGAAGTGCTACACCTGCCCCTACACCTCCTCTATTCAAGGCCCCAAACAGTCTGTTCAGGTGAGGTGACACTTCACCTGTGAGTGTATTGGGGTCATCTACTGTATCCAGTGCTCTCAGTGTGGCCTCCTGTATATTGGTGAGACCTGACGTAAGTTGTGAGACTGCTTCACTGAGCACCTGCACTCCGTCTGCCAGAAGAAGCTGGATCTCCCAGTGGCCAACCATTTTAATTCCACTTCCCATTCCCGTTCCAATATGTCTGTCCATGGCCTCCTCCACTGTCGTGTTGAGGCCACACTCGTTGGAGGATCAACACCTTATATTTCGTTTGTGTAGCCTCCAACCTGTTGTCATGAGCATTGATTTCTCAAACTTCCAGTAATGGCCACCCCCACCCCCCATTCCCATTCCCTTTTCCCTCCCTTACCTTATCTCCTTGCCTGACTATCGCCTCCCTCCGGTGGCCCTGCCCCTTTTTCTTTCTTCTATGGCCTTCTGTCCTCTCCTTTTAGATTTCCCCTTCTCCAGCTCTGTATCTCTTTCACCAATCAACTCCCTAGCTCTTTACTTCACTTCCCCTTCCCTACTCCCAGTTTCACCGATCACCTTGTATTTCTTCCCTCCCTTCCCCCCACCTTCTAACTCAGACTCCTCATCTTTTTTTCCAGTCCTGATGAAGGGTCTTGGCCCGAAATGTCCACTGTACTCTTTTCCACAGATGCTGCTTGGCCTGCTGAGTTCCTCCCGCATTTTGTTTGATTTGTGTACTTCCCATTCTGCTGCATATGCACTGACCAGGGTCATGACCCTATCATGCAGAACCTTATGTCATCCATTTTTTGAATAATCTCAGATGTTTACAGTGCAATCAGTTTAACCATGAAATTTCCTTGCTCTTCATTATATTTTCAGTTTATTCCCCAAATTATCTATTTTCTCAGCTAGCATCAAATTCACAGGGTTTCTAGCCATGTTTAGTTTAAAAAAATGGTAAATTGGTTTATTAGTGTCATATATGTGGAAGTACGGTGAAAAACTTTGTGATAAATATCATCCATACAGATCAGTGCATTGAGATGGAACATTGGGAGCAATAACAAAATGCAGAATCATGTGTTACATTTAGAGAGAAATTGCAGTGCAGGTAGACAATGTATTCACCACCCTTCTTTTGAATTTTGTTTCCATGTTGCCTGAAGTTGAATTCTTATGCCTTTTTATTGTGTACTTTATTTTGGTGGTTCGTGGAATTCCCCATGCAAAGAAACAAGAAATAACTGCTTTCAATAATTGTATGACAGGTTCTCACAAAATGCCTGTGTGTCCTGCAAGATGTTGATGTCCTCAAACTGAGGAAACAATATGGAGTAACTGAAAGTGTGCAGCACATGATCGGTTGTCTCACATATTACTTGGCAAAGGTACAGTACTTATATTGGTCAATGCATTTAGAAAATGTAACTTGTATTTTTGGCAGTCACAATGACATGAATGTTGGAGGGCCATTTAGTCCCTCGATGTCTTTCTTACTTTAAGTCTCTCCAGCTACTCTCTTATATCCTTTTCCTATTTGTGTAATCGAACTCTTAAATCTCTTTGTGTATTCACACATGTGAATATGTGTGATCTTTTTAATACATGCAGGTAATGTACTTTAAATGTTAAAAGTGTGTTATTGGCACTGTTTCGGCTTCCAATAATGGAATGTTTTTCCACCAAATTTTGCACTGAGATTGCTGCTATTGATTTTGAATTGGAAGTTTCAATTACACACACATTTTTCAATACTTTTTGAGATAAACCTTATGCCCTTAGCCAACTTAACTTTCATTGGCAAGCCCATTATTGCAATATTTGAAGCATTTGAACGATAGTTTCATATTAACAGGCATTACGATGTTGGAAAGAAAATGATCTTGCAGTAGAAGTCACAGCAATTGGAAAGCAGATTCTGCTTTCAACACTTCACATCACTACTGTGGAACCAAAAGCACTAGGAAACATGGAAGATGTTGGACCAGTACAAGAACTAAATGTAAATACTCTTTAGTTATAAATTACTTAGTTATAAAGTGAAATTTGTAATTAATATCTTATATTGCTGAAAAGGTGATGATTTGTGAATAATATATATGGTTATTTTGCAAGTTGGCTAATAACTGAGATTGAATACGATAAACTATAAGTTGAAATCTCAATAGAGATGAGAAAGAATTTCTTTAGCCAGAGAGTGGTGAATCTATGAAATTTATTGCCATGGACAACTGCAGAGGCCAAGTCATTGAATATATTTAAACTAGATATTGATAGGTTCTTGGTTAATCAGGGTGTTAAAGGTTACGGGAAGAAGGCAGGAGAATAGGGTTGAGAGGGATGATATATCAGCCATGATGGAATGGCAGAGCAGACTCAATAGGCTCAGTGGCCTAATTCTGTTTCTATATCTATGGACCGTATGATGGTCAGTGCAATTTAACTTGCATTCTTCAAAAAGAGAGAAAAAGGGAAATTAGCTCACTGGAGGCAGATTAGTTTGATATATCATAGTGGTCAGGAGATTTTATTACCAAATTCTGCTAATTATCTCACCATGTTGTAAGCTAGGAAATTTGCATTTAATTAAGTAAATCTGTAAGAAAATAATCTAACTTCAAGATGGCTTGATGGAAGTAATTTGCTGTTCTAGTTTGTATCAACAGTGATGAAGTTAACTCCTTGAGAAACACACAAAAACTGCTGGGGGATCTCAGCAGATCAGGCAGCATCTATGAAGGGAAATAAACAGCTGATGTTTCGCACCGAGACCTTTCATCTGGTCTGGAAATAAAGGAAGCAGAAGCCAAAATAAGAAGATGTGGGGAGAGGAAGGAGTATAAGCTGGGAGGTGATAGGTAAAACCAGGTGAGGAGAGACCTGGGTGGGAGAGGAAGGGATAATGAAGTGAGAAGCAAAGAAAGGATAGCTGGAATAGGTAAAGTGCTGAAAATGGAATCAGATAGGAGAGGAAAGTGGACCATGGAAGAAAGGGAAGGAGGAAGGGAACCAGTGAGAGGTGATGGGAGGTGAGGACAAGAGAAGAGGTGAGAGAGTAACCAGAATGAGGAATAGAAAAAGAGAGCAGGAAGGGCAGGTAGGGTGGGGGAGGAAGAGGGAAGAAATTACCAGAAGTTGGAGAGATCAATATTCATGCCATCAGGTTGGAGGCTACCCAGATGGTATATGAAATATTGCTTTTCCAACACCAGGAAAAGGCAAGTCTTTTGTGGTGGACAAAATTTCATCCCCCCACCCAAACTCCCCCTCACCTGTTCTCACCTATCACCTTACACTCATTCCCCTCTCCCAACTTTCTCATTCTGTCTTCTGCTCCCTTCCTTTCTAATCCTGATGAACTATCTTGGCCTGAAACATTGACTGTTTATTCCACTCCAAAGTTAACTCCTCACTGTTTTCAGAAGGGGAAGTAACTGATATTCCAGAAAATAACACCCACATCTGAAAATGGCTTAAAAAATTGCTTGTTTGGAAGTCAGTTAGAACCCAAGATCCAAAATAAAAGCAGTCAAAGATGAATGGGTAATCAAGGATGAGAGAGATATAATTTATACCTTTTGACTTTTATGGTCAAGTGCCTTATAATGCTAATGTCTTCAGAAGTTCAGTGTGCCAGAATCTTTCTAAAGCTAGGGGTGATCAAAACAATTGCAAATTCACCAACTTGTATAAACATATAATTTGTTCAGGACAAATGGCCATTAATTCAACTTCTACACTGAGTTATCACAGTGAATCTGTGATAGAGTTAAAAAGTTCAAAGTAAATTTATTATCAAAGTATATATATATTACCATATATGACCCTTGAAATTCATTTTCTTGCAGGCATACTCAATAAATCCATAAAAGAATAATGGTGGGACCAACGTCCTGTGTATATTTCAATGAAAGACTGCACCATCTTTGTTGTTCAAGCTGTGTGCAAAAGACAACAAACTGCAAATACAAGAAGAAATAAATAATAATAATAATAAATAAGCAATAAATATCTAGAACATGAAAGGAAGAGTCCTTGAATGTGAATCCATAGGTTGTGGGACCACTTCAATGATGGGGCAAGAGAAATTGAGTGAAGATAACCACTTCGGTTCAAGAGCCACACACAGGAAATGCTGAAGGAACTCAGCAGGCTAGCATTGGCAGACTTTCCCTTGTTTGTGATTGGTTCAGGAGCCTGATAGTTGAGGGGTAATAACTGTTTCTGAACCTGGTGGTGTGAATCCTGAGGCCCCTTTAGCTTCTTCCTGATGGCAGTAGCTAGAAGAGAGCATGGCCTGGGTGAACAGGGTCCCTGGGTACGCTTACTTTAAGATTCAGAGCATTTACAAATTCGAAGATGATACCACTGTTGGTAGAATCACAGATGGTGATGAGGTGCTATACAGAAGTGAGATAGATTGGGGTCATAACAACAATCTTGCACTCAAAGTCAGCAAGACTAAGACATTTTTATGGACGTTGGAAAGGGGAAGTCAAGCATAGGTGCACCAGTCCTCATTGAAGGGTTTTTCTTGGAAATTGTGAGCAGATTCAAGATCATGGGCGTCAATATCTTTGACACTCGATCTTGGGCCAGTCACATAGACACCACCATGAGAAAAGGCACACCAGTACCCCTATTTCTTAGGAGTCATGGAAGACTGAGAAATTTCAAAGATATACAGTGGAAAGCATTCTGACTTGTGGCATCATGGCCTGGTATAGAAAGTCCAGTGCACAGGAACGCAAGAGGCTACAGAGAATGATGGACACAAATTAATTTTCATGGCATTTAGACACTATGTATGCCAATGACAATAATGAACTTGAATTCACTCTAGCTTCACTTCTGAAACTAGAGTAGATGTGTGCATGCATGTGGATGGGTGGATACCATTTTATGAGGTGTAATTTAATAGTTTGAAAAGTATGACTTATGTTTATCAAAGTCTCTTTCAACTTCATTACTTCTTAATATGAATGCAAACAGCTGGCAATCTTTTCACCCCAAATATTCTTGTATTTTATTTAATTAGAAGAAACTGGAAAACACAGCTGTTGGGGAGAAGTTAGCAATTAACAACTCTTTAGAACAACAGGTGAAGGCAATGAACAAAGGCTTGACTAATCTGATGAAAGAAGGTAAGAACATAAGTTTTCATTACTTTCTAACAAAGCTTGATGTCAACCAGTGTACTGTTGTAGTATCTAAGAGGAATTTCTTGTTCAAATGTTATGGAGTTATGGAGTTAACTGTAACTCAGTCTCCCAGTTTGACAATTGTGAACTAAAATCACATTCCAGAAAGCTGAGTACAAAACTGAGGTTGACACTTCAGTTCAGTACTGGAAGAGATCTGCACCATAGAACATATTATTTTGCTGATTGAATGTTTAATTGACATTTGTTTATATTGTATCAAGTGTACCAACAAAATTTTACTGCACAATTGGGAAGAGCAAGTTCTCCCTGGTTCTGCTAGTCAATATTTCATTACGTATCAAGGATCATGATACTGAGCTGCCTCTTTGCTGCTGTTTGTGACACCTTGCAGCATGCTTATTCGCTGCCTTATTTCTCACATTTCACAAAATACACCATCCACTGCGGAGTCTTTATTTTGGACATTCTAAGATTGCAGGAAAATAATATATAATTCCATGACTTGTTTTCTTTTAATCATTCTTTATAGCTGTGATTGCAATAATTCAATGTAGGAAATCTCTTCCTTTTTTCTTACTACGCTGTTTCAGTAAAGGCAGAAGAATTGACCGAGATCGGATCCTCTACAGCACTTTTCATAGCTGTTTCATTTGGATCAATAAATGGTGCTTATCGCAAAGGTAAACAATTTCAATTTGTGGCGCATTAAATTATTTTAAATTATTTTTGAATATTACTCAGTAAAAGTTTATACCTTACGTCAGTAAAAAGTTTATATCTATGAAGGCTGAGTGGAGTGTAACGTTGGCATGAGTTGGGTTTAAGATCTAGTTACTGAATAGTGAACTGCATTTAATGTGATAGTCAGAAAAGTGGAATATAAATGGGAAGGTCTTTGATCACTCAGCAATTTGTTTCCTGGTATAGCACAATTGTCTTTTCAGGAAGTCAGGAGACCAAACTTGTATGTAGAATATTTCACCTCATAAAATAGCACAGTTTGTATTGATTTAGAGGCTTTAATGTATAAAACTGTTCCAAATGTTAGAACCCTTGTTTGTACAGTCATTAAGCGAAAAACATCCTCCTGGTCTAGTGAGACCTCACCGACCATCAAGCATCTATTTTGTACATGATCCTAGGCTGTGCTATTTTACTATCTCTGCATGGTCTCACTCCACTCTCTTAACCATTTCAATAATTCATCTGCACACTTGGGGTAATTTACAGTGGCCACTAAATCTACCAAGCAACTTGTTTGGATGAAATTGGAGTGCCTGGAGGAAACCCACTTACAGAGAGCACCAAAGATTAGGGTTGAAGCTGAAGCTGTGAAGCAATGGCTCTTCTAGCTTCATCACTGCTGTACCATACCAAGTATTGCTGACCTAACCTGTTAAAGAACAAAGAACAATATAGCACAGTACAGGCCATTCGGCCCACAATGTTGTGCCGACCCTTAAACCCTGCCGCCCATATAACCCTCCGCATTAAATTCCTCCAGTTAGAGACGGGAAACTTCATACTTTTATGTATGAAAGCCCAGGTTCCATTTTGAAGCTGTTTTCTCTGTCTTTTGAGGAAAACTCTATTCCTTCAAAAGCCAAATGAAGATTCTCCTTTAAAGCTTCAAACCTGATCTTAGTTCCAACCAAAGTGTTGGCTGCCTCAGATGGTATTATGGTGAGAGTTCACCAGATTGGTTACAGATCTCAGCCCCTTTATGTTAATTGATGCTGAATTGCAGAATAAAGATACTGTTATAAATGTTACTAACTTAACACTAAATTTTATTTGCTTCATGTTTTTCTCAGTGATTGTCAAATTGACAGAATATCCATGTTGAAAGTATCATCTACTGAAATTTGATCTTGTAAAGAAACATATTGTATCATTGTTACAGTAATGCAGCTGAAAGGTCAAGATCGATTTCTGGAGTCCTTCGTCATACTGATGCATAGGTTAATACGAGAAGAGAATTTTAAACCAGTTTCAAGATGGGCGAATGAAGTTGTTGCATATATAAAAAAGTAAGCACATTGTTATTTAAAACAAATACAACAAAAAATCTTGGAAGTAGTCAATCAGACAGGCAACAAACATGGAGCAAGAATCAATTAACATTTCAGATCATTAACCTTATATTAGAGCTGGGCATCTGGCTCTTGAACTATTTATTAATGTTGACTGAATTGGAAAATGAACTGTCCAATATTTTTTCTTGAGTAGAACATTTTTTCCAAGGAAAATAGCCTAATTATTTTATTATTATATGTAGCTAATTTTTCCATTTTGTTAGGAAATATAAATTTGTTATCAATGAACGCATGTAAACACAAGAAGTAAATTAATGTGGATTAGGGTCAAATGGGAACACTGAATATTAAAACCCTGAAACTAGGTTCAAACTTGTTTTGAATTCATTATTTCTCAAGCCCAGCACTTAGGATGTTGGTTGATCATTGAAATGCTCTCAGGAGTGTCTGCCTTAATTTTAAATTTACTCAGAATTGCTGGCAAGTATTTGTAATAGCATGGTCTAAATTTCAGGCAGATGGCAAGAGTTTCCTCCAAGTCCACAAGCATATCTTGTGAAATCTGTTCCCCAGACTCAATGATCTCCCATCAACACTCCCATACAATTATCCAGCTGCCTTTCAATTTCTTCTGGGGTTTTCCTTATCAAATTTCTACAAACCTCGATTATCATGCCCCTCCCATTTCTCACCAGTCATCATTTCTTTAGGTCTGTTTTTTCCTGGCTTTTAAAACTTCTGGATCACTGATTTGACCTCCACCCTAACCCCCCATCTTTGTCATCTTTTCTCTCTCTCTCCATTCTGATCCTTGTCTGATGTCTCCCCAGTCCCCAAACTCTTCCCGACTCTAATTTCCCAACCCTTCTGATTTCTTATAATCCCCTTTACCCTTCTATTTGGTCCTTAATGATCCCAGTATTCCCAAACATACTCTACCATCCTCGTTTAATTTTATGGAGCAGAGGAAAATTGTCAAAGTGCTTTATTTGAATTCATGAAATAAATTGTAACAAATTACAACGTACAGTACATGTATTATTGGCACAATTAAAGTCAATTACCTATGTTCTATTATTCCTTGCAAAGTCTTAGTTATGAGATTCATATAGGCTGAGAATGAAATCTATCATGATACTTGATATTTTGGGACAATGGAAAAATTGAATCAGGAGGAGGATTATCTCTAATAATGGAAGATCACAATGGACTGGTGGTTAAAAATGATCTTTGATCAAAAACAGGTCAAGACCTAGAATAATTTTGATAGAGGGAAAATAAAACAAGGAATTGAATTACTTTTGGGAGTAGTTATTAGGTCTTTGACAGTGGCTACAGTTGAAAAGAGTCATTTTAGAAATTGAGCAATGATATTGCAGTATCCATGGGTGATTTGATGTTTATAAGTATGGCAAATCCAATTTGCAAAGGCAGTCTTGATGAACATTTCATGGAACTCGTTTTGTGGACTCACCCAGGGGAGAAAAGTGTTTTATACTGTTATGTATAACTCGATGGGATTACTTAGTAACCTATTTGTAATCACTAATAAATGAGCATTGCATCGAATTTTATATTGAGTTTGAGAATAGCAAACTGAAGTCCAAAAGTAGAAATTAAACTCAAGTAACAATGCTCTACTCATGTTTGAAGTGAAGCTTGGTTAAAGTGGATTAGAAAATTAGATTAAAGGTTATAAAAGTAGATTAACAGCTGCAGCTATTTAGAGAAATATTTTATAATTCTCAACAAAAATTATTTTGAGGAATTTCATGATATCATCCTTTTGCTTTGGAGTTTGACCTTATTATTGGGAGCAAGTACCTATTCAAAACAATTGTTAACTTCGATTGCTGAAATACAAACCAACGTTTTCTTTCAACCAACTAGGCGGAACAGATCTCTTCTTGGCATAAAGAAATCTGAGAAGAAAGCAACCAAATTGCTGAAAAACACAGTAGTTGTGGTGGAGTATCATAAAGTAAGTTACAGCTGCAATACTTAGTGATTGTTTTCAGTTTCACATAAGTCAGTGTGAATTTCTTGCAAAGGACAATCAGTAACATGTTTTATTTCAAGAATTTGGAGAAGCTGAAATCCATAGAGAATAATTTGGAGTTGTAAAATCTCTGTACAGTAATCAAGGAAACAATAATCGTTCAATGCAAGTTGGCTGGAAAAGTACTCCATTTTCACACTGGAAGCAAGACATTAAGACAGATAGTTGAAAAAGTTATCTATGGGGCAAGGTTATGAGGAGTCATTGAATTGAACTGGGTAGAATGAGATTGTGGAACCCATTGAATCTGTACTATTTTGTCTCCATTCCCTTACATTTTCTGTCCCTTAGATACATACCTAGTTTGCTTTATAAAATCTATTGTTAAATCTGTTTCTGATGAGTGATGTGTTCCAAATGGTAACTATGAATTAACATTTCCTTATTGGACCAGTCAGTCATCAGAGACAACTTTGCTTTATTTAATGTCTCTAAATCTTTCAAAATTTTAAGCACTTGTTCCAAGTCTTAACATAAATCTTCTTCAAGGAGGAAAGCTAAGTTATTCTTGTCTAACAAATTATCCTCACAGCTGTTCTTGATGATAAAAAACAATAACCTTTCTGGTACATACACACCCTTTGTGTCATGTAAGGGTGTGAATTGATGTCATATTTCCAGGTGGTCCAGAAGGAATATATTTAAGTTTAGCTGAATTTTCAGCTTTTGCAGTTGTCACCTCCAATTACAAAGTCAAGGATCTTGTATGCTTTATTAACTAGAAGGCAAGAATGATTAAGTGTAAGATCACACCTAATGGGAAAGGAATGAAATGCTGTATTGTTTTCCTGAAACGCATAGATTTAGGGGTGATATAAGCAGTTTTTTTATTTTGATGAAAAGATTGGAAAAAGTAAATGAGGATATTTATGGCAGAGAAAACTAAATGCCATCAGTTTAAGAGGGTACCCAAAAATTAAAATGGGGAACTCAGATTAAAAATCAGTTTACTGTAAAAGATAAAATCATTATCATTGGAATTGGTTAGTAAATAATTTTGTACAGTTGAGGGAATGCTGGAATAAACACAAGAGAAGGGACTAGTTGGGCTAAAGATTCTGGTTTAAGATGCTGCTGGTGAAGCACAGCAATGACTTCCAGGTAGCAAACAAAACAAAAGAATTACTGTATTAATTACACTTTTTCTTGGATACAATCTCTGTGATCAATAGCTTGTAACTCCTCTTTTGGAGCTGAGGTGGTACTTTTGGGTTGTGAACTGAAGTCTTGAACATGCAAGATGGTTGCAGCGTGGTTTATCCAGGCCGAATCGAGATGGCTTAGTCCAGGCACGAGAGTGAGAAATGAGCCAATGTTTGGTCATTACTGGAGTGGACTTGGAGGCAATTCAATGTGGCTGAACTGAGGTGAGAGGAACGAAGGCAATGCAGAGTCAAGCTGGTGGAGCCTGGACCCGAGAGCAAGGAAAGAGATGAGGTTTGGTCAATTTAAGCACTGGGTCAAATAGGAAAGGTCGGGAATGGGTCAAATTGAGGCAGTGGGGCTGGACCTAAGAGTGTATCGATGTGGCAGGGCCTGGTCTGAGACTGAGGACTAACCCCAGGTTTGGATGATTTAAGCACTGAGCCAGATTGCAAAGGTCAGGGTGTTGGGCTAGAGGCGAGGGATGGGCTGATTCAGCTCGCTGTTCCATGAGGCTTACTTGTCCCTGTGCTGAACTGAGGGTGTGGCCTGCAACTAATGGGCCTCTGAATTGGCTGCAGTGATGACAGGTTTTGTAGCTGTGGACTCACTTTCGTGAACTTCAGTTCTGAAAGTCATTTGCTTATTTTTATTGTTTGCACGATTTATTTTTTTTACCATTGGGTGTTTAATGGTTTTCTTGTTTTTAATGTATATCATACACAACAGAGATCCCAGTGTGGATCCCTGCAGAATGTCACCAATCACAAATACAAATACAAATACTTTATTGTCACCAAACAATTGATAAACTAGAGCGTACAATCATCACAGTGATATTTGTTTCTGTGCTTCATGCTCCCTGAAATACAAAAGAAAATTGTGGGCAGAGTGATCCTAAAGCCCCTCTGCTTCAATCTGACTAGCAGCCCAGCTCTTTTCCCACGCTTCCTCGGTAATTTTTGCATCTTTCCAGATTTCCATTGATGCAGTGTGTTATTGGCAGCTCTTTGAGATTGGTGGATGCCACCTGTCGGGGGCCCGGGCTGTCGATCGGGTCGGGCCCTGAAGCCGACACTTAATCCCGGAGGGCTGGGCTGCCGGCTGAAACAAGTCCATGAACTGTGTCATGGTTGCGGAGGCCTCCGCTGCAGCCGAGCCCCGGGCTCAATTTCCGAGGTCGGCGGCGGAGGCCTCACTTCCGGCAGCTGTGGATGGCCACCAACGGGGCTCTATGGTGGTCGCTCCGGGGAAGCTTCTGGGGTATCTTGAGGTCTCCGACATCACTTCTGTGTGCTCGTTTGCTTTGGAGAGGTGCTGGTTGGAATGGGCCATGCCTCCAGGTGTTCCTACACGGTAGCAGGCCGCAGGTCTCCAGGAATGTGGTGGACCTCGGACCAGGCCTCAACAATCGGGTCCAGGTACGGTCTGGAGTTGAAGCAATTCTGGTGTGTCGATGATCTCCAGCTGGGTCAGTAACTTTGCCAGGGTGTTGTTGATCTTACTAGATGTAGCAAATTGGAGGTTTAGAAGGGTTTCTCGGGAATAGGATAGTGTAGAGGGCCGTTTGCTCGGCAGAGCACGTGCAGAGTCGCCAGTTACTGGCGCCATCTTAAATTAACAGACTTCCATCCAGAGTAAATCCAATCAGCAACAACCCTCTCTCTCTTTTTGCCAGCCAATTCTGAATCCAACTGGCCAAGTCACTGTGGATCCTATGCATCTTAATCTTCAGGGTGATACTCATATGAGGGACCTTATATTACTAAAATCCATGTTGATATCATCCACAACTTCAAAATTCACCTTTGTCATTTCCTCTAAAAGCTCCAACAAGTTACTAAAACATGACTTGCCCTACACAGAGCTATACTAACTGTCTCTAATTTGGTCATAGTATACCAAGTGCCTCTTATTGCAGTTACAGGCTTCAAATAATGCTTTGTTTCCCCAAGTTGAAGTTTTAAAATAATTCTATTAGCAGTCTTTATATATTTCTTTGTATGCTTCTCCTTGGTCTCAACACTGTCATCCCCTTGAAACTAATCACTAAGCACCAAGACCTAGGCCTTGATACCTCGTTGTGCAACTGGATCCTAGATTTTGTCACTTGCAGACCATGATCAGTACAGATTGGGAACAATATCTTCTCTACAATCACCTCAGCACAGGTGCACCACAAAGCTGTGTGATTAAACCCTTGTTCTACTTGTTTGGTGCTTATGACTGTCTGGCTAAATGCAGCTCCAATGCCATATTTAACTTTGCTGGTGACACCACTGTTGTTGGCTGAATAAAAGGTGCTGATGATTTGGCATATACGAGGGGAATGGAAATCTGATTGAATAGTGCCACAACAACAAGCTGTCATTCAATGTCAGCAAAACCAAACAGCAGATTATTGATTACCGGAAGACGGAACTGGATGTCTGTGAGCCAGTTTTTATCAGGGGATTGGATCAGAGGTGGAGAGTGTCAGTAACTTTGAATTCCTCATATTAAAGGTTCTGTTCTGGGATCAGCATGTAAGTGCCATCACAGAGAAGGCATGACAACATCTCTACTGTCTTATAAGTTTGGGGAAATTCAGCAAGTCATCTAAAACTATGTCAAACTTCTGCAGATGCACAGTGGAGAGTACCCTGATGGGTTGCATCATGGCCTGGTATGGAAACACAAAACTCATGAATAGAAAAGCCTACAAAAAGTGGTGGACACAGCCCAGTCCATCACAGGATAAGTCCTCCCCACCATAGAGCACATCTGTAAGAAACACTGCCAAAAGGAAGCAGAATCCATCATCAAGGGCCCCCACCATCCAGCCATGCTCTCTTCTCACTGCTGCCACCTCGAAGGAAGTATAGGAACACCACAACTCTGAACGGATTCCCCAGCCTATAGATTTACTTTCACGGACTCGTGTTCACAGTATTATTTATTTATTTGCACAATTTGCCTTGATTTGCACATTGGTTTGTCAGTCTTTATCTGTGTGTTATTTTTCATTGATTCAAATGGTTCTCTTGCATTTCTCTGTTCTATAGTGAATGCCTGTAAGAAAATGAATCTCAAGGTAGTATATGATGACATAGATGCTTGATAATAATTTTACTTTGAACTCACTTTGCTGTCACTTGACTCAGCATTTTTATAGATCCACTCTCCTTTTACCTCTTTGGATTCAGTTTTATGGAAAAATATGACATTAACAATCTGGTGGAGCTGATAGCACAGAAGTAGGTTCTATCTGGTAATTCAAAGCTCTGGCTCGTAACCCAAAGACAAAATCATAAAATAACAATGGAACATTTTAAATTTAGTTTATTCTGTGATGTAAAAAGCTAGGCACAGATGTTGCAATGATGAAATTAATTGATAGTTATAATCCTCTCAAATTCCCTGATTTGGAAGGAAAATTGTCATCCTTACACGCTGTATATAGTTTGATTTCAAAGCCATAGCAATACCTTTGACTGGGAAACTCCGAAGTAACCTAATACGTTGATCATTTGTATCAAGTGGATGGAGTATTGACCTTAGTATTGGCTTTAGACACAACCTAGTTGCGTCAATCTAACAAAGTCTTCCTCATGAATAGTAAAGAAACTGGAAGTACTGTAATGATATATCATACTTAGCGAATAATATATTTCTGCCAATATTCCAAAATCCTTCGCTGTGGTTCCTTTATATGTCCTGTTTTAAGGACAGTACAATTGGGTACAGTTAGGAGAGGTTGTCTATAAGATTCCACAACATTGACTCTTGGTGCCATGATGTCTTACAATATCAGGTTAAACAATGATTTAAAACCCAACCACAGATGATTATTGCCTACTATCCTTGCTTAGCTGGTGAATCTGTAAACCTCTAGAATGAATACCACTTGGAAGAAGCGATGGTTGTAAGAACACAGTGATAATCTAGTGTATGTGGACACGTCAATATCTAGCAAGAACATTTGGAGGTATTTAAAGAGGAAGTAAATATATTTTGAAAGATCCAGAAAGTTCGGCCCATGTTGGACTAGCACAGAAAAGTTGATGAGGTCCAGGATGTTCAGTATAATCATAGTGTTGATCAACAGATCTGGCTTAAAGGATCAAGTGACCTCATTGTACTCCTATTTCGAAGAGTGGTTTGATAGTATCAGCAGTAATTAAGTTGGCCATGTTCTGAAGCACACACCTACAAACGTTGTTACAGGGTTAACAGGTGAAAGCTTTTAGATGAACTTGTTTTTATGATATTTACAGATCCCTCAGTCCTCCTTCACCATCACTCTTATGGAGGATTTGAAGATATTTTTCAATTTTTACACTTGTTTCTCATATTCTAAGATTCAGTCCATCGTGACTATGTGACATTTGTTTCAAGAACTGACAAATTTCCTATGTTATTAGTATCTCTGTATATCAACTATACAGAATACTCATTTTGTTCCTCACTTTGGACTTCTTTTCAAGGCTAAGTAGTTAAGGTGGTGGACTAGAAATCTATTTGAGTTCCTCTGTACAGGTTTGTATCCTGCTGCTATGAGGGCAGGGTATCTGACTGGATTACTGCTGTGTGTGTAACTTGATTAGAGAACATGTCTTATGAGGAAAGGTTATGAGCTAGAGCTTTTCTCTTTGGATCAAAGGAGAATGAGAGATAGCTTGATAAAGTTGTATAAGATGACAAGAAGCATAGATAGAGTGGACAGCTAGTGCCTTTTTCACAGGGTGCCAATGATTAATATGAGAGGATACAATTTTAAAGTAAGTGATTGGCGGAAAATACAAGGGTAGGTACTTTACACATAGTAGTAAGTGCATGCAAAGCATTGCCAGTGGTGGTAGTAGATGCAGATACATAAGGGACATTTAAGAGATTCTTAGACAGGCACATGTTAAAAGGAAAATGGAGGACTGCAGGAGGGAAAGGGTAGATTGATCTCGGAGCAGGTTAAAAGAATGGCAAGACATCGTTGGCCACAGGACCTGTACTGTACTCTTTTATGTTATACAGTATGTTCAATAAGATCTCTGTTTTGTACTTTATTTGCCGTAGAACCATAGAACATTACAGCACAGAAACAGGCCTTTTGGCCTTTCTTGGCTGCACCGAACCATTTTTCTGCCTAGTCCCACTGACCTGCACCTGGCCCATATCCTTCCATACACCTCTCATTCATGTACCTGTCCAAGTTTTTCTTAAATGTTAAAAGTGAGCCCGCATTAACCACTTCATCTGGCAGCTCATCCCACACTCCCACCACTCTCTGTGTGAAGAAGCCCCCACTAATGTTCCCTTTAAACTTTTCCCCCTTCACCCTTAACCCTTAACCCATGTCCTCTGGTTTTTTTTCTTCCCTAGCCTCAGTGGAAAAAGCTTGCTTGCATTCACTCTATCTATACCCATTATAATTTTATATACCTCTATCAAGTCTCCCCTTATTCTTCTACGCTCCAGGGAATAAAGTCCTAACCTATTCAACCTTTCTCAGTAACTAAGTTTCTCAAGTTCCGGCAACATCCTTGTAAACCTTCTCTGCACTCTTTCAACCTTATTAATATCCTTCCTGTAATTCGGTGACCAAAACTGTACACAATACTCCAAATTCGGCCTCAACAATGCCTTATGCAACCTCACCATAACACTCCAACTCTTATACTCAATACTTTGATTTATAAAGGCCAATGTACCAAAAGCTCTCTTTACTACCCTATCTACCTGTGACGCCACTTTTAGGGAATTTTGTATCTGTATTCCTAGATCCCTCTGTTCTACAGCACTCCTCAGTGCCCTACCATTTACCTTGTATGTTCTATCTTGGTTTGTCCTTCCAAAGTGCAATATCTCACACTTGTCTGCATTAAACTCCATCTGCCATTTTTCAGCCCATTTTTCCAGCTGGTCCAGATCCCTCTGCAAGCTTTGAAAACCTTCCTCACAGTCCACTACACCTCCAGTCTTTGTATCATCTGCAAATTTGCTGATCCAATTTACCACATTATCATCCAGATCATTGATATTATAACCATATAACCATATAACAATCACAGCATGGAAAAAGGCCATTCCGACCCTCCTAGTCCGTGCCGAACTCTTAATCTCACCTAGTCCCACCTACCCGCACTCAGCCCATAACCCTCCACTCCTTTCCTGTCCATATACCTATCCAATTTTACCTTAAATGACACAACCGAACTGGCCTCTACTACTTCTACAGGAAGCTCATTCCACACAGCTATCACTCTCTGAGTAAAGAAATACCCCCTCGTGTTTCCCTTAAACTTTTGCTCCCTAACTCTCAAATCATGTCCTCTCGTTTGAATCTCCCCTACTCTCAATGGAAACAGCCTATTCACGTCAACTCTATCTATCCCTCTCAAAATTTTAAATACCTCGATATTGATGACAAATAACAATGGACCCAGTCACTGATCCCTGTGGCACACCACTAGTCACAGGCCTCCACTCAGAGAAGCAATTCTCCACATAATATTGGTACTATATGGTGGTAATATTGCTACTACCTAGCGACTGAATCTTCTTAACTAATCTCCCATGTGGAACCTTGTCAAAGGCCTTACTGAAGTCCATGTAGACAACATCCACTGCCCTCCCTTCATCCACTTTCCTTGTAACCTTCTCGAAAAACTCTAATAGATTTGTTAAACATGACCTACCATGCACAAAGCCATGTTGACTCTTCCTAATAAGTCCCTGTCTATCTAAATACTTGTAAATCCTACCTCTTAGTACTCCTTCCAATAATTTACCTACTACCGATGTCAAATTTACCAGCCTGTAATTTCCCGGATTATTTTTAGAGCCTTTTTTAAACAACAGAACAGCATGACCTATCCTCCAATCATCCAGCGCCTCACCCGTAGATACCGACGTTTTAAATACATCTGCCAGGGGCCCTGCAATTTCAAAACTAGTCTCCTTCAAGTCCCAAGGGAATACCCTGTCAGGTCCTGGGGATTAATCTACTCTGATTTTCCTCAAGATAGCAAGCACGTCCTCCTCTTTGATCTGTATAGGTTCCATGACCTCACTACTTGTTTGCCTTACTTCCATTGACTCCATGCCAGTTTCCTTAGTAAATACAGATGTAAAAAACCCATTTAAGATCTCCCCCATTTCTTTTGGTTCCATACATAGCCGACCACTCTGATCTTCAAGAGGATCAATTTTATCCCTTACTATCTTTTTGCTCTTGATATACCTGTAGAAGCTCTTTGGATTATCCTTCACCTTGACTGTCAAAGCTACCTCGTGTCTTCTTTTAGCCCTCCTGATTTCTTTCTTAAGTATTTTTTTGCACTTTTTATACTCCTCAAGTAGCTTATTTGCTCTCTGTTTCCTATACATGTCATACATCTCTCTTTTCTTCTTTATCAGAGTCCCATTGTCCCTAGAGAACCAAGGTTTCTTATCCTTATTCACTTTGCCTTTAATCTTGACAGGAACATACAAACTCTGAATTATCCTTGCCAGAGAACAACCTGTCCCAATCCACACTTTTTAGATCCTTTCTCATTTCTTCAAATTTGGCCTTTTTCCAGTTGCGAACCTCAACCTGAGGACCAGATCTATCTTTATCCATGATGAAGTTGAAACTAATGGTGTTGTGATCACTGGAACCAAAGTGTTCCCCTACACACACTTCCGTCACCTGTCCTAACTCATTTCCTAATAAGAGATCTAATATTTCATCCCCTCTAGTTGGAACCTCTATATATTGATTTAGAAAACTTTCCCGGACACATTTTACAAACTCTAACCCGTCTAGACCTTTAACAGTATGGGAGTCCCAATCAATATGTGGAGAATTAAAATCCCCTACCATCATAACTTTATGTTTCCTGCAGTTGTCTGCTACTCCTCCAATTCTCGCTGACTATTGGGTGGTCTATAATACAACCCCATTAATATGGTCATACCTTTTCTGTTTCTCAGCTCCACCCATATGGCCTCAGTAGACAAGCCCTCTAATCTGTCCTGCCTGAGCACTGCTGTAACATTTTCCCTGACTAGCAAAGCCACCCCCCACCCTTTATCCCTCTGCCTCTATCACGTCTGAAACATCGGAACCCTGGAACATTGAGCTGCCAGTCCTGCCCCTCCAGTAGCCAAGTTTCACTAATGGCTGCAATGTCATAATTCCTCATGTCAATCCACGCTCTCAGCTCGTCAACCTTCCCCACAATACACCTTGCATTGAAATAGATGCACCTCAGAAGATTATTACCACCACACACAACCCTTCTATTTCTGACTTTGCATGTACTTTTAACATCATTTATTTTCATCCCCGCTCCACTAACTGCTCTGGCACTCTGGTTCCCATCCCCCTGCAAATCTAGTTTAAACCCTCCCCAATAGCACTAGCAAACCTCCCTGTAGTTCAGGTGTAACCCGTCTCTCTTGTACAGGTCCCACCTGCCCCAGAGAGGTCCCAATGATCCTGAAATCGGAAACCCTGCCCCATACACCAGTTCCTCAGCCACGTGTTCATCCTCCAGAGCATCCTATTCTTACTCTCACTGGCTCGTGGCACAGGTAGCAATCCTGAGATTACCACCCTGTGTTTTGCTTTTTGACTTAATTAAGGCAGCTTGTCTTTCAAAATTTAATACTTTTAGTATGTTCAAAACTATGTCTTGCTGGAAGTATTTGAGTGAATATATACCCCAAAATTATTTATGCTGCCTGCAATTAGATCTTGTGCAAGTTCAGTTATTTATTTCATCTAAAATGGAGAGGAATGGCTGTGAAGGATAGAGGTAAGTTTCTGATATTTTACAACTTTTAAACAGATTGAGTTAATTTAGGTATGTTTAATAATTTTAGGAATGCTCTAATGTTTTAAAGATTTTTCAATGTAAAGTTTCCATATAGGTCTTGAATGGTAAAATCATGTTAGATACAATGAAATTGAATATTTATGTATTGGTAAATAATGCAATTTAAATTAACAACATGTATAGTATTTATGGTTAATTTAGAAGGTCATTCTGTGAGATGGAACTTTGTTGCAAAGAATGTTGCTTTTATTTTTTTTAGACACCAATGCCCAAGAAAACAAGAAAAGACAAACTAAAGTTGAAGGAACTTCTGGATGACTTTCTCAATAACCCAGTCCTTAAAATGGACCCATCAGCACAAAGGTAGATTAGAAATCTCATCATTAGGGGTCGTAATCTTCTTCAATTGCTGTTTAATTATTGGTTGCGTTCATCTTGGCATCACTATTGTTTCTTTTCCATAGTAATCTTATTTTTCAATTTTTTTTTCAATCTTGTTCAACCTTTCTTCTTTTTCCCTTCATTCAGTCTTGGTTCAGTGAAAAATATGGAAAGGCAAACAGAACAGCACCAGGCAAATCTAAAAATGATTAAGTGTCATAGAGTCATCGAAAAGTACAGCACAGAAACAAACCCTTTGGCCTATCTAAACTGTGCCAAACTATTTGAATTGCCTAATCCCATCAACCTGCACTAGGACCAAAGACCTCCATATTCCCTACCATCCATGTATCTGTGCACATTTCTCTTACATATTGAAATTGAGCTTGTATACGTCATTTGCACAGGCATCTCAATCCACACTCTTATGACTCTTTGAATGAAGATGTATCCCTTCATGTACCCCTTAAACTTTTCACCTTTCACCCTGAATCTATCACCTCCAGTTCTAGTCCCACTCAACCATAGTGGAAAAAGTCTGCTTGCATACTCTATACACCTCATAATGTTGTATACTTCTATCAGATCTCCTCTCAACCTTCTACATTCCGAGGAATAAAGTCCTAATCTATTCAATCTTTGTTCGTAACTCAGGTCCTCTAGTCTCAGCAACGTCCATGTAAATTTTCTCTGTACTCTTTCAACCTTACTTACATCTTTCCTGTAAGTAGATGACACAATTCTCCAAATTCGGCCTCACCAACATCTTATACAACTTCAACATAACATCCCATCTTCTGTACCCAGTAACACACATAAAATGCTGGTGAAACGCAGCAGGCCAGGCAGCATCTATAAGAAGAAGCATTGTCAACGTTTCAGGCCGAGACCCTTTGTCAGGACTAACTGAAAGAAAAGATAGTAAAAGATAGTTATGTACCCAGTACTTTGATTAATGAAGGCCAATGTGCCAAAATCTTTCTTTATGACCCTATCAACCCATGGCGCCACTTTAATGGGGTTACCAGGATGTATTCCCTAACATTCAACCTTACCTGGTTGATCCTACTGAAGTGCAACACCTCATACTTGTCTGTATTAAATTCCATCTACCATTTTTCAGCCCATTTTTCCAGCTGGTCCAGATCCTGCTGAAGCACTGCTCTGATAATCTTCCTCACTGTCCTCTACATTCCCAATCTTGGTGTCATCTCCAAATTTGCTGATCCAGTTAACCACATTACTATCCAGACCATGGATATACAGTAGATGACAAACAACAATGAAACCAGCATCTATCCCTATGGCACTCTACTAGTGACAGGCTTCCTGTCACAGAGGCAACCATCTACTACCACTTTCAGGATTCTCCCACAAAGCCAATGTCTTACCTAATTTACTGCCTCATCTTGACTTTTGTGATCAACCTCCCAGCAGGACCTTGTAAGATGCTTTGCTAAGGTCCAAGTAGACAACATCCCCTGCCTTGCCTTAATCAACTTTCTTGCTAACTTCCTTGAAAACACTTTAAGGTTGGTTAGACATGACCTACTACACACAAAGCCATGCTGACTATCCCTAATCAATCCATGGCTATCAAAATACTCTTATATCTGGTCTCTTATAATACCTTTCAATAACTTTCCCATTACCAATGTCAGGCTCACCGGCTTATAATTTCCTCGTTTATTTTTAAAGCCTTTATTAAATAGCGGAACAACTTTAGCTATCCTCCAATCCTCAGTACCTTGCCTTTTGCTAAGGCTGATTTAAATATCTCTGCTACAGCCCCTGCAACTTCTTCACTTGCCTCCCACAGGTTCCGAGGGAACACCTTGTCAGGCCTTGGTAATTTATCCACCCTAATTTGCCTCAAGACAGCAAACATCTCCTCTGTAATCTGTATAGGGTCCATGAACATGCTCCTGCTTTGCCTCACTTCAGTCCTGAGTAAATACAGATGCGCAAAATCCATTTAAGATCTCCTCCATCTCTTTTGGCTCCATGCATGGATTACCATTCTGATCTTCCAGAGGACCAATTTTATCTCTTGCAATACTTTTATTCTCAAAATATCTGTGGAATCCCTTAGGATTCTCCTTCACCTTGTTGGCTAGGGCAAGCTCATCCCTTTTAGTCCTCCTGATTTCTTTCTTAAACTTTTCCCTTGCGTTTCTTACACTCCATAAGTACCTCATTTGTTCCTACCTGTCTGTACCTGCTATGCACCTCCTTCTTTTTCTTAACCACGGCCTGAGTATCTCTTGAAAACCAAGGTTCCCTAAACCTGTTACCTTTACCTTTTATTCTGACAGGTACATGCATATTTTGTACTCTCAAAATTTCACTTTTGAAGGCCTTCCACCTACCATGAGCATCTTTGCCAGAAACCAGCCTGCCCCAGTCCACACCTGCCAGATCCTTTTGATACCATCAAAATTGGCCTTCCTCCAATCTAGAATCTCAAAACATAGACCAGACCTATCTTTTTCCATATTTACTTTGAAACTAATGGCATTGTGATCACTGGATGCAAAATGTTCCCCTACACAAACTTCTGTCATCTGCCCCGTCTCATTCCTTAACAGCAGATCAAGTATTGTGTACTTTCACATTCTGATTAAGGAAACTTCCCTGAACACATTTGACAAACTCGATCCAATCTAGTCCTTTTATATTATGGGAGTCCCGGTTGATATGTGGAGAGTTAAAATCACCTACTATAACAACCTTGTATTTCTTCAGTGATCTCTCTACAAATTTGTTCCTCTAAATACCGTGGACTGTTGGGTTGTCTGTAATAATATATAGCCCTATTAACATGGTCATATCTTCCTTATTCCTCAGTTCCACCCATAACTCCTTACTAGACAAATTCTCCAATTTGTCCTGACTGAGCATTGGCGTGACATTTTCCCTGGCTGGTAACACCACCCTTCCTCCTTTAATCACTTCCACTCCATCGTGTTGTTACGGATTCAGGCAACAATAAATATATGAGTTAGGCAGGGGTTTATATAACTAATAACACGTTTATTAAACACTGAAAACAAACCCCCCAAAAGTAAACAAATCACTGACGTAACCGGAAGTCAGCTGCTTTGCGGCAGCTTGAACAGTTCTTAAAGCATTGAAGCTTAAACAGTTCTTAAAGTGATGTTGCAAAAACAGTTCTTCAAAGTAATATTGCCAAAAGTTCAAAATGCTCACAATCCATTTAAGGGAGAGACTTTTTAAGATGATTTAAATTCTCTTTTCCATCGTGTTGTTTCGGTTCCCAAGATATCGAACTTTTTCCCACGAAGAATTTACGAAACGAAACGGCTTAAAGGCACTGACCTTTCCTTTACAGAACTATTCCCAATCCTTTCTGCTATTTCGCAGGGATTAACACGAGAACAGTCAACGAATTCCTTCCGAATAAGGATCAAACAAGGTCGAACCTGTTTCACCGTCAAAATCGATTCTCCTTGATCTTTAACTCCCGAACTTCGATCTTCACTCTCCACTGATTCTCAACTAGCAGTATTGTAGAGAAACTGCTGTCAATGACCTTTTAAACTTTAGGCATTAGATAAAACTTCATCTTTCAACTAAACTGCGTCATAACATTATATCACGCAGTGGCATGAAGTCAACATGGCAAATCCAGCCACGAACTGCCCCTCCTCACAGGGAGGGGTCCTCCTTTTATACCCTGTAAAAAAAAACCTGTCACATGACCTCTACTGGCGGGAAAATGACGTCACTCCACCATCACAAGACCATTACCTCAGGTCCAGTATAGCTTCAATCCCAGTCAAGTGACAAGGGTATCACTGTCACGTCACGAGTATGTAACAGTGTCTAAAACAATGGAATCCTGGAACATTGAGCTGCCAGTCCTGCCCCTCCTGCAACTAAGTCTCACTGATGGCTACAATATCATAATTCTATGTGTTGATCTATGACCCAAGTTCCTTTGCCTTTCCTATAATACTTCTTGCATTGAAATATACACATCTGAGGACGTTAGTCACATCATGCTCAACCCTTTGATTCCTGCCTTTGCCTGAGGTCTTAACAGCATCTACTTCACAACCTCTCCACTATCTGTTCTGGCACTCTGGTTCCCATCCCCTGCAATACTAGTTTAAACTCCTCCCCCTGTGAAGCACAAGTAAACGATATTAGACTACTCCAGGTCAGTTGCAAACCATCTTTTTTATAAGGTCTCACCTTCCCTGGAAGAAAGCCTAATGATACAAAAGTCTAACGCCCTCCCTCTTACACCAACTCCTTAGCCAAGTGTTAAACTGTATAATCTTCCTGTTTCTGGCCTCACTAGCATGTGGCACGGGTAGCAATCTTGAGATCACAACCTTGGAGATCCTGCCCTTTAACTTGGCATCTAACTCCCTGAACTCACTTTGCAGAACCTCATCCTACCTATGTCATTGGTACCTACATGGACCACAACCTCTGACTGTTCACCCTCCCACTTAAGAATGCTGAAGACTTGATCCGAGATTTCCTGGATCCTGGCACCCGGGGGCAACTACCATCCAGAAACCTTGTTCTCATCCACAGAACCTCCTTTCAGTTCCCCTAATGAATCCCCTATCACCACACCTCTTCTTCTCCCTTCCCTACTGTGTTCCAGAGACCTGACATCTGAGACTTTACTCTGTTAGGTCATCCTTCACAACAGTATCCAAAGTGATATACCTGTTGTTGAGAGGGATGGCCACAGGGGTACTCTGCACTGGCTGTTTAACCCTTTTCCCCTTCCTGACTGTCACCCAGTTTCCTGTGTCCTGCACTTTGGGTGTAAGTACCTGTCTATTTGTCCTATCTATCACCCCCCCAGCTTCCTGAATGACCTGGAGTTCATTGAGTTCCAGCTTCAACTCCTTAAAATGGAGTGTTAAAAGGTACAACTGGATGCACAGGTGTCATCATCAGGGACACGGGAGATCTCCTTACCTTCCCACATCCCGCAAAAGTAGCATTTAACTATCCTGTTTGGAATCTCTACTGTTCCAACTAAGCAAATTTAAAGAAAGAAAACAATAAATAAACTGTGGGGAAAAAATCTACCTAAGCTTTTCACTTTCTGTCACTCAAGCCTTTCCTTGCAGAAGCCTTGACAGCTAAAGCCTCAAAATTCCCACTGTAACATTAGCCATTTCAAAAATGCCGCTCTGCTTGCCCCTACCTTATTTTCATTTGTTCTTGCTAATCAAACCCGATCACTGATTGGCTGCTGCTCAAAGCACCAAACTGCCATGAGTCACTGCTTTCTGTGAGCTATGTCTTCACACGCTTTTGTTCTCTGTTTTGCCACTGCTTAAAACACCATACTGCTGCGAGTCAATGCTTTATGTACTCAATCAGTGAACCTGAGTGAGCTATGTCTTCTCATGCTTTGGATCTCCAATTGACCGCTGCTCAAAACACCAAACTGTCTCGAGTCGATGCCTTATGTACGCAATCGGCAAACCTGAGTGAGCCATGACTTCTCACACTTCGGATCTCCGATAGGCAACTGCTCAAACTTGGCCAGCTGGCTGAAGCTCATGTCAAACTGCAAAACAAATGTTAAATCTCACAATTTTGGCAACTAATATCAAAGAAGATACTAAAAGCTTTTTTTAAGTATATAAAGAGTAAAAGAAAGTTGAGGGTAGATATAGGACCAATAGAAAATGACACTGGAGATATTGTAATGAGAGATACCCTAAAGGTTAACCTCCAGGTTGAGTCAGTGGTGAAGAAGGCGAATGCAATGTTGGCATTAATTTCTAGAGGTCTAGAATATAAGAGCAGGGTTGTGATGTTGAAGCTCTATAAGGCATTCATGAGACCACACTTGTAGTATTGTCTGCAGTTTTGGGCTCTTTATTTTAGAAAGGATATACTGACATTGGAGATGGTTCAGAGAAGATTCACGAAAATGATTCCAGGAATGAGAGGGTTACTGTATGAGGAACGTCTGGCAGCTCTTGGGCTGTATTCCCTGGAATTCAGGCGAATGAGGGGGGATCTCATCGAAACATTCTGAATGTTAAAAGGCCTGAACAGATTAGATATGGCAAAGTTATTTCCCATGGTAGGGGAGTCTAGAACAACAGGGCACATCTTTAGGATTGAAGGATGTCCATTTAAAATAGAGATGCGGAGAAATTACTTTAGTCGAGGGTTGTAAATCTGTGGAATTTATTGCCACAAGTGGCTGTGGAGGCTAAGTAATTGGGTGCATTTAAGGTAGAGATCGATTGGTTCTTGATTAGCCAGGGCATCAAAGGGTATGGGGAGAAAGCAGGGGGGTGGGGATGACTGGAAGAATTGGATCAACCCATGAGTCAAACAGAGCAGACTTGATGGGCTGAATGGCCTACTTCTGCTCCTATATCTTATTATCTTAATTAGTAGGTCAGATTAAAAAATATCTATTCAGTCCCATCACATGAATGGTAGAATACCTTTTAGAAGTCTCAGAATCCCTAATCACTATCCTTAGTGCTGGTAAGTTCTAAAGACAAAGATGAAGCATTCATAACCATGTTCAGTGAGCAACATTGAAAAGGTGATCCAACTTGTCTTCCTCTTGTGATCTTAACCATCACAAGCCATAATTCAGCTAATTTGATTCACTTCACATGATATCAAGATAAGGCTGAAAGCATTGGATACAACAAGGGTTATTGGGTGGACAATATCCTAGATATAATATTGAAGTATATAATATAATAATATATATAATATAATAATATAGATATAATATTTACACGCTGCATCTGCAAAGGAAACAGCATTATGAAGGACCCCATGCACCTGTCATACAATCTCTTCTCCCTCCTGCCATCTGGGAAAAGGCTCCAAAGTACTCAGGCTCTTACGACCAGACTATATAACAGTTTCTTCCCCCAAGCTATCAGACTCCTCAATACCCAGAGCCTGGACTGACACCTTGCCCTACTGTCCTGTTTATTATTTATTGTAATGCCAGTACTGTTTTTGTGCACCTTATGCAGTCCAGTGTAGGTCTGTAGTCTAGTATAGCTTTCTCTGTTTTTTTTTATTACGTAGTTCAGTCTAGTTCTTGTACTGTGTCATGTAAACCATGGTCCTGAAAAATGTCTCATTTTTACTATGCACTGTACCAGCAGTTATGGTCAAAATGACAATAAAAGTTGACTTGACTTGAAGTGCTGTACCTCAAGCCACTTTAACTCTGGCATCCACCTGCCATTGTGGAATATTTCCAGTGGAAAACTGGATAAATCCAATCCAGCTATTTACTGCCAACTCAGTCTACTTTCAATTAGTATATTGATAGATGGTGTTATCAATAGTGCTGTGAAATGACACCAACTTACCTGCTCACTAAGTACAAGTGGAGATTCACCAGGATTTGACCACTGCAGAACTGATCGTGGCCTTGGTCCAGATGCAGACCAAAGTGCTAATTCCAGCGATGAAGAAATGCTCATTGATGCTTACACTATGTTCAGTTTGTTACGAAGGATGAACAACTCTGATGGGCAGAAGGGTGCAGAGTTGCCCATGCCCCCCTTTTGGAGAATCGCAAACCGTTACTATTTCGATGCTGCTAACAGGAGAGTAAGAGAGACAAAAGAAAACATGCCAGGACAGCTGTTATCGATAACAGCTCATGAGAGAGAATGAGAGAGAGACACAGATAAGAGGTAAACAAGTTGGAACATCTGCTACTGATAAGAGAGGAGAGGAGCCATTGATTTACTGTTATTGTCTTTTGAAGAAGGATTGTTTACTTGGTACTATTCTATTCACTGAAATTCCTCGGTGGACAGCCGGAGTGGGCTGGTTTGATGGGCTAAGCCATTCAAAACTGATTGACACCTGAGACCCCATGAGTGGGGATAAAAGTGAGGTCTGGGGAGACACCCCTCAGACACACCAGGAGACACACTAGTGAGCATCAGAAACCCACGAGAAGGTGTGGGGCATCGGAGACCGAACGAAGGATCGGTAAATTTTAACTCACAGTGTTTATAGCAAGGCCGGTGGGGGCTTGTGTGTGTGTCCACCCTTGCCTGGGTGATGAGTCCACCACGGAAGAATGGTCTAGCTAAAGGACGGAGGGGTCATACGTGAATGGCCACAACAACAACGCATCGACGGATCAAAATTGTAAAGGAAGGTTGGCAAGACAATAGCTGTTACTGTTTGTGCGCTCTCATTCTCTCTCTCTCTCTCTCTCTCCAACAATTACAACACATCGACCGACAACTACCTTAGCCTGCATGAACTGAACTGAACTTTATATTTCCATGTGACAATTCATTATCCCCTAGACAACAATAGAGCTGGTTTATTATTGATTACTATTATACTCACACTTTTAGGTTTAGTATTGCTAATGTATATTATCTGTATATTTGCATTGATATTGTTTTGTATATTTTTACTAATAAACACTGTTGAAAATAGTACCACCAGACTCCAACGGACATTTCTATCTTTGCTGGTAAGACACCCAATTACAGGGTACGTAACGAGTTCTATTTGTAACTCCTTAGCAAATGAAGCAGCAGGGTCTAGACAGTATTCAGACTTGGGTGAGTAAAGGTAAGAAAGTAAGTAGCTCTACTTATCTCCAAAATAATTGAACAATTACAACATGTGAAAATGTTAGAAGATGGTGAAGAATGGTGTTCTATTGTTTTTGCTATAACCATGTTCTGAAAAGAAGGTATCTGAAAAGAAATGCTTGGCAGCTGAGTGTATTTTTTTTACAGATGTAAATGTCCTTTATGTGTGAATTTTCAATACTTTATTTAGGAAACAGAAGGAAAAGTTGGAAAAGAAGGCCAGGGAAATTTTCCAAACGCAGCTCAGACCACTTGTGCACAATTACCTGCAACGCAAAAGATTCAGTCAATTTTGTATGAATGAAATGCCATGGCACAGTCAGCTGCACATGCTATTGGGAATTATGCACTTTAATTCATTCATGAAGTGCTATGAAGAAGGTTGGAAATCAAAGACTATTAGCAGGTACATTGAAGTTAACTATATATGTTGTCATTATGTATGTCATCAGTAAATGTATGCACACAGCACATTACTCACATGCATAAAGGTAATGATGAATTTTTGATTAAAGTAAAAGTTCCTAACAGTTCTGCAGGGTAGGTTAGTCTGCAAGATTAGATCATATGGGATCCAGGGTGTGCTAATCAACAGAGGCAGCACAGCAGCGTAGTGGTTAGCACAATGTTTTCCAACCTTTTTTAGCCCAAAGCCCGCCTAAAATATTTCAATACTTGCCATCGCCTCCCTAAAGCACCTTCATACTTGCCCATGCCCCTTTTAGGCACAATATACTTTCTAGCACCGACATAATATAAAAACATGTCTACCATATGCCAACATGAGAGAAATGATTCTGCTTTAAATTTTTATTTGTCATTAAACCTAGTTTACACAGTACAGTGCACTGTATAGTAGCTTCAATATCAATGTGATCCTTAAACTTGATGGTTTTTAGCAGGAGTTGAAATATCTGGTTCAAGTTGTGATAGTAAAAGCCTTAAGTCCTTAAGCGTAACAATGTCCAACTAGTTTCTGTTTCTTGGGAGTATGTGGTTCACAGCACTGAAGCCTCATCCAAAAAGGTAGGAGGATGGAAATACAATGAAGAGCAGTGTACCTCTTCCCCAAAGATCAGGAAACTTCATATGACAGTGTACTCACATACCACAAAAGCTGACATTTTTGAAAAGCATTTTAGTTTCTTCATCATTCCGAGTTTTGATAATTTTTTTCTTGCAAGCTCCCTTCCTGTTCTTCTGCCTTGCAAAGAAATGGCTTACTTACCCAGTCTGGAATTTCCAGATTGTTCCAATCCTTGAATTGTTTCTGAAAATCCTTCTTCAGTGACTGCAGGTGGAAGCAGTACTCCTACAAATCACTGTCTGTGGAAGAGAGAGTGCCAAACTTTCCATGCAGGGAAACTGAGAACATTCTTCTCCCAATGTTTTGCTTATATATTTCCAATTTTCTGATAAAAGTGGACTCTGCACTTTTTGCCTGGACTAAATTGAAATTCCCACCCTACAGTATCATAATTAGAATAAACACGAGGAAATCTGCAGATGCTGGAAATTCAACCAACACACACAAAATGCTGGTGGAACACAGCAGGCCAGGCAGCATCTATAAGGAGAAGCACTGTCGACGTTTTGGGCCGAGACCCTTCGTCAGGACTAAATGAAAGGAAAGATAGTAAGAGATTTGAAAGTAGTGGGGGGAGGGGGAAATGCGAAATGATAGGAGAAGACCGGAGGGGGTAGGATGAAGCTAAGAGCTGTAAAGGTGATTGGCGAAAGTGACACAGAGCTGGAGAAGGGAAAGGATCATGGGACGGGAGGCCTAGGGAGAAAGAAAGGGGGAGGGGAACACCAAAGGGAGATGGAGTGATCTTTCCTTTCAGTTAGTCCTGACGAAGGGTCTCGGCCCAAAACGTCGACAGTGCTTCTCCTTATAGATGCTGCCTGGCCTGCTGTGTTCCACCAGCATTTTGTGTGTGTTGTCATAATTAGAATGCTCATTTTAACATACAGATTGCCTAGGTATGCCACAATTCCATGTAGAAGTTCAATCTTGTTTGCCAAGCTCTTGTCGATTTTGAGCAAAAATTCAACCACAGTGTCAAAAATATCAAGTAAACGTTTTAAGCAGCACCCTTTTGACAGCCAACGCACTTCAGTGTGTAGAAGCAAAATTTCAAACTCCTCAGCATTATCTTGGCATAACTCGTGAAATGTTTTGCTATTTAATTGATGAGCTTTAATTTTGTTGTTAGCAGATATTACTAGAGTCATGCTTGAAAGAAATCGCTGGCTTAGAGTTTTGGCTGCGAGATGTTGACAATGAATTACACAATGGATTGCAAACAGACTTTGAATTTCTTTTTGTATGAATGCCACTAAACCAGCATGGTGACCTGTCATGTATGGTACTCCATCTGTTGCACAAAAAATCATGTTCCAAACTGGAATACTTTCATCCTGAAGATACATTTTGAGCCTGTCGTAGATTGATTCTCCATTGTCATCTTTTTACAAAAGAGAATTTCTTCATCAGCTTTTCCATTTTTGATCAACCATACATAAGGCATCAGCAGTGTCTTGTTGTCTCATACAGTTGACTCATACAGTTTGATACCAAATTCTGTTTTTGTAGCTCTGTGCATAGTTGATACTCAATGTCTTCACTCATTTTGTCAATGTGATGAGCTAAAGAATTATACTCAGGGGAATTGGTATTCATTTTGAGAACAGCGGTGAGCACTTCAGATACACCAGGCATTAATAATCTTTCACCAATTGAATGAGATTATCCACACTTTGCAATCATTTTGGAAATGTTATAAGAAGCGATGAGATCACTATCAAGGTCATTTTTAGCTTTCTTGGCAAATGACTCAAGTGTGCAATGCAATGAATGTTAGTTGTGATAAAGCTGATGTTCAGCAAGCTACCTTTATACTATTTCAGTTAGCGCAATTGACCAATCAAGTAAGATCTCATAATACCCAAAGATAGTTCTTGACCACATATGTGAAGCCAAGGTTGCTTTTGAACACCTCAAGTGGAATCCTTGGGGTCACAGGTTCACTGATTGGCTCTATTTCACTGTTTGGTTTTGGCCAGCACCGTATCATTGTGCAACTTGTTTTCTGAAGATCTGTAGAGAAAGTTGAGAGGGCGCATTTGACTTACCAACTGTTCCGTGCCGTGAGTGAAGTGGAACTGTTGGGCACCATGGTTGCTGATCTATGGATCTCCAATAATGCCTGTTTGGTTGGTAAGATCGGATGAGATTGCCGCGTTTCAGATGTGGTGTGACAACAAGTGCTCACCGCTTACAGAGCTCTGGTTCTTCCTGTGTTCCAGTGCTTCATCCTTTGATTTGGAAGTGCCTGCTGTACTAAAGGTCAGTCAGATCTCATGCCTCAGGTTAGGGTGCCGCTTACCACCCCACCCAAGAATCTTGAATGCCCCCCCAACAACTTCTACTTCCCCTGACATCTCCTTAGAACCAATAACCACTCCTGTTGTGAATCACTGGGTTCACTGGCATAACACTTTACAGTGCCAATGACCTGAGTTCAAGTCCCACTGCTATCTGTAAGGAGTTTATATGTTCTTGCCATGATTGCAAGGGTTTTGACTTCTGGTTTCCTCACACATCCCAAAGACTTAGGAGTTAATAGGTTTATTGGTCATACTAATGTAATTGGGTGGCATGGGCTCATTGGGCCAGAGGGGCCTGTTTCTGTGCTGTATCTCTAAATAAAAATAAAATTGGCTCAGTGGATGAAATCACAGGGTGGTAGTGGAAAGTTGTTTCTTAGATTGGAGACCTGTGGTGTCTTGCAGGGGGGCAATTTGGAAGATGCAGGATAGATACAGTGCAAAGATGAAGAAGTATTCTAAAGGGAACATGAGACAACTGTGGATGACAAGGAAAATTAAAGTCAGCATGAAAGAAAAGTGAGGGCATATAATATAGCAAAAATAGTGGGTAGTTAGAGGATTGTTAAGCTTTTAAAAACTAACAGAGGGCAACAAAAAAACTATAAGATGAGAAAAGATTAAATATGAAGGTAAGCTATTTAAATATATCAAAGATAATACCAGAAGTTTTTTTTCAGATACTATTACGGATAAAGCTTTGGGGTATCTAGAGGCACATGATAAAGTAGGCCAAATATAGCAAGGTTTCCTTAAAAGGAAATGTTGCCTGAAAAATCTGTTGAAATTCTTTGTGGCTCCCTGTAAGCAGACAAATTACAAGGTTGTATAATTTATACATATTTTGATAATAAATGTACTTTGAATCATTTGAATCCTTGAGTCCTTTGAAATAACAGGCAGGATAGACAAAGGAGAGTCAGAGGATGTTATCTAAGACCATAAGCTATAGGAGCAGAATAAGGCCATTTGACCCATCAAGTCTGTTCTGTCATTTTCTCCAATTTTTCTCTCAGCCCCAATCTCTTGCCTTCTTCCTACATCCCTTCATACCCTGACCAATCAAGAATCTATCAACATCTGCCTTAAACATACATAACGACTTGGCCTCCACAGCTGCCTGTGGCAAAGAATTCCACAGATTCACAATTTTCTGGCTAAAGAAATTCCTCCTCCTCTCCATACTAAAAGGATGCTCCTCTATTCTGAGGCTGTGTCCTCTGGTCTTAGACTCTCCCAACATAGGAAACATCCTTTCCACATGTAGTAGTAGGCCTCCATTAGTCTTGATAGACCATGGATTTGCGGCTTGGAAAGTTTCCAGGGCGCAAGCCTGGGCAAGGTTTTTTTTATTGAAGACAGGCAGTTGCCCAAGCTGCAAGTCTCCCCTCTCCATGCCACCGATGTTGTCTAAGGGAAGGGCATTAGGACCCATACAGCTTGGCACCGGTGTCGTCTCAGAGCAATGTGTGGTTAAGTGCCTTGCTCAAGGACACACAGGCAGTCTCAGCCAAGGCTTGAACTAGCGACCTTCAGATCCTCTCCACATCCACTCTGTCAAGGCCTTTCACCATTCCACCGGCTGTGTGTTGCTTGAATTTCCAGCATCTGCAAACACTGAGCGGCATAGGAAGTCATTCCTACCTGTGGCCATCAAACTTTACAACTCCTCCCTCCCAACTCCACCCTGAGCCAATAGGCTGGTCCTGGACTTATTTCCACTTGGCATGATTAACATTATTATTTAATTATTTATGGTTTTATTTTGCTATATTTCTTCACTATTCTTGGTGTAGCTGTAATGAAACCCAATTTCCCTCGGGATCAATAAAGTATGTCTGTCTGTCTGTCTGTTTGCCTTTCACCATTCAATAGGTTTTAATGAGGTCACTCCTCATTCTTCTGAATTCTAGTGAGTACAGGCCCAGAGCCATCAAACACTCCTCATAATGCATGCCATTCAATCCTGGAAACAATTTTGTGAACCTCCTTTGAACCCTCTCCAGTTTTAACACATGGTTCCTTAGATAAAAGGCTCAAAACTGCTCACAATACTCCATGTGGCCTCACCATTATCTTACAAAGTTTGAACATTACATCCTTGCTTTTATATTCTAGTCCTCTTGAAATGAATGGTAACATTGCTTTTGCTTTCCTCACCACAGACTCAACTCTGCAAATTAACCTTTAGGGAATCCTGCACAAGGACTCCCAAGTCCCTTTGCCTCTCAGTTTTTTGTATTTTCTCTCCGTTTAGAAAATAGTCAGCCCTTTCATTTCTTCTACTGAAGTTCATGACTATATACACCCTAACACTTGATTCCATCTGCCATTTCTTTGCCTATTCTCCTAATCTGTCTGAGTCCTTCTGTACCCTCTCTACTTCCTCAAAACTATGTGCCCCTCTACCTTTCTTAATATCATCTACAAACTTGGCCATAAAGACATCAATTCCATCATTCAAATCACTGACATATAATGTAAAAAAAATCAGTTCTGACACAGACCCCCATGGAACACCAGTTATCACCAGCAGCCGGCCAGAAAGGACTCCCTTTATTCCCACTCTTAGCCTCCTGCCAATTGGCCACTGCTTTATCCATGGCAGAATCTTTCCTGTAATACCATGGGCTCATAGCTTGTTAAGTAACCTAATGTGGCACCTTGTCAAAGGCCTTCTGAAAATCCAAGTACACAACATCAACTGATTCTCCTTTGTCTATCCTGTCTGTTATTTCTTCAAAGCATTTCAACTGATTTGTCAGACAGGACTTTTCTCTTGAGGAAACCATGCTGACTACAGTGTGCCTCCAAGTAACCTGATACCTCATCCTTAATAATTGATTTCAACATCTTCCCAACCACTGGGGTCAGACTAACTGGTCTATAGTTTCCTTTCTTTTGCCTCTCTCCCTTCTTGAAGAGTGGAGTAACATTTGCAATTTTCCATTCTTCTGGAACCGTACCAGAATCTAGT
The DNA here is from genome assembly GCF_048418815.1 of Hemitrygon akajei. Classification (NCBI taxonomy): domain Eukaryota; kingdom Metazoa; phylum Chordata; class Chondrichthyes; order Myliobatiformes; family Dasyatidae; genus Hemitrygon; species Hemitrygon akajei. Next base: position 41,904,915 of record NC_133137.1, on the reverse strand, counting down.
GGTTCTTGAAAGATCATTACCAGCATCTACTTGGACAAATGTCCTTTGACAGGGTATTGTTTATGAGGCTACTTAATGGGATAAGAGCCCATGGTGTTACAGGAAAGATACAAGCTTTGATTCAAAAATAGATTGATTGGCAGGAGGCAAAGAGTCAGAATAAAGGGGGCCTATTTTGGTTGGCTGCCAGTAATAAGTGGTGTTCCACAGGGGTCAGTATTGGAGCTGTTCCTTTTCATGTTATATGTCAATAATTTGGATGATGGTTTGGTGGCTAGGTTAACAGATGATACAAAGATAGGTGGAGGGGCAGGGAGTTTGCAGAAGGACTTAGGGAGAATCAGCAAAAAAATGGCAGATGGAATATAATGTAGAGAATTGTATGGTCCTGCACCTCGGTAGTAGGAATAAAGGCATAGAATATTTTCTAAATGGGGAGCAAATTTTCTTAAAAATCAGTGGTGTAAAGGTCCTTTTGCAGGATTCCTTAAAGGTTCAAGCTCTGTTACTATTTCTATTCTCCCCTCCTCCTCACCTGGATCCATCTATCTCTTACCAGCTCCTGCTCCAGTCTTTTGCCTCACCACTTTATACTGACTATCACCCTTCTATCATTCAATCCAAATTAAGGGTTTTGACCCAAAATGTTGATTGTCATTTCACTTCACACATTCTGCCAGAACTGCTGAACTCCACCAGCATTTTGCATATTGTTCCATATTTCAGCATCTACAGTCCCTTCTGCCTCCTCATCAAAGGATATAGGTCAGTTGGAAATAAAGATGGAGAAGAGGCAGATGGAGTTTATATCTGGATAAGTGTAAGGTATTGCAATCTGGGATATTGAATGTAAAAGGAAAATATATAGTAAATAGTTGGACCCTTCAGAGCATTGATATAGAGAGTTATCTTGAACTACAAGTCCATAGATCTCTGTATGGCAAAACAGTTAGACAGGGCGGTAAAGAAGGCATTGAACATTGTTGCCTTTATCTGTCAGGGCATTGAGTATAAAAGTTCGGCAACTGCGTGAATTTGATCTTTTGCTTAGGCCATATTTGTTATATTGTGTTCAGATCTGGTCGCTCCATTACAGAAAAGATATGGAGACTGTGGAGAGTGTGCAGAAGAGATTCACCAAGATGTTGCACAGATTAGAGAGCATTAAGTGTTAGACAAAGTTTGCTTGTTTTCTCTGGAGCACCAGAGGCTGAGGAATGACCCGATACAAGTATATAAAATTATAAAAGACATGGGTCAGATAGAATCCTTTGTGCAGAGCAGAAATATCATATACTGAAGGTGGGTAACATTAAGATGAGAAGGGGGAAGTTTAAATGAGATTTGTGAGGTAAGGTTTTACATAGAGACTGCTAGGAACCTGGAAATACACAGCCAGAGCATAATATGATATTAACATTTAAGAGACATTTATATAGCCACATGGACACTAGGTATAGCTATATAGATATCTATGCAGTTAGATGGGATATTGGTATAAATTAGCATTTTGGTTGACTGAACTGATTCCACAACCTACAAACTCACTTCAATGACTCTACAACTCATGTTCTTAGTATTATTTATTTGAAAAATTTGTCTTCTTTTGCTCTTTGGTTGTCTGTCAGTCTGTGCTTATGTACAGTTTTTCATAACTGCTGTTGTATTTCTTTATTTTCTGGCAACTACCTACAACAAATGAACCCCAGGGTAGTGGTGACATATATGTACTTTGATAATAAATTTACTGTGACTTTGAAATTTACTTTGATGTAGGCACCATAGACAGATAGAAACTGTACCCAAGAACCAATAGTTTAATGAGAATTTAAAGAATTGCTCATTGAAACAACCAAAATATCATCATTGATGTTAACTGAGAGCCAAACAGAAGTTGCAAGAGGATGTAGTTTTGGACCGTCAACACTAACATTCATTTGATCTTTTGAATACTCTGATCCTTGGTTCATGTTTTCTAAGCAAAGCTGATACCTATTGAACTATAGTCAGGGTCAGAAGCTACAGTTCTAGGAGCTGTTGTCTTTTCCTTTGTATTTGCCTTAAAAATAGGCCAAATAGTTTCATATCCATAAAAGACAGATTTATCTTGGTTGAAATGGTATATTTTCACATTATTGTATAAGTTGCAAACTTCTGCAGCAATCATTGTTAGATTCACTGCCATTGATAGTAGCAGTGATATTAGTTTGGCAAGTCATCAAGGCCACTTTGGCCCTAACTAAATGTGTATCTAAACTAATCCCTTCTGTCTACACAATGTCCATTCTCAGCCTATCCATGTGCCTATTTCAGAGCATCTTAAATGCCTCTAATGTTTTTGCCTCCCACCATCATCCCTGGCAGAATATTTCTGGTGCTCAGCAAAGGCTGCCTTTGTTCCTCAAGGAACTGGAACACTGAAGAGCAGTTTCATTGTTGCTTTCTTGTTTACAGATACTCCTTTCTGGACCCTGACATTTTTACCCTTCATAACTCTGGTGCTCTACTTGTTGACACAGAGCGTGGTGATTCTGAAACATTGTTCGAATTTCATCTGTATACAGACAGAACAAAGGAAGAATCATCGGATTTAACTTCAGGTTGTATTCAAAAGCAGAATGGTCAGGCTGTTGAACAACTCATGCATGTATATTTCTGTTCAACAAATATGTTCCATAGGTTGTATTCTCTGTTTCAGGTGGTGTCATTTGTAGCATCTGCCAACAAATATTCAAAAAAAAAGTTGCACAGAATCAGAGTAATACACCTCCACAAGCTGGATCAACATGTTGACATTGTGTGGAGGGTTGCATGCTTCAAGGATTCCATCAAGCAATGCCAACTCAGGGCCACCCATGTTGGAACAGCTGTGGATGAGATGTCAGACAAAGATTGATCCAACCCCAGCTCCCAAATGGACAGACTTGTGTCTGCCCCTCCCGGGCCACTCTCCAATTAGAATAGTTCCAAAGATGCCTATTAATACTAATCTTATTTGCCTGTGTTTTGCCCATATCCCCCTAAATTCTCCCAATCCATGTACCTACCCAAAAGTTTTTTTAAACACTGATTGTACCCACCTCTAACACCACCTTTGGCAGCTTATTTCACCTACCCACCACCTTCTGTGTGAAAAATGTGATCCTCAGATTCCCTTTAAATCTTTCCCATTTAACTTTAAACTTCTGTCTCCTATTTTAGACTCCCCTACTCTTGGAAAAATAATATAACCATCCAGCTTATGTATGCCCCTCATGATTTTCTATACCTCTGTAAGGTCACCCCTTAGCCTCCTTTGCTCCAGGTTATCTAGTTTCACAGTATAACTCAAGCCATTTGGTCCCAGCAACATCCTTGTGAATCATTAATGCATACTGTCTTGCTTATTAACATCTGTTAGATAGTATGGTGACCAAAATGGCACTCATTATTCCATCCATCAGATAAAATGCTTGAAATCATTATAAATCTGGATCATTTAACATTAGTAGTAAAATAAACACAACTGTTGGTGTTTCAAAGAAAAGTCATTAATTGGGCATGTAACGAAAGACGTGGATCCTTAAGTTTGTTATAGTTGGGGGTGGTAGTGGGGTTAAGCTCCCACTACCTATTAAATGCTCCCAGTGGCGTTTGTCTCAAGTAGCCTCTGACAACCACCTCCTGGCCTTCATGTGTGTCTTAGCTACTAATTCCAGCCGAACCATTTTTACTGAAAAGAGAAGGGACAAAAGCGGGTTATTGGCACCTTAAAACCAGTTGTTTTGGGCAAATGGGGCTTGTAAACCATGGATGGCAGCTTATCTAGGAGAAGGAGTACTCTAATCTAACACCTCCTCTGCCTTGTGGCTATATCCACTCAAGGGAAAGGCTTTGTGTGTAAACCCTGAAGGAAAAATCTGGAGCTGGAGTAAGGTAGTCCTACATTGAGTTCAATGCTGACTGGCAACTCCTGCAATGCCACTGGTGTCAAACTGCATTTATCTCTGGGGTTTCTGTGAATTCATTATCTGCATGGAGAGGGGAAGCCTGCTGCAATAGTGTGTTCTTCATATCATACTGCCCTGGCTTGCCTACAGGCTTGCGTATTACATAGATAGCTGGGACATCCCTGGTCAACTCTGACCAGTGGAGGGCCTCACAATGAAAGGTGAGCATATTCTTGTAAATTCTGTGTTGTTCTTCAGAAAACAATACAGTGGTTCACATCCGGGGGCATTAATGAATCGCTGACCTTGAGGTATTTCAGGTTATAACTCAGCTCAGCAATAATATGTGATTGGCTTGGGCAAACTGCTATTGTAACACGAATTTGCACCAAATTCCCTGAAGCTCCAATAATTTTCACAAATACCAGGCACCACTGCTCAGGTGCACAGAATTGCCAGGAATGCTACTTTGCTTTGAGACTGAAGCTAATACATCTGCTGTTTTTAAATATCTGATGGGATTCGTAGCAGAGAATACTAAAAAAGTGGTGTTGCCAGGAGGTATAAAATTTCACATATTTTATGGTGTGGAGATGTATTTGCCATTAATATTTAGTAAGCTAATGATGGCACAATACACTGGGAATGATGTTAGCTCTTTCCATCTAATACTATTTTCCTAATTGATTTTGCTGCAAGGGTGACATGAAGTGCTGGATCTTTAGCACAAGATATGTGTTCTATCAGAATATTGAGCCCTGACTATAGGAGTACAGACCTGCCAATAGTAAAGTTCTGTGAATGCTAGAAATAGCTGATCATGTAGTGCTTGTTGAGAGAGTCTGTGACCTTTATCGGAATAGAAAGGTAAGTGACCAGAAACTTTAGCTCTGTTCCTCTCTCTACAGATATGTTTGACCAGCATTTTCAGTTTGTTTAGATCAGCACTGGCATTGACAAGTTAGTTCGGCTATTCAAGATCAAGTTTTTAATAAATATTTTTCATCTTCAAGGTCCACACCACCTAGCAGATCTTGATTTCCACCAGGCAGAATTCAAATGCTCTTATAGTTTCCATACATAATATTAAATTTCAGAAAAGGTTATATAGTTTTGTTAATATGTTTTGTGTTGAATTTTTGAAGTTATGAATTTTAAAACAAGCATAACTATTTATTGCATAATGTTTTAATTACATAGGTGATAGTATCTCTGAAAGCTCTGAAAGTGAGCTGTCAATATCAGCAATTCAAATGAAGGAAGAATCTGTACTCACTAGCGAAGAAGCAGGCATGCCGAGCAGTTCTGCCAACTTCATTATAGACCAACTGAGCAAAGCATTCTTGCACTTCAGAAGAGCAGTGGTAATTACATTACCAAAATGTTTATGTTAATTAAAGTGCTTGCTTCCATGAGTTATTTTCCAAGCAATGAAAACATTAGATAATTCACATTGCTTGTGATGATATTTCTGTTCAATTCATATTTCTCACAACATAGAAGCAGGCCATTCAGCCCTCTGAATACAAAGAAGGCTATCACAAGAAAGCAACATCAATCATCAAAGGCCCCCACTATCCAGGCCATGCAACTGTACTAACCCTTAGGTCCCACACCACCAGGTTCAGGAACAGTTTTACCCAACAACCATCAAGCTCCTGAACCAGCATGAATAACTTCAATCACCACTACTCTGAATTGAATTTACAACCTACAGAGTCATCTTTAAGAACTCATTACAACTTGTGTTCTCAGTATTATTTTTACTTGAACTGTTTGTCTTCTTTTGCACATTGATTGTTAGTCAGTCTATTGTATTTCTTTTGTCTGTAAACGCCTGCAAGAAAACGAATCTCAAGATAGTATATGGTAATGCACACGTATGTACTTTGATAATAAATTTACTTTGAACTTTGAGTTTGTGCTGGCTCTCACAGCAATATCATCAATCTTATTCCCTTTATTTCCCGATAATTTATTCTCTTTTATACCTATCAGCTCCATTATAATTCTGTTACTTGTTGCCTACACTAGGGGTAGTTTACTGTGCCAGTTAACTTACCAACTTGGGATGTGAGAGAAAAATAGATCACCCGAAGTAAATCCCTGTGGTCATAGGAGGATGAGTAAACTTCATAAAACAGCACCTGAGGTTAGAATCAAACCTGCTTGACTGAGACTTTTAGGCAGCAGGACTATCTACCGAGCCACACTGGTTGCCATATTCATTTCCCCCCATCACATCTAGCTTTTTTTCATGGATTCAATGGCCTGATCTCTGTATTTTTTAAGGCAGACAATGTGAACTTCCATCCACTCACTGCCCTGTCAGGTTTGAGCTGCGTGATAACTTCAGGTTTAGTGGAATCAGCAGGTTTCTGTTCTGCCATACTTTGTGCTAAGAAAATGTGTCATTATTGTTCGTTACTTGCCTCATTCAGCCTTCTAGAAAAGACAGAAACAAAATGAGATTTTCAATATTAGCCTATAAAATACATATGCTTTTCTGTGCATTTTGAGGGAACTGATGCAGTTGCCATAGTTGTATTCAGCATTCTGTTAGCATTTCAAACTGATTAAACATCTACTGAGGTTCATACAAGTGACAATATCTAGGTTACTGATCAATGCTGTTAACAGCATTCTTTGGATTGAAGTTATCATTTTCCAAGAACTTGAACCAATTCTGAAGCCCTTTCCTTAACATTGACTTAGCATTGCAGAGTGCAGCAGTGTTCGTGCAGTTTTGTTAAAGAGTGGAAGAGTTTAATCATTCTGTGACTCCTTCAATCCTTAGTAAAAAAGCTTCCTTTAAAGGACTACAGCATGAAGTGTCTCAATCGATTACAATGAGCCAGTGATTATTCCCACCAGTGGAAATCCATTTCAGAGGATTTATCTTCCAATCTGTAAGGAAAGGCAGTAGATTTGAGGATAACCTTCCAGAGATGAATCCTAAGATAATGCTTCTTAAATTTTCTTCTGCTGGGCTTTCTGCATGCTTCAAACATTGTTGATCAGCATTGCTTTCAGCTTATTTTATTCAATATAAATACACAGTAATGAAGGGCCATCTATAGATTTACCACAATATCTTGGTTGCTCCTCTTTACTGCTCTTTATGATTTAAAATTATTTGTTAGAAATGGCTTGCATATTATTCTCAATATTTACTGTAGTGATACTATAATTATACAGGAAGAATGGCTTTTTAATAAATTACTTACTTAGAATATCTGTGACACCAAAGAAATATTTTTATTTAAAGTAAACCTCTTGATATTTATCACAGTGGAGTTTATGCTAAGCAGAAAGCTACCCCGTTTAACTCATTCATGCTTTCATTAAAGTATATTTTCCAATTTTAGGTGCTTGCACACCGTGGAGGACATTGGACAATTTTGCAGAATGCATGTCAACTTCTATGGAACTGTGCACATATTGCAATGATGTACATCACTGGAATGGACTCAGCAAAAGAAGGCGTTTTAAGCTCAGACAATGTCAAGCTGATCCTCTGTCTACCATTTAACTTAGCTGCACAGAATCTCCTTGATATGATATTGCATCTACAGAATAGCAGTAATTTTGTTCAGGTAGTGGCATCAGATACACCAGAGTGTGCATTCAATGGTCAGGAATAACTTTAGACCATTGTTAGTGACGATGGAAGATGCAAACAATTCTGAGTACATTTTTTTGGCATTTAAAAAGGCCCACATTCATCCTGTTGAAAAAGTAGTGTCTGAGTTTCAAATCTCTTACTAGCCTTCTCCTCCCTAGCTCTGTATCCTCTCACAACCCCCTATAATACCTGGATCTCAGTTTTACTATTTGTGGTTCTTTATTTCCCTCTACTTAATAATTTTGTTGCGTAATAATCCTTTGCTCATCTCTTTTACATCTCCTTTTGGGTTTCAGTGTCAAAATTTGCTTAATGTTCTTTAAGTGAAATAACTCAGGATGACTTGCAAAGTTAAAGATGCTATATAAATGCAAGTTGTTGCTTCTGGACAACCCTGCTTCTTTATGATTTAAATATCCTTACATTTAAACTGGCTGGTAATTCCAAAGCAGGAATATTTTACCCCTGATTCATTACTGATTTTTAAGGAAATGCAGAAAATATTATTGACATTTCAGTTTATGTAATTACATTTTATATAGACTAAGTTCTTTTCTGAAAGTTTGATCAAATAGTAAATGCTGCTTTCCATCTTATTTAGTTTATTGATCCAGATGGCATCTTCAATGTCCCAAGCTGCGTGAGACCCTTATCAAATGATAAAGGTGGATTTGATCTGACATTTGAACACCCGTTTGATGATGTGAACATAGTTGATTTACATTGGGTGGTTGCTATGGTATTATACACTTTAGAACTGCTATGCAATCAACAGAAATGGGAATCATTAGTCCACTTGGCCATTTACTTCAACATTGTTACACAGTGAGTGATATTATAATCCTCTACTCTGCTTTATGTTGCATTTAGATGATGGGTCTAATTTCATGTTTACTGGTCTCTTCTTGATGTCTCTGTTTTGTCCAGGATGAACATAGGAAACGTTATAGAACTGAAATATTGTGTTTTATATTTGTAGAGTCAGCATTTCCTGCACATGCTATTACCACTAAGCTCAAAGGGCTGTAAATGCCATCAAAGTACTTAAGCATTTATGAATGTTGCTCATGTTAAAAAAAAATCAACAAGAATTAATTACCTTTTTTCAATTTAATGAAATATAATACAAGTTTAAAATACAAACTGCAAGCAAATACACATTTATATCTATTTGTTTGTATTTCACTTATAAACTTGCAGCAGGAGCCAGTCATCCATCTCCTGATATCTGCTCCATCATTCAGTAAAATAGTGCCTATTCTCTCAATTCAGAACCACTTTCCTGTATGAGCTCTATTTCCATCAATTCCATTAATATGCATCTTTCTCTTATCCTCTGCAGCACTCACCATTCTGTCTTGAATATTGATCACTTATTCCAAGACTATGAGCCCTGACTTGTAGACAGGCTTCCCAGCCAAGAGCCAATTCCCCTTCTCCCCAGTCAACCTTCTTGTATATTTCAATAAGATCAATTTTCATTCTTCTAAATCTAAGACAGTACTGGCCTAGTCTGTTTAACCTCATCTCATACAATAAATTGCTCTACCAGGAATCAACTTGGTGGACAATTGTTGTATTTCCTCTATTGCAAGCATATCCACCTTCCTTAAGCTGAAGGGCCAGAAGTGTACACAATAGTCCACATACTGCTTCACCAATATTTATCATATGTTCTCATATTTCTTTACCATACAGAAAGAGGGTATTTGGCCTATAGCATTGATGCTGACTCCTGGCATCATAACTACCTATTTATCCATAACATGCTCTCTTGCATGCCCATTATCTCCCCTAGAATTTTCCTGCCACCCACAATTTACAATAGCTAATTAAAGAGTTACCTACTTTTAAACTCAAATCCTCTTGTAATAAAGGCCAGCATATCTCCCTAATTGACACAAAGTCAATACCCTGACTGAGGTATCTGAAAGCCATGGTTATGGTCACAAGATGAGAGAAGCTTTTTTTCATCAGAGGTTTATGAATATAGTGGTTAATAGTGGCTCAGGACAAATATTACTGAGTAACCGATATTGATGGAGTTGGGAATTGTGCTTTCTGAGTTGGATGAAGAATCAGCACATTAACCTCATGATTCATGTACAAGGATACTTGTGTCTTTCTGAATTCCAACACCTTTCAATTTCTCATCATTTAAAAAATAAATTGTCTCTCTATATTTTTCTGCCGCAGTGGATTTCCCACTTTATAATTCATTTGCCACATCATTCCTATTTAAATAACCTGTTTATATCCCCTGAAGCATTTCTATATTTTCCTCATAGTCCACAGCCTTAATAATGTCATCAGAATACTTCAGTAGATTACAATCCAGTAAATTACAATTGAGATGGATAAGGAGCAGTTGGGACCATCCAACCAATCTCTACAGCTTCCCGCAAGCTGAAGACTCACAACACAGATTTGATCAGTGCTTTCCTAATTGCAGTTTTCAGTCTGAGAATTAATGCTTGCTCGATGCCGGGCTTTTACCTTCAATATTGTATGCTTTACTTTTGTTTAATAATCATCTGCAAGCTACCTTACTGGAGACATTATGTAAGTTTTAATACGCCATATAAAATGGGCTTACTCTTCTTTTCTGCTCCTTACAATGTTAGAAAACTATCAGAATTGTGAGACATGATTTCCTTATAACAAATCCATGTTGATTCTGCCCAATTCAATGATTATTTCCCAATGTCTTGTTGCCAAGAAAACATAAAACAGGAACATGCTTTTTGGCTCACCATGACTGTACTGACCAATCTGACTAATCTCACCTACGTGTACATGGTCCATATCCCTCCATTTCCTGCTTGTTCATCTGACTGTCTGAATACTTCTTCCTTAATAATAGATTCCATCATTTTCTGTTCAGTTGATGTCGAGCTAACAATCCATAGTGTTCTCCCTTACTCATTCCTTAAATGGTAAAGTTTTATTTGCTACCATCCAATCTATGAGAGGTATTCTGGAATCCATGAAATTTTGCAAGAGATAACTAGGAGACATCCAGTGCCTCCACAGTCATTTCCATAACGCTGTAGGATGCTGGTCATTGGGTCCTGGAGATTTAATGACTTTTGGTTCCAATACTTTCTGCTATAAAACTCCACTAATACAGAATTTTATTTTATTTTACTGATATAGTGCGGAGCAGGCCCTTTGAGCCGTGCTGCTAGCAACCCCAAATTTAACCCTAGCCTAATTATGGGACAATTTACAATGATCAATTAATCTACCAATCGGTACGTCTCTTAGGACTGTGGGAGGAACCCCACGTGGTCACAGTGAAAACATTCAAACTCTTTACAGGTAGCGATAGAATTGAACCCGTGTTTTGGTGCCAGTATGGCATATTTTATGGACTATAGGATGTTATTTCAGTTAGTAATCCAAAAGACTTAACTAACCTTTTCTTTCCATCTTTAACAGTAGTAAGAATTTCCAGTGAATTTAAATGTGCACAATGAGATTATAGGGAGTACAGGAACAGAGAGCCCAGAATGATTCGGCAAGCATGGGGATCAGGTGTGAGAGAACAGGGTCTAATGAGTTTAAAGAGTTGCCATTCTTTTTGCAATTCTGATTTGTGATTATTAGTGAATGGTTCATTCTTCTCTTTATATCTATATGTACTACAGAACACTATTATGCTTTAGCAGAACTTTGTATGATTTCAGCAATATTTCATTTGAATTGTTTCTCACAGAAAGTAGTAAGTTTACCATATCTAACATCTTTGGAAATTTAATGATTTAGATCAGTTATTCCAGTTATTCCTTTATAGAAGTAAATTGCAATATTATTTAGTATAATTATTGTTTTCTTGTTTACTTACTAGTGAAAGGTACACACAGAAGGTCACTCCCCTCCTGGTTTACGCCCAAGGCCAGCTTCAGACAAGGATCAGAGAGAACAATGGTCCTACTCCTCCTCAGCCTCATTTTGTTAAGGCTGCACTTGACTCAGGAAATGATGTAAGTATCTGTTTCTTCTGTTGCGTGGAGAGAACCCCATTAGAAGCATAGACTCATACAGCATGGAAACAGGTCTCAAAGTACTCAAAGCACTGTCACTTCACATAATCAAGATTCCCATCTAATCTAGTCTCATTTGCCCACATTTTCCCATATCCCTCTGTAGCTTTCTCTCCATGTACTTGTCCAAGTGCCCTTTAAATGTTGTTAACGTACCAACCTCAACTACTTCCTCTAGCGGCTTATTGCATATATTGACCAAGCTCGACATGGAAAAACTCGCCCTTCAGGTTCCTATTAAACACCTTCCCTCTCTTTTAGTTCTTATTTCCTAACCTAGAAAAAGACCATGGACATTGACCCTATCTATGCTCTCATAATTTTATACACCTCTATAAGATCACCCCTCATTCTCCTACACTCCAATGAAAGAGATCCTAACCTGATCAACCTATCTCTATACATCAGTCCTTTGAGTCCCAGCAACATCTTCATAAATCTCCTCTGCACTCCTTCATGCTTATTGGCAATTTTCATATAGCAAGGAATCAAAACTGAACACAATGTTCGATTGTTGAAGAAATACTGAGACATTGGTGCAGAGAATGGCATTGTCAGAATAAATGAGATGGAGATGGAGAAATTTGGAGAATGGAATAAAATCCTTACAAAATATGGCAGCATTACGGGCCAGAGTGTAGGGAAGCTAGTGTGGGTGATGATGAGCTTGGAAAGGACATTAATCTCTAACCCATAGAGTTGAAAGTTACACGGTATAGAAATTAATCAAAATGGATCCTTTGGTCCAATATTTTTGATGAAAACCATCTATCCTAATCCTGTTTCCTGGCATTTGGACCATGCTTATCCAGGAAGAAGTGAAGAAGAGGATACAGAAGGTGTGATATGAGGGATGACAAAATTGGCAGTCATTATCACTAGACACAAAGCACTGTGTGGTCACTCATTGTCACTTCCTGTGCAGTACAGAACATGCTGCCTCTTCTAGTAATGATAAGCAAACCCACTCTTCCAAGGGTTTTTGAGCAAGCAGCCTAACATGTGATTTTAATACAGAAATGGATTTGGCTGGTTTCAGCTTCCTGAGGTGCCATTTATCAATGTTAATTATTGCATAGCACTAGAAATACCATGTTAGACAGACCACTGACAGAAAGAATTTCAGATAGGAAACAGACATTTAGATCATGATGAACAATGTGTCCACCCTAAGGCAAACCAATTGTAAGATCATGGACCATAAAATATAGGAGCAGAATTAGGTATTTGGCCCAATGAGTCTGCTCCACTATTTCATTTTGGCTGATCCAATTTTCCTCTCAGTCCCAATCTCCTGCCCTTACCCCATATCCCTTCATGCCCTGACCAATCAAGAATCTATCAACCTCTGCCTTAAGTATACACAAAAGCTTGGCTTCCACAGCTGCCTGTGGCAAAGAATTCCACAGATTTTCCACTTGCTGACTAAATTACTTGAGGATTTGGATATTCTTTTGAAAATACAATTTTAAACACATTCACTTTTCATTTGTTTATTTTTGAGTAATTTGAATTGGTTTATTGTCACATGTACCAAGATAAGGTGAAAAGCTTTGTTTGCTTATCCCCAGATGGATTGTGCTTTACAGAATACAGTATATTGAGGTTGTGAAAAGGAAAACAGAATGCGGAATATTTATTTATTTATTTAGCCCTTCCAGCCTTTCAAACCGTGCTGTACTAGTAACCCCCAACCTCTCTGATTTAACCCTCACCTAATCAAGGGATAATTTACAATGATCAATGAACAAACCAGGTACATGTTTGGACTATGGGAGGAAGCCAGAGCTTCCATAAGAAACCCATGCTTTCCAGGGGGGAGGATGTTATAGAGACTCCTTACGGATGACTCCGGAATTGAACTTTGAACTCCAACACCTCAAGTTGTCTCTCTCCACAGATATTGCTTGTCCAGATGGGTAATTTCACCATTACCTTTTACTGGTAGCAACTGCTGTGTTCTGTATCTCATAGTTCCAAACTCCCTTTCTCCTTGTTCCTGTTCTCATCAATCTCCAATTTACATTTCCTTCTATCAGATAAAGTTATTAACAAGTCTTTGCCACTCACCCTCAGCCACCACTAGCACTATTTGTGCCTTCCATCTCTTCTGGTCTCTATCCAATATCAGATGTTTCCTTTACTTTTTACTTGCAGCCCGCTACCTTGTTTCTCTACAACTTATGTTTTTATATGAGACCATTGAATTGAAATGTTCATACTTCTTCTATCTTTATTTCACTGTAGATCCGACTGCTCCTACTGAGTGTTTCTAGCATTTTGTGTTTTTATTTCATATTAGAATCCTTATATTTCTAGATAAATTGCAGGAATTTTATAGAACACCAGTTGACAATTGCAACTTCTGTACAACCAGAAGGCATGGGTGACCCTGATCTGAAGGATGCTGGCTCAGGTAAGGACCTTCACCAATTAAACACAGGGTACATTTTCCTTGAGAGTATTTGAAGACATACACAATATGAAAGAATCTAGCTGAAATCATTACAATTTTCTTTGTCACTGAGTCAGTTTTTGAGTGATATTTCACCTGGTTATGGAAATAGCTTCCAATGGAATGAACTAATGCTGGTCTTCCATTATCCTGGTGCAAGGGACAGCCAATCTATCTATCCAATCAGAACAAGATAATCTCCTGTTCTGGCTATTCTTTCCACACCCTTTGCCTAACCACCCTGCTTCCTCTCTTGTGCACATTGCCACTTGTGACAGGATGTGAAAATAAATCAGGTTAAACCTCATGTTACATCAGGAGCACTCCACTCAAGCACTTTATTACCAAGGCTTGTTTGACATCAGGTAAAGAATAAGTAGGCTTTCTTTCAAGTAAATATTGGAAAGACTAAAGTTCTTTGCTTGTTTACTGTCTAATGGTAAGCTATGGTAAATGTTGTATTGGCACACTATAAACTCAAGCTGTCTTTGCTTTTCTTGTCCTGTCCCTGCTTTGCAATCTCTTTTATTTTAAGCTCATCCAAAATTCTGCCAGCTTTCTTCTAATTTGCCCTAATCCCCTACACTACTCCACAATTCAGTGCTCACTGAACTGAAACGATTCTTCACTCAGCAACATCTTGATTTCAAAATGTTCATCCTTGTTCTCAGTGAGTGCAGTGCCCAGTTTTTCAAGAAACTACAATAATTACTATTCCTTCCATACTTTCTGAAACATCTATACATGGGGGAAGATTTGACCCTTGTAAATACCTGCATTTGAATATCCGAGTCTGTTTTCAGCTACTAAATTTTATTTTCTATTCATCCTCCTCCTGCATTTGGAATACTGTTCAATAAGTAAATCTAATACATCATTAGGTGGGAACATGTAGACTTGGTGAATAGTTAAGAGTACCAGCTTGTGGTTAGAGTGCAGGCAGAATTGTAACATGTCAAAATAAACAAACTGTTATAACGAATTTAGTCTCAGAGTAATTCCAGTTTCTTGTTAAGACCATAAGACCATTAGGCCATTTAGCCAACGAGCTGGCTTCACCATTTCATCATGGCTGATCAATTTCCCTCTCAACCCCATTCTTTTCCCATTACCTTTCATGCCCTGACTAAATTAAGAATCTATCAACCTTCACCTTAAATACTCCCAGTGATCTGGCCTCCACAGCTGCCTGTGGCAAAAAAAACACCACAGGCTCACCACCCTCTGGCTAAAGATATGACACGGTTCCGGGTGACAGATAAATCTCCGACCCTCGCGCTCTCTGCTCCCCTGGGACCCTCTTGCCGATTTTCTGATTACCACTGCACGCCCGATAGGGATCGCTGCTCTCTCTCTCTCTGGCTCCTTTCTCGGAGCAAAGCATTTAGATGCAATATGACCCACCTTTCCACAATTAAAACAGGTTAAACCAGGAAATCTCCAGGTTTCCTGCCTGTTATCCTCACTTTTTCTGCTAGCTCCCGGCGGGATCTCCGCCTCAGCCAGCGGGCTTTCCCTACCATTCCGACGGTCTCTCGGGTAACTTTTTGGCGAGGAAAACTTTGTCTTGTGGGTTAGGGCATATTCATCTGCGAACCTAGCAATTTCTGAGATGGACTGATTCGTCCTCTCATTTAAATACATTCGGATCTCTTCCGGAACACAACCTTTAAATTCCTCAATCAAAAATAACTCCCTGAGACGCCCATAATTCTCGGCCACCTTTTCCGCGGTGCACCAACGGTCCAAGAGCACACCCTTCTCATGGGCTAGCTCGGTATACATTTGATTCCACCCTTTCCTTAAATTTCGGAACCTTTGTCTATACGCCTCAGGTACTAACTCGTAACCTCGGAGAATGGCCTCCTTTACTTGGTCATAATTCCCTTCCCCTTCTGGGGGCAACGCGGCATATGCCCGCTGTGCTTTCCCTCGTAACACACTTTGTAACAACGCCACCCACTGCTCTCTGGGCCACTTCTGATTCACTGCCACCTTTTCAAAAAACAAGAAGTAACTATCAACATCCATCTCCTCAAAAGGGGGGACCAACCTCAACGCCCGACTAACATCAAATCCCTCCTCTCTCTCTTGCCCTTGAGCTTTTCGCTCTTGCTTTCGCCTGTCCAGCTCCAATTCATGGCTCCTTTGTTTCTCTTTCTCTTCTGCTTCTAGTTGCTTTAGTTTGAACGCCTGCTCCCTTTCCTCAGCCTTTTCCTTTGCAGCGCGTTCCTCAGCCCGTTCCTTTTCCTTTGCAGCCTGTTCCTCAGCCTTTTCAGCTGCTTCTAGCTGCTTTACTTTAAGATCATGTTCCAACCTTACTTTCTCCAACTCTACCTGATCTGTCCCACTCGCTAATCTCTTTTCGGGGCTATTTTCCAAATCCTCAGCTGCAAACACCTCCTTTTCAATGTAATACTGATTTATGACCCTTCGCACTTCCTGCTTTTTCATTGATGACCTCACCTCTGCGAGGTCTAACCCCTTTGCCAGATTTACCAAGTCTGATTTGGTAGCCGTGCCTAGCGCCTCTACAGTCGGGTTTCTCATAAATTCACCCACATCCATCTTTGCTGGTTTCCTGTCTGGCTACCTGCGTAACCAGATTTAAGTTTGGACTTACAGCCCGATTCACTGACCCTCCCCTTTGGTTTCAAATCCGGGACGAGCACCCCACTTGTTACGTTCCCCAGTAACCGGGTGACTTACCAGCAAAGATAGATAGGTCCGCTGAAGCCTGGTGCTACTATTTTCAAATGTTTTTATTTATAAAGGGGCACAAACGTATGGTTACTACAAAACATTCAGATCATATACATCGTCAAAACTCAATCTAAAGCACAGGTGTAGTAATAATCAATCAAAAATGAGCTCTATCGTTGTCTAGGGGATACTGAGTCCACTGGAATATAAGAGTCACTCAAAGTCTGCAGGCTTCCCCGTTTCGGGAACCGCTGACATTTCACGTGTTGGATAGAGAGAGAAGGAACACTTGCCCGTCGTCTTTGCGAAGCAAATCCCTGTTGTTAGTTAAAACGGTTTGTCCTTTGGTTCCAGCCACAGACTCCCGATCCGGAATCTAACGCACGTGGCTTCCTTCAAAATGGCTTCCTGCTCCGACGGGAAGCACTATCGTGTCTTCTTCGTGTGTCTCCTTGGTGCGTCTGAGGCCCCGCCTCGGCAGCCCACCTTTTATCTGGACTGGCAGGGTTGTCGATGTCCATCAGGGTCGGGGGGCGAGGCACTCTTTCCCCCATCACCCATCTCACCTTGCCCTGAGGGTCTGCACGTAGGCCAGTTCCTTATTCCACAAAGGTGTCTCCCAAGACAATGGCTATGTCCAAGGCTTTTGTCTTGTTGAGCGACCAGCCCACATTCCAAACCATAAGGCTCTCTCTCTCTCTCTCTCTTGCGATTCTCACAAAGGAGGGGGCTGAGGTCATAACAGACCATAAGACCATTAGGCCATTTGGCCAACGAGTTGGCTTCACCATTTCATCATGGCTGATCCATTTCCCTCTCAACCCCATTCTTTTCCCATTACCTTTCATGCCCTGACTAATTAAGAATCTATCAACCTTCACCTTAAATACTCCCAGTGATCTGGCCTCCACAGCTGCCTGTGGCAAAAAAACACCACAGGCTCACCACCCTCTGGCTAAAGATATTCCTCCTCCTCTCCGTTCTAAATGGATGCCCCTCTATTTCGAGGCTGTGCCTTCTGGTCCTATACTCCCCAACCAAAGGAAACAATCCTCTTCACATCCACTCTATCTAGGCCTTTCAAGTTTGATAAGTTTCAATGATATCCTCCCTTATTCTTTTAAGTTCCTGTGTACTGGACCAGAGCCTTCAATTGCCACTCTTATGATAACCCTTTCGTTCCCAGAATCATTCTTGTAAACCTCCTGTGAACCCTCTCCAATGTCAACACATCCTTTCTTAAATAAGGGGCCCAAAGCTGCTCACAGTACTCCAAGTGAAGCCTTATCAGTGCCTTGTACAACCAAAGCATTACATATTTGTTTCTATATTCTAGCCCTCTTGAAATTAATGTCAGCATTGCACTCACCTTCCTCAGCAATGATTCAACCCGCAAATTAACCTTTAGAGAATCCTGCATGAGGACTCCCAAATCAATTTGCATGTCTAGTTTTTCATTTTTCCCTGTTTAGAAAATAATCTATGCTTTTATTTCTTCTACCAAAGTGCATGACCGTACACTTCCCGACACTTCCCATCTGCCACCTCTTTGCCCATTCTCCTAATCTGTCTAAGACCTTCTGCAACCTATCTGCTTCCTCAACTCTACCTACCCTTCCACCTATCTTCTTATCATGAACAAAATTGGCCACAAAGCCATTTCATCATCTAAATCATTGACATACAGTGGAAAAAGAAGCAAATCCAGTACAGATCTCTATGGAACTAGTCACTGGCAGCCAATCTTTATTCCCACTCTTTGCTTTCTGCTAATATCCAGGTATATTGTTAATACAATATTTGCTATATTGTTAAATATAGTCAGCTGGTAATGGGGCAGTTGGTATTTTATTTATGAGACCTTACTTGTCAAAGGATGATAATGAAGCAACAATGCCAGTTAGTAGTGTTGTGATTTTAAACTGCAGGTTTCTGATTGGAATAAATGAGGAAATTAAACTTTCTTGGTGTATAGCTACCTTTATATAAGTATGCCAAAAGTGTGTCTGTTTACTGATGTATGCCTGTGGAATAAATTAAGTCTTCTTGTTGATTCTTTAGTCTGAATGTGCATTTAAAATATTCTAATTTTGTCATCTTAAACATGGAGCCGTTAATTTAGGAGGAAAAAGAGCAAATGCGTTGATATCAGTACCAGTCGATGTGATGGATACACTCCGGTGCTTTAGGGAAACTTTTTTCAATGCAAGTTATGTCAGTTCTGCACTCAGGCATAGCAGAAAGCTCCATGCATTACTCCTGGCTTACACACAGCAGAGTAAGTGAAAATCTTATCACATTATTCATATATAGTTTAATCAACACTCTAATTAATTGTTATTGCATTGCAGTAATTTATCATAAGTCCAGACTGCAAATAAAACATACCATTATGGATAAGAGTTTTCTTCAGCCTCTGTATTGTATCTAATACTGAGCAATGCATTTCAGTAAGGATGTGAAGCTTTGCAGAGGGTACAATAAATTCACAGGAATGATTTCTAGTATTTTTTCTGTGAAATGGGATTAATGTAGAGTTAGTGTAAACAGGTAGTTGATGGTTGGCATGGACAATGGGCTGAAAGGCCTTCACTAGAATACTACAGCACAGTACATACAGGCCCTTCAGTGCTCAATGTTGTGCCGACCCATATATTCCTTAAAAAAAGTACTGAGCCCACACTACCCCATAACCCTCTATATTTTTTTCATCCATGTGCCTGTCCAAGAGGCTCTTAAATACCCCTAATGTTTTAGCCTCCACCACCATCCCTGGCAAGTCATTCCAGGCACCCATAACCCCCTGTGTAAAAAACTGACCCCTGATGTCTCCCCTAAACTTCCCTCCCTTAACTTTGTATATATGCCCTCTGGATGATGCTGAAGATGTTCTACGAGGCTGTGGTGGCCAGTGGTATCATGTTTGCTGTTGTTTGCTGGGGCAGCAGGCTGAGGGTAGCAGACACCAACAGAATCAACAAACTTATTCGTAAGGCCAGTGATGTTGTGGGGGTGGAACTGGACTCTCTGACGGTGGTGTCTGAAAAGAGGATACTGTCCAAGTTGCATGCCATCTTGGACAATGACTCCCATCCACTTCATAATGTACTGGTTAGGCACAGGAGTATATTCAGCCAGAGACTCATTCCACCGAGATGTAACACTGAGTGTCATAGGAAGTCATTCCTACCTGTGGCCATCAAACTTTACAACTCCTCCCTCAGACACCCTGTGCCAATAGGCTGGTCCTGGACTTATTTCCACTTGGCATGATTAACTTATTATTTAATTATTTATGGTTTTATATTGCTATATTTCTTCACTATTCTTGGTTGGTGCGGCTGTAATGAAACCCAATTTCCCTCGGGATCAATAAAGTATGTCTATCTGTCTGTCTGGTGTTTGCTAATCGTGCTCTGGGAAACAGGTACTGGCTATCCACCCTACCTGTGCTTCTCATAATCTTGTAGACCTCTATCAAGTCCCCTCTCATCCTTCTATGGTCCAAAGAGAAAAGTCCCAGCTCATCTAACCTTGCCCCATAAGACTTGTTTTCCAATCCAGGCAACACTGTTGTGGGCTGAATCAGAGGTGGTGGGAATCTACATACAAGAGGGAGATTGAAAATCTGGTTGAATGGTGCCACAAGAACAATTTCTCACTCATTGTCAGCAAAATTAATGAGCTGATTATTGACTACAGGTGGAGAAAAATGGAGGTTCATGAGCCAGGCCTCATCAGGGATCAGAGGTGGAGAGAGTCAGCAACTCTAAATTCCTCAGCATTATCATTTCAGAGGATCTGTCCAGCATGTAATTACCATTACAAAGAAGACATGGCAGCACCTCTGCTTTCTTAGATTTGGAATTTCATATAAAACTTTGACAAAATTCTATAGATGCATGGAAAGTTTACTGACTGGTTTCACCATGGCTTGTTATGAAAGTACAAATGCTCTTGAATGGGGAAAAAAGTATGAATAGTAGTGGATACAGCCCAGTAAAGCCCTTCCCAGCATTGAGCACATTTGCAGGAAAGCAGCATCAAGGACCTCCACCATCCAGGCCTTGCTGCTTATTGCTGTCATCAGGAAGCAGGTACAGGAGCCTCAAGTCCCACACCAACAGTTAGTACCATCCACGATCATGCTCTTGAACCAGGGGACTTCAATACCCCAACTAGAACTGATTTCAAACCCATGGACTCACTTTTATGGGTTCTCAATATATATAATTTTTATTCTTGTTATCTTTTTGTAATTGCACAGTTTATGGCCTTTTGCATATACACTGTTTCATTTAATTCATTACTGAACACTTAATTTTCAATTTACTGTGAATGTCCACAAGAAAATTAATCTTAGGGTAATATCTGGTGATGTATATGTAGTTTGATAATAAGTTACTTGAACTTTGAACAAGGCAGGGGAATGTGTAATATGTGCTAGGTACTAAAAAGTATAAAGGAACAAAGAGATTTTGGAGTATACATTCATTTATCCCTAAAGGCAGAAGAAAGGATAGGATGTAGGTAGGTAGGATAGTTGAGAACAAGAAGCTATTTCCACAAACTGAAAAGACATAGATTTAATTGGTTAAAGAGGGGAATTAAGCAAAAGAAAAATATCCCTAGCGAATAATGGAGCTTTGCAACCCATGACCTTAGATCCAAAATATATTTGACAGAGAGGAGCAGGATTAATGTTGTTATATTACCAAGACCTGGATTAGCAAACCTGAAGATTGGATTTGAATCTTATTGTAGCAGTTGGACAATTAATATCAGCTAATTAAGTCAATCTGTAATAAAAATGTGCTGATATCAGTAGCCCTGAAATAACACATTTGGTTCATGTCCCGGCTGTAGCTGGGCCATTAATGTCTCAGGACTCAGAGCAGCAGAAATGATCCAGCAGGCCATTCATTTAGTTGTACCAAAATGGCAACAAACCTGGATTGGAGACCCAGCATTAAAGGCATCAGTTCTCCTCTCTCCCCAGCTTGAAGATCAAGAGCTCAGGATGATGTGAACATGGGGAGAGAGTGGGGGCCAAGTTTGGGCAACAACAAGAATGAAGCACAACACAGTCCATTAACAGGACATAGAATAATTATTATCACAGTACAATTAAGCATTAAGCAGTGCTGAGGTTACTTTATAAGTCATGAGAAAAATCATGAACAGAAAGAAAGGCTGTACAGTATTTTACAGTAACTTTATTTTTTGTGTGGTAAATTTCAGTAAGGTAAATTGTGATTAAAGACTATAATTAAATACTGGTTATATTTTAGGGCGGAGAGACATTCTGAGACAAAGTTCAGGAAAAGTTGACTTCAGTTCAACACCAACTCACATTGAACATTCCATGCCTACTGATCTGACCAATGAAGATTTTCATTTGTTTGTTAATGTTCTGAGTAAGCCATTGCCATGGTCACAGGTGTCGCTTGTGATTTTATCATATGACAAAACCATTGGTAAGATGTGCATTGTTCCTTCTAGGTCTTAGATGTTTTTATGCTGTGATTCTGCCTATTATGGACATTCATTTAAGCTTGTTTAGAGAAATAAGACAATATGTACTTAATATGAATGGATTAGTATAGCTGATTAGTATAGTCATCTGATTAGATGTTGGATGCCCTCAGTTTTAATGTTTATAATTTTATCAATTACTGATGCCTTTATAGTCAATTAGCCTGGAACAAGGAGACACAAGAGACTACAGATGCTGGAATCTGGAGCAACAAACTAGATGCTGAAGGAACTCAATGGGTCTGGCAACATCAGTAGAGGGAATTGGAGAATCTCATCCTGAAACATTTACTGTCCATCTTCCCTCCACAGATGTTTGTTGCAGCCCATTGGATAAGGTGTGAAGAGCATTGATAGCTTAATGGAGGGGAGTAAAACTTAAGCTTATGTTCTCTTGGTGATAGAAAATCCCTTATTTTCAATGTACCTTCTCCATGAAAAAAAGTACAGAATAAAAAAAACAATTAGATTATGGCAACGAAAAGGAAATAATAATTACATCCAATCTGAATAAATGTTACCTTTGAATGTTAAACAGTCAGCTGTCACTCTATATTTAAAGTTATTTCTTTTATCTATTAGAGTTGCTTCGAGCAAATGGCCAGAACAGTTTGTGTGCACAGGCCCTACATGAACAAGGAAACCTTCATTTCTATAAAGCTGGGAAGAGGTAATTTTCCAATTTTTGGACAATTGAACTCCATATTATCCTGAAATGCTGTGGATCCAGGTGATTGGCAAGAAATGCCAGCTCTTCTCCACTGATGCTGCTTATCCAGTTTGGTGTTTCTAGTATTTCCAGGTGCCTTCTCTCAAACCCCACTGCTTGTCTAACTTCGTTTCATGAGGATAAGAATGTCTTAATATACCATTTGATAAACAGAGGAAGTTTGTTCTCCCAGTGATTAATACTGGAATGACAATTTTAAAAAATTCCAAATTCAAAAAAAATTCAGAAGCTAGAAGTTCTCAATATGAATTTAATGTAGGTATTTAATGTTACAATGCCACTTTTGCCTTTTATCCACCAGAATTTTGGAGGTTAATCTTCAAATTGTACTTCTAATTTTTGGCCCATCAAGTGCGTGCAGGTAGACAGTGCAATTGCATCAATCCCATTCCTCCATTATGTAGTTGCGCGCAACGCACTACTGAAGAAACACACAGAGGCAGAGAGAGCTGAACTCAGAATGCCTTTACTGATTCAAAATTGTGCGCTTAAATCTCCCCTCCCTGTGACCCGCGGGGCGGATGTGACGTCAGACTGAACCCGGAAGGGTAGTTGCCCCGAGTGGGTAGTTCCAAACGTGTCTGCCCGCAGCTCCCGATGGCGGTTCGAGTCCCGCGTGTGCGGGCCACCACACCCTACAATTTATTTTCTTTTACTTGTCCATCAATTTCACACTGATTCTCCTACCACTTACCTACACTAGGGGCAGTTTGCAGCGCACAACCAGTTTTACCAGCTACATGTTTTTGGATATGGGAGGAACCAGAGCACCTGGAGAAACATGCAGACTCTACATAATAAGCACTGAACAGGTAGTGCTGGAGTTGAAAGTCAGGAGTGCAGCTTGTTGAACCACTGGGCCACCCACAAAATCCTACACATTCCAAGAAGGTTGCCATTGTAAACCCCACAAAAATGGACTGAAATGTCTGAGCTTTATTTCCTCAAACTTAAGTGAGAATTATTTTTTCCTAACTCAAGAGACCTGAGGCCAATTATACAGTATTTAACGCTACTCCGGCAAAGAGCAGCAGAGAATTAACTATAGATTTCAAACTGTTCCAACAAAAAATCTGATTTGGCATTGTGTGTGAAGGGGAATATCAGGTTAAAAAACAGAAAATGATAGGAAGATTCAGCAGGTCATGTCACTTCTGTGGGGAGATTAAAACATGAAATATCATGAACTTGAAATGTTGACCTGCTTTTTCACGCTTTATTTGTTCTTTTCCATGTTTCCATCATCTGTAGTTTATTGCTTTTCAGAGCAACACACATAAAATTGCTGGAGGAACTCAGCAGATCAGGCAGCATCCATGGAAATGAATAAACAGTCAATATTTCAGGCCAAGACGCTTTATCAGGACTATTTAGTTAATGATTTCTCATTTCATCTATCTCAGGTTTACTAGATCTGTTGGGAGTGGTTTAACCTAATATGGCAGGGGGATGGAAACCAGTATAATAGAGTTGAGGATGACCCAGCAGGTTTACAAGTAGATGATGGATGTAGCATGAAGGTAAGGAAGGACAAGCCAATGATTGGGTACAAATGCAGACAGAGGAAAGAGCTAAGTTGTACCACAGAGGCAAAATTCAAAAGGGCGAAGAATGCAGGACTGAAAGTGCTGTACTTACATGTGTGTAGCATTTGGAATACGGTGGACGAATTCATGATACAATTAGAGATCGGTCGCTATGACGTTGTGAGCATCACTGAGTCATGGCTGAAAGAAGGCCATACTTGGGAGCTTAATATCAAACGATATATGTTGCATTGAAAGGACATGCAGGACAGCATAGGCGATGGTGTGGTGTGGCTCTGTTGGTAAGAGATGGAACTACATCTAGGGTCAGAGAATGTTGTATCTTTGTGGGTGGAGTTAAACTGCAAAGGTAAAAAAACCATTATGGGAATCTTGTATAGGCCTCCAAATAGTAGCCAAGATGTGGAGTTGAAATTGCAAAGGGACCTGGAAAAGGCATGTAATATGGGTAATGACACAATTGTAATGGGGAACTTCAATATGCCAGGGGATTGGGAAAATCAGGTTGGAGTCGGATTGCGAGGGAGTGAATTTGTTGAATACCTGCAAGATGGCTTTCTAGAGCAGCTTGTGCTTGAGCCTACTCAGGGAAAGGCTATCTTAGATTGGGCATTGTGTAATAACACAAATCTTATTAGGGAACTTAATGTAAAGGAACCCTGAAAAGGCTGTGGTCATATTATGATTGAATTCAGACTGCAATTCAAGAGGGAGGAGCATAAGTCACATGTATCAGTATTGCAATGGAATAAAGGGAATTATAGAGGCATGAGAGAGGAGCTTGCCCAGGTAAATTGGAGGTAGATACTGGTGGGGATAATGGCAGAGCAGAGAGGTTCTGGGAATAGTTCTCAGGGTGCAGCACAAAAGAAGTTGTTCTCAAACGGCAGGGGTAGGTAACCGTGGCTGACGGGAATTTAAGGACTGTGTAAAATCCAAGGAAAGGTCAGATAATGTAGCAGAAGTTGGATAATTGGGTAGGTTTTTAAATCCAACAAATGGCAATGAAAAAAGCTATAAGAAGGAAAAAGATTAAATATGAGGGCAAACTAGCCAATAATATAAAGCAGGATATTACATTTTTTCAGTTATATAGAGAGTAAAAGGGAGGTGAGAGTTGATATTGGATCACTGGAAAATTATGCTGGTGAGGTAGTAATGGGGGACAAAGAAATGGCAGACGAACTTAATAGGTATTTTGCATCAGTTTTCACTGTGGAAGCCACTAGCCGTGTACTAGAGGTCCATAACTGTCAGGGAGCAGGAATGAGTGCCATTGCTATTACAAAGGTAAAACTGCTAGGCAAACTGAAAGGTCTTAAGGTGGATAAGTTACCTGAACCAAATTGTCTACATCCCAGAGTCCTGAGAGAGATTGCCAAAGAGGTAACAGATGCATTGGTCATGATCTTTCAAGAATCACTTGATTCTGGCATGGTCCCAGAGGATGAGAAGATTGCAAATGTCACATCCACTCTTTAAAAAGGGAGGAAGGCAAAAGAAAGGAAATTATAGGCCAGTTAGTCTAACTTCAGTGGTTAGGAAAGTGTTGGAGTCTATTATTAAGTTTGAGGTTTCGGGGTACTTGGAGACTAATGATAACATAAGTTAAAGTCAGCATGGTTTCTGTAAAGGGAAATCTTGACTAACAAATCTGTTAGAATTCTCTGAGGAAGTAACAAGCAGTGTAGACAAAGGAGAGGTAGTGGATGTCATTTACTTGGATTTTCAGAAGGCATTTGATAAGGTGCTAGACACGAGGCTCCTTAACAGGATAAAATTCTATGGCATTGCAGGAAAGATACTGGCATGGATAGAGGAATAGCTGACAAGCAGGTGGGAGGGAGTGGGAATAAAGGGGGCCTTTTCTGGTTGGCTGCCATTGACTAGTGGTGTTCCTAAGAGGTCAGTATTGGGACTGCTACTTTTCACATTGTTTGTCAGTGATTTGGGTAATGGAATTGATGACTTTATGGCAAGGTTTGCAAATGATGAAGAGGGGGTAGAGAGCAATGCGATTGCAGCTGGACTTAGACAAATTGGAAGAATGAGCAAAAAGTGGCAGATGGAATACAATGTTGAGAAATGTATGATAATGCATTTTGGTAAAAGGAACAATAGTGCGGACTATTATCAAAATGGGGAGAAGGTGCAGAGAGTTAGGTGTCCTTGTGCAAGACTTCCAGAAGGTTAATTTACAGGTTGAGTCTGTGGTAAAGAAGGCAAATGCAATGCTGGCATTTATTTCTAGGGGAATAGAATATAAAAGCAAGGAGATAATGCTGAGCCTTTAAAAGACACTAGTCAGGCTGCACGGAGTATTGTCAACTGTTTTGGACTCATTATCTCGGAAAGGATGTGTTGTCATTGGAGAGAATCCAGAGGAGGTTCATGAAGATGATTCCAGGAATGAAGGAGTGTTTGGCAGCTTTGAGCCTGTACTCACTGGAATTTAGAAGAATGTGTGGGGATCTCATTGAAACCTACCAAATGTAGAAAGGACTAGATAGGGCGGATGTGAAGAGGATGTTTCCTATGGTGGGGGTATCCAGAACTAGAGGGCACAGCCTCAAAATTGCAGCTTGACCTTTCAGAGCAAAAGTAAGGAGGAATTTTTTAGCCAGAGAGTAGGAATCTGTTGAATGCTCTGCCACAGACTGCGGTGGAGGCCAAGTCCATGGGTATATTTAAGGCAGAAGTTGATCGTTTCCTGATCAGTCAGGGCATCAAAGGATATAGCGGGAAGGTAGGTGTAAGGGGTTGAGTGGGATCTGGGATCAACCATGATGGAATGGTGGAACAGACTCAATAGGCTGAATGGCCTAATTCTGCTCCTATGTCTTATGGTATCACCTCTGTTTTTCTCTCCCTCCAAATTTGTGAAACAGTGTTTCTCCCACCATCCAGTTTGTTGTTCCCTTGCTCTCTCCTTCCCCTTCCCTAGACTCTTCTTTCTTGCTACTTCCCCTTGTTTACAGTTTCCACCTCTCCCTAACTCTTTCCTTTGCACCTTCTCTAGTTTGCACTGCTTCTTCCCTCTCCCTCCTTTCCTCCCTTGCTTGTATGAGTTCCCCTGTCTTCCAGTACTGTAGGATGCTTCTTTATCCTTAGAAGGATTTTATTCTTCTCAATTGATTCTTAATCAAGATCCTGTTTTTCTGTCTCTTTCCCATTCTTCAATTTGTAGTTTAATTTTTCACCCTCCTTCCATAGTTCCCTCAAGATTTGTGTTCCCATGTAATTTGCAGGCTTACATTTGCAAATACACGGGATGTGCAGGACAGCAAGTTACTGGAAACATGAGTACTTTGCAGCAAGTAACATTCTTCCTAGGTTGTCAGGAGTAGCACTTTGGTGACCAGCCAACATTCCCACTTGTAGGTTTTGTCATGCTAATGTTTAATTGCCTACTATGGGACAAATTTATTTTTTTTCAGGCACGCTTTCAGATGTTGGTCTCAAGCAATTGATATGGCCTTGAATGTGACTGACTTTATAAATAACTGGCAAGACATGGAAAGCAGCGGCATTTCATTTAAGCATTCCAAAGATTTTAGTGAAGCCCTGCTATCTCGAGCTGGTATCTGGGGGTGTCTATTGGCTGGAGTCTTAACTGCAAAAATAGCTCAGTAAGTATGGCAAGCCACAGGTATTATATTTGTTTCTATAGTAAGTAAGAAACCAAAAGTTATTCGTTATTGTGTTTGTCAAAATTAAATTTACGAAGTTGCACACATCAAATGTATGTCTCAGAAAAGACGAGGAATTTAAACAGGAGACTATTTTGCTCCTTAATAAAGAGAAGAAAAGATAAAGATTTTTAAAGATTAGCTTTATTTGTTACACGTATGCACACTGAAATATACAATGAAATGTGTCATTCTTAATACTGAGGATTGTTCTGGGCAGCCTGCAAGTGTTGCCGCACATCCGGTGCCAACATAGCGTGCCAACAGCTCACTAACTCTAAACATGCATCTTTAGAAAGTGGGAGGAAACTGAAACACCCAGGGGAAACCTATACAGTCATGGCCAGAATATACAAAATTGTTACAGACAGTGGTAGAATTGACCCTGTAATAGTGTTACGCTAACCGCTAAGCTACCATGCCACCCTGATATTTTTGTTGAGAGAAAAAGAGATGAGTGCAGTGACATCAACATGGAGATGTACATTTATTTGATTAACCAACCTTGGAAGGTGTTCTTCCATTTTAAAATTTGCTTTTGATACATTGTCCTAGTATTTATTTTGTTTTTTTATTCTTGCATGGGGTATGCATGGTGATGAGACACTTTCTTGAATAATTATAGATAATAGTAGAGCATTAAAGTCATTCAGCACAGAACAGGCCTTCGGCCCACCTAGATCATTCCATCTTTAAAATATGGTTGAAAAATAGAACACCCAGAGGAAACATTCAGATTCAAATTCAGTTTATTGTCATTTAGAAACCACAAATACAATGCAGTTAAAAAATGAGACAACGTTCCTCCAGAATGATATCACAAAAGCATATGACAAAACAGACTACACCAGAAAACCCACATAACGTTTGGCAATCCCCAATCCAGAGTCTGGAGAGGCTGCTGCGTATTAATATCGCGCTACCGTCTTAGCGCGTTCCACGGAAAGGAGCTCCAAATCCACCAGACAAAACAAGACCAAAAACTAAAGCTACAAGACCTGCACAAAACCACATAGTTACAACAGTGCAAACAATAGCATAATTGATAAAAAAACAGACCATGGGCACAGTAAAAATAGTCCAAAGATGTTAAAGGACTGTAAGTTCAAAAGAAATCACCACACAGTTTTCACAAGTCCCCAGGGTCCCGACAGACTCGCCATCCCACGCCAGCGGCAGAAGGGAATACCCCTGCTATGGACTTCCACGGAGCCGCCTGACTCAGCCTCGCAGACGCAGCACACACCGAAAGCGACCTGACCGCAGCAGCCTCCGAGTCCGTCGAACCTCCGAGCCGACAACCATCCCCTCCGGCACAGCTTCTCCGAGCACCATCCTCTGCCGAGTGTATTAAGACGGCCCCGCCAACGGCCATCGGCAACGCAACCCCAAGGACTGGGGGCCTGTTCTTCCCAGCAGAGTCCCGGACCTCACAGCAGCAGCAGCAATGAAGAAGGTCTTCCTGGAGATTTCTCGATGTTCCTTCGTGCTCCCACATCTGTTTTCAATCGATTATGATTGCGCACAGCACCCCACTTCACAAATAACAGATAATCAGCTCCGGAGTGGCTGCTGTAAGCTGCGTCGCGCCGCCATCTTGGAAATATGTTGTTTACTCCACAAACACAGCACCAGAAGTCAGGATTAGACTCTTGTCACTGCAGCTGTTCTAGCTACAACATTGTACTTCTGTAACATTTATTCTCACAGTTCATTTTGGTAGGATTTTAACCAATTTTTAATGAGGAAATTTTCAGTCAGGTCGGTTTGTAATGGAACTTCAAGACAGTGCTGTTTGCATAAGACTGCTTCCCTGGGGGTGGGGTAGATATTGAGAGGCTGAATTGTGCTGTTTAAGAGGCCTGTAAGATCTGCTGTAGTGCTTGTTTTAATAGTGCAGTCTATGGCAATGGTATGGCAGTAGTGGAAGGTGCTAGATTGGGTGCCCAATGAATTAATTGCTTTAGCTTGGATGTTGTTTCAGCTAATGGAGAGCATTCCAGCATTTTGAATATGCCTTGTAGATGTAATGGCTTTGAGGAAGTGACTTAAGAATAGCCAGCCTCGAGCCTTCTCTTATACAGTTGTTGCAGATAAGTCATTGGCTAATGATCAGGATATTGTGGGATATTTGCCACTAAACGTCAGTAACATGTGCTATGGGCTGTGTGCTATTTATGAATGTTGGTACTGTGTTTTGCATCTTGGACCTGGATGAACGCTGTTTCATTTGGCTGTATTCATGTGTACGGTTGAATGATAATTAATCTTGAAATTAAACTTGACAATCTCTTCCTTAATCGTTGCCTGGCATAAGGCACTATGGTAACATAGCGGTTAGCATGACGCCATTACAGCTCGAACCATTTGGAGTTCAATTCCAGTGCCTCCTGAAAAGAGTTTTTTTGATGTTCTGCATTGGTTTCCTCTAGGTGCTCCAGTTCCCTCCCAGTATGTTATTTGGTCATTGTAAATTGGTAAAGGGGTTAAGGGTTACCCAAAGTTGCATGTGCACTAACCTTGTCTACCATCCTCCTGTGAGGAGCATTGTTGAAAGCCTTCAAATAATCCAAATGCACTGCATCCAGTCATCTACTCCCAATGATATGAGTTCCCTTTCCTAAATCCACATTGACTCTAATCAAATCTATTAATACTTTCTTGAATTCAACCCTTTGTGTAAGTTTCTGCCATTGTCTTGACTGCCATTATCAGGCTGATAGGATTGTAGTTCTTTGTTTTCTTTTTGTCTACCTATACTGTTTTGAAAGTAAATTTTTTGTATTGACTTTTATATACTGTAACTACTGGCTGAATGAATTTGAATAATGAACACAGTTAGGTATAGTTCTTTTCACATGTTTATAAATGAAGGAATATATTTATATACATAAAAAAGCTCCAATTAAATTCACTTACTCCCTGTATCTTTATTAGTATTTCACTCTGTTTGCCATAACCATGTCTTTTGTTAAATAATAGCTTGTTCTTGTGATTTAGGTTTATTACATTATCGGACTTCAAATTCAAAATCAATTGCTGTATCTTATCAAGTTTTTTCTTTAAGGTAAATTATGATTATATGCCCTTTTTTATATTACCTGCAATCAGGGCTGCAATATTGTTGACATCACAGAAACGTGGTTGAAAAATGGGTGGGCCTAGCAACTCTATATCCCAGAGTATAGAACTTTCAAGTGAGACAATGGGGGATGTAAAAGAGAAGTTCAAAAGTCAAAATCAAAGTAAATTTATTATAAAAGTGTAGATATGTCACCATATACAACCCTGAGCTTCAATTTCTTGCAGGCATACTCCACAAATCCATAATAGATGGATTAGTGAATTAACCCCTTTGGTTCAAGAGCCTGATGGTTGAGGGGTAGTAACTATTCCTGAATCTGGTGGTGTGAGTTCTGAGGTTCCTGTACCCTCTTCCTGGTGGCAGCAGCAAGAAGAGAGTATGTTCTTGTTTTGGGGGTCTCTGATGATGGATGCTGTTTTCCTGCAACAGTGTTTTGTGTAGATATGCTCAAAGGTGGTGAGGGCTTTACCTGTGATGGATTGGGCCTATCCACCAATTTTTGTAGGAAACCGAAGGCCCATGAGCCAGTCCTTATTGGGAGATTAGAGGTGGAGAGGTCAACAACTTTAAATTCCTCAGTGTTATCATTTCAAAGGACCTGCTCTGGTTCCAGCATGTAACTGCCATTACAAAGAAAGCACGGTAGAAGTTTGCAAAGATTCACCATGTCATACTTGTGTGGTGGAGAGTATATTGAATAATTGCATCATGGCTTGGTAGGGAAACACCAATACCCTTGAATGGAAAAGCCTACAAAAAGTAGTGGATACAGCCCAGTTCATCACTGGTAAAGTCTTCCCTACCACTGAGCACACCTACATGGAGCACTGTTACAGAAAAGCAGCATCCATCATCAAGATTAACAAATGCAGAGAACCTTAGATGTTAAGGGATATTGAGGGTTACTTAAAGAGAAAAAAAGGAAGCACATGGTAGGTATGGAGAACTAAAGACAAGGGAGGCTTGTCAAGAGTATGTAAAGATGAAATTAGGAAGGCAAAGAGGAAGATAAATCTTAAGGCATTTTATAAGTATATTAGTG
The DNA here is from genome assembly GCF_048418815.1 of Hemitrygon akajei. Classification (NCBI taxonomy): domain Eukaryota; kingdom Metazoa; phylum Chordata; class Chondrichthyes; order Myliobatiformes; family Dasyatidae; genus Hemitrygon; species Hemitrygon akajei. The sequence goes on along the minus strand of NC_133137.1, from coordinate 41,872,529 downwards.
GCAAAAGACTTAACCAGGTTATTGACAAAAAATGGAGCAAAAAGGTTTCACTGAGGACCTAGGTGAATTCTTTTCATCAGTATTCACAAACAAGTGAACAGACTTTGTTGTTGGAGGGTCCAGCAAAGGTGAAGGTGAAAGTCTACTGCAAGTCTCCATAAATAAAGCAGTGGTACTTGATGCCTTAAGGAGGCTTTATATGGATAAATCTTCAGTGCGAGTTGAGATTTATACCAGACTGCTGTGGGAGGAAATGGAAAATATCAGTGTGGTTCTGGCTGAGATCTTCAAATCCCCACTGACAACAAATAAGAAACCAGATGATTGGAGGGCAACAAAAGTGGCACCTCTTCCTTAGAAAAGCAGCAGGAAAACCGTGGTTATTGTAGACCTGTGAGCCCAACATCATTTTTAAGGAAGTTATTGAAAATACTGAGGGTCAAAGTTAGTGATCATTCGGAAAAGCAGGGACTGATCAGGGATGGCCAATGTAGATTTGTTTTATATGGACTTTTGGAGACTGGTTCAAAATGTTTGATCCCTGTGCAAACCATTGCAAGTTCATAAATTTGCTCCAAAATGGGCTTGGGAATAGAAAATAGAGAATGATGGTGGGGGTTATTGTTATGATTATATACCTGTGATTAAAGGTGTTCTATAGGATCTGTGTTGTGACTCTTGCTGTTTGAAATACACATGCTCAATTTCGATATAGATGTAGGAGATGTGATCAGTAAGTTCACCCTTGACACAAAGATTGGTAGAGTTATTGATAGTATAGGGAGTAGTGAGTCTATGTGGTGAAATCTTAGTAAAATGGGCTGAGAAGTGGCACATGGAGTTCAACCCTGATAAATCAGAGGAGATGCTTTTTGGGAGTACTGATGAGACTAGGACATACACAATGGTGGATTTCCATCGAGTACTGAGGAGCAGAGAGACTTTGAAGTGGAACTCCAAAGTAGCTTGTTGGTTGCAAATGTGGACAGATAATATGGTTAAGAAAGCATATGGGATACTGGTCTTCATTAGTTGGGACACTGAATCCAAGAACAGGGAGATTTGCTCCAAATTTATAGAATCATGGTCAGACTTGTACTGTGTGCATTTCTGGTCAGCATACTATTGGAAAGATGTGATGGGCTAGAGAGGATGCAGAGAAAATTCACCAGGGTGTTGATTGGGGTGAACTGTTCAGTTATGAGGAAAGATCGGAGAAGGTAGGTCTATACTACCTGGAGCAGAGGAAGTTAAGAGGAGATGTAACTGAGACATTTAAAATATGAGGTATATATTGTAGGATATGGTACACTACTGGAGATTCTTCCCCACATCAGAGATGATAAATCCGGAGGACACAGTATTAGGATAAGGGGGAAAAAACTTAGAGGGGATTTGAGAGGAACCTGCTTCACCCAGCACATCATGAGTTCCTGGAACATATTTCCTGAGAGAGTGGTAGAAACAGAATTGCTGACAACAAATAGGAAGTGTCTAGATAAACACTGAAATTGCCTTGGCATAGAGGGTATGGAGCAAGTGCTGGATGTTGGGATTAATATGGAAGGGTGTCTGCTAGTCACCTTGGCTTGATTACATCCATTATGACTCTATGGCAATGCAGCATTTCACTGGGGATGTAAAAGACCAGTAGCTTCGCAATATTAATCAGAGAGGCCATTGATGCAGTGTGGTTAGATATCCCAGAAATAAGGCCATAAGGTGAAGTTTAGAAACCAAAAGGGGCAGTCACTTTCCTGGAAGTACATTGGAGACCTCCAAATGGTCAGTAGGAGGTACAGGAGCAGGATACAACCATTGGTGGCAAAATCTCAGATGGAGACAAGAGGACATACAGGAGCGAAATATACCAGCTAGTGGAGTGGTGTCGCAGCAACATTGCACTCAACAATAGTAAAACCAAAGAGTTGATTATGGACTTTAGAAAGGATAGCACGAGCGAACACAAACAAATCCTCACAAAGGGAGCAGAAAACGAAAGAGGGCAATTTCAAATCCCTGGGTGTCAAGATCTCTGTGGATCTAATCTGGTCCCAACACATCAAATGCGGATATAAAGAAGGTAAGACAGCGAGTTTCATTATGAGTTTGAGGAGATTAGGTTTGTCATCTAAAACACTCGAAAACTTCTATAGATGTACTGTGGAAAGCTTCTTGACAGGCTGCATCACTGTCTGGTATGTTGGGGGGGGGTTTGCTACAGAACAGGATCAAAAGAAGCTACAGTAAGTTGTAAAATTAGTCAACTCCATCTTGGGTACTACCCTCCGTAGTATTCAAGACGTCTTCAAGGAGCGATGCCTCAGAAAGGTGGCGTTCATGATTAAAGTTCACCATCATCCAGGACATGCCCATGCCCTCTTCTCTTGTCTGGAAGGAGGTACTGAAGCCTACAGGCACACACTCGGTGATTCAAAAACAGCTTCTTCCCCTATGCCATCTGATTCCTAAATAGACATTGAACCCAATAACACTACCTCACATTTTTATTACTTCTGTTTTTGCACTGTTTTTAATTGATCTGTTTGATGTACAGAAAAATACTTACTGTAGACTTGGCTGGCACCAGGGCAGGAATGGATTCTCAATATTCCTGGATTTCAGTGCTTTTAAAGAGATAGAGGGGGGGAAAGGGGAGGAGGGGTGGCATTACTGGTCAGGGATACTATTACAGCTACTGAAAGGGTGGGTAATGTAGCAGGATCTTCTTTTGAGTCAGTATGGGTGGAAGTCAGGAACAGGAAGGGAGCAGTTACTCTATTGGGATTATTCTATAGGCCCCCTGGTAGTAGCAGAGATAGCGAGGAGCAGACTGGGAGGGAGATTTTGGAAAGGTGCAAAAATAACAGGGTTGTTATCATGGGTGACTTTAACTTCCCTAATATTGATTGGCACCTGATTAGTTCCAATGGAGAGGAGGTGTTGGAGTTGTTAAAATATATTAGGACGGATAAGTCCCGGGGCCTGACGGAACATTCCCCAGGCTGCTCCAAGAGGTGAGGGAAGAGATTGCTGAGCCTCTGGCTAGGATCCTTATGTCCTCATTGTCCACAGGAATGGTACCGGAGGATTGGAGGGAGGCAAATGTTGTCCCCTTGTTCAAAAAAGGAAGTAGGGATAGTCCGGGTAATTATAGACCAGTAAGCTTTAAGTCTGTGGTGGGGAAAGCTGTTGGAAAAGATTCTTAGAGATAGGATCTATGGGCATTTAGAGAATCATGGTCTGATCAGGGACAGTCAGCATGGCTCTGTGAAGGGCAGATCATGTCTAACAAGCCTGATAGAGTTCTTTGACCAGGCATATAGCTGAGGGTAGTGCAGTGGATGTGATCTACATGGATTTTTTAGTAAGTCATTTGACAAGGTTCCACACGATAGGCTTATTCAGAAAGTCAGAAGACATGGCATCCAGGGAAGTTTGGCCAGGTGGATTCAGAATTGGCTTGCCTGCAGAAAGCAGAGGGTCGTGATGGAGGGAGTACATTCGGATTGGAGGGTTGTGACTAGTGGGATCGGTTTGGGACCTCTACTTTTTGTGATTTTTTTTAATGACCTGGATGTGGGGGTAGAAGGGTGGCATGACAAGTTTGCAGACAACACAAAGGTTGCTGGTGTTGTGGATAGTGTAGAGGATTGTCAAAGATTGTAGAGAGACATAGATAGGATGCAGAAGTGGCCTGAGAAATGGCAGATGGAATTCAACCCGGAGAAGTGTGAGGTGGTACTCTTTGGAAGGACAAACTCCAAGGCAGAGTACAAAGTGCGTGGCAGGATACTTGGTAGTGTAGAGGAGCAGAGGGATCTGGGGGTACATGTCCACAGATCCCTGAAAGTTGCCTCACAGGTAGATAGGGTAGTTAAGAAAGCTTATGGGGTGTTAGCTTTCATAAGTTGAGGGATAGAGTTTAAGAGTTGCGAGGTAATGATGCAGCTCTATAAAACTCTGGTTAGACCACACTTGGAGTACTGTGTCCCGTTCTGGTCGCCTCACTGTAGGAAGGATGTGGAAGCATTGGAAAGGGTACAGAGGAGATTTACCAGGATGCTGCCTGGTTTAGAGAGTATGCATTATGATCAGAGATTAAGGGAGATAAGGCTTTACTCTTTGGAGAGAAGAAGGATGAGAGGAGACATGATAGAGGTTTACAAGATATTAAGAGGAATAGATAAGGTGGACAGCCAGCGCCTCTTCCCCAGGGCACCACTGCTCAATACAAGAGGACATAGCTTTAAGGTAAGGGGTGGGAAGTTCAAGAAGGATATTAGAGGAAGGTTTTTTACTCAGAGAGTAGTTAGTGTGTGGAATGCACTGCCTGAGTCAGTGGTGGAGGCAGATACATTAGTGAAATTTAAGAGACTACTGGACAGGTATATGGAGGAACTTAAGGTGGGGGGTTATATGGGAGGCAGGGTTTAAAGGTCGGCACAACATCATGGGCCGAAGGGCCTGTACTGTGCTGTACTATTCTATGTTCTATGTATTTGTTTTACTTATTTTTGCTATATTATCATGCCTTACTGCTGCTGCTAAGTTAACAAAGTTCATGAAATCTGATTCTGATGTGTAGACACTAGACACTAGAGTACTTCAGCACAGTACAGACCCTTTGGCCCTCCATGTTGTGCCGACCCATATATTCCTTTAAAAAAAAGTAGTAAACCCACACTACCCCGTAACCCTCTATTTTTCTTTCATCCATGTGCCTGTCCAAGAGGCTCTTAAATACCCCTAATGTTTTAGCCTCCACCACCATCCCTGGCAAGTCATTCCAGGCACCCACAACCCTCTGTGTAAAAAAACTCACCCCTGATGTCTCCCATATAACCATATAACAATTACAGCACAGAAACAGGCCATCTCGGCCCTTCTAGTCCGTGCCAAACGCTTACTCTCACCTAGTCCCACTGACCCGCACTCGGCTCATAACCCTCCAGTCCTATCCTGTCCATATACCTATCTAATTTTACTTTAAATGAGAATACCGAACCTGCCTCTACCACTTCTACTGGAAGCTCGTTCCACACAGCTGCCACTCTCTGAGTAAAGAAGTTCCCCCTCGTGTTACCCCTAAACTTTTGCCCCCTAACTCTCAACTCATGTCCTCTTGTTTGAATCTCCCCTACTCTCAATGGAAAAAGCCTATCCACGTCAACTCTATCTATCCCCCTCATAATTTTAAATACCTCTATCAAGTCCCCCCTCAACCTTCTATGCTCCAAAGAATAAAGACCTAACTTGTTCAACCCTTCCCTGTAATCTAGGTGCTAAAACCCAGGTAACATTCCAGTAAATCTTCTCTGTACTCTCTCTATTTTGTTGACATCTTTCTTATAATTCGGTGACCAGAACAGTACACAATACTCCGAATTCGGCCTTACCAATGCCTTGTACAATTGCAACATTACATTCCAACTCCTATACTTTGATTTCTAAAGGTCAGCATACCAAAAGCTTTCTTCACCACCCTATCCACATGAGATTCCACCTTCAGGGAACTATGCACCATTATTCCTAGATCACTCTGTTCTCCCCTAAACTTCCCTCCCTTAACTTGGTACATATGTTCTCTGGTGTTTGCTATTCATGCCCTGGGAAACAGGTACTGGCTATCCACCCTGTCTGTGCCTCTCATAATCTTGTAGACCTCTATCAAGTCCCCTCTCATCCTTCTATGCTTCAAAGAGAAAAGTCCCAGCTCTGCTAACCTTGCCTCATAAGACTTGTTTTCCAATCCAGGCAGCATCCTGGTAAATCTCCTCTGCACCCTCTCCATAGCTTCCACACCCTTCCTATAATGAGGTGATCAGAACTGAACACTATACTCTTAAGTGTGGTCTCACCAGAGGCACATCACAGAAATGTGAAAATATTGGTGTAATGGTGGTTCCACAATTGCCTAGGTATGAAATGAGGGTGAGTTTTTATACTACATCCAGAAAAGTTTTATAAAATAGACCATTGGAGTTGTACTAAACAAACTTTGGGATTGTAATTGGTAAGTGGTTGGAGTATCAGTGGCATCTTGAGATGGCAAGCTCTGTGGATTGGAAAGTGGTTATAGAGAAATTTGGGTATTACTGGAAATTAAGGTCCTGAAGTGGAGGAAGACTGATTTCAATATGATAGGACAAGGAAACAGGAATTGTGCTGTATGAACAGCTTGTAGTGAGATTTATTCAAAAGTGAAATATTGAAAACTCAACCCAATGTATTCTCACGAAAGTGGAAGTTAACACTAGCAAATCCAAGGAACCCTCCATGTCAGGGGGTAGGCTAATCACCAGCATCATTGGAGACACTCACAGCTGCCTTAATCACACTTCCTCCCATCCAGCCTCCTGTAAGGACATGAATCCATCTACCTGTTCCTCCTTCTCCTTCATATTTACTCTGATAATGACGTATTCTGTGCAGGTATCTTCCTTCTTCCTTAACTAAGGACAGTCAATAGTCACATCATATATATTGTCCTTACCTTTGCTCTTGACCTTTCTCTTCCTAAATAGAGCAAGAACCTTACCTTCCACTCCTTCAGTCTCCACATTCAATCGATCATTCTTTGAAGTTTCTATCCAGATTCTGCCACTAAACAATCTTGAATCTTGAGAGACATATTCCTCTCTCCTCCTCTTTCAGCACTTTAGTTAAGGTCTTTGACAAGGTCCTATGTGGGAGACTGGTCAAGAAGGTTCAGTCACTCAGCATACAGGATGAGGTGGTAGATTGGATTGGACATTGGCTTTGTGAGAGAAGCTGGAGAGTGGTAGTAGAGAGTTGTCTCTCTGGAGGCCTGTGACTAGTGGTGTGCCACAGGGATCCATGCTGATTCCTTTGTTGTTTGTCATTATATCAAAGATGATAATGTGGTTAATTGGATCAGCAAATTTGTGGATGACACCAAGATTGGAAGTGTAGTGGACAGCGAGGAAGGCTATTGTGGCTTGCAGAGGGATCTGCATCAGTTGGAAAAATTGGATGAAAAATGGCAGGTGAACTTTAATGCAGACAAATGTGAGGTTTTGCACTTTGGTAGGATCATCCAGGGTGGGTCTTACACAGTGAACAGTAGGGCTTACTGAGGAGTGTGGTCGAACAAAGGGATCTGGGAATACAGGTCCATAATTTGTTGTAAATAGTGTCACGGGTAGATAGGATCATAAAGAAATCTTTTGGCACCTTATCCCTCATAAATCAATGTATTATGTACAGAATATGGGATGTCATGTTGAAGTTGTCTAAGATGTTTGTGAGGCCTAATTTGGAGTATTGTGATCAGTTTTGGTTACCCGTACACAGGAAAGATGTAAACAAGGTTGAGAGAGTGCAGAGATAATTTACAAGGATGTTGCCAGGTCTGGAGGAACTGAGATCAAAGCAAAAATTGAATAGGTTAGGACTGTATTCTTTAGAACATAGAAGATTAAGAGGAGATTTGATAGAGGAGTACAAAATTATGAAGGTTATAGATGGGATAAATGCAAACATGTATTTTCCTCAACACACACAAAATGGTGGTGGAGTGCAGCAGGCCAGGCAGCATCTATAGGGAGAAGCACTGTCGACGTTTCAGGCTGAGACGTGCCTGGCCTGCTGCATTCTACCAGCATTTTGTGTGTGTTGCTTGAATTTCCAGCATCTGCAGATTTCCTTGTGTTTGCAGGTGTTTTCCTCAGAGATTGAGTGACACTACAATCCCACTTGGGCTAAGGCTGAAAAGTGAGGTTTAAGGGAAACATGATGGGAAGCTTCTTCACTTAGAGGGTCATGAGAGTGTGGAGTGAGTTACCAGCATGCGAGCTGGATTGAAATTTTAAGATAAGTTTAGTTAGGTACATGGATGGTAGGGATATGGACGGCTATGGTTCTGGTGCAGGTCAATGGGAGTAGGCAGTTTAAATGGATTTGGCAAGGACTAGATGGGCTGAAGGGCCTGATTCTGTGCTGTACTTCTCTATGACTATGACTTCTAAAGGATCTCTGGTCACTCTGGATGGTTCTGCAATCTGGAAATTGAATGCAGACAGTAAGTATTGTAAAATGAAATCGGTAACTTTTAAACAAAACATACTTTCTTTTTGTCCTTTAGGGACTATTCAGGGCTTCTATTCCACACCCAAGAACTGACCGTGAATATGCATCATATGAAATAGGATTTGACTGTGATGTTCTTGAACTTATTCCTGGGGTTGACCTTTTCTCAGACCGATTCAGAACTGATATACGTACTGTGGTGGGAAGTCTGAACTTCTTGCTCCATGAACTACATGCAGCAAGGCAAAACCTATTGGTAAGAAAATTACCAAAAGTCATAATATGCAAAGATCAAAGGACTATGTTTTGTTTTTAACTGTATGAAATCTTTTCATTGAGTCAGATTGACAACTAAACATTGTACAAAATAATGTTTTATGTTTATGTTGCATGTATTTTTTTAAAAATCACAAAAATATATTAATTTCAAAGTTCATAAATTTCTTTGCCATTTCCATAAAAGCAGTGAAAACACTATGTATCTTTTAACTTCAAAGGCTGTAGATTTGAACATCTTTTGTGGGCAACATGTTTATGAATCAGATCTGGCTGGACTTAATAGTACTTTAGGATCTTTCTCTCCATTCCAGCTTTTTAAGGTCATCCAGGAATATAAAGATAACCTTTTGATTTTCTTTTCCACAGTGCAAACCATCTACTTAAACATCCCCCGAAACCACCTCCTCCAGATTGTCTCCCACAAAATATGAAACGAGTTCACATATTTATTTTGACCTTAAGATACTTCCATTAAGTCACATCTGGCATTTCCTTCACCAAGGGGTTCCCAACCTGGGGTCTAGGGACCCCTTGATTAATGGTAAAGGTCCATGGCATAAAGAAGTTTGGGAGCCCCGCCCTAGCCCAATGCGCTTACATTTTCATAGTGCACCCCTCCCCCACTCCAGGCTCTGAATTCAAACATTTCCCATCTTCTGCACTGTTTTCCCCTAACTTATCTTGGCCATAAGACACATCTCCTGCTCCCTAAATCATAATCCCTCCACACTATTAACTACTCGGCTTCCTTCCCTATATTTGATCTTCACTCGTGTTGTGGTACTCTTTCAGTTATTGAACACTGAAGACAGACAGTATAGTACAGGAATCGGTCCTTTGGCTCACAATGTTGTGCCAAACTAGTTAAATCCCTTCTGCCTAGACTTGTCCATATCCCCTTCATCTCAGCACATTCATATTCTGTCTAAGAGCCTTATAAATGCCTCTGTCATATTTGCCTCCACCACCACCCCTGGCAGCACACTCAGCGTTCTATGTGTAAAAAAATCTTAACCCCTCTCAGCTTAAGTGTGTACTCTCTAGTATTAGCCATTTTGAACTTAGGAAAAAAGATATTGTCTATTTACTCTATCTATGCCTCTCATAATCTTTTAAACTTCTATCAGGTCTCCCCTCAACTACAACACTCCAGAGAAAACAACCCAGTTTGTCCGATCTCTCTTTATAACACATGCCTTCTATTCCAAGAAAGTAAACTTGTTCTGTACCTTCATCAAAGCCTCTGCGTTCTTCCTATCATGAGATGACCACAATTAAATGTCTGGGTGAATATCAACCTGTGTGGCTATGAACTTAGATCCCAAGATCCCTCTATACATTGACAATGTATAGGGTCTTGCCATTAACAGTACTTTCCCTTTACAAAGTGCAACATCTCACAATCGGCCAGATAAAACTCCAGCTGCCATTTCTCTGCTTAAATCTAGAACTGACCTATATCATGCTGTATCCTCTGACAATCTTATCATCATCTTCAGCGATAACTCATATTCGACATATGATTCTTCTCCTGGTGGTTGATCTGGTCTTGAGATGACCGATTCATGATGCACCAGTCCTATTGCAGTGTTGGCCATTGAGGTGGTGGTGGATCTAGCTGGTTGGCCTTTCCCATCCTCTCGTTGCATTGAAACTGCTTAGTTTTAGTGGAACGTTGTAGGTATTCTTCGAGCCATGCAGTTCTCTCATTGACGGTTCTTCTCCAGCTTTCCCTAACCTGTGCTAATTTCTCCCCTCCATTCAGGTTGATGTGTCACTTTCTCAGGTAGGTCTTGATATTGTCCTTGAACCACTTTTTCTGCCCTCTAGGTAGTGCACTTTGTATTTTTGAGTTGGCCAAACAGGAGCTGTTTAGGGAGGCTGGAGTCAGACATATGGATGACGTGGCCAACCCATCACAACTTGTGTTGTGTTGAATCATGATGGAGTTAATATGCCTGTCTTTCCAGCAAACTCTCAGAATCTTTCAAAGGCATCTTTGATGGTAAGCTTCTAGGTATTTTATGTGCCTACTGTATGTTGTCTGTGACTCCACTCCATATAGTAAGGAGAGGAGGACTATAGCTTTATAGACCAGAAGCTTAGTGTTGGTTTTGATACCTGATCTTCAAAAGCCTGGCAAAAGCTCCACTTGCACATCCTATTTTGCAATTTATTTCAAGGTCAATGGTGACTCTTGAAGGTAAAGGCTGCCAAGAAATGGGAAATGATCAGTGCTCTCCAGAGTGATGTTGTTAGCTTGGATGGTTGGAAGTTTAGGAGCTTGATCTACAGAAGGTTGGTGCAGGACCTGGGTTTTCTTGATGTTTAGATCAAGTCCCAGGAGTTTATATGCTCTAGCAAAAGCATCCATTCGCATTGTAGATCCTCCTCAGAATGAGCTACGATGGTATTGTTTTCTGCAATTTAGAGCTCCATGATGGAAGCAATTGGCACCTTGCTCTCTGCCTTGAATCTGTTAAGGTTAAAGAACCCCGTATCTAGTCTTTTCAGATTCCTTGTGGGAGGTCTTGGCCTGTGAGGTGAAGAATGGTTGCAGTGAAAACAGCAGAGTTTGGGCAAAGCCCTGTGACAATCAGGAAGTGGTGACAGGAGCAGGACAGTGAAGTTTGGGAGCTGGCATATAGGCAATGGGTATTAGTTACAGTCGTCTTGCTCATGGACTGAGGCAGATAGAGCTTTTCGGCACCTCCACCCATGACTGAACAGCCCTATTCAGGACCTGTTCTGCTCACCCCACATGGGGAAGGTGCCAGAAAAGGTGCCCTAAAAATAGTCAGTTTCCTCACTCCTGACTGGATTACCGTGACCAGTGGGATAACCAAGCTGTGGTCTGAAACAAAAGTTTTGGAGCCTGGAATATGCGGACACTTAGAGTCAGCGAAACCAACGAAAGACATACTGATATCTCGAGAGCTGAGAAGATTCCAAACTGACCTTGCTGCCCTTTCTGAAAAGTGGTTGACTGAGGAAGGAGTAGAAGGGTGGATACACTTTTTTTCTGGAAGGAGAAATAAGCAGATGAATCCAGAATCCATGGAGTTGGATTCGGCATAAAGAACAGCATCATCAGTCACCTCTCCAAATTGCCAGTTGACCATCTCATGACCATGTGCCTTCAGTTTGCTAACAATCAAATAGCTACAGCTGTGAGTGCCTACAGTCCAACCTGGACTCACCCGAAGATGTTAAGGAGACATTCTATGCTGACCTAGACTGCATACTATCAGATATTCCCAAGGAAGATAAGGTCATTCTTCTCGTATACTTGAATGCTAGAGTTGGCAAGGACGGTGACTCTTGGAAAGGCACAATTCAGAAGGAATGTGTTGGCAACATTAACTCCAGTGGAGCACTCTTAGTCTCCAAGTGTGCTGAACATGACCTGACCATCACCAACACCCTGTTTCACCAAAGGAATAAGGTGAAAACTTGTGGATGCATCCCCATTCAAGGAGTTGGCATCTTATAGATGATGTCATTTTTTGGAGGAGGGATCGCAGAGATGTAAAGAATACTAGAGGCATGATCAGTGATGATAAAGGCTGGACACACCAATGGCTTATTCGCTTATAAGTGTCATAGAAAGATAGAAAACCTACAGCACAATACAGGCTCTTCAGCCCACAAAGCTGTGCCAAATATGTACTTACTTAGAAATTACCTAAGGTTACCCATAGCCCTCTATTTTTCTAAGCGCCATGTACCTATCCAGGAGTCTCTCAAAAGACCCTATCGTATCCACCCCCACCACCATTGCCGGAAGCCCATACCATGCACTCACCACTCTCTGCATAAAAAATCTTACCCCTGACATCTCCCCTGTACCTACTTCCAAGCACCTTAAAACTGTGCCCTCTCGTGCTAGCCATTTCAGCCCTGGGAAAAAGCCTCTGACTATCCACACGATCAATGCCTTTCATCATCTTATGCACCTCTATCAGGTCACCACTCATCCTCTGTCGCTCCAAGGAGAAAAGGTCGCGTTCACTCAACTTATTCTCATTAGGCATGCCCCCCAATCCAGGCAACATCCTTGTAAATCTCCTCTGCACCCTTTCTATGGTTTCCACATCCTTCTCATAGTGAGGCGATCAGAACTGAGCACAGTATTCCGTGGGGTCTGACCAGGGTCCGAAATAGCTGCAAAATTACCTCTCAGCTCCTAAACACAATCCCACGATTGATGAAGGCCAATGCACCGTATGCCATCTTAACCACAGAGTCAACCTGCGCAGCAGCTTTGAGTGTCCTATGGACTCGGACCCCAAGATCCCTCTGATCCTCCACACTGCCAAGAGTCTTACCATTAATACTATACTGTATTCTGCCATCAAATTTGACCTACCAAAATGAATCACCTCACACTTATCTGTGTTGAACTCCATCTGTCCTTCAAAATCATGCAGAAGAGTAGAATGTAAAATAAACTGAGCCATCCCAGGTTCAACATTGAGAGCCTAAAAGACACAACGTAAGTACAACATGTCCAGGTTGCCCTTCTGAAAGACTCCCGGAGGACATTGAAGCACACTGGACCAAATTGAAGATCACCATCCTTGATACTTGTAAAAACATAATCGGATACAAGACCAGGAAAAACGAAGATGGTTTGATGAAGATGACAATGAAATATAAGAGCTAATCAACAACAAAATGACAATTTTATACACCAACTACCTCACTACTAATCTTTGTATTGTATGCGAACCTATGAACCCATCCATCCATGTTTTCATCCAAGTCATTTATATGTATAATAAATAGCAGAAATCCCAATATAGATTCTTGTAGATCACCAGTAGTCATGGACTTCCAACCAAAATTAGTCTCATTGACCACTACCCTCTGTCTTCTGTGGTCAGTAATGGTATTTAACAAATCTAACATTAACTCATTCTTCATTTCAAACTGCTCTAGCATATTAGCACACTCCACAGTTTTCTTGGTAAATGCCGGGGAAAAGTATTAATTTAGGACCTCATCTATATTCTTTGCTTCTAAGCATATGTTCCATTTTTTCCTCTCCCTAGTTAGCCTCTTACTCTTGATGCCTGTATAGAATGCTTTAGGATTCTCTCTAATCCTACTTGTCAAGGATTTTTCATGGCTCCCTCTGATTCTCCTAGTTCCTTTTTTGAGTTCTTTTCTAACTTCTTTATCAGAATTTTACCCTAGTTCCTGCCTAATATTCTCCTTATTTCCCCAGCTCCAATTTAAAACTCTACCGCAAGATGTGTAATTATTCTTATTCACAGCTATTTTAAAACTTAAAAAGTTGTGATCACTGTTCCCTAAATGTTTTTCTCATTGAAATGTCAGTCATCTGGCTATACTTATTTCACAATGCCAGGTCCAGTATGGACACTTCTGTAGTTGGACCTGGATGTACCTAATAAATTCTGCCTAATCTAAGCCTCAGGCACTAAAGGGGTCCTAGACTATATTGGGGAAGTTGAAATCACCCACAACAGCAACCATGTGGTTGTGCACCTTTCCCTAATCTGCCTGCAAATCTGTTCCTCAATAATCTGATTGCTCACCATATCCATCCCCACCTAGTGGAGACCTATCTATATTAAAACTATATACCAGTGGTTGGTCCATGACCTTCTGTACCAAGGTACCTTAAGTGCTCACATAAACACTTCTTAAAAATGCTGTCAGCAACTCTGCTTCCACCACTCTCTCTAACACCTGCCTTTTTCTGGATGAAAAATGGTCCTCTTTAGATCGCCTCTAAATTTGTTCCCAACCCTAAGTTGTAGCCTCATGAATACCTGTAATCAAGTTCATGACTGAGGATGCTCAAGCCATTTAACAAAACCTACACTCGGGGTCCACTTTACCTCCTGTACCTAATAAAGTGGCCACTCAATGTATGTTCATGATTCTCTGCAGCTGCACATGTTCAACACCTCAAAGATTCAACATGTACAGAAGTGATACCATCAGGTCCTAAAAGTCTGGATGCAGAGTTGGTGTTTTCCCACACAGACCTAGTATGAAGGGTGGAGAATGCTAACTTTGCTCTTAGTCTGTGTGTTATGTTGTAATGAAATTTTCAGCTTTATATGTGTAACTGACTTTACCCTGGCAGTGCAAGCTGGTGTGTTCAATATTGTGTCTGTACTGAACATGAACACCTTGGAAGTACATTTCCAATAATGGTGACAAGAGCCAAATCTCTTCAAAATAACCATCACCTTGCAGCCATCTCTACTCCAACTCATTTTGGAGTCGGGCTGGATTGCACATTAACCTCTTGCATTTGCCTGAAGAAGCCTGTTACCAAGAATAAAACAGAGGTTGTCATGCTGAGAAACTGGAAAACTGATGAGGAGCATCGACATCAGCACTGTTCCTCATTGCTCCCGACCAAGTACTGTATAGAGGACAAGTACACAAACTCTAGATGATGAGGTCAGTTATATCACCAATCCTTCTCATCTGCAACCGCCTGAGAGCATGTCATGCAGTATTAGAACATATAACATAGAAATTTCAGCACATTACAAGGCCCTTCAGCCCACAATGTTGTGCCGACCATGTAACCTACTCTGGAGATTGCCTACAATTTCCCTAGTGCATAGCACTCTATTTTTCTAAGCTCCATGTACCTTTCTAAGAGGGTCTTAAAAGACCCTATTGTATCTGCTTCCACCACTGCCACTGGCAGTGCATTCCACAAACCTACCACTCTCTGTGTGAAAACTTATCCCTACCATCCCCTCGGTTACCATTTCCAAGCACCTTAAGACTATGCCCCCTTATGTTAGCCATTTCAGCCCTGGGGAAAAAAGCCTTTGGCTATCCACACGATCAATGCCTCTCATCATCTTCTACATCTCTATCAGGTCACTTCTCATCCTCCTCCGCTCCAAGGAGAAAAGGCCAAATACACTCAACCTGTTCTCATAAAGTATGCCCTCCAAACCAGGCAACATCCTTGAAAATCTCCTCTGCACTCTCTATATAGTTTCTACATTCTTCCTGCAGTGAACTGACCAGAACTGAACACAGTACTCCAAGTGGAGTCTGACCAAGGTCTTATATAACTGTGCAACCACCTTAAAACTGTAGTTACCCATTAAGTCCAGTGAGCTAAGGAAATCATATACTTCTTTATCTAAAGAATCTTAACAATATGCACAAAATGCTGGAGGAACTCAGCAAGACATGCAACATCTATGGAGAGGAATAAACAGTCAATGTTCTGGGTTGAGGCCCTTCATCAGTACTGATAAAGATCAGAGTCCTGATAAAGGGTCTCTGCCCAAAACAGAGACTGTTTACTCTTCTCCAGAGATATTTCTGTACCTGTTGAGTCCCTCAAACATTTTATGTTTCTTTCTCTGGATTTCTGGCATCTGCAGAATCTCTAGAACACTAGACACTAGAATACTACAGCACAGTACAGGCCCTTCAGTTCTCGATGTTGTGCCGACCCATATATTCCTTTTTTAAAAAAGTACTAAACCCACACTACCCCGTAACCCCCTATTTTTCTTTCATCCATGTGCCTGTCCAAGAGGCTCTTAAATACCCCTAATGTTATAGCCTCCACCACCATCCCTGGCAAGTCATTCCAGGCACCCACAACCCTCTGTGTAAAAAAACTTACCCCTGATGTCTCCCCTAAACTTCCCTTCCTAAACTCAATACATATGCCCTCTGGTGTTTGTTATTTGTGCCCTGGGAAACAGGTTTAATCAGGAACCTATGATTTCTGATGTGCTGGTTCAGTGGGAGGTGTGCTTATGGTTACTTTGCCCTGGCTGCAGAGTGAACTGCAGATAAAGCAAACAGAAGGAAGGACAAAGGGCAAGTCATGAACAGACAATTCTAAACAGAAGCCCAATAATCCTATCTTAAATGAACAATGTAATGCACAAATAGTTGCCTTTATTGTAGCAGTGTATTGCCACAATTAATTTACCAGCTCCTGAGATTCTGGCAGGAAAGTTAGTCTGGAGAAAATATTAAGTGCGAACATGTCATGTACCATTGATATTGCAACACCAACAAAATTCTGGGAGCCTTAAGTACAGTATGATCCACTGTAAGGTTGAAAAGTAAAATGCCTGATGTGTTGATCTGTAAATATGATTTGATTTATTGTGTTTGATTTCCTGTCTACATGGAGTAAGCAATAACCTTTGTTGTTTGTAATTCTAAGTAAGTAACTAAAGATGCATATCTAGAATAAATAAAATGAACAAATTCCCGAAATAAACAGCGGGTTAGTGTATGGTAGTAAATTAAAAAGACAGATTAAGGTTTTGACAGAAAGTTGGGAAATGAGGAATCTTTGAAAAAAATTCTGAACAAATATCAGAGTTCAGGAACAATGATTTGACTAGCAGAGGATATAATAGGTTAAAGCAACCTTTGATAACTAGCAATCATGTACAAAATGACTTATGGCTGGTCTGGCTTAGGAAGCTTCTTTTAATCATGTATCTCTATTTTATGTGACAGGCCTTACCTCTGTTCACACTGTACCAGTACTTCGTTAGTTCAATCTGTCATGATGTGCAGAAGAGTGTTGAAGCAAGAATATTGAAGGTAACAGAGCACTGGCATCAATGCGTGTATTTTCTGAGATCGTTTAAAAATGTAAATATAAAGCTCTCATAGAAGTAGGGTAGTTTCTTTAGGTTTTCAGATTATATTATAGAAACCAAATGAACGTAGAATAACTGGATGACTGAATGTCCACAATTTCATATGTATGGTTGGACAAGTTATGATGCACAGGGGAAAAACATTAATCAGTAAATATATAAAAATTTGATGGTAAATTATTGTTTTCTTTTCTCAGTTTTCAGCATTCATGAATGACAGTAAAATATTTTTACAATGATTTCTTCATTTATTATACAACAAATAGACACAAATAAAATAGAAGAAAAGTGAAATGTTTTTCATTATTTTCTCAATAATCCTAATTGGATCATTCATATTCCCTATCACAATAATTGTAGATGATTAATTTTGATAGTTTACCATCTCTGTTCAGAGAGGATGGTTCTTCTCCATTCTGAAACATTGTGAATTGGAATTTGCTTCAGTTTAGTATATTGTACAGTTGTTTATTCAATGCAGTGAATTTCTTTTGTTTTAACCACTTTAAACAGATGAGAGCTTTGGCAGACTTGGGGTTTTTTACAGAAGCTTTTGCTGAACATCATGTCTTGATTAATGGTGAAAAGATTCCAAATTTACTCTTGGGTGGTTTCAGACCCTCAGAGCCTAAGGTATGTCCCAATTTTATATCCATTTTCTCATGTTCATTTTTGCATTTTTGTGTATTCTTTATTTGCATCTACCCCTTGAGGTAACACTCTAACATGCAGTTAGTGTTAGGGGTAGGTTTATGTTTGCTCAATGTGATTGGAGGCTAAAGTCTAAAGAAAAGGAATTCCTTAAGAAGGTTGGAAGTCTTTACCCTGTTCCATTGTGGGCAATGTGCTGAATACAAACCTGCACATCATGAGGTTGTGTTGGTTCTTAATGCAAACAACACATTTCACTGTATGTTTCAATGAACTGTACTAAATAAATTTGAATTTGAATCGGATAATATTCAAAATCATAGGAAGTACCTTTCAATTAAGATGGTGAGGGAATGACCTTCTGCAAGGTTTGCTAATGTTTTAAATTTGTGTAGGGTAAGATGTGTAAGATGGCAATTGTATAGTCACTTCAAACTTTTGCTCCGTTACATTTCTTACCTTTGCACTATGTACCTCCCTTTTTTTAATTTCAGTTTGTTAATTTATTTGTCTTTCTTATCTGCATGTGAATAAGTCTATTTCACAATGACTACAAAGATTCCTAAATCTGGGAAAAAAGAAGCTTCTACATCTCTGTCTGCCGAGATTCTCTCTATTCTGAAACAGAATCGACAGGACATTATAATTGATATCAAGACTGAATTTAGGGCTTCTATCAGTCAGCTGGAGTCAAAATTGGATCAGATTAACGCCAGAGTGGATGACCAAGCCGAACAATTATTTTGCATCGACCTAACTTCCAAAGATTTAAAGCGCCGTGTTCAGCAGCTGGAAACTCTCTGCTCTAACTTAACGGAGCAAAACAGCAAACTTACTTCCAAAATGGCGGATCTCGAAAATCGGAGCAGACGTAATAATTTACGAATTCTCGGTTTGCCAGAGGCCACTGAAACGGACTCTCTCGTTGAATTTTTCTCTTCTTTCCTATGTGAGATCTTTGGGAAAGAAATTCTTTCGACTCCACCTGAGTTAGAAAGAGCCCATAGAGTGTTTACTCCTCGAGCTGTTTTGGGTTCTAGAGCACGCCCAATTATCCTGTGTTTTCATCGATATCAGGTGAAAAATCTTCTGATCATGGAGGCACGCCGGAGAGGTACCTTGGTTTACCATTCGTATCATTGAAGACTATGCCCCCCAAGTTTTGAAGATGCGTGCCGAGTTCAAAGCCGATATGAAAGAGCTCTTTAATCATGGATTCAAACCTTCCCTCCATAATCCTGCCGATCTTCGAATTACTCATACTACTGGGGACTATAAATGGTCTAAGTCGGTCAAGGAGGCCAAGAAGTTTATTGAAGGTCTCCCAGCCATTTTGACTTCTTTGGACCCTGTTTGACTTTCTAAAATGACCGATAAGTACTTTCTAAAATAAAAGTCTTTTTGTGGACTCAGAACTTATTTGAGTATCTTTAAATATCTTTAACTACTGAGAACCATAAATGGTTTTAGTTGGGTTCTTTTCGACAGTGCAATTTTCTTAAATGGTCAATTAAAAAAGCTTTGCTGTGGACTCAGATTTAATCTGTGTAACTTTGTTTACTTTTGAATAAGGTTATCTACTGAGAACCATAATTGGTCTCAGTTTATTCCGGAGGCTTTGTTTTTACTGAAGGTCACCCTGCCAATTTATTGTATCTGACTTGTTTTTTTTCAAACGACTCATATTCAAACGCACACACACACACACACACACACACTCACACACACACACGCACACACACTCACACACACACACACTTTTTTTCAAAGTACATTTATATATGTACTTTCTTTATATATAAAATTTCCCTTCTCTTTTTTCCCTTTTGTTCTTTTTTTTCTCTTAAATTTACCCCTTTTTTCACAGTTTCTCGCAGGTAGATTAGTTTTCAATTATTATTTCGTATTAAGTCTTATATTTTCTCCAATGATATTGTTTCTGTTTGCAATTCTGATTTGTAGTGCATAAATTAGCTAGTTTTGCTATATTATTTAAACAGAGCTTATGTCAATGCACGGAACTGGAAGCTGGTTTTTGGGTAGCCATCTAGTTTTGGGTTGCGAGGGTGGGGTAGGTTCTCCGGTACCAACACTATCCAATGTTTTTATTGCTTTTCCTTGTTATTCAGGTCTTGTCTGTGTCCTGATTTTACTGATTTATGTTTATATTTTTGCTCCCAAATTGTTATTTCAATGTCTGACCTTATATATGTCTACTACCTTTTATGTTTTAACAATTGATAATGGTTAGTCCACTGAAGTTTGTGAGCTAGGATGTAAAGGGATTGAATCATCTTTTTCAAAGAAGGAAGGTCTTCTCCCATATTAAGCAACTTAAAGCTGACATTGCCTTCCTCCAAGAAACTCGTATTCGTAGTTTCGACAATTCCCATCTTATGTCAAGGTGGGTGGGTCAGCATTTTCATTCATCCTTCCCGGCCAAAGGGGGGGGGCGGTTTCTATTCTTATTTATTCAAATGTAAGGTGGTACTAGCTAACTTGTATGCTCCTAATTCCGATGATGTTAACTTTTTTGAATGCTTTTTTCCTTCAGTATAAATCTGAATTTATACTCTTGTACTGGGTGGTGACTTTAATTGCTGGTTAGATCCTGCTTTGGATCGATCGTCCTCTGTTCCTAGATTACCTATTAAATCTGCTTTAGCTATTCATTCTTTTCTCTCTAACTATGGTATCTCCGATACATGGCGTTTCCTTCATCCTACTGAGAGAGATTATTCTTTTTTTTCCACATGTTCACCATACTTTTATTAGAATTGATTATTTTTTAAATCGATAATCAACTTATTTCATTTGTTCACTCTTGTGATTATCAGAGTATATTGATTTCCGATCATGTTCCAGTCACTTTGTCTTTAAATCTTCCTGGTCTCCCTCAGAGGAATAAACATTGGTGTTTTAACTCAACTTTGTTATCGGATGATGATTTTGTAAAATTTATTAAGGATCAGATAACTTTTTTCCTAAACGCCCAATACATCATCTGAAATTTCATCCCAGATTGCCTGGGATGCTATGAAAGCATATTTGAGGGGTTAAATAATTTCATATACAACGAATCTCAATAGAAAGTCCCATTTAGAGCGATTAGAATTGATTAATCAGATTAAAGTATTAGATCAACTATACGCCCAGACTAAAAACCCCGAATTGTATAGGAAGTGTGTAGAACTCCAAACTAAATTTGACCTTCTCTCTACTCAACCAGTTGAACGCCAACTTCTTGAAAGTAAGAGTCACTTTTATATTCATGGTGACAAATCTGGCAAGTTTCTAGTGTTATGCCGTTGGCCCCCTCCTTTGTGAAAATCGCAAGAACTCTAGTTAAGGGGGGTCAACTGACCCAAGAGAGAGAGACGTGCGAAAGACCACGTTCTCCCAAGAAGCAGAATAAAAGTGACTTTGACTATTGTCTCATGGAGACCACCTGAAAAGCCCTCGGGCAAAGTGGGCTGGTTGAGAGAGAGATCGCATTACCTGCAACTTGATTGACACCTGCGATCCCGTGAAGAAGTATAAAGGCGGGTCTGAGGGGAGGACCCTCAGACGCACCAAGGAAACACACGAAGGAGAAACGCTAGAAATCCTGCGACAGCGTTTTAATAGCTACAGCCGGTGGTGGGGTTCGTGTGCGTCCTTCCCTTGCCTGGGTTTGGCGACTTCACCACGGAAGACGGCCTAGCTACAGGGGAAGCCACAGATGAGAGTCCATTCCCCCAACGAGACTTCCGACTACCTCCTACAGGTTGGAAAACCTGTCGGGTAAATGCTTCATGTTCTCTGTCTTTCTAACTAAAAGTGCACCAACGCGACACTTCCGCCGGCAACTAAGTGAAACTGCCGTGATCTAAAAGACTTTTAGATATCCAGTGAACGATATAAAATCTACATTACCCCTAGACGACGATCGAGCTTGTGTTTTGAATGATTATTATTACACCGGTGTTTTAGATTGAGTTTTGATGATCTGAATGTTTTGTATTAACCATACGTTTGTGCCCTTGTTGAATAAAACGGTTGAAAATAGTAGCATCCGACTCAGCTGATCCATCTATCTTTGCTGGTAAGTTACCTGGTTACGGGGTTTTCGTAACAAGTGGGGTTCTCGTCCCGGATTTGAAACCAAACGGGAGGGTCAGTGAATCGGGCTGTAAGTCCAAACTTAAATCTGGTTACGCAGGTAGCCAGACGGAAACCAGCAAAGATGGATGTGGAGGAATTTAGGAGAAACCCGACGGTAGAGGCGCTAGGGAAGGCTACAAAATCAGAATTGGTAAATTTGGCGCAGGCATTAGACCTCACAGCGGTGAAGCCAGCAATGAAAAAGCAGGAAGTGCGAAGGGTCATACAACAGCATTACGTTGGGAAGAAGGTGTTTGCAGCTGAGGAGTTGGAAAATATTCCCGAAAGGAGATTAGTGAGTGGGCCAAATCAGGCAGAGTTGGAGAAAGCAAGGCTGGAACATGAGTTTAAAATAAAGCAGCTAGAAGTAGAAGCAGCTGAGAAGGCTGCAGAGAGAGAGAGAGCTGAGAGGGAAAAAGAAGCCGAGAGAGCCGCAAAGGAAAGGGTTGTGGAAAGAGAGCATGTGTTCAAACTAAAGCAGCTAGAAGCAGAAGCAGAAGAGAAAGAGAAACAAAGGAGCCATGAATTGGAGCTGGACAGGCGAAAGCAAGAGCGAAGAACTCGAGGGGACGAGAGAGAGGAGGGGTTTGATATTAGTCGGGCGTTGAGGTTGGTTCCCCCGTTCGAGGAGACGGATGTTGATAGTTATTTCTTGCTTTTTGAAAAGGTGGCAGGGAATCAGCAGTGGCCCAGAGAGCAATGGGTGGCGTTGTTACAAAGTGTGTTACGAGGAAAAGCACAGCGGGTATATACCGCGCTGCCCACAGAAAGGGACGGGAATTATGATCAAGTAAAGGAGGCCATTCTCTGAGGTTACGAGTTAGTACCTGAGGCGTATAGACAAAGGTTCCGAAATTTAAAAAGAGGGTGGAATCAAACGTATACCGAGCTAGCCCATGAGAAGGGTGTGCTCTTGGACCGTTGGTGCACAGCTGAAAAGGTGGCCGAGAACTATGGGCGTCTCAGGGAGTTAGTTTTGATTGAGGAATTTAAAGGTTGCGTTCCGGAAGAGATCCGAATGTATTTAAATGAGAGGACGAATCAGTCCATCTCAGAGATGGCTAGGCTCGCAGATGAATATGCCCTAACCCACAAGACAAAGTTTTCCTCGCCAAAAAGTTACCCGAGAGACCGTCGGAATGGTAGGGAAAGTCCGCCGGCTAAGGGAGAAACTCTGCCGGGAGCTAGCACAAAAGGTGAGGATAACAGACAGGAAACCTGGAGATCTCCTGGTTTAAACTGTTTTAATTGTGGAAAGGTGGGACATATTGCATCAAAATGCTTTGCTCCGAGAAAGGAGCCAGAGAGGGAGAGAGCAGCGACCCCTATCGGGCGTGCAGTGGTAATCAGGAAGTTGACAAGAGGGCCCCAGGTAGATGGAGTACCGGAGGGGCGGGAGACATTTAGTTCCGAAGGAACCGTGTCTTTGAGGGAAGGGGACCCCCCCATCCCCGTACGAATTTGGAGAGACACGGGGGCGGAACTATCGTTAATTAGCCGTAATGTGTTAAATTTCGGCCCTCGGACGGGGGAGGTTGCCCTGAGAGGAATCGGGAACCAGACCGCGGTCGTGCCTTTGCATAGGGTCTTTCTCGATTGCGAGTTGGTGTCGGGACTTGTGGAGCTAGGAGTCCTGCCGGAGTTACCGGGGGAGGGCGTGGACCTCCTGTTGGGTAATGACCTCGCGGGTGGGAAGATGGGAACCGCCCTGATAGTTGAGGCCCCGCCCATGGAGTCCCCGAGCTATCGCGCATGCGCGGTCACTCGCAGCCTGTCGAGAGCGGCGGCTGGGACAGCGCGCAGTTTGAAATTGGCCCAGACGTTTTTACCGACCCTACACCACGAGGGTTCAGAGGGTGGTAAAACGGAAGGTAGTAAAGTAAAAGGGGGTAAGGGCGAGGAGATAGCTCCCCCCTTAGTGAAGAGAAAGGTCCTAGAGGTAGGAAATAAAGATGAGAAACGGATAAAGCTGTTAAAACGTCCAGAGTTGGACGTGGTTGATCTGTCTGGTTTGGCAGAATTGTTTGGAGAAGTTGAGAGTTCTAAAGATGTTCTCGATGGTCCCGAGAGTGAAATTAGGGCAGTCTTAGAGGAGAAGGGTATCCTTGCTGTGGAGAAGTCAGCTGACATGGCCGAGGAGGTTGTTTCAGCTCGCAGGGTTGCGCCTTCCCCAACAGGGGGCTGCCTGGAGAGTTACTGGGGGGACGTTAGAATTTGAAAAAGGTATGGGTGTTGAAAACCTGGAAGAGGCCAATGTCCCGTTTGAGTGTGTCCAAGATGGGGATACACATGGTGCTGAACCTAGTCACGGAACTCAAGGGAAAGGGGGATGTGTAGTTCCCAAATTGAATGAAGAAAATTTAAAGGCTGGACTGATATCAAAAGCAGCAACCAGGCTACAGAGACAATGGCTTGGTACCACAAAGCCTGTGAATCAATTACAGGTTGAGTTGGAAGGTAAAGGGGCCCCACACGCTATTGTTATTCCAGAGTGTGGTGTGAAAAGGCAGAATTTGAAATGCTGTCTGAACAAAGCGAGATCGCTTGCGGATCTTAAATTGGAAACTAATAGCATGACGGGTCCTGAAGAGAAAAACGACAAATTGCCTAAAATTAAGGAATTGGGTGGTCTAAGTTTGGAACACGCTGATAAAATAACTCCTATGAAAGGAGCGGGCGAAAGCCTATTTCGCCAGGGTGCCCAAGATCGCCACGAGGGAATTAACCGGAAAAGAGGCGAGGGTTAATGGGGACGCGATTTTTAAAATAGCAGAAGCCGGTTTTAAGGGATTTTGACAAAGTATGTGAATAATAAAGACAACACCCATGGAAGCTTGACTGTTAAGTTTGAAAGTAGCATAAAAATTTGTCTTTTGCATGAACCTTTGTAGATGTATGTAAGCTAAGATCACACCTCCTTAGTTATGTTGCTGAAGAAAGCAAATAAATAAGGTGGTTATTGAGCTGAAGTTTGATGCTACCAGGCGTTAGTAGGGCACATGAGGTTAAGGTATTAAAGAAAAGGGGCACTGTACTTGTTACCTGTTTAGATACTGACTTGAATGTATAACAGTAGTACTCTGTGAAGAGAAAAGCTTGTGTAGTATGTAGATTCAAAATAAATAAATAAATAAATAAATAAATTCCTGTGTCAACCTGTTTTTAACCGCTGGTTAAAAACCCATTATGGGGGGAGGTGTTATGCCGTTGGCCCCCTCCTTTGTGAAAATCGCAAGAACTCTAGTTAAGGGGGGTCAACTGACCCAAGAGAGAGAGACGTGCGAAAGACCACGTTCTCCCAAGAAGCAGAATAAAAGTGACTTTGACTATTGTCTCATGGAGACCACCTGAAAAGCCCTCGGGCAAAGTGGGCTGGTTGAGAGAGAGATCGCATTACCTGCAACTTGATTGACACCTGCGATCCCGTGAAGAAGTATAAAGGCGGGTCTGAGGGGAGGACCCTCAGACGCACCAAGGAAACACACGAAGGAGAAACGCTAGAAATCCTGCGACAGCGTTTTAATAGCTACAGCCGGTGGTGGGGTTCGTGTGCGTCCTTCCCTTGCCTGGGATTGGCGACTTCACCACGGAAGACGGCCTAGCTACAGGGGAAGCCACAGATGAGAGTCCATTCCCCCAACGAGACTTCCGACTACCTCCTACAGGTTGGAAAACCTGTCGGGTAAATGCTTCATGTTCTCTGTCTTTCTAACTAAAAGTGCACCAACGCGACACTTCCGCCGGCAACTAAGTGAAACTGCCGTGATCTAAAAGACTTTTAGATATCCAGTGAACGATATAAAATCTACATTACCCCTAGACGACGATCGAGCTTGTGTTTTGAATGATTATTATTACACCGGTGTTTTAGATTGAGTTTTGATGATCTGAATGTTTTGTATTAACCATACGTTTGTGCCCTTGTTGAATAAAACGGTTGAAAATAGTAGCATCCAACTCAGCTGATCCATCTATCTTTGCTGGTAAGTTACCTGGTTACGGGGTTTTCGTAACACTAGTTAACCAGTTGAGACGTTCTAAAGTAAAGCAACATATTATAAAGATTCGGAAGGAGAATGGGGATATTACATCAAATCATTCTGAAATTAATGACCTATTTAAGAATTTTTATTCTCGGCTTTATTCCTCTGAATCCTTAAATGATAATATTTCTGTTGACTTTTTTTTAAAAATAGCTTGAATATCCCTTCGCTTTAATCTGATTTTAAAGCAAAACTTACTGAGCCTATATCACTAGAAGTAGTATCTTTTGCTATTTCTACACTGTTGTCGGGTAAATCTCCCGGACCTGATGGGTTTCCCATAGAATTTTATAAATCATTCTCCTCACTTCTTTCATCTCAGTTACTCTCAATATTATCTGATTTGTTTAATCATGGCAAATTGCCACCTTCATTTAATGAGGCATGTATTATTCTTCTACCCAAAAAAGGCAAAGACCCAACAGAGTGCTCCTCTTACAGGCTGATTTCTTTGCTAATTGTTGATGTCAAAATTTTTGGCCAAAGTCCTGGCCCATAGACTGGAAAATGTTATATCTATTATTTCTGATGATCAAACTGGTTTTATTAAAAATCATCTTCCCTTTTTTAATATATGGCATTTATTCAATATTTTATACTCACCTTCAATTGGGACTCCTGAATGTGTTATTTCTCTTGATGCGGAGAAAGCATTCGATCGTATAGAGTGGAATTACCTTTGTGGTTTCAGAAAAATTTAACCTCGGACAAAATTTTATCTCTTGGATTAAATTGTTATATTTATGTCCTACCGCCTCTGTTCTGACTAACTCTCAGCAATCCCAGTCATTTAGCCTTAAACGTGGTACCCGTCAAGGATGCCCCTTAAGCCCCTTCCTTTTCGATTTGGTTGTAGAGCCACTGGCGATTGCATTCTGAAGCTGTCCTGAACTGACGGGGATCTGGGGGGGGGGTTGTTGAGCATTAAGTTTCTCTTTACGCTGACGATTTATTACTTTTTCTTTCAAATCCATCCACATCCTTACCCCCAATGTTTTCACTTCTTGATCAATTTAACCAGGTTTCAGGCTATAAACTTAACCTACATAAGAGTGAACTTTTTCCAATTAATAAAGAAGCACAAGCATTAGCATTTCACGACCTCCCCTTTAAAGTAGTCGATAAGCAATTCATTTATCTTGTTATTACAGTTACAAGGAATTTTAAGGATCTTTTTCATGAAAATTTTGCCAATCTTTTGAACTCTACAAAACAGAGTTTGTCACAATGGTCACCTTTATCTATGTCTTTGGTAGGTCGTGTTAATGTTATTAAAATGTATATCCTCCTTAAATTTTTATATTTATTTCAATCTATTCCAATTTTTATTCCTAAAACTTTCTTTGATTCCTTAGACTATTATTTTATCCTATCTATGGAAGGGTAAGCGTTCCAGACTTAATAAAGTGCATCTTCAAAAATCTAAAAAAGATGGCATGGCTTTACCTAATATTCGTTGTCTTACCTTCTGGTCCTTTTTCCATAGCCAGTCTGACTGCCCTAAATGGGTAGCAATGGAGCTGAATTCCACTAAGGATCTCTCTATCTCTGCACTTCTTGGATCTGCACTCCCTAGTAGTTTGCCTAGACTAATTGTTAACCCTCTTGTTAGACATACTTTGCGAATATGGGTCTAGTTTAGAAAATTTAATGGTTTCCATGGTTTCTCCCTTTCTAGTCCTATTTTACATAATCATCTTTTCTTACCTTCTATGCACGATTCAACATTTTATGATTGGTACAGAAAGGGCATTAGGCATTTTGAAGATCTTTTCATTGATAATTGTTTTACATCTTTTCAACAACTCTCTGCTAAGTTTAATCTACCTAAAGCCCATTTCTTTAGGTATCTCCAAATCAGACACTTCATTAATCCTTTATTACCCAACTTTCTTGAGATGCCTGTGAAAAACGCTGTGGACTTGTTTATTTCTATTAATCCACTGGGTAAGGGCTTAATATCTTTTATTAGTGATAAATTAGTGTCTTTATGGCGTGCCCCCTTTGATAAAATTAGAATGGCTTGGGAGCATGACTTATTTATTTCCTTATCTGATATGGTCTGGGACTCAATTCTCAAGTCAGTTAACTCAACTTCTCTTTGTGCTCGCCACTGTCTTTTACAGTTTAAGATTGTACATAGGGCTCACATGTCCAAATCTAAATTGTCCTGATTTTACTCTAACATTAGTCCTGTTTGTGACAAGTGCAAAAGTGGCGAGGCTTCTCTTATTCATATGTACTGGACCTGTCCTAGTCTAGAGAAATTTTGGAGAGATATTTTCCTAACCTTATCCCATATTCTGTCATAAGTCAGGTGTTGAATCAGGACCCAGCTGCAGGACACAGACACTTGAGTCCCGGAAACAGGACGAGATGGAACTCAAGGATGGGATGGGATGCAGTCTAGGCAGGGGAAGCAGGACCAGGATGAAGGACTGGGAACAAGGAGCCTGGGGTGGACTCCGAGCCCAAGACTGGACAAGGACCCAGAACCTGGGGCTCAGACCCCCAAACCCAGGCGAGGACGGGACGAGGCTTGGCTAGGGACTTGGGGTCTTGAGGCTTGGGTCGAGGCTTGGGGAACTAAGGCTGGAGCAAGGGGCAGACTAGGAACTGTACATCAACATGGAGCTGGGACTTATCCTCCAACAAGCTGGGACTCATCTTTAACAGAACACTGACATGATACAGGACAGTAGACAAACATAGAGCCAGGGCTTATCCACCGACAAGCCAGAACTCATCTATAACTCCACACCAAGGTGGGGCAGGACCATCCATCGGGTAACAGCAGAACAGCCTGACCTATCCAACAGAGGCAAAGACAAGACAAGACAGATTCTCCCCACAGGGCAACAGCAGAACAGCCTGACTTACCCCAAGAAGGCAAGGACAGGAAGAGACAAACACCAAGGAACGACAGACAGTTCCACCTCTGCATCAGGGTAGCTCCAAGTAGCCATTACAGCCAGCAGTCTTGGCTGGCTATGGAAGCAACTGGATCCCTACCTAGCTCAGAGTGGCTGACAGCCACCCAGCTGGCCCAGGAAACAGCTGAGTCCATACCACAATGACCACTCCAACTACTACCAGCAGGGCACCCAGAAGCCATGGTTTTCCAACACAGCCCCAAGGATGGCAAGAGTCCATTCTAGCCTTCCACCAACCATCTGTGTTGTGGGCCACTTATATTCCCAGTTCCAATATGGGCCTCAGGTGTTTCTAGTTAAGTCCAACTGCAGCAAGGGACCGCCGGAAAACCCGGAGTCCGCAGACCGGACCATGGACTTTGGACTGAACCACCACGTATTCTGAATTGCCACTTAGAATCTAACTGTCTGATTGCTCTTTTTGGTTCCTCGGCTGAGACAGATATACATTTGAGTCCGACTAAACGTCGAACATTATCTTTTGCTTCTCTTCTGGCTAGACGTTTAATTCTTAGGTGGAGAGATGTTGCCCCACCCACGCATACTCAATGGCTTAATGATATTATGTCCTGTTTAGACCTTGAAAAAATTCACTACTCCCTTCTTGATTTGGCCATAAAGTTTCATAAGGTGTGGGGACCTTTTCTTGAATATTTTCATAACTTTTCCTTAGACTAAGTTTTTTCAGTCCCTTACTTACAGCTTTTTTTTCTTGGTAGTTGAAAAATGTTTGTGTTTTGACTTCCCTTACACATAATGTAATTTTTTAAATTTTAGGACATGCATCTGAGTTGCAATATGCCTATTGGATTGTTGAGTCCACAATTTTGACCAAGCAATAATAAACTGGATTTGGAATTGGTTTATTATTGTCACATGTACCGAGATAAAGTGAAAACCTTGTTTAGCATACCTTACAAGGTGCATACCTAAGCTAGTTCCACTAAAACTTTCCTATTCATGTACTTATCCAATGTCTTTCATTTGTCGTTAATATACCAACTTCAGCTATTTGTATGGCAGATTGCTCCATGTTCAACCCAGATAACTGTGAAGTGGTTCATTTTGGTAGGTCAAATTTGGAGACAAAATATAGTATTAATGGTAAGACCCTTGGCAGTGTGGAGGATCAGCAAGATCTTGGGGTCCATGTCCATAGGACACTCAAAACTGCTGCGCAGGTTGATAGCGTTGTTAAGAAGGCATAACGTGTGATGGCCTTTGTCAACCGTGGGATTGAGTTCAAGAGCTGTGAGGTAATGTTAAAGCTATATAAGACCTTATTTAGATTCCACTTAAAGTACTGTGTTCAGTTCTGTCACTTCACTACAGGGAGGATGTGGATACAAGAGAGAGAGAGTGCAGAGGAGATTTACAAGGATGTTGCCTGGATTGGAGGGCATACCATATGAGAATAGGTTGAGTGAACTTGGCTTTTTCTCCTTGGGGCAACGGAGGATGAGAGGTGACCTGATAGAGTTGTATAAGATGATGAGAGTCATTGATCACGTGGATAGCCAGAGGCTTTTTCCAGGGCTAAAATGGCTAACATGAGGGGGGCACAAGTTTAGGGTGCTTGGAAGTATGTACAAGGAGATTACAGAGGTAAGTTTTTCACACAGAGAGTGGTGGGTGCGTGGAATGCACTGCTAGCGACGGTGGTGGAGGTAGATACAAGAGGGTCTTTTAAAAGACTCTTAGATAGGTACATGGAGCTCAGAAAAATAGAGGGCTATGCAGTAGGGAAGTTCGAGGTAGTTTCTAGAATAGGTCACATGGTTGACACAACATTGTGGGCCGAAGGGCCTGTAATGTGCTGTAGATTTCTATGTTCTATGTTCTATATCTGAAGGTAGATGAATCACCAGATTGTGTAGATTGTGGAGCCATTAGCAATGATCTTTCAAGAATCAACATACTGTGGAACAGTTCCGGAAGACTGGAAAATTGCACATGTCACTCCACCCTTCAAGAACGGAAAGAGACAGAAGAAAGGAAATTACAGGCCAGTAAGTCTTACCTCAGTGGTTGGGAAGATGTTGTTAAGGAAGATTGTTAAGGATGTGGTTTGGGGTACTTGGAGGCACATGATAAAATAGGTCGTAATCAGCATTGCTTTCCTCAAGGGAAAATCTTGCCTGACAAATCTGTTAAGATGCTTTAAGGAAATAACAAACAGAATAGACAAAGGCAAATTGGTTGATGATGTGCATTTGGATTTTCAGAAGGCCTTTGACAAGGTGCCACATATGAGGCTGCTTAACAAGCTACATGCCCATGGTATTACAAGGAAGATTCTAGCATGG
This sequence comes from Hemitrygon akajei, assembly GCF_048418815.1. Taxonomy (NCBI): domain Eukaryota; kingdom Metazoa; phylum Chordata; class Chondrichthyes; order Myliobatiformes; family Dasyatidae; genus Hemitrygon; species Hemitrygon akajei. Next base: position 41,841,474 of record NC_133137.1, on the reverse strand, counting down.
ATAAAGCAGTGGCTGATGGGCAGGAGCCAAAGACTGGGGATAAAGGGAGCCTTTTCCAGTTGGGTGCCGGTAACTAGTGGTGTTCCACAGGGTCTGTATTGGAATCAATCCTTTAGACATTGTATGTTAATGATTTGGATGATGGAATTGATGGTTTTGTTGCAAAGTTTGCAGATGATATGAAGATAGTTGGAGGGGCAGGTAGTTTTGAGGAAGTAGAGAGGCTACAGAAGGACTTAGATAGATTAGAAGAATGGGCAAAGAAGTGGCAGTTGGAATACAGTGCCAGGAAGTGAATGGCCATGCAATTTGGTAGAAGAAATGAAAGGATTGACTATTTTCTAAATAGAGAGAAAATACAAACATCTGAGGTGCAAATGGACTTGAGAATCCTTGTGCAGGATTTCCTAAAGGTTAATTTGCAGGTTGACTCTGTGGTGAGCATTCATTTCAAGAGAACTAGAATATAAAAGCAAGGATGTAATGTTGAGACTTTATAAAACACTGGTGAGACTTTACTTGGAGTATTGTGAGCAGTTTTAGGCCCCTTATCTAAGAAAGGGTGTGTTTACACTGGAGATGGTTCAAAGGAGCTTCAGGAAGATGATTCCATTTGAATGGTTTGTCTTATGATGGCTCTGGGCCTGTATTTACGAGAATTCAGAAAAATGAGGGGTGACCTCATTGAAACTTATTGAATGGTGAAGAGCATTAATAGAGTGGATGTGGAGAGGATTTTTCCATTGGTGGGAGAGTCTAGGACCAGAGTAGAGGGGCATCCTTTTAGAGTGGAGATGAGAAGGAAGTTCTTTAGCCGGAGTTGTGAAGCTGTGAAATTTGTTGCCACAGGCAGCTGTGGAGGTCAAGTCTTTTTGTATATTTAAGGCAGAGGTTGATATATTCTTGATTGGTCAGAGCATGAAGGGATATGGGAAGAAGGCAGGAGACTGGGGCTGAGAGTAAAAATGGATCAGTCATGATGAAATGGTGGAGCAGACTCGATGGGCCAAATGGCCTAATTCTGTTCCTATATCTTATGTCCATAATACCCCCCCCACCCCCCTATGAAAAAGTTGCCTCTCAAGTCCGTTTCAAGTCTTTCCCATCTCACCTTACTCTTATTTCATCCAGTGTTTGGTTCCCCTTCCTTGGAATAGAAACTACATGCATTAAGTATTTACAGGATTTCTTTATTTCTCTTTCATATATCATAATTGATTCTGGACAATCCATTATTATTTATTTTGTATCCTACTACCACTTGAGTGTTTCCAAACATTTTTGCCAATTTTGGTGTCAGGCCAACTGATTGTTTTTGGTCTTTCCCTGCTTTCTTAAGGTGTGGCATCACATTTGCCACTTCTCATTTTGTGGAAAACACGGCAACATGTTGCGGGCAGCTTACAAAACTTCTAGATATACTTCTAAATTAGTCTCACTGCAATCTGCAGTCTAATTTCCTTTATGTAATTACTTTTGAACCATCTTAATGAACTAGCAATTTTCATGATCACCTGAAGGACTTGGCGAACTTAACTCTCAAGCATGTAGGTATAGCACCTTTACGTGGACAAAGGTACATTGCCATGGCAGAAAGAGAGGGAGAAGTGAAGGACTCCAGGCTATACTGAAATGCCAGGGCACTAAACTTCCTTTACCCAACATTTTCTTGACAAATGTACAGTTGTTGGAGAACAAGACTGAGGACTTAAGGGCAAGATTGTTGTATCAGAGGGAAATAAAGAATTGCTGTGTTCTGTATTTAACGGAGAAATGGCTCAATCCAGATATGTTGGATATACTGGTAAGACCCGAGGGGTTCTCGATACACTTAATGGGCCAGACCGCTGATTCAGAGAAGGCAAAAAGTGGGGTCTGTGTTTCATGATAAACTCTTTGTGGTGTTCAGATGCAGTGGCTTTGTCGCACTGTTGTTCCTCTGACCTGTAACATCTAATGATCAAGTGCCAACCATTCTATTTACCTAGAAGAGAGTTCTCCTCCATGATCCTCACCACAGTTTACATACTGCCAAAGGCCCATGTTAAGCAGACACTTGAGGTTACTAAGTGCCACCATCAGCAAACAGGAAATGACCTACTCTAACGCCTTTCAAATCATTGTCAGGGTCTTCAATCAGACAAGATCGAAGAAATCTCTGTCCGATTATAATTAATATATCACCTACAGTACCAGGGATCCCAATACGCTCGATCTCTGCTATACTATGATTAAAATTACCAACCATTCCATGCTTGGACCACATTTCGGGAAATCTGTTCACTTCTTTCCGATTGCTTTATTATTTCCACTTTATTTTCAATCGTGATCGTGATTATTTTCGTGAACAGAAACACTGCAGATTCAGAGCTCTGCTGGGTCCTAAAGAACACTGCACCGCTCTGAGACAGGTTAGGCTGTCCTCCTACCAGCACACAGGTAGAAGCTAAGAGCAAGGCTCCAGAGATAAGGACAACAAAGAGATGGTCGTGAGTGGCAGAGGAGCAGTATGGGATTGCTTTGAGTCAGTGGACTAGACCGTGTTCAAGGACTTATCAGAGGATCTGAACAAATACTTCATGGTTGTCATGGACTTTATAAAAACAGTCATAGATGAATATGTTCTCACAAAATCATTAAGAATCTTCCCTCACCAGAAGCCCTGGATGAACTATGAGCTTCACAATCTGCTGAGGGCCAGATCAGTGACATTCAGGTCTGGTGACCAAGTAAAATACAAGAGGGCCAGGTACGAACTCTGGAACGTCACCTCGCCTGCAAGGTGGCTATTCCTGAACAAACTTGAATCATTGAAGGATCCTCAACAGCTGTGGCAAGGTTTGAATCTTATCACCTCCTACAAAGTGAAACCAAGTGACATAGATGACAGCAAGATTTTTCTCCCAGATGAGCTTAATGCATTTTATACTCACTTTGATCTTCAAAATATGGAGGTGCCTTCACAAACTCTCGCAGCCTCCGATGACCCTGTGATTTCAGTCTCTGAGGGTGATGTGAGTGCATCCTTCAGGAGGATGAATCCACAGAAACCATCCGGCCCAGACACGGTAACTGGCCTAGTACCAAAGACCCATGTTGAACATCTAGCTGGAGTGTTTTCCAATACAGTCAGCCCTTCTTATCTGTGAGGGATTAGTTCCGGGACCCCTCGCAGATGCTCAAGTCTCTTACTAACCTGTCTCAGTGCAGTGGACTTTAGGGCCCAGTGGAACCCCGGACCTTATTTAACCTGTCTTAGTGCGGTGGTCTTTAGGACCCGGTGAAGCTCTGAATCCGCAGTGTTTTTGTTCACGAAAATAATCACGATCATGATTGAAAATAAAGTGGAAATAATAAAGCGATTGGAAAGAGGTGAAACGCTATCGGTCATTGGAAAAGCGTTAGGCTACAATTGGTCAACGATCGGAACAATTTTAAAGGATAAAGTGAGAAAGCTACAATTATTACTAAGCAACGCAGTGGTTTAATTATTGAAATACATATGTTTCTTAAGTGTTTTATATGCATAGAAATGTAAAATATATACTAAGACAAACGTTTGACTAACTGATGCTAAATAATACCGGATGTACCTGTTCCCTCTTAGTAAAAGAACTTCCAGTGTTTTTCGATTCTCGATCTGCGGTAACCTATGCACATCCTCCCGCATACTTCAAATCATCTCTAGATTACTTATAATACTTAATACAATGTAAATGGTGTGTAAATAGTTGTTATTCTGCATTGTTTGGGGAATAATGACAAGAAAAAAAAGGCTATACATGCTCGAACAACAAGTGCTGGAAGAGCATTTCCAGGTTTTCTCGATTCACAGTTGGTTGAATTCGCACATGCGGAACTCACGGATAAGGAAGGCCGACTGTATCTTTGAACTCTTTCTTCGGCAGTCTGGGGTACCCACCTGCTTCAAGCAGGCTTCAATTATACTGGTCCTAAGAAAAATGTGGTAGACTGCCTCAATGGCTATCATCCAGTAGCAATTCCATCCACTGTGATGAAGTGCTTTGAGAGGCTGGTGATGAAACATAGGTACTTCTACATGAGACGTGATTTAAATCCATTCCAATTTGCCCACTGTCACAACAGATCAATAACAGATGCCACTTCATTGGCTCTTGCCCTAACCCTGGAACATCTGGACAGTGAAGGTACAAACATCAGGATGCTCTTCATTGACTACAGCTTGGCATTCAATACTATAATTCCCTCAAACCTAATCAATAAGTTTCCAGACCAAGGCCTCAATACTGTAAGACCATAAGATAAAGGAGCCGAATTTGGCTATTTGGCCCATCAAGTCTTCTCCCCATTTCATATGGCTGATCCAACTTTCCTCTCAGCCCCAGTCTCCTGCTTTCTCCCGTACCCCTTCATGCCCTGACCAATCAAGAACCTAACAACCTCTGCCTTAAATATACATAAACATTCGGCCTGCAAAGCTGCCTGTGGCAAAATATCTCTTTGTGCAACTGGATCTTTGATTTCCTCACTTACCCAGTCAATCCCAGTCATTGTCTTTTATTTCCATGGCCACACGAGAATCATCTCTCAGATGGCAGTGATTCTGAATTATACAGTCCATAATGCTCCTTTTTAAGACAGCTACAGACTTCAAGTCAAGGTTTCCTGATAAGGTAGCAGATAAAACAATCCAAGCATCTGTGAGACTGAATAAAAGTAGCTTTTCACAAGCCCTGCAACTTTGTGGAGGGTGGTTAACAATTAGCTCAGCGTCTTGCTGGTATGTTTTAATAATACTTGGTTTTCCACACTCCCTTATATCTTATTGACATTTTCTGTTCCCTTCTACTAGAACGTTCAGCAGTCACACATTTTCATTAACCCTCAAAATTCCCTCACACTTCTTCACAAGTTCTATCAGCACAGGTGCGCTACAAGACTGTTCTACTGCCCTTTTGTAATGCTAAGCTCCAATGCTATATTTAAATTTGCCAACAACAGCACTGTCATTGGCCAAATCAGAGGTTGTGATGAATTGGCATATGGGAGGAAGATTTAAAATCTGTCTGACTGGTGCCACACCAAAAAACTCAATGTCAGCAAGATCAAGAAGATGATACCAAGTTAAAAGCCCATGGTATTACAGGAAAGTTATTGGAATGGTTAGAGCATTGGCTGATTGGTAGGAGGGAATGAGTGGAAATAAAGGATCCTTTTCTGGTTGGCTGCTGGTGGCTAGTGGTGTTCAACAGTGGTCAGTGTTGGGACTGCTTTTTATACTGTATATCAATGATGTAGATGATGGAATAGATGGCTTTGTTGCCAAGTTTGCAGGTGATACAAAGATTGGTGGAGGTGCAGGTAGTGTTGAGGAAACAGGTAGGCTGCAGAGGGACAGGTTAGGAGAATGGGCAAGAAAGTGGCAAATGAAATACAATATTGGAAAGTGCATGGTCATGCACATTGGTAGTAGAAATAAATATGCAGACTATTTTCTAAGTGGGGAGAAAATCCAAAAATGTGTGATGCAAAGGGACTTGGAAGTCATCGTGCAGAACAACCTAAAGGTTAACTTGCAGATAGAGTTGGTGGTGAGGAAGGCAAATGCAATGTTAGCATTCATTTCAGGAGGTCTAGAATACAAGAGTAGGAATGTTATGCTAAGGCTTTATAAGGCACTGGTGAGGACTCTCTTTGAGCATTGTGAACAGTTTTGGGCTCCTCATCTAAGAAAAGATGTGCTGGCATTGGGGAGAGTTTAGAGGAGGTTCACAAGGTTGATTCCAGGAAAGAAAGGGTTATCCCATGAGGAACGTTTGATGGCTCTAGGTCTGTACTCACTGGAATTTAGAAGGATGAGGAGAGATCGCATTGAAACACTTTGAATGTTGAAAGGCCTAGACAGAGTGAATAAGGAAAGGATGCTTCACATGGTGGGGGAGTCTTGGACAAAAGGGCACAATTTCAGGATAGGGGTGTCTATTTAAAACAGAGATGCAAAGAAATTTCTTCAGTCAGAGGGTGGTGAATTTGTGGAATTTCCACAAATTCCCAGGCAGGTATGGAGGCCAGGTCATTGCGTGTATTTAAGGCAGAGCTTGATAGGTTCTTGAGTGGACACGGCATCAAAAGTAACGGGGAGAAGGCTGGGGAGTGGGGCTGAGGAGGGGTAAAAAGGATCAGCCATGATTGAATGATGGTGCAGACTAGATGGGCCAAATGGCCTAATTCTGCTCCCATGTCTTATGATTATTAATGACAGGAGGAAGAAACCAGAGATCCATGAGCCAGTCCTCATCAGGGGATCAGAGGTGGAGAGCGTCAGCAACTTTAAGTTCCTCAGTGTTATCATTTATGGGGATCTGTCCTGGGCCCCACATATAAGTGCCATTATGAAGGAAGCACGACAGCTTCTCTACTTTCTTAGAAGCTTGTGATGAGTTGGCATATCATCTTAAACTTTGACAAACTTATATAGATGTGTAGCAGAGAGTGTATTGACCGGCTGCATTATAGCCTGGAATGGAAAATCCTACAAAAAGCAGTGGATTGGACTAGTCCACCACAGGTAAAGCCCTATCCACCACTGAGCATGTCTACATGGAGCGCTGTTGCAAGAAAGCAGCATCTATCACTAAAGGGCCCCGACATCCAGGCCATGCTCTCTTCTTGCTGCTGCCATAAGGAAGAATGTACAGGAGCTTCAGGATCCACACCACCAGGTTCAGGAACACTTATTGCCCCTCAACCATCAGGCTCCTGAACTGGAGGGGATACCTTCATTCAACTTCACTTGCCCCATCACCGAATTGTTCCCACAACCTATGGATTCGCTTTCAAGAACTCATTGTCTCATTATTTATTTCTTATTTATATATTATTTTTCTTTCTTTTGTATTTGCAAGTTTGTTGACTTCTGCACATTCGTTGTCTCTCCGTCTTGTTGGGGGTTGTCTTTCATTGATTCTATTGTATTTCTTGTACTTATTATGATTGCCTGCAAAACAAAAGGAATCTCAGGGTGTACTTAGTGACATAAACCTGTATGTAGTTTTACAAAAAACTTATTTTGAACATTCTGGTCAATTTTTTTCTATGCTGTTTCTAGTTTAATAGCATCTTTCCATAACAGGATGACTAAAATGGTACCTAATTTTATGCACAACTGTCCAAATGTGGCCTCACTAACATTTTTTAAAATTGCAATATTAAATCCCATCTCCTCTACTCAATGCCCTGATTAATGAAGGCCTTCTGTACCACTCTTTCTATCTGTGATGCAACTTTCTAGAAATTATAACACCATAAGATACAGGTTCAAAATTAGACCATTTGGCCCATTGAGGCCCATTTCCCCTTCGCCTCAATTTCCTGCCTTCTCCCTGTAACCCTTCATGCCCTGATGAATCAAGAACATATCAATCTCTGTCTTAAATATACATAATGACTTTGCCTCCACAGACACCTGTGGTAACAAATTCCACAGATTTACCACTCTGACTAAAGAAATTCCTTCTCATATCTGTTCTAAATAGACGTCCTTCTATTTCTGAGGCTGTGTCCTTTGGTCTTAGACTCACCCACCATAGGAAACATCCACTCTATTGAGGCCTTTCAACGTTCAATATATTTCAATGAGATCCCCCCCTCATTCTTCTGAATTGCAGGGAGTAGAGAGACCCAGAGCTGTCAAATGCTCCAAGTTGTGCACTTGCACTCCCAGGTCCCTCTGTTTCATAATAGTCCCCAATGCCCTACAGTACAAACCCAAAAAGCAATGCCTCACATTGAAAGCCATCTGCCAACCTGTTCTCCCTGTGACTGCATGGATTTCCTCTGGGTGCACATTCCAAAGACGTCCAGGTTAGTAAATTGATCACATGAATGCAATTAGGCAGCGCTGGCTCATCTGGTTAATTTCTTCTGCATTCTTTCCAAAGCCTCTACATTAGTTGTGTCATGGGGTGGTATAACTTCCTGACTCTTCAGCTCAGTGCTTTGACTAATAAAAGCAAGCATGCTTTTTTTTTTAACCACCCTATCAATCTGACAATACTTTAGGGAGCTATGGACTTGAACCCTAATATCCCTCCATACGCCAATGCCAAAGAGGGGGGTGTTGGACAGATGCTTTGCTTTGCATTCCTAATATTGCTAAGTATTTCATATATTAGTGACCTTTCTTTCAATGGGAAAACACTCAGCACCTTGTGTGTAATCTTTACCTATTGAAACCTATATCTGAACTGAAAATTGAGAACTTTCAGGCTTCATTATGTTTTCAGAGGTTTTACAGTTGATATATTAAACAGGTCTGCCTGCTCTGGTGACCACGAAAGATCTCATGACATTACCATCCATCCTGTTAGGGTGCCATGGTAGTGTAGCAGTTAACGTGAGCTATTACATCTCGGGATGTTACTGAGTTTGGAATTCAATTCTGGCACAGTTCTGTAAGGAGACCCTATGGAATGCTTGTGTTTCCTCCAAATCCTCCAGTTTCTTCCCACACTCCAAAGGTCATTGTACAGTATATTGTCCCATGATTTAGGTTAGGGTTAATCAGGTTTGTCGGGCAGCTGCTGGGGCAGCATGGCTCGAAGGGATGCTATGGCCTACTCCACCTTGTATCGCTAAATAAAATAAATAAATTACTTGAAGAGTTCTTATGTAATCCTGGCCAACATCATTCTGTCAAAAGTTTTGCATTGGTATTTTCTGAGACTTTCATTAAAAAGTCATCATAATTCTTGGCTAAAAAACATCTAAATATTGATATAATGTTAGGCAGCTTTTATATTGTGCAATAATTAAAACTGTAATATATTGGAATTTTTTTTGTTTTCTATGACAATAAGCTATATAAAATGTAAACATGTAAACTTACTCTTTTATTTATAGGTTCAAATGAAGTTTGATCAATCAAACCACCTTCTAAGTGATAATTTGCAGGTAAGAAATGTAATAAACTTTCTTTGCTGGAATATAATTTGTTCCTGGAATGTTAATTAAATAGCAAGGCAGCACTTTTTTGTCCATGTCATTGTACTCTCAAGACTTTAAATTTTTCTTGAGTGTATTAGTTGACTTTTTATGTGTTCAGTTTTTTTTCCCTGTTTTTATGGCACCAATGCATAATTTACATGATTAATTAATTTTTATTTGCCAGTAACTTGTCATAGAATTCGAACTTTACTAGTTTGTTACCCCTATACTATAACTATTAATGTTTTTTTAACATTGGGTCAATTTCCTTTGATTATCATCTGACACTTGGCTGATGCTGAGAGGAACTTGCTGTAGCTGGAACAAAATATATAGTGAGCTATATGTTGTTGGTTTTCCAGTCTGGATCATTCACTGGTAATCTGTCAGAGCAATAATGGCAGCAGTGATATGAGCTAAGGACATTGGAAATATGTCCATCTGACATTAAATTCAGCATGCTAATTACTCATAAACACAAGAGATTATGCAGGTGCTGGAGATCTACAGCAACACACACAAATGCTGGAGGAACTCAGCAAGTCAGACAGCATCCATGGGAATGAATAAGCAGTTGACATATCAGGCTGAGACTCTTCATCAGAACTGGACATTAATAATGTTAATTATTCTTTTTTTTTGGTAAAGTTATAAGAAAATTAAGCAAGTTGGTACTTGTGCACCTTGTCTGTAGATGTCTATTAATAGACAGGATTCCATGGAGTGGACATATTTTATAAACATTTAAAAAGCATTCTGTAAACTTACCTAAAGCCAGTAATGATAATTGAAATTATTACCTATGTCTAAGTGTTTCTGACATACAGCTTTAATGTTTTAACAACTTGTTTAACAATTACTTTACAACCTATGGACTCATTTTCAAGGATTTTTCATCTCATGTTCTTGATTTTTATTGCTTATTTATTATTATTTTGTTTTTTCTATTTTTATATTTGCAAAGTTTGTCTTTTGCACATTGGTTGTTTGTCTTGTGTGCAGTCTTTCATTGATTCTATTGCTTTTCTTTATATTTACTGTAAATGCATGCAAGAAAATTAATTCCAAGTTTGTATACGGAGACATATGCACTTTGAACTTTGTTTTGAATGGATGTTCACTATACCACAGATTCTACACAGATTTGGCCCAAGTGATCCACACCCATGTTTACTTTCCTTGAACTTCCTCTTACTCCAACAACCTTGTCCCACCTTGGCCCAAAGGAGAAAAAAAAGGACTCCATGTTTAGTGCACTTGTGGGTTATTGATAATTTTGTTCTATTGTTATAATGCTAAATTGTTTATTTATATTTTCCAGGTGCTTGAGGAGGTACTTGAGATACCTTTGTCTCCAGCATTATGTACACTTTATGGTCCTTGGCTTGAACATAAATTTCAACTTGGACAAACTCATCTTATCATCAAACTTGCTGAGACTATAAATGACATCCCAGAGTCAGTTATTTCTGTATGTCTAAGCACAGATGAAAGAAAGTCTGTTGCAGGTAAATGATTATGGTGGCTGATCACATTCTGAGTGAGGGGATTTAATTCTTGAAAGGTGAGCTCAGCCCCAAAGTACTGCATGGGTTACAGCTTGTGCAAATTCCAAGATGCTCTTTGTGGTGTAGGTGACTATTCTGCATGAGGTGCCTCCAGCTTGGCCAGCTTTTGCATTAGGTTTTAGAGCTTGGACACCAGCTAGTGGTACCAGGTACTTCCGCAGGTTTGTAAGTTTCATGGAGAGGACATTTCGGAAATGGTCTCACTGCAACTTAAGGAATGACAGTCACATAGGAATACGTGACCATGAGGCAGAGGAAGGTAGGTAGGCAAGTGGTCAGTAAAGCTTAGAATCTATTTTATTCCAAAACCATCTCTCAGTGTTGCAATCACAAACAAGAGAAAATCTGCTGATGCTGGAAATCCAGGCAACACACACAAAATGGTGGAGGAACTCAGCAGGCCAGGCAGCATTTATGGAAAAGAGTACAATCAACTTTCAGGCCGAGACCCTTCAGTGGGATTCCTTAACTTTTTCCTCCAGTCCTGCTGAAGGGTTTTGGCCCAAAATGTCGACTGTACTCTTTTCCATAGAATCTGCCTGGCCTGCTGAGTTCCTCCAGCATTTTGTGAGTGTTTGTCAGTATTGCAAGATGGTCAGGGTGACAGATCCCACTTTATAAAGGAGTCATACAGCACCGACAGGAACCTTCAGCCCGCTAGTCTAAGATGACCATCAGGTACCATAAGATATAGGAGCAGAATTAGGCCATTTGGCCCATCGAGTCTGCTCCACCATTTCATCATGACTGATTCATTTTCCCTCTCAGCCCCAGTCTCCTCCCTTCGTGCTCTAACCATTCAAGAATCTATCAACCTTTGCCTTAAATATACATAAAGACTTGACCTCCACAGCAACAAATTCCAAGATTCACAACTCTCTGGCTAAAGAAATTCCTTCTCATCTCCATTCTAAAAGGATGCCCCTCTATTTTGATGCTGTGTCCTCTGGTTCGAGACTCTCCCATCAAATAGGATCGGTTCTGTGATTTTCATAAATGACCTGGATGAGGAACACCACTCGTCATCACCCTCCATGCAGAATATGAACCACATACAGCCACCCTTTTTGCCCTCTGTGGGCAAGCCAATTCTAGATCCACAAAGCAAGGTCTCCTTGGATCCTATGCCTCCTTACTTTCTGAGGGAGCCCTGCGTGGGGAACCTTATCAAATGCCTTACTGAAATCCATATACACTATATCCACTGCTCTAAGTTTATCAGCGTGTTTTGTTACTTCGTCAAAGAATTCAATTAAGCTCTTAAGGCTTCACCTGCCCTTGACAAAGCCACATTGACAGTCCCTAATCAGATTATGTCTCTACAAATGCTCATAAATCCTGCCTGTCAGGATGTTCTTTAACAACTTGCCCACCACTGAAGTAAGACTCATTGGTCCATAATTTCCTGGGTTATCTCTACTCCCTTTCTTGAACAAGGGAACAACATTTACAACCTTCCAATGCTCTGGTACTTCTCCCATCCCTACTGGTGATGCAAAGATCATCGTCAGAGGCTCAGCAATCTCCTCCCTTACTTCTCACAGTTGCCTGGCATATTTCTCCTTTGGTCCCGGTGACCTATCTAACTTAATACCTTTCAAAACCTCCAGCACATTCTCTTTCTTAATGTCTATACACACAAGCGTTTCAGTCCACTGTAAGTCATACCCACCATTGCCAAGGTCCTTTTCGCTGGTAAATACTGAAGCAAAGTATTCATTAGGTACCTCTGCTACCTCCTCCGAATCCATGTACGTTTCCACTTTTGCTCCTGATTGGTCCTATTCTCACATGGCCCATCCTCTTGCTCTTCAGTTTCAGTTTCCCAAGTGCCTTCTCCCTATTAATGGTAACTTCACACTCTTCATGACCCCGACACCTGGAACTTTCACCATACTGCTTTTGTCTTCCACAGTGAAGACTGATGCAAAATGCTTATTCACATCGTCCACCATTTCCTTGTCCCCAATTACCACCTCTTTCTCCAGCATCATTTTCCAGCAGTCCTCTCTTTTACAGGTTATGTACCTGAAAACCTTTTGGTATCTCCTTTAATATCATCAGCTAGTTTAATTTTATATTCCATCTTTACCTTCTTAATGATGTTTTAGTTGCCTTCTGTTGGTACTTGAAAGTATCCCAGTCCCCTAAATTGCCACTAATCTTTGCACTATAATATGCCCTCTCTGTCTTTTATGTTGACTTTGACTTCTTTTGTTAGCTACGGTTGTAAAATCTTGCCTTTAGTATACTTTTTTTTTTGGGATGTATATATCTTGTGCCTTCCAAATTACTTCCAAAAATTCCAGCCGTTGCTGCTCTGCCATCATCCCAGCCAGTGTTTCTTTACAATCAATTCTGGCCAACACCTCTCTTATGCCACTGTAATTCCCTTTGCTCTTCTGTAATACTGATACATCTGACTTTCGCTTCTCCTTCTTAAATTTCTGTGTGAATTTGGTCATATTAAGATCACTTTCCCCTAAGGGTTCTTTTACCTTAAACTCTCTAATTAATTCTGGTTCATTACACAACACCAAATCCAGAATAGTGGGCTCAACCAGGGGCTGCTCTAAAAAGCTCTCTTGTAGGCATTCTTGAAATCATTAGATTTCCTCTTGGGTGTTGGGATCCAACCTGATTTTCCCAATCTACCTGCATATTGAAATCTCCCATGATTATTGTAACATTACACTTCTGGCATGCATTTTTCATCTCCCATTGTAATTTGTTGGTCACATCCTTACTACTGTTTGGGGGTCTGTATACAATTCCCATTTGGGTCTTTTTACACTTGCAGTTCCTTAGCTCTATCCACAATGATTCAACACCTTCCAGCATTATTTCACCTCTTTCTAATGATTTTATTCTATTTTTTTACTAACAAAGCAATACCACCCCCTCTGCCTACCTGCCTGGCTTTTCGATTTAATTTGTATCCTTGGACAGTAAGCTCCCAGCTGTAATCTTCATCCAGCCATGAGTCAGTGATGCCTACAACTTCATACATGCCAATCTGTAACTGTGCTACAAGTTCATCTGCCTTATTCCGTATACTGTGCGCATTCAAATACAACTCCTTCAGTCTTGTATTCACCCTTTTCAATTTTGTCCACCATTTACATTACAACTCATCTTGCTGTGGCCTTCTGTATATTGGTGAGACCCAACGTAGATTGGGAGACCACTTCGCCCAGCACCTATGCCAGAAAAAGCAGGATCTCCCAGTGTCCACCCATTTTAATTCCACTTCCCACTCCGATATGTCTATCCATGGCCTTCTCTGCTGTTGCAATGAGGCCACACTCAGATTGGAGGAAGAACACCTTGTATTCTGTCTGGGTAGTCTCCAACCTGATGACATGAACATTGATTTCTCGAACCTCCGGTACCATACCCCACCCCCTCACCATTCCCCATCTCCTTTTCCCTCTCTCACCTTATCTCCTTGTCTACCCATCTTTTCCCTCTTGTGCTCCTCCCCCCTTTTCTTTCTTCCATGGCTCTGTGTTTAATCTCCATGTTGGCGTGTGGCCAAGTGTTTAAGGCGTTCGTCTAGTTATCTGAAGGCCGCTAGTTCGATCCTTGGCTGAGGCTTGCGTGTGTGTCCTTGAGCAAGACACTTTAACCACATATTGCTCTGCGACGACACCGGTGCCAAGCTGTATGGGTCCTAATGCCCTTCCCTTGGACAACATTGGTGGCGTGGAGAGGGGAGACTTGCAGCTTGGGTAACTGCCGGTCTTCCATTAAAAAAAAACCTTGCCCAGGCTTGCACCCTGGAAACTTTCCAAGATGCAAATCCATGGTCTATCGAGACTAACGGAGGCCTACACACCCTTTCCTATCAGATTCCCTCTTTTCCAATCCTGTATCTCTTTCACCAATAAACTTCCCAGCTCTTTACTTCACCCTTCCCTCTCCTGGTTTCATCTATCACCTTGTGTTTCTCCCTTCCCTCCCCCACCTTTTAACTTTACTCCTCATCTTTTTTCCTCCAGTCCTGCTGGAGGGTCTTGGCCGGAAACGTCGACTGTACTATTTTCCATAGATGCTGCCTGGCCTGCTGAGTTCCTCCAGTATTTTGTGTGTGTTGCTTGGATTTCCAGCATCTGCAGATTTTCTCTTGTCCGAATTTGTCCTGCCCTAGTTTAGCTCACCAAGGTGCAACACTTTGCATTTATCTGAGTTAAATTCCATCTTCCACTTCCTGGTCCACTTCGAAACTTTTTCTTGATCCTGTTGTAGTCTTGGATAGCCTTCTTCACTGTCCACTCTTCCACCAATTTTGGTATCATTTTCAAACTCATTCACTTCATGAATATAGTTGACAAACAACAGAGGACTGGTGCTGCACACCAATCTGGAAAAGCCACCCTCTGACTTCTACCACCACACCAAATTTGTAGCAAATTGGCTACCTCACTCTGGATGCATGGATTCCAAAGGTACATTTAATGTCAGAGAAATGTATACAATATACATCCTGAAATGCTTTTTCTTCGCAACCATCCACAAAAACAGAGGACTGCCCCAAAGAATGAATGACAGTTAAATATTAGAACCCCAAAGCCCCCCCAGCTCTGCCCACCCACGCATAAGCAAAGTGACGATTCCCCCCTCTGCACCAGCAAAAAAAAGCATCGGTGCCCCCCCACTGAGCACTCAGGTATGCAGCCAGCTTGCTACTTTCAATCTTCAGTGTACTCCCACGGCACATCAGTTTTCTGTAGAGGCACCGACCTCAAGTCTGCCCACCTTCCGAGCCACAAAATCCTGGAACCTTGAAGGCATGCTAATCTTCTAGGCCGCGGCCTTGGTATATCAAATAGCGGCCAGTTGTGAGACCCCAAGAGCAGGTCCCATTCCCGCAAAGAACAGAAGTCAGTGTGTAACTCCAGGTCACAGTCTTCAAAAGAACCCTGAAAGGGAAAAAATAGAGATATTAAAGATAGAAGTTGAGCTGTTTCTGAAGATGCAATCAAAGGATTTGCCGTTAGGCACCATTCAAACTGGCTTGCCATATTAAAACATGGCTTGCCTTGTTAAAAGCCTTGCTCTAGTCCATAGAGATTTTATTTACCACCAGCCCTCTTCGCCACCTCTTCAAAATCATCTCAGTCATATTTGTGTTACATTATTTCCCTTGCACAAATCATACTGCCTATCCCCAATCATTCTGTGGTTTTCCAAATGATGGTAGATCCTGTCCCTCAGGATCCCCTCCAGTAACTTTCCCATTATTATTACCCACATTTCACATTTCCCTTTCTCCATCCTGTCTCCCCTCCTTACTGCCGCTGCACACCCCCAACTCTATATTACCCTCATGGTCCTCTGTCCTTGAAAATTAATGTCAGGTTCCAGTTAGTTGAAGGATTCATTATTCATTACTGTTTAGGGCTTTGCATGTTACGAATTCTCATTAAGTGTTGGGATCTGTCGCTGGTCTTGGTAAAAACTTATTATTGCTGATATATTGGATTCTTATTGGAATCACTAATTTTCCTATTGCTTACTCAAAATAATTATTTTTACTGTTGTGTGTTTGTGACAAACTTACAGGTGGAAGGATAATAGATCTAGATACTGAAGATGTCAGAGTTTTCAGTCATTTAAGTGAGATACGTGGTGCTACACGAGAATGTCATCTGAGTACAGAGACTCCAGGTCTTCATACCTTGCATAAGCATATGACCTTACCCCAGCTCAAGGTAATTATGCTGATGCACATTGATGTGCTGAGAGATGTAATCTTTGTGGAATGGCCAGATTGTTTCCTTTGAGTTCTTGCAAAAAATTAATTTATCATTTCTCAGCAATGAAATACAAGTGGCCCCCCCTTTTTCGAATGTTCGCTTTACGACAGCTTACTGTTATGAAAGACCTACATTAGTACCTGTTTTCACTAACCAAAGAGGATTTTTGCTTTTACGAAAAAAATACGCCCACTTTATACGTGTGTTAACCCTGAGAAAGACTACCATGACCGTGAAGCCTTGTGCGGGCAATTGTATGCGCAAGCGTGTATGTGCATACGTGTGTACGTGCGTAGGTGTGTACGTGCCGATTTTTTTCTCCAAATCGATTTTGGCTCGCTGTCTTCCCGATTTTGATAAGTGAAACTACACCATACATACAATATTTCTACTTTATATAAGCTGTATATTTATCATATCATTCCTGCTTTTACTACATGTTAGTGTTATTTTAGGTTTTATGTGTTATTTGGTTTGATTTGGTAGGTTATTTTTTGGGTCTGGGAATGCTCAAAAACTTTTCCCATATAAATTAATGGTAATTGCTTCTTCGCTTTACGACATTTCAGTTTACAAACGGTTTCATAGGAACATTCTACCTTCGGATTGCAGAGGAAACCTGTACCCCCATTTGTTGCTTCCCTCTAGTTAAGTACCTAATAAAATTGGGGCAGTGGTAGGGCACTCTGCCAACTGCAGTAGCATCACCTATGTTCTCTGATGAAGATCACCTGGCAAATCAAGGTCTCCAATATCGAGGTCCTCTCTCGAGCCGGTATGCCAGCAGTTTCAACCTTGGTGATGTCAGCCCAACTGCACTGGGCAGGACATGCTGTCAGAATGCCTGACAGAAGACTGTCCAAGGATATCTTGTATGGCCAACTGTCCAGTGGTACCCAAAAATGAGGAGGCCGGCAACAGCAGTACAAGGATGTTCTGCACAGGAGCCTCAAGAAAGCTGACATTGCCCCATCAACATGGAAGGATCTGGCTCCAGATCACTCACAATGGAGGGACGCCATCAGAAAAGGTGTGGACACTACTGAGAACAAGCTCATAGAGACAACAGAGGAAAAGCACAGGAAGCGCCACAGTGCCTGTCAGTGATCGGCCTGTACAGCCACTCCAGGATGCACATATCAAACCCCACTGACTGACTGAAAGAAACCATCATCATCCTATGGGATGGATAGCCAGGGAGAGAGAGATAGATTCCATCAGTCCATGGTAATTATAATAAACAGTTTGGAAACAGCATTTTTGAGCCAAGTGTTGTGCTTTGTGACTCCAGAAATTGTGCGGAAGAAAAACAGGGAGGAGACCGGGATAAACGTGCTCTTTGGTTTTATTTTACTTTTAGTGAGGTGTTTGTCATATGTGCTAATTGAAAGCAAAAACACAGTGCTGGGAATGAGTGGCTTAGTTTCATTTTTACTTTAAGTTATGCCATTGAAGTTATACGTACATAATGACGTATGCCATTCAGGTATTTTTATGGATCACCTGTAATGAATTATTTAAACAAAGAATGCTTGATCAAACTAAATATTTACAATATTCAAATATTACTGAAATGTTAAATACACAACACTCCTCCCTGCTTAGCTATAAACTTCACTTCAATATACTTTGTAGAATGCATCTCAATTTGTATGTATATACATACAGTAATGTGCAAAAGTAGTTAGGGCCCAAGAATTTTGCACAGTACTGTATTTGTCAACATGGATTGGAGAATGAGTCTGGCAGGAGCAAAGGATTTTGGGAATGATGAGGGTGGAATGTTGCGAGAGGGCTGTGGGACAAGTGGCAGAGAAGGAGTGCTAGGGATGGGGATGGCATGAGTGCAGACACGTCCAGCCCTGAGACACCCCAGGCAAGGTCCTTTTATTCCAAACAATTGGTTTAATTGGTTTATTGATTATTATAGATTGCCTCTCTGGTGCTTCCCACTCCCTCCCCTATCTCTGTCCCCTTCCTACTCTCAGTCTGCAAAAAAGACCCTTATCGGAATGAGATATATCATCACTCACATATGTCATGAAAGTAGTTTTTTTTGAGGTGGTAGCACAGGGAAATACATAAAATTATTTCAGTACTGTGCTAGTATACTATATGATATTCTATATAATAAAGCTACTGTACTACTTAGACATTCACTACATAGTAAATTTTAAATTGTCCAATTCAGACAATTTAAATTAACCGCTGTGGAGGATTTCTTACTTTTGTGGGATAACATATTTCCTGACAAGGGGAGTCACTCTGCTTGGCAGGTGAGACTTATAGTTGTGAAAGAATTTCAGGTTCTGGGGCTTCTCCCATGCTATTTGTAGGAGTTGACTCTGGGCTTGCAAGAATGGTTCTTGTTTACTTTGTTCTTAATAAAGAAAAACGGTGTGGGTAAACACTAGAACTTTTTATTATTCACTCTGTACAACACCGAGCACAGGCAACCTGCTTCCCACTGAAGCTTACATTTCTGGGTGAACCACCCACATTGCCCATTGGGAACTGAAGCTCTTTATTATATACAGACATAATAACCCATCTTCCGCCTTTAAATACAAACACAATACTATATCCTCATAAACCTGCAAGGAACAATTATCCTTTCCAACAAAGATATTTACATTCTGTAGCCAATCCCTTTTTCACTCAACAGCTTTCAATCAGTCTCTGAGATGGTTTAATAATCCTTTTTTGTCTGCTGTAAGTTTCTACACGTGTATTGCTAGTATTTTGTGCATTAATATTTGTGTCTTTCTGCGAACTCTGATAAACAAGTTCATTTTATTCATCTGTTAGCCTCTTTGATGTACTGACAGGTGACATGTCACAACTATGGATTGGAGCCTGTGGTCAGAGATCAACATGGTTCCTTCTCAGAGGTGTTCCTCACTCCATCTGGATCTGGTAGGAATGTGGAACAACTTCCTGTTGCACATATCCTTGCATAGACCTTGTGCCAGAATCATGATCTCAACTTTGCACTTGATCTTCAGGCTTCAGGACTGATAGGCTTTTTGCAGTCTTGTCATGACACTGTTTCTGTTTTACTTTTCATTTTACTTTAGCCAATTTCACCTTCTGTGCTCCTTTAGCAACAGGTTTTTGTGCACTGGAAGGTTAGTGTGTAAGCATCGACCCTTCAGCATCTGGGCTGGTGAAAGGCCATTCTGCAGTGGCACATTCTGTAAATCATCAGATTTTTGTGGAAATCCTCTCACCCACTTTGTGCCTTCTTCATGAAACCCTTCACTACCTTTACCAAACTGTCTGCTAAGCCATTAGATTTTGGGTGATGTGGGCTTGATGTTATATGTGAAAATCCCCATCCATTGGCAAAGGACTCAAATTCACAGCTCAGAAATGTGGACCATTGTCTGATACCACTTCACATGAAACTCCATGCCTCATGAACACAGCTTTCAGGAAGGACTGCTTTGCTGGATGTTGATTGCAGTGTTGCAACCTCTGGGTAACTGGAAAAGCAGCCTGGTAGAACAATATGACTCTTCTCATTGCAGTCAAACAAATCCATTCCAACTTTGAAGTACAGCTTGTCTGGTACAGGGTGTGGTGTAAGCAGTTCTGCTTGCTGCTTTGGTCTATAGTAATACATATTTCACATGAAACAGTGGTTTAGCTGATGTCTTGGTTCATTCATAGTCAATACATCATGAGCTCTTCAGTTACACTTTTTCTCACCAAGATGCCTTTCATGTATCTTCTGAAGCATTTCCTTCTGTAGCAACACTGGAATCACAAACCTGTTCTCTCTGAAGACCATATCTTCCACTACTGACTGTTCAGCTCTACAAGCCCGATAATCCCATATTCACATTGGACAGTCATTCTTAGTTGCTGGCCATCCTTTCTGTATGTACTTTTATTGTTTCAACCGCCCTTGCTGCTTTCCTAATCTGCTCTGATCCATCAGGAGCCACTGGAATGGAGGTGATAATCATTTCAACATAGACCTGTATATCAGCATTATTCTCTTGGTGATTCTTTTCTTTCTTGTTCACTGCTCAAGACAGTGCATCAGCAGCAAACTTATATTTCCCGGTGTGTAGATGATCTTCATATTATACTTCTGCAGACTTATCATCACGCATCCTTGTGGGACAGTCATTCAGTGGTTTGGACGTAATTGACCAGTAGTTTATGGTCTGTCTCCACTTCAAAAGTTTGTCCATACATATACTGCTAGCGATAAGCTCTTTATTTGTGCATAACTGGCTTCCGCACTTGTTAAAGCCCTTGATGCATAGGCCATGCGTCATCATGCCATTGCAGTAGACTGCTCCAAGGCCATATGGGGATGCATCGGCTGAGGGTGGTGAATTTGTTGCCATGTGCAGCTGTGGAGGCCAGGTCATTGGGTGTATTTAAGGCAGAGATTGATAGGTTCTTGATTGGACATCAAAGGTTATGGGGAGAAGGTCAGGAACTGGGATTGAGGAGGAGAAAAGAAAGGGTCAGCTGTGATTTAATGGCAGAGCAGACTCGATGGGCCAGATGCCCTAATTCTGCTCCTATGTCGTGTGGTCTTATGGAACATTCTCTTCAGTATCGTCTGTCAGTTTTAATTTCACTGGGGAAATCTTGCTCTTTACTTTGAGAGTCTTGTAATCATCCATGAATAACAGATTCACCAGGACATCAGTGTCAAGCTTGAATGAAATTACTGTCTCATTCACAGTCATTGGAACAATCTACTCTGTTATATCAGCACCAGCAGTCTGGAGAGAATCCACAAAGACTTCCTCCATTTCCTCATCAACAATGGGCACCTTTTGTTTGGTAGCCCCAGCTTTGCATCACTTTGCAAAATGGCTCTTCTTACCACAACTATTACAGGACTTCCCATAAGTAGGACACATCTTTGGAATGTGCCTACCTCCACATTGGCTGTATTTGCTGTTTGAGCCTACCTCTTTGCTTTGCTGTTGCTTTGGGAAATGCATTTTGCGCTGCCCCTCTGTTTTCACAGCATGTACTGCTGTGTCTGTCCTGTGCAGCCCCTTTGCTCATGCTTGTGTGGTCTCTGCTGCCTTACGCACATCCACAGACTTTTACAGCATCAAACTTTTTCATGCCGCAATCTTTCTCTGAGCCCATTATCTGGGATTTTGCAAACTATTCTGTTTCTAGCTGGTGAATCTCTCAAATCTCCAAACTCACAGGCCTTACTCAATGTGTGAAGCTCAGCTAAGTATTGGTCAAAGCTCACATCTTGTTTCTGGTCATGGGAAAAAAAACCTGTCTCTCTCAAATGTGATGTTTTTACTTGAACTAATTCATGAAAAAATACTCCCAAGTCCCTCTGTACAACAGCTTGCTGCAAACTTTCACCATTTAAATAATAATCTGCTCTTCTATTATTCCTTCCAAAGTGGATGATCTCTCATTTACCAACGTTGTATTCTATCTGCCAGACCTTGGCCCACTCACTTAACCTATCTATATCCCTCTGCAGGCTTTCCACATCTTCTGTACAATTTGCTTTTCCACTCATCTAGTGTCATCAGCAAATTTTGCTACGCTACACTCAGTCCCCTCTTCTAAATCATCAATGTAAATGGTAAGCAGCTGTGGGCCCAGCACCGTCTCCTGCAGCACCCCACTCACCACCGACAACCAAGCAGAGAAACACACATTTATACAAACTCTCTGCCTTCTATCAGTTAACCAATCCACTATCCATGCCAATACACTTCCTCCAACTCCATGCATCCGTATCTTATTTATAAGTCTCTTGTGCAGCACCTTATTGAAGTGAACAAGTGTTCCCCTCTATCCACTGCACTCTTTATGTCCTCGAAGAACTCCAGTAAGTTTGTCAAACAGGACCTGTCCTTTCTGAATCCATGCTGCATTTGTCTAATGGAACCACTCCTTTCTAAATGTTTCGCTATTTCTTCTTTAATGACAGCTTCCCAACTACAGATGTTAAGCTAACTGGCCTATAGTTGCCTGTCTTTTGCCTACATCCTTTTTTAAAAAGTGGTGTGACATTTGCTGTCTTCCAATCTGCTGGGACCTGCCCAGAGTCTAGAGAGTTTTGATAAATGATTACCAACACGTCTACTTTAACTTCCATCAATTCCTTCAGCACCCCGGGATGCATCCCATCAGGACCAGGGGACTTATCTACCTTCAGGCCCTCTAGTTTGCACATCACTATCTCTTTAGTGACAGTGATTTTACCTAGGTCCTCACTTCCCATTTTGTCCATAATATCATTCTTTGGCATATTAGACGTGTCCTCCACTGTGAAGACCCACACAAAATAGTCGTTCAATGCCTCAGCCATGTCCTTATCACCCAATATCACTTTCCCCTTCTCGTCTTCCAAGGGCCCTACGTTGACTTTAGCCACCCTCTTCGGCTTTATATATTTATAAAAACTTTTGCTATCTGTTTTTATATTTTGTGCTAATTTACTTTCATACTCTATCTTCCCTTTCCTTATTTCTTGTTTACTTGTTCTCTGTTGCTTTTAAAGTTTTCCCAATCCTCCAGTCTCCCACTACACTTTGTGAATTTGTACACATGAGCTTTTAATTTGATATTATCTTTTATTTCCTTAGTTATCCAAGGCTGGCTCTCCTCACACTTACTGTCTTTACTTTTGACTGGAATATAATTTTGTTGAGCACTGTAAAAAATCTCTTTGAAAGTATTCCACTGTTCCTCAACTGTCCTACCAAAAAGCCTGTGCTCCCAATCCACATTAGCCAATTGATCCCTCATCCTGTTGTAGTCTCCCATGTTCAAGCATAAGACACTAGTTTTAGATCTAACTATTTCATCCTCCATCTGTATGTAAAATTCAATCATACTCTACAGCAGTAAAGGAATGTGATGCAAATGCTATAGAACCTTCACTTCCATCAGTTAGACGAGAAGCTAGACTGGACTGCCAACACAGATGCCTTGTGCAAGAAGGCACAGAGTCGAATGTACTTCCTTAGAAGGTTGGCATCATTCAATGTTTGTAGTGAGATGCTAAGATGTTCTATAGGTCAGTTGTGGAGAGCGCCCTCTTCTTTGTGGTGGCGTGTTGGGGAGGCAGCATTAAGAAGAGGGACGCCTCACGTCTTAATAAGCTGGTAAGGAAGGCGGGCTCTGTCGTGGGCACAGAACTGGAGAGTATGACATCGGTAGCAGAGCGAAGGGCGCTGAGTAGGCTACGGTCAATCATGGAAAACCCTGAACATCCACTGCATAGCACCATCCAGAGACAGAGAAGCAGCTTTAGCGGCAGGTTGCTATCGATGCAGTGCTCCTCAGACAGGATGAAGAGATCATTACTCCCCATTGCCATTCAGCTTTACAATTCAACCGCCAGGGGAAAGATATGTTAAAGTGCCGGGGTTATGACTGAGCTTAAGTTACCATTCAATGTATTTTAGTAAACTATTTAAGAACTTATTAAAAGCTATTTATTAATGCTTTTTTTGAGAGGGTGATTTTAGATGCATATCATATTTATACTGAGTTAAGTATTGTATGTAATTAGTTTTTGATACAATAAGTGTATGGGACATTGGAAAAATATTGAATTTCCCCATGGGGATGAATAAAGTATCTATCTATCTATGTATCTATCGCTCATAAAAACACTTTGGACTCTTCTTGCATCTCCATCTGTATATAAACCTCAGCCAAATCCCCTTTGCTGAAGTATTTTCCTCTAGAAAGGTTTGCAAAGATATCCTTGATCCTGGATGTTGCAATTTTGATCATGTGCTCTTTCATTCCTGACTGCAACTCAATTGCATCTCTGACTGCTGTTTCCATTCATACATTGACTTCAACTGCTCTTTTAAAAACGAGTTGTGCTTCAATTAGGAGCTGTTTTTGAATGTTTTCTTGTAAGATTCCACAAACTAGACAATCTCTCAGTGCATCATTAAGCCCATCACTGAATTGGCAATGCTCAGACAATTTCTTCAGCCATGTATGCCAAAATAGTCTCCCCTTTCTTTTTATTCCACCTGTGAAACCTAAAGTGATCTGCAATCAACAGATTTTAGTTCAGTAATCCCTCATGCGTGTGCCTGGCGAGTGTCATGAGGAGTCTGCGTAGGGCTTGGTGTGCGCGTGGGCCTCGGCTGAGAGGGGAGTGTGCGTGAGGTCTCGTGGGTAGATATATATACATCGGTGGGTACGGGGTTCGTACTCACCGTGGAGTGTTCGGAGTAGGGGTCTGGTGCTTCTGCGGGCGCCAGGTCACGGATGGAGACTGTGTCCTCCCGCCCATCAGGTAAGACCACGTAGACATACTGGGGGTTCGCATGAAGTAGGTGAACCCTCTCGACCATCGGGGAGTATTTATTGCTCCTCGCATGTTTCCGGAGCAGCACTGGCCCTATGGACATCAGCCAAGCCAGTAGGGTGGTCCCAGTGGCAGACTTCCTGGGAAAAGAAAAGAGTTGCTCATGAGGGGTGGCATTGGTGGACATGCATAACAGGGAGCGGATGGAGTGGAGCACCTCTGGGAGGACCTCCTGTCAGCGAGAGACCGGCAGTCCCTTTGACCTAAGGGCTAAGAGTGTGGCCTTCCACACAGTGGCATTCTCCCTCTCCACCTGTCCATTCTCCTGGGGATTATAGCTCGTAGTCCTACTAGTAGCAATACCCCTAGCCAGCAGGTATTGGCGCAGTTCGTCACTCATAAACGAGGACCCTCTATCACTGTGGATATAGAAGGGATATCTGAACAGAGTGAAGAGCTGGCCCAGGGCTTTTATGACGGACGTGGCAGTGGTATCGGGGCAGGGGATGGCAAAGGGGAACTGCGAGTACTCGTCAATGATGTTGAGAAAGTAGACATTGTGGTCGGTGGAGGGAAGGGGGCCCTCAAAGTCGACATTCAGTCGCTCAAAGGGGCAGGTGGCCTTGATAAGGTTTTTCCTTTTCAGGATGGTAGAAGTGCGGTTTGCACTCAGCGCAGACTTGACAGTCCCTGGTCATCGTCCTGATTTCCTCAAGGAAGTAAGGCAGGTTCCGGGGTTTCACGAAATGGTAAAGCCGGGCGAACCCCAGGTGGCAAAGATCTGCATGGAGGGCATATAGCCGTTCGAGCTGCGCGCTGGCACACGCTCCCCGTGATAGAGCATCAGGGGGCTCATTGAGCCTTCCAGGCTGGTACAGGATGTCATAGTTGTAGTTGGAGAGTTCTATTCTCCACCTCAAAATTTTATCATTTTTGATTTTGCCCCACTGTTGGTTGCTGAACATGAACGCAACTGAGCGCTGGTCGGTCAGCAAGGTGAACCGTTTGCCGGCGAGATAGTGCCTCCAGTGCCTAATAGCTTCCACTATGGCCTGGGCTTCTTTCTCCACCGTGGAGTGCGAATTTCAGGGCCCTGAAGGGTACGAGAGAAGAATGCTACCGGCCTTCCTGCCTGATTGAGAGTAGCAGCCAGCGCGAAGTCGGAGGCGTCACTCTCTACTTGGAAGGGAATGGTCATCGTTGCTTTGGCAATGTCCCCTTTAATGTGGCTGAAGGCTGCACGGGCCTCGGCTGAGAGTGGAAATGCAGTGGACTTGACCAGGGGGCATGCCATGTCTGCGTAGTGGGGGACCCATTGGGCATAATAGGAAAAGAAGCCCAGGCACCGTTTGAAGGCTCTGAGGGTGGTGGGGAGAGGGTCAATGACCCCGTTCTCCACGACATACCCAAGGATAGCAAGTCGTGTGGTTCCGAACACACACTTGTCCCTATTATAGGTGAAGTTAAGAGCTTTGGCCACTTGGAAAAATCGATGTAGGTTGGTGTCGTGATCCTGCCAGTCGTGACTGCAGATGGTGATGTTAGCCAAATATGGGAATGTGGCCTTCAGTTGGCACTGGTCCACCATCCGGTCTATTTCCCTCTGGAAGACAGAGACACCATTCGTGACACTGAAGGGGACG
The DNA here is from genome assembly GCF_048418815.1 of Hemitrygon akajei. Classification (NCBI taxonomy): domain Eukaryota; kingdom Metazoa; phylum Chordata; class Chondrichthyes; order Myliobatiformes; family Dasyatidae; genus Hemitrygon; species Hemitrygon akajei. The sequence continues at coordinate 41,815,247 of NC_133137.1, read as the reverse complement.
CGCAGGAAGTGATAGAGCCTGCTGCCCGCCTCGAAGGCGGTGTAGGGGCGGTCTTCCAGGTGGATGGGGAGCTGATGGTAAGCGGATTTCAGGTCTATGGTCGAGTACACCTTGTACTGGGCTATCTGATTGACCATATCCGCGATGCGGGGTAGGGGGGTACGCGTCAAGCTGCGTGAACCTATTGATGGTCTGGTTATAGTCCACGACCATCCTATTTTTCTGCCTGGTCCGAACAATGACCACCTGGGCCCTCCAAGGACTTGTGCTTGGCTCAAAGATCCCCTCCCTGAGCAGCCGCTGCACCTCTGACTTAATGAAGGCCCTGTCCCCCGCGCTGTACCTCCTGCTTTTAGTTGCCACAGGTTTACAGTCGGGGGTCAGGTTGGCGAACAGCGGTGGGGGAGGGATCTTGAGGGTGGAGAGGCTGCAAGTGGTGTCAGTAGCACGGCCGTTGGCATGGTGCTGGGTGGGATGTGCAGGTCGGTGTGTGTGTGTGTGGTCAGTAGCGGGGTATATGATGAAGTCCCACAAAACTGAGGATTTCTGACAGTAATTGGTGGGAGGGGCCCGTCATACTCCATTGTCACACTTTTCAGGTGGCTCTGGAAGTCGAGCCCCAGTAGCACAGGGGCACACAGTTGAGGCATGACCAGTAACGCAAAGTTCCAATATTCTGTGCCCTGCACCACCAATGTTGCTACACAACCCCGCAGATGTCTGTGGAATGTGATCCAGAAGCCATGGTGACCCTTTGGCTTACCGGCTGTGTCACGAGTCTGCAGCGTTGCACAGTGTCCGGGTGAATAAAACTCTCAGTGCTGCCCATGTCAAACAGGCAGCTAGTCCTGTGCCCCTCTACCAGGATGTCCATCATTGACCTTGCGAGCTGGTGTGGAGTGGTTTGGTCGAGGGTTACGGAGGCCTGAGTTGAATCGCCGTCTTGGTGCCCGGTAAGCACCCGTGGGTCGGAGGTGGGGCGAGGTGGCACCGACAAAGATGGCTGCCCCCATGCTTCGCACGAGGTGGGCAGGCAAGATGGCGACGTCCATGCCTTGCACGCAGTGCTGCTCGACCCCGCTCGTGGTTTAGACTTACAGGCCTTGGCAAAGTGGCCCTTCTTGCCGCAGCTGGAGCAGGTAGCTTTTCGGGCCAGGCAGCGATTTCGGGGGTGCTTTTCGAGTCCGCAGAAGTAACACTGCACAGACTTGCGACTGGCAGGAGCCGTGGTCGATTGCGGGGAGTTCACGGACTCGCAAGCGGCAGCGGCTGTGGTCGATTCGCCGGAGGGTTGCGGGGAGTTCATGGACTCACGAGTGGCAGCAGCTGTGGTCGATTCGCTGGCGGGTGGCGGGGTCTGCAGTGTCCATGGGACCAGCGGGAGATCGCGCGGCTGGACAGTGTCAGCGTTGTGCAGAGCAGCCTCCGGCATATCGGCCAGCTCGATCGCCGAGTGTAAGGTAAGATCAGCGTTTTCCAGCAGCCGCTGGTGCACGTACACTGACCTGATCCCCGTAACGAAGGCGTCTCGTACCAGGAGCTCCACATGCTGTTCCGCCGTCAGTCCCCTGCAGTCGCAGGCCCACATGAGTGTCTGTAGGGCCCAGACAAACTCAGCGCTCGACTCTCCGGCCCACTGCCGCCGTGTCGCTAAGCGATGTCTTGCGTAGACGGTGTTCACCGGCCGCAGGTACTGTCTTTTGAGGGCGTCCAGTGCCCCTTGGTAGGTCGGCAGGTCTCTGATAAGGGAGTATATCCGCAGACTGACCTTGGAGAGCAGAACTCTGAGCATGATAGCAGGCTCAGTCACGGAAATCTCTTCCAGGTACGATTGGAAGCATGCAAGCCAGAGTTCAAAGGCAATGGCTGCTTCGGGAGCTTGAGGATCAATGTCCAATCTGTCTGGATGTAAAATGCTCTCCATGGTTTAAAATTGCAGCTAATAAAATTGATGCACCATCAATAACTCTCGGAGACGGGAGGCAAAAGATAGGCTTTTATTAGCTGCAAACATGACCATGACATCTTGGAGACTGAGGGAGGAGCAGTGCCTCCAATCGCCTTTATACAGGGGTCTGTGGGAGGAGCCACAGGAGCAGTCAGCAGAGGGGCGTGTCCAGACAGGTATACACATAGTCTACCACAGGATGGAAACCCCATTTGCCCACAAATGGCATTAGAAATTAAATCTGTATTCTTTAAAGTTTAGAAGCACAAGTGGTGATTATTGATATAATGTATATAAGATCCTAAGAAAGTACAATATGGTAGATGTTGATCTGCTTCTACTAGAGGTAGAGCATCAAATGAGGGGGCATAATTACAAGATTAGTGACAGTTATTTAAGATTGAGATGTATAGGAATTTAGTCTTACCAGGTGCGGTGAATCTTTGAAATTCTGGACCATCCAGTTGTCAAGGCAAGATCACTCAAGGTATTTAAAGAAGAGGTATATATTTTGAAAGACTGGGGAATTGAGATCCATATGAAACTGGCACAGAAAAAGTGAGGTCAGATCATCAGCAGTGGTCACCTTGACAAGTAGGCTTGAGAGACAAGGTGGCCTACTCCTTCTCCTAATCTGTGTTCTGTCATGGGTGCTTGTATAGTGGTGTATTCAATTTTCTCACTCAAATTGAATAGTTCATATGATTTTAATTACTGATTATTTTATACTGCAGGATGTCATCTTGAAAGAAGCACAAAATAAGTTGAACATTTTCATGGATAACCTGAAAGCGAACCATGGCTCTAAATTTGCCGTCTTTCCCCCTGCTGCTCTGGAAATGGTCATTGATTCCAAGCTTCAGTCTGCAGCAATAGCTTTCCAAAGGTTGCAGCTGGCATTCAGGTAAGTCTTTGATAAGTATAAAATAAACATTGTTTCATATTCTTAGTTAAAGACCACTAAATATTTTTATAAGGCAAGCAAAGAGAATTGTTACACTGTGCATTTTAGAACGTTTCCAGGGTGCTGACTCTGAGATCTTCAGAGAGAAACTTCTGGTGGATACTAAAGGATCTCCAGATGTTGGGTACCATAACTAGCTTGTGACATGCACGTTAGCTCAATGTAGTGAAAAAGTTTGCAGAGGCTTCGTAATTTTCATAATTTCTTGGAAACCAGTCAGTTACTGGAAATCTGGAAAGATTCCATTTTGATGAATTCTAGAACAAACTGTGAGGTATTGAAGTTTATCCATCAATAATGGCAGTGAGTAACACTCTCGACTTGAGGCCAAACTCAGGTTGGAGGAGCAACACCTCATCTACTGTCTAGGTAGCCTCCAGCTTGGTGGTATGAACATTGAATTCTCCAATTTCCGGTAATTCCCTCCCCCTCCCCCTTCCCCTATCCCAGGTCCCTCTCTGCCTCTCTCCCCTTTCAACTTCCTGCTTCTTTATCTCTACAGTTCTTTCATGCTTATCCCCTCCCCCCTTTATCTTTCCTCTGATTGGTTTTCCACCTGGCGCCTCTAGGCCCTACCCCCTCCCCTATCTCTATTACTGGGCTTCGGCCCTCTCTTCCTCCCCATTCCTGATGAAGGGTCTCGGCCCGAAACATTGGCTACTCTTTTCTCATGGATGCTGCCTGACCTGCTGAGTTCTTCCAGCGTTGTGTACGTACTTTTTGAAAGGTTGACCTCTAAATAGAGATGGAGAAGGGGGACACGCATAGCATCTGGCAGTGTAGAATTGTGGTTCACAGCAGAGAAGCTTTTGCAAGATGGCGCTGGTGAACCACTGCAACATTCTGCAGGCTACGTATAATGCTGCAAAATATACCTCTTTTGAATTACTCTCACTGCAATCAGCAGCATGTTATTTCCCTTTAAGCAAAGCTCTTTTAAATAAACTTAATCTACAGATTTCACAATCTTATGAAGGACTTGATGAACTTAGCTCTAAAGCAAGCAGACACGGCACCTTTAAGTGGACAAAGACCTTAAACTTTAAAAGGGCACAAATACTGTATCAGAAGGAAATGAAAGATTGTTGTGTTCTGTTTGAATGAGAAATGGCTTACTTCCAGCATGCCAGATACAGAGATCAGACCAGAGATTTCTTGATTTACTGAATGGACTGTACTGCTGATTTGGAAAAGGCAAAAGGTGGAGGTGTATGTTTCATGATAAAGGTGGTGGTACTCTGATGTGGTGGTTTGGTCAAACTTGTGTTCCCCCAACCTTGAACATCTAATGGTCAAATTCCATTCATTCTATTTACCTAGGGAATCATAAACAAGAGAAAATCTGCAAATACTGGAAATCCAAGCAACACACACAAAATGCTGGAAGAACTCAGCAGGCCAGGCAGCATCTATGAAAAAGGGTAAACAGTCAATGTTTTGGGCTGAGACCCTTCATCAGGACTGGAGAAAAAAGATGAGAAGTCAGAGTAAGAAGGTCAGGGAGGGGAGGAAGAAATACAAGGTAGTAGTTGACAGGTGAAACAGGGAGAGGGTGAATTAAAGACCGGGGAAGTCATTTGGTGAGAGAGACCATCCATGGCCTCCTCTACATTTGCGATTGAGCCACACTCAGGTTGGAGGAGCAACACCTTGTATTCCATCTAGGTAGCCTCCATCCTGATAGCATAAAAATTGATTTCTTGAACTTCCCATAATGGCTCCTTCTCTCCTTCAATGTTCCTCATTCCCATTTCCCTCTCTCATCTTACCTCCTTAACTGCCCAAGAACCTCCCTCTGGTGCTCCTCCCCCTTCCCTGGCCTTCTGTCCTCTCCCATCACATTACCCCTTCTCCAGCCCTTTATCTCTTTCACCAGTCAACTTCCCAACTCTTTACTTCACCCCGTTCCCTCTCTCAGTTTCACCTATCACCTCATATCTTGTATTTCTTCCTTCTCCATCCCCCCCCCACCTTCTCACTCTGATTTCTCATTTTTTTTCTCTCCAGTCCTGATGAAGGGTCTCAGTCTGAAATGTTGACTTTTTACTCTTTTCTCTGGATGCTGCCTGGCCTTCTGAGTTCCTCCAGCATTCTGTGTGTTATTTAGCTAGGGAGTTGTCCTCCATGATGCTGACTGCAGTTTACATACCACCACCAGCCTTCTAAAGTCAAGTGCTCAACTGCAATGTGCTGTCTGCAGACAAGAAACAGCCCATCCTGATGCATTTCAAATGATAGTTGAAGACTTCAACCAGGCTTGTTTGAAGAAAATCCTGCCTAAATTGCTATCAGCATATAACCTGTAGCACCAGAGCTCCATCACACTGTTATACTGAGATAAGGAATTCCTACCGTTCAATGCCCAGACCACATTTCAGGGAATCTGATCACTTGGCTGTTCTTCTACGGGCATAGAGACAGAGGCTAAAGAGCAAAGCTCCAGAGATTAGAACAACAAAGAGGTTGTCACAGAGGCAGAGGAGCAGCTGTGGGATTGCTTTGAGTCAGTGGACTGGGCTGTGTTCAAGGACTTATCTATAGATCTGAATGAATACACATGGTTGTCATGGTCTTTATAGTTGTAGATGAGTTTGTCCTCACAATATCAGAGTCTTCCCCAACCAGAAGCCCTTGGTGAGCTATGATCCACAATCTGCTGAGGGCCAGGTCAATGGCATTCAAGTCTGGTGACCAAGAAAGTTACAAGAGGACCAAGTACAGTCTCCAGAAAACCATCTCATTGGTGAAGTGGCAATCCTGGACTAAACCTGAATCAATGAAGGATGCTTGACAATTGTGACAGGGCTTGAATACTATCAGCTCTTTATAAAGTTAAATCAAGCAACATGGGTGTCAATAGGGTTTTGCTTCCAGATGAGCTCAATACCTTCTATGCTCGCTTTGATCATCAAAACATGGAGGAACCATCACAAACTCCCACAGCCACTGATGATCCTGTGATTTCAGACTCTTGAGGCCGACGTATGAGCAGCCTTCAAGAGGAAGAACTCACAAAAAGTAATTGGCACAGATGGGGTAACTGGTCAAATACTAAAGACCTGTGCTGACCCAACTGACTGGAGCATAGAATTGGCTCATCCATAGGGTCGTGAAGCCTCAGAACCCCAAGGCTCGCTTGTCTTCTAGGTTGCATCCTTGGGATATTGAAAAACAGCCAGATAATTACAGAGAGGTGAATAAGGTCTGGAAGGCATTAAGAACATGAAGGAGAAGAAATAATGGGACCGGATTCGAAGCAAGAAGGCTGCGAGTGGAACGTCTAAAGGGATTTTCGGAGAGAAGGCATTTTACTACTCGGTTAAGAGAGGCAAGACTGCGCAGGTGCGTGACGTCAGCCAGTAGAGAGTGGGAAGAGTTTGAAAAGAAGTCTGCCATATACAGCGGGCAGCGGAGTGAGAGGGCTTTGGCTCAAACGGGGCTTCGGCGAAGAACTGAGTTGCAGAGACTCACAGAAAACAGTCTTCAACTTTCCCAGCAGGCTCTTCCCTTCTCCCATGGTCCTCTTCCACTAACATCCATTACTCTGATATGACAGGTGAGCTCAGAACTGTGCCATGCTCCTCCTGTGTCATGTGGGAACTCAGGAAGGCTACGTGTGCAGGAAGTGTGTCCAGCTGCAGTTTCTGATAGACTTCATGGCAGCACTGCAGCTGCACACGGACTCACTTTGGAGCATCCGAGATGCTGAGAATGTTGTGGATAGCACATTTAGTGAGTTGCGCACACCGCAGTTTAAGGATATAAGGAAAGATAGGGAATGGGTGACCAACAGGAAGGTAGTACAGGAGTCTCCTGCAGTTGTCTCCCTCCAAAACAGATATACCGCTTTGGAGTCTGTTGGGGGAGATGGCTCATCAGGTGAAGGCAGCAGTAGCCAGGATCGTGGCACCGTGGGTGGCTCTGCTGCGCATGAGGACAAGAAAAAGAGTGGTGGAGCTGTTGTGGTAGGGGATTCTATGGTAAGGGGAATAAAGAGGAGCTTCTGCGGCTGCAAACGGGACTTCCGTATGGTGTGTTGCCTCCCGGGTGCAAGGGTCAGAGATGTCTCGGAGAGGCTGCAGGGCATTCTGAAAGGGGAGGGTGAGCAGCCAGCTGTCGTAGTGCATGTAGGTACTAATGATAAAGGAAGAAAGCGGCATGAGGTCCTACAAGCTGAACTTAGGGAGCTAGGAGATAAAGAGTAGGACCTCAAAGGTAATAATCTCAGGATTATTACCAGTGCCACATGCTAGCCAGAGTTGGAATAGCAGGATAGCTAGAATGAATATGTGGCTTGAGCGGTGGTGCAGGAGGGAGGGTTTCAGCTTCTTGGGGCATTGGAACTGCTTCTGCGGGAGGTGGGACCAGTACCGTCTGGACGGTCTGCATCTGGGCAGGGCCGGGATCAATGTCCTAGGGAGATTGTTTGCTAGTGCTGTTGGGGAGGCTTTAAGCTAATATGGCAGGGGGATGGGAACCCACACAGAAAAGAAAAGGGAAGTGATGCAGATACCAAAGCTAGAGTTAGTGAAGAAAAAAGAGTAGAGTGCATAGAATCAGAATCAGAATCAGACTTTAATCGCCAAGTACCTGTGCACATACAAGGAATTTGCTTCCGGCAGATGTTGTGTCTCTGCTCATAACAATAATAATGATAAATATAAATGAAAATATAGATTATACATACAGGTAGTGCAATCCAAGTAATAGTTAGCCGAAAGTTAACCGGCAGTTAACTGTTCAGCAAAGTGACCGCAGTAGGGAAATAACTTCTCCAGTGCCTATAAAAAGTATAAAAAGTAAAAAGCAAAAGTTGCATAGGTCTCTAGATTCTAAAAGGACAATGAGTATTAAAGGCACTTTATCTAAATGCCCATAGTATTAGAAACAAGGTTAGTGAACTTGTGGCACAGATCAGTATCGAGGCATATAATTTAGTGCCCATTACGGAAACCTGGTTGCAAAGTGGAGATGACTGGGAATTAAATATCCAAGGGTATCAGGTAATACAGAAAGATAGGCAGGAAGGCAGAGGAGGTGGAATGGCACTCTTGATTAGGGATGAGATCAGGACGATTGTAAGAGACGATACAAGATCTACGGAGCAGAATGTTGAATCCATCTGGGTAGAGATTAAGAATAGTAGGGGGGAAATAATCACTGGTGGGTGTTGTCTATAGGTCACCTAATAAAAATATTGCAGTGGCAGAAGCGATTAACCAAGAAATAACTGAGGCTTGTAAGAACAGAACGGCAGTTGTCATGAGGGACTTTAACTTCCACATAGATTGGGCGAATCAGGTTGGTCAAAGAAGTCTTGAGGAGGACTTCATAGAATGCATCCGTGATGGCTTTTTTGAGCAGCATGTTAGTGAACCTACAAAGGAAAATACTATCTTAGATCTAGTCCTGTGCAACGAGACAGGTAAGATTAATGATCTTGTAGTCAGGGATCCTCTTGGAAAGAGTGATCATAGTATGATTGAATTTCGCATTGAGATGGAGAATGAAATAGTTGGATCTAAAACCAGTGTATTATGCTTGAACAAGGGAGACTACAATGGGATGAGGGAGGAGCTGGCTAATGTGGATTGGGAGCCTAGGCTATTTGGTAGGACAGTTAAGGAACAGTGGAATACTTTCAAAGAGATTTTTCACAGTGCTCGACAATAGTATATTCCAGTCAAAAGTAAGGACAGTAAGTGTGGGGAGAGCCAGCCTTGGATAACTAAGGAAATAAAAGATAGTGTCAAACTAAAAGCTCGTGTGTACAAAGTCACAAAGTGTAGTGGGAGACTGGAGGATTGGGAAAACTTTAAAAAGCACCAGAGAACAACAAGAAATAAGGAAAGGGAAGACAGAGTATGAAAGTAAATTAGCACAAAATATAAAAACAGATAGCAAAAGTTTTTATAAATATACAAAGCGGAAGAGGGTGTCTGAAGTCAACATTAAGTCCCTTGGAAGACGATAAGGGGAAATTGATATTGGCTGAAGCGTTGAATGACTATTTTGTGTCGGTCTTCACGGTGGAGGACACGTCTAATAGTAGACAAAGAAGGATGTTATGGATGAAATGGGAGGTGAGGGCCTCGATAAAATCACTGTCACTAAAGAGATCAAATGAGAGGGCCTGAAGATTGATAAGTCCCCTGGTCCTGATGGGATGCATCCCAGGACCAGGGTGCTGAAGGAATTGGTGGAAGTTATAGTAGACGCATTGGTAATCATTTATCAAAACTCTCTAGACCCTGGGCAGGTCCCAGTGGATTGGAAGACAGCAAATGTCACACCACTTTTTAAAAAAGGATGTAGGCAAAAGTTGGGCAACTATAGGCCAGTTAGCTTAACATCTGTAGTTGGGGAAAATGCTTGAAGTTGTCATTAAGAAATATTTAGGTGCAACATGGATTCAGAAAGGGCAGGTCCTGTTTGACAAACTTACTGGAGTTCTTTGAGGACATAATGAGTGCAGTGGATAGAGGGAAACAGGTGGATGTCGTATACTTGGATTTCCAGAAGGCATTCGTTAAGGTGCTGCACAAGAGACATATAAATAAGATGCGGATGCATGGAGTCGGAGGAAGTGTATTGGCATGGATACTAGATTGGTTAACTGATAAAAGGCAGAGAGTTGGTATAAATGGGTGTTTCTCCGGTTGGCAGTCTGTGGTGAGTGGGGTGCCACAGCTGTTTACCATTTGCATTGATGATTTGGCAGAGGCGACTGAGGGTAGCGTAGCAAAATTTGCTGCTGACACTAAACTGAGTGGAAAAGCAAATTGTACAGAGGATGTGGAAAGTGTGCAGAGGGATTTAGATAGGTTACGTGATTGGGCCAAGGTCTGGCAGATGGGATACAACATTGGTAAATGTGAGATCATCCACTTTGGAAGGAAAAATAGAAGAGCAGATTATTATTTAAGTGGTGAAAGATTGCAGAATGCTGTTATGCAGAGGGTCTTGGGAGTGCTTGTGCATGAATCGCAAAAAGTTGGTTTTCAGGTACAACAGGTTATTAAGAAGGCAAACGAAATGTTGGCCTTCATTGCAAGAGCGATTGAATTCAAGAGCAGGGAGATCATGCTGCAACTATACAGGGTACTGGTGAGGCCACACCTGGAGTACTGTGTGCAGTTCTGGTCTCCATACTTAAGGAAGCATATGCTGGGTTTGGAGGCAGTGCAGAGAAGGTTCACCAGGTTGATTCCAGGGATGAAGGGGTTAACCTATGAGGAGAGATTGAGTCGCCTGGGACTATACTCTCTGGAGTTCAGAAGTATGCGAGGGGATCTTATAGAAACACAAAATTTTGAAAAGGATAGATAAGATAGAAGTAGGAAAGTTGTTTCCATTGGTAGGTGAGACTGAACTAGGGGACATTGCCTCAAGATTCAGGGGAGAAGATTTAGGATGGAGATGAGGAGAAACTGTTTTTCCTCAGAGAGTGCTGAATCTGTGGAATTCTCTGCCCTGGGAAGCAGTTGAGGCTTCTTCATTAAATATATTTAAGAAATAGTTAGATAGGTTTTTACATAGTAAGGGAATTAAGGGTTATGGGGAAAAGGTGGGTAGATGGAGCCAAGTTTATGGACAGATCAGCAATGATCTTACTGAATGGTGAGGCAGGCTCAATGGGCCAAAGGCCTACTCCTGCTCCTATTTCTTATGTTCTTATTGGAAATCTATTGAACAGAATGACTGAGCCTCCACAGCTGTCTGAGGAGGAGAACTGCAAGGGTTTAGAAACCTCAGCATTAAGTAATCCTGCTTATTTCAGTAATAAGTAGACTATCCCTTTGTGCCCAAACTCTTCACTGCCAGATGCAAACATTGTCTGGATTTTGCTGGCAATAATGTGGCCTGCATGCTCAGGTCTGTGACACATGCATCTCCGGGCATGGAAGTCCTCATGAGGTCCAGTAGCAAGGCATGAATGTGCTGGACCTTTCCAGCCTTTGAAGTGCAGATTCTGCTTGAAGTTGTATCCTTTGAAATGTCATTGGGAGTTTATAGTTTTTACCTAAATTTAGACCCACCCTTTGTTTCAACCTTTTTGTGCTATCTATAAAACACATTTTGAAGATTCTTGCTGAAGCTAGGCAACAACTCTCAGACAGCTCATCTTACCTATCCCTTAAAGAGGACCCCACTCTGGACCATCAGAAAACTGTCTCCAACCCCATCACTGAACTCATCAACTCTGGAGAACTCCTATCCACTGCCACCAAAGTCATAGTTCCCTTTCCTGTACTGCTCACTTCAACCTCCTACCAAGATCCACAGACCTGCCAATTATTTTTGCCTGCTCCTGCCCCATTAAACCAGTGCCTTCATAACTCAACTCTATTCTATCCACTTTGGTTCAGTCCCTTCCCACCTATATCCACAATGCTTCTCATGCTCTCAATCTCCTCACTAACTTTCAACTTCCTGGTCCTGACCATCTAATTTTCACCTGCATGTCCTGTCCTTATAAACTTCTATCCACTATCAAGGCAGCTTTAAAGCTCTCTGCTTCTTTCTCAATGAAAGAACCAACCAGTTCCTCTCCATTATCATCCTCCTCCATCTGGCAGAACTGGTCCTCACACTCAACAATTTCTCCTCCCACTTTCTCCAGAATTGAAGATGGCATCAGCACCCACTTGGGCCCCAGGTATGCCTACCTTTTCATAGGCTATGTAGAAAAGTCTATGTTCCATCCCTTCCCTGATAATGCTGCCCAGTTCTTCCTCTGCTACATTGACGACTGCATTGGTACTTCTACATGCACCCATGCTGAGCTCGTCAATTTCATCAACTTTGCCTCCAACTTCCACCTTGTCCTTAAATTAACGGTCGCTTTCTGACACCTTCCTCCCTTTCTCAATCTCCTGTGTCCATCTCTGGAGACAAACTGTCGCCCTACATCTTTTACAAACCTACCAATTCCCACGGCTATCTTGGCTATACCTCTTCCCACTCTGTCTCCTATAAAAAAAATGCTATTCCCTTTATTCAGTTTTTTGTCTCCACTGCATCTGTTCCCAGGATGAGTATTTCCAGGACAGCAAAGATATCCTCCTTCACAGAATGAAGTTCCCTTTCCTTACAACATCTCCTCAATTTCCCAGACATCTGCACTCACCCCATCTTCCCGTTGCCTTGACTGTGACAGAATTCCTCTTGTCCTCACCTACTACCCCATGAGCCTCTGCATCCTACACATCATTCTCTGCAACTTCCATCAGCAAACACATATTTACCTGTTCCCTCCCACCCCACAAACACTCTGCACTTTCTGCAGGGATCGCTCCCTCTGTTCATTCCTCTCTCCCCAATAATGTCCCTCTCAAGTGGCCAAAGTGCTACACCAGCTCATTCACCTCGTCCCTCACCTTGATTCAAGGTCCCAGACAGTCTTTCCAGGTGAGGCAACACCTATCTGCGAATCTGCTGGGGTTGTCTATTATGTCCAGTGTTCTCAATGCAGCCTTCTTTACATTGGTGAGACCCATCATAAATTGGGGAACCACTTCATTGAGCACCTCTGCTCCAACCGCCCAAAGTGCAACTTGACGGTGGCCAAACATTTTAATTCAGATTCCCATTCTGACATGTCAGTCCATGGGCTACTCTTGTGCCACGATGAGACCACCCTCAGGGTGGAAGAACAACACCTTGTTTTCTATTTGGGTAGCCTCCAACCTGATGGCATGAATATTGATGTCCCCTTCCAGTAAAAACTCTTCCCTCCCCTCCCCTTCCTTCTCTTCTCCGCTCTGCCCTCTTTTCATTTGCTTGTTACCTTACCCTGCTGCCCTCCTCATCCTCATTCTCCTATGGTCCACTTTTCTCTATCAGATTTCCTCCTCTCCAGTCCTTTACCTTTCCCACCTGCCTAGCTTCACCTATCACCTTCTGGCTATCCTCCTTCTCTCCCCCCACCTTTTTTATTTTGGTGTCTTCCTTTCCAGTCCTGAAGAGGAATCTCGCCTGAAAGATCAACTGTTTATTTTTTTCCATGGATGCTGCCTGACCTGCTGAGTTCCTCCAGCATTTTGTGTGTGCTACTTCCAACACACACCTTCACTGGATCTCCTAGCAAGCCTGCAAGGTATATCCTGGAAAAACACCATGGAAGGAAATTTGCTCTTGACAAACAGAATAAAGAATTTTCCAGTTTGAACATGGAGTAATGGGGATTAAGTATTCCCATTACGGATATTTCAGAAAATTATTAACTCTCCACTGTATTGTACTGTTTGGGAACTTACTTTTGACATGATCAGCAAATCAATAAACTAATGCTTACATTCTTAATGTAACCCACTTTTGTCCATTTTCTATTCTGTACAGTGCTGCCATTGCTTTATCTGCTCTTCAGCTCTTAAGAAGAGCCAGAGTCCTGATGAAACACAGGCAAGACCATAGAACGGATCCAGCACCAGGCCTTAGAAATGCATTAAAAGTCACTGTGAGTAAACCAATCTTGTACATCAACCTTTCTCAAAGACAATGCCATGGCCAGGTGCAGTTGATGAGGTCTTTTTTATGTATGTCTGTGAATCGTTATGATATTTCTCTACATTGAAGGCACTGAATAAATGCCTTATTATAATACTAGTTATTATAATATCTAGGTACAAACTGGCCTGTTTATTGTACAGGGACCATCAGTATCATCAATAAAACACATGAACTGAAAGAAAACCAAAATTCTTGATCTGAGTGCAACAATTTATCTCAATTGCTTGCAAATAGATCTATTATATTAGTTCTCAAAACTAATTATGCACATGAAATAAAAATAATAATACCTGATACTACTTGGAAGCTCAATTAGTTCCAAAAATTTGTAATTTGCACCCTAATCTGGTCAAATCTTGGAGTATTTTTCCCAGAGGTGATAAGGAATCAGCAACGTGAAGCACAATGTACAAGTGTGAGAAGATACGGCATACAGCAATGAGGTTGATAGGGGGACAGTCAGGGTGGAGAAAACAGTCTGAAAGAGAGTAGAGACAAGGAACTGTACAAAGTGGGGCAAGAAACATGCTGAGTAAAAGAGTGCAGAACTTGCAGCAGGTGAAAGTCACACCCCGTCCTGTCTTGGCCTTCATCTACAGTTTCAGTGACTCAGGATCAATCCTGACTTCTAATGCTACCTGGTGGAGTTTGCGTGCTCTCCCTGTGATTATGTACGTTTCCCCGGGTGCTCTGGTTTCCTTCCACTAAGGCTGTAAGTTACCCCCTTAGTGTGTGGACGAGGAGCAAACTATGGGGGGAGTTGATAGGAAAGTGTAGAGAATAAAATGGAATCTGTATAAATATCTGGTTGGTGGTTAGCACAGCTCAATGGGCTGAAGGGTTTATTTCTATGCTGTATAATTATCTCTGTCTATCTCTAGGATTCAGTATGATTCACTAGGTCCATATCCTGGATCTTCCTCCTCTATAGCACGATGGCAGCACCTTCAATGGAACTGACTGTAGTTTAACAAATAAATGCAGCAATTGTCAAATCCTGGGAGAAAAGTTTACATGCTGAAGGAAATAGAGACGACAAGTTGGGCTGAGTGGTAAATGAGCTTGCAGAATGAAGCAGAGTGGGAGGAAGAAGTTATAGCAAGAAATCAGGGCAAAAACAGGAATTCTGAGTAGGCATGGGAAGAAACTGGAGTATGGGAAATGAGCAGAACAACATGCACCATTAAATGATGAAGGGGTATGAAGAAGAATTTGCAAAGACTGCCAGGTAAGTAGTAGGAATAAGAAGAACAATGTTGGGGGAAAGGATGTCTGCATTAACTTTGGTGAACCATTAAATCAAGTCAAGTCAAGTCACTTTTTATTGTCATTTCGACCATAACTGCTGGTACAGTACACAGTAAAAACGAGACAACATTTTTCAGGACCATGGTGTTACATGAAACAGTACAGAAACTACACTGAACTACATAAAAACTACCCTAGACTACAGACCTACCCAGGACTGCATAAAGTGCACAAAACAGTGCAGGCATTACAATAAATAATAAACAAGACAATACGGCAGTAAGGTGTCAATCCAGGCTCTGGGTATTGAGTCTGGTAGCTTGGGGGAAGAAACTATTACATAGTCTGGTCGTGAGAGCCCGAATGCTTCTGTGCCTTTTCCCAGACAGCAGGAGGGAGAAGAGTTTGTATGAGGGGTGCATGAGGTCCTTCATAATGCTGTTTCCTTTGTGGATGCAGCGTGTAATGTAAATGTCTGTAATGGTGGGAAGAGAGACCCCGATGATCTTCTCAGGTGACCTCACTATCCGCTGCAGGGTCTTGTGATCCAAGATGGTGCAATTTCCGGAACAAGCAGTGATGCAGCTGCTCAGGATGCTCTCAATACAACCTCTCTGATACCTCCTTTTATTTACCCCTTGATCATGACTCCACTAAGGAGCACCAGGCCATTGTCTCCTATACCATCACCAACCTTATCAGCTCTGGGGATCTCCCATCCACTGCCACCAACCTCATAGTTCCCACACCTCGCACTTCCCGTTTCTACCTCCTACCCAAGATCTACAAACCTGCCTGTCCAGGTAGACCTATTGTCTCAGCTTGCTCCTGCCCCACTGAACTCATTTCTGCATACCTTGACACTGTCTTATCCCCCCCTTGTTCAATCTCTTCCCACCTATGTTCATGACACTTCTCATGCTTTGAATTTTTTCAATGATTTTAAGTTCCCTCACCCCTACCGCCTTATTTTCACCATGGACGTCCAGTCCCTATATACCTCCACCCCCCACTCGGACGGTTTCAAAGCTCTTCACTTCTTTTTGGATTCCAGACCTAACCAATTTCCCTCTACCACCACTCTCCTCCGTCTAGCAGAATTAGTTCTTACTCTCAATAATTTCTCCTTTGGCTCCTCCCACTTCCTCCAAACCAAGGGTGTAGCCATGGGCACCCGTATGGGTCCCAGTTATGCCTGCCTTTTTGTTGGCTTTGTGGAACAGTCCATGTTCTAAGTCTATA
The DNA here is from genome assembly GCF_048418815.1 of Hemitrygon akajei. NCBI lineage: Eukaryota > Metazoa > Chordata > Chondrichthyes > Myliobatiformes > Dasyatidae > Hemitrygon > Hemitrygon akajei. The sequence goes on along the minus strand of NC_133137.1, from coordinate 41,799,333 downwards.
CGGGTATCCATCCCCCTCTTTTCCTTCGCTACATTGACGACTGCATTGGCGCTGCCTCCTGCACGCATGCTGAGCTCGTTGACTTCATTAACTTTGCCTCCAACTTTCACCCTGCCCTCAAATTTACCTGGTCCATTTCCGACACTTCCTTCCCCTTTCTTGATCTTTCTGTCTCCATCTCTGGAGACGGCTTATCTACTGATATCTACTATAAGCCTACAGACTCTCACAGCTACCTGGACTATTCCTCTTCCCACCCTGTCTCTTGCAAAAGTGCTATCCCCTTCTCACAATTCCTCCGTCTCCACAGCATCTGCTCTCAGGATGAGGCTTTTCATTCCAGGATGAAGGAGATGTCTTCCTTTTTTAAACAAAGGGGCTTCCCTTCTTCCACCATCAACTCTGTTCTCAAACGCATCTCTCCCATTTCCTGCACATCTGCCCTCACCCCACTCGGGATAGGGTTCCCCTTGTCCTCACCTACCACCCCACCAGCCTCCAGGTCCAACGTATAATTCTCCGTAACTTCCACCACCTCCAACGCGATCCCACTACCAAGCCCCCTCTTTCTGCTTTTCGCAGGGATTGCTCCTTACGCGACTCCCTTGTCCACTCGTCCCCCCCCCCATCCCTTCCCACCGATCTCCCTCCTGGTACTTATCCTTGTAAGTGGAACAAGTGCTACACCTGCCCTTACACTTCCTCCCTCAGCAACATTCAGGGCCCCAGACAGTCCTTCCAAGTGAAGCGACACTTCACCTGTGAGTCGGCTGGTGTGGTATACTGCGTCCGGTGCTCCCAGGGTGGCCTTTTATATATTGGTGAAACCCAATGCAGACTGGGAGACCGTTTCGCTGAACACCTATGCTCGGTCCGCCAGAGAAAGCAGGATCTCCCACTGGCCACATATTTTAATTCCACGTTCCATTCCCATTCTGATATGTCTATCCATGGCCTCCTCTACTGTCAAAATGAATCTAAACTCAGGTTGGAGGAACAACACCTTATATACCGGCTGGGTAGCCTCCAACCTGATGGCATGAACGTTGACTTCTCTAACTTCCGTTAATGCCCCTCCTCCCCTTCTTACCCCATCCCTGACCTATTTAGTTGTTTGCCTGTTCTCCATCTCCCTCTGGTGCTTCCCCCCCTTTTCTTTCTCCCGAGGCCTCCCGTCCCATGATCCTTTCCTTTCTCCAGCTCTGTATCACTTTCGCCAATCACCTTTCTGGCTCTTAGCTTCATCCCACCCCTTCCGGTCTTCTATCATTTTGCATTCCCCCCCCCCCACTACTTTCAAATCTCTTACTATCTTTCCTTTCAGTTAGTCCTGACAAAGGGTCTCATCCTGAAACGTCGATAGTGCTTCTCCTTATAGATGCTGCCTGGCCTGCTGTGTGTTGTTTGAATTTCCAGCATTTGCAGATTTCCTCATGTTTGCTCTGTAGAATGTGGTGAGGATGGGGAGTGAGAGATGGACTTTCCTCAGCCTTTGCAGAAAGTAGAGATGCTGCTGGGCTTTCTTTGCTATGGCGCTGGTGTTGAGGGACCAGGTGAGATTCTCACCAGGTGAACACCAAGAAATTTGGTGCTCTTAACGATCCCTACCGAGGATCTTTCGATGTTCAGCGGGGAGTGGTCACTCCATTCCCTCCTGAATTCAACAACCATCTCTTTTGCTTTGTTCACATTCAGAGACAGGTTGTTGGCTCTGCACCAGTCCGTTAGCTGCTGCACCTCCTTTCTGTAAGCTGACTCGTCGTTCTTGCTGATGAGACCCACCATGGTCATGTCATCGGCGAACTTGATGATGTGGTTCGAGCTGTGTGTTGCAGCACAGTCATGGGTCAGCAGAGTGAACAGCAGTGGACTGAGCACACAGCCCTGGAGGGCCCCTGTGCTCAGTGAGATGGTGTTGGAGATGCTGCTCCTAATCCGGACTGACTGAGGTCTCCCAGTCAGGAAATGGGTAGGTGGGTTGGAAAATGGAGAATGAGCAGTATGTGGTGGAGGTTAAACTTCTCCAACGGAACCAGGCAAGTACATACAATGTGAAGAGAGGTTTACAACCGTGCAGAATGAAATGAGTTTCAAAATGAGTAGTGAGAAACAATTATCAACTATGGGGTATGTAATGCAGTGAAGATTGTGTAGATTAAAATGGGAAAGAACATGCAACAAACAGGGGAAGATGGAGCAGGGATTATGATCATGCAGCATAAGAGGCACTAATAATATGTTCTTTGAAAATATGTCGATATTGCTGCTTGTGTGACAGAGTGAAAAATGTTAGTTGCATATTTTTGCACCAGGTTATTAGTACAGAAATAGTAATGAAAATGTTTCTCCTCAGCAAAATGAAAACTATATAAATAAAGACCTCTATCAGGAATCTTGGAATATGGAAGCATGTGGACGTTTACATATGGGCCTTTGGCTGAAATGTCGATTGGCTATGGTGACTGCTCTGACTGCTCAGATGTATTCCACAGGGCTAAAGAAAGGTATTTTGATTTTGTTTTCAACTAACCAATTTCCTGATATCTTAGCCATTTTTCCTGTTTCTTTAAACTGAAAAATAACAATTCATTGAGCCGGTTCAGTACAATACAATACTTCAGAGTTTGTATTGTAAAGTTATTGTGGTCAGTTACTACAGATATGTAAAATACACAAGTTTCTTTTTTTATTGATTTTTTAATGCATTTCTACAACATTATAACAAAAGAAACCCCAAGACCAAAATAAGAGATTTATACAGTGCAAGATAAACATTCAATGATAATATGATTCAAAATAATGATAACAAAGCACCCAAGTCGTGTAAAGTTAGTACCCCCCCCCCCCCCGCAAGAAAAAAAAACTCCAGACCAACCACAGCAAAATGTTGGAAATATAAATCAGAACATTCAAACCCCCAAACCTGTACATGAAAATAAGAACAAAAGATAATAATGCCTACTACCAAGAAAAAAAAGCTGAAAGGGACTGAAAAAAACTTAATCTAAAGAAAAGTTATGAAAATATTCAAGAAAAGGTCCCCACACCTTATGAAACTTTATGTCAGAATTAAGAAGTGAGTAGTGAATTTTTTCAGGGTCTAAACAGGACATAATATCATTAAGCCATTGAGCATGTATGGGTGGGGCAACATCTCTCCACCTAAGAAGAATTAAACGTCTAGCCAGAAGAGAAGCAAAAGATAATGTTTAGTCGGACTCAAGTGTATATCTGTCTCACACAAGGAACCAAAAAGAGCCATCAGAGGGTTAGGTTCTAAGTGGCAATTCAGAATATGTGATAAGGTTAGGAAAACATCTCTCCAAAATTTCTCTAGACTAGGACAGGTCCAGAACATATGAATAAGAGAAGCCTCGCCACTTTTGCACTTATCACAGACAGGACTAATGTTAGGGTAAAATCGAGACAATTTAGATTTGGACATGTGAGCCCTATGTACAATCTTAAACTGTAAAAGACAGTGGTGAGCACAAAGAGAAGTTGAGTTAATTGACTTGAGAATTGAGTCCCAGACCTCATCAGATAAGAAAATAAATAAGTCATGCTCCCAAGCCGATCTAATTTTATCAAAAGGGGCACGCCATAAAGTCACTAAGTTATCATGAATAAAAGATATTAAGTCCTTACCCAGTGGATTAATAGTAAGAAACAAGTCCACAGCGTTTTTCACAGGCATCTCAGGAAAGTTGGGTAATAAAGGATTAATGAAGTGTCTGATTTGGAGATACCTAAAGAAATGGGCTTTAGGTAGATTAAACTTAGCAGAGAGTTGTTGAAAAGATGTGAAACAATTATCAATGAAAAGATCTTCAAAATGCCTAATGCCCTTTCTGTACCAATCATAAAATGTTGAATCGTACATAGAAGGTAAGAAAAGATGATTATGTAAAATAGGACTAGAAAGGGAGAAACCATGGAAACCATTAAATTTTCTAAACTAGACCCATATTCGCAAAGTATGTCTAACAAGAGGGTTAACAATTAGTCTAGGCAAACTACTAGGGAGTGCAGATCCAAGAAGTGCAGAAATAGAGAGATCCTTAGTGGAATTCAGCTCCATTGCTACCCATTTAGGGTGGTCAGACTGGCTATGGAAAAAGGACCAGAAGGTAAGACAACGAATATTAGCTGCCCAATAGTATAGATGAAAATTAGGTAAAGCCATGCCACCTTTTTTAGATTTTTGAAGATACGCTTTATTAAGTCTAGAACGCTTACCCTTCCATAGATAGGATAAAATAATAGAGCCTAAGGAATCAAAGAATGTTTTAGGAATAAAAATTGGAATAGATTGAAATAAATATAAAAATTTAAGGAGGGTATACATTTTAATAACATTAACACGACCTACCAAAGACATAGATAAAGGTGACCATTGTGACAAACTCTGTTTTGTAGAGTTCAAAAGACTGGCAAACTTTTCACGAAAAAGATCCTTAAAATTCCTTGTAACTGTAATACCAAGATAAATGAATTGCTTGTCGACTACTTTAAAGGGGAGGTCGCGAAATGCTAATGCTTGTGCTTCTTTATTAATTGGAAAAAGTTCACTCTTATGTAGGTTAAGTTTATAGCCAGAAACTTGGTTAAATTGATCAAGAAGTGAAAACATTGGGAGTAAGGATGTGGACGGATTTGAAAGAAAAAGTAATAAATCGTCAGCATAAAGAGAAACTTTATGCTCAACAACCCCCTCCAGATCCCCATCAGTATAGGTCAGCTTCAAAATGCAATCGCCAGTGGCTCTTCAGCCAAATCAAAAAGGGTGACACGTTTTAGGCTAAACGACTGGGATTGCTGAGAGTTAGTCAAAACAGAGGCGGTAGGACATAAATATAACAATTTAATCCAAGAGATAAAACTTTGACCGAGGTTAAATTTTTCTAAAACCGCGAAAAGGTAATTCCACTCTATACAATCGAACGCTTTCTCCGCATCGAGAGAAATAACGCATTCAGGAGTCCCAATTGAAGGTGAGTGTAAAATATTGAATAAACACCATATATTAAAAAAGGGAAGACGATTTTTAATAAAACCAGTTTGGTCATCAGAAATAATAGAGGGTATAACATTATCCAGAACTTTGGCCAAAACTTAACCTCAACATTTAGCAAAGAAGTTGGCCTGTAAGAGGAGCACTCTGCCCTTTTGGGGTAGAAGAATAATACATGCCTCATTAAATGAAGGTGGCAATTTGCCATGATTAAACGAATCAGATAATATTGAGAGTAACTGCGATGAAAGAAGTGAGGAGAATGATTTATAAAATTCTACAGGAAACCCATCAGGCCTGGGAGATTTGCCTGACGACAGTGCAGAAATAGCAAAAGATACTTCTAGTGATATAGGCTTATTAAGTTTTGCTGTAAAATCAGATGAAAGCGAAGGGATATTCAAGCTGTTTAAAAAAAGGTCAACAGAAATATTATCATTTAGGGATTCGGAGGAATAAAGCCAAGAATAAAAATTCTTAAATAAGTCATTAATTTCAGTATGATTCGATGCAATATCCCCATTCTTCTTCCGAATCTTTGTAATATGTTGCTTAACTTTAGAACGTCTCAACTGATTAACTAGAAACTTGCCAGATTTGTCATCATGAATATAAAAGCGACTCTTACTTTCAAGAAGTTGACATTCGACTGGTTAGGTGGAGAGAAGGTCAAATTTAGTTTGGAGTTCTACATGCTTCTTGTATAATTCGGGGTTTTTAGTCTGGGCGTATAGTTGATCTAATACTTTGATTAATCAATTCTAATCACTCTAAACGGGACTTTCTATTGAGATTCGTTGTATATGAAATTATTTGACCCCTCAAGTATGCTTTCATAGCATCCCAGACAATCTGGGATGAAATTTCAGATGATGTATTGGTGTTTAGGAAAAAAGTTATCTGATCCTTAATAAATTTTACAAAATCATCATCCGATAACAAAGTCGAGTTAAAACGCCAATGTTTATTCCTCTGAGGGAGACCGGGAAGATTTAGAGACAAAGTAACTGGGGCATGATCGGAGATCAGTATACTCTGATGATCACAAGAGTGAACAAATAAGTTGAAATAAGTTGATTATTGATTTAAAAATAATCAATTCTAATAAAAGTATGGTGAACATGTGAAAAAAAAAAATCTCTCTCAGTAGGATGAAGGAAACGCCATGTATCGGAGATACCATAGTTAGAGAGAAAAGAATGAATAGCTAAAGCAGATTTAGTAGGTAATCTAGGAACAGAGGACGATCGATCCAAAGCAGGATCTAACCAGCAATTAAAGTCACCACCCAGTATAAGAGAGTATAAATTCAGATCTGTAATGAAGAAAAAAAGCATTCAAAAAAGTTAACATCATCGGAATTAGGAGCATACAAGTTAGCTAGTACCACCTTAGTGTTATATCATTTGCCAGAAACAATAATAAAACGGCCAGTTGTATCAGATATCTTACTAGGGAGTTCGAAAGGAACATTTGAATTAATAAGAATAGAAACCCCCCCTAGCTTTGGCCGGGAAGGATGAATGAAAATGCTGACCCACCCACCTTGACATAAGATGAGAATTATCGAAACTACGAATATGAGTTTCTTGGAGGAAGGCAATATCAGCTTTAAGTTGCTTAACAGAAATAGTATCATCAGGAAAAAAAAAAAGACTTAATACAAAATAATAATCGAGAAATAATCTACCCGCGAGAAACTATGAAAATGTGGAAAAAAAGGTAAATTTAAGAGAGATAAAAAGAACAAGGGAAAAGAAGAGAAGGGAAATTTTATATATAAAGAAAGTACATAACAGCCGTTTGAAAAAAAAGCAAGTCAGATACAATAAATTGGCAGGGTGACCTTCAATAAAAACTCTAAGCCTCCTAAATAAACTGAGACCAATTATGGTTCTCAGTAGATAACGTTATTCAAAAGTAAACAAAGTTACACAGATTAAATCTGTATCCACAGGAAAGCTTCTTTAATTGACCATTTAAGAAAATCACACCAAATCCGAAGAGAAACCGACTAAAACCATTTATTGTTACGTTCCAGTCCAGAGCCCACATTCCGGTTCTTGATCCGGTCTGTGGACTCCGGGTCTTGTAGCCTTCCCTCGTTTTGCTCTTGAGCCCAATTAGTCACACCTGTGGATCATCTTGGCTTGTTTGGGCTCAAGGAGGTGCACCTGATGCCCATCGGCTGGTGGTGTATTTAAGGGGCTCTGGGACTGAGTAGAGTTGGGGGTTGTCCTGTTTGTCTGGTTCCTCCTGGCTTGGAGTACCCACTGTAAAGACGAGTTCTGCAAGTGAGTCTGGCAGCCACCCTGGACCGAGCTCCCTTCCTGTCCCTTGCCTCTGTTGGGTAAGTTAGGCCGGACTGCTGTTGCCCGGCAGAGGGCTCTGCCCCTTCCTATTCCTCACCTTCGATGGGTGTGCCCCACAACCTGCCCAGGAGCCCCGCGACTTGCCCAGGCCACTGTGTTCTTGCCTGGGAGGTCTGGGCCCTGTCCAGGAGTTATATGGCCCGCCCAGAAGCCTCTGACCCTTCCTATCCCTCACTGCTGACGGGTTGTGCCCTGTGACCTACCCAGGTGCCTTGTGACTTGTCCAGGCCCCTGTGTTCCTGCCTGGAGGTCTGGCCCCTGCCCAGGAATTATGCGGCCCGCTCAGAGAACTCTGGGATCCTGCCGGGACCCTGGGATCCTCCTCAGGACCCTGGGATCCTGCCTGAACTCCAAGACTCTCTCTGAACCCCAGAATTACCTTGAATGCCATGTCCCTCACGCATACCACGGTCTCCACATCTTGTCTCTCGTTTAGTTGTTCCCATCCTGCCCCTAGTACTTCAGTGCCTGTGTCCTGCACTTGGGTCCAGTCCCACGTCCCCTTATGACATTTATGGTTCTCAGTAGTTAAAGGTATTCAAAAGTGGACTAAATTGCTCAAGTAAGTTCTGAGTCCACAAAAAGACTTTTATTTTAGAAAGTACTTATCGGTCATTTTAGAAAGTCAAACCGGGTCGGAAGAAGTCAAAATGGCTGGGAGACCTTCAATAAACTTCTTGGCCTCCTTGACCGACTTAAACCATTTATAGTCCCCAGTAGTAAGAGTAAATCGAAGATCAGCAGGATTATGGAGGGAAGGTTTGAATCCATGATTAAAGAGCTCTTTCATAACGCCTTTGAACTTGGCATGCATCTTCAAAACCTGGGGGGCATAGTCTTCAACGATACGAATGGTATTACCTTGGTAAACCAAGGTACCTCTCTGGCGTGCCTCCATGATCAGAAGATTTTTCGCCTGATATCGATGAAAACACAGGATAATTGGGCGTGCTCTAGAACCCAAAACAGCTAGAGGAGTAAACACTCTATGGGCTCTTTCTAACTCAGGTGGAGTCGGAAGAATTTCTTTCCCGAAGATCTCACATAGGAAAGAAGAGAAAAATTCAATGAGAGTTTCAGTGGCCTCTGGCAAACCAAGAATTCATAAATTATTACGTCTGTTCCGATTTTTGAGATCCGCCATTTTGGAAGTAAGTTTGCTGTTTTGCTCCGTCAAGTTGGAGCAAAGAGTTTCCAGCTGCTGAACACGGCGCTTTAAATCTTCGGAAGTTAGGTCGATGCGAGATAATTGATCGGCTTGGTCATCCACTCTGGCGTTAATCTGATCCAATTTTGACTCCAGCTGACTGATAGAAGCCCTAAATTCAGTCTTGATATCAATTATAATGTCCCGTCGATTCTGTTCCAGAATAGAGATAATCTCGGCAGACAGAGACGTAGAAGCTTCTTTTTTCCCAGATTTAGGAATCTTTGTAGTCATTGTGAAATAGACATATTCAGGCAGATAAGAAAGACAAATAAATTAACAAACTGAAATAAAAAAAGGAAGGTACATAGTGCGAAAGTAAGAAATGTAACAGAGCGAAAGTTTGAAGTGACTAAACAATCGCCATCTTACTGGAAGTATCACCAAATACACAAGTTTCTAGGGGGCTAAGACAGGACCTTCAGTTACAAAATTACAGTAATTTTACCAATGTATTGCTCAGTAGTTCACTGCAGTAAAAGAGAAAAATCATCACATTATATTGTGTGAAAATCAAACTGCCAATTGTTTGATGGAAAAATCTTAATTTATAGACCTGGCATATTAGATTTTGATATTGCACAAGTGTGAATTTATGGTGTATTTTTCACAGCCAGATTCATCGTTTAGTGCACACCAGTTTTTTGAGGTAGACTGGCTGCACTATATTTGAAGTGATTTTACAGACACTTTGAGAAACATTGTCAATCAATTATTTTTCATGATAGTCTGTCAGGACTTTACCTAAAGGAGTGAATACTGTGTTACTCTACCTTGCAGAACACAAGGAAAAAGGAAGTGGTTGGTCACAGTGATCTTCTACTAAATGCTAAAACAAAAGCAGTAAATGTAGGAAACACTGAGCAGGTCAGGCAGCATCTGGGCTAAAAGAAAATATCATATATCACAATGGTTTAGGTGCTCAGAGAAACTTTGCCATGTCACATTTGTGTTCTGTGTGCTTCAATTTCAATAAAAACAAAATGGAATAGAAGGTTAGGCTTTCACTGTGAGTTATACAAACTCAGCAGGTCATCTGGCCCGTTATGTTTCTAGTGGGTTAATACACAGAGAACTGTAGTATTCATGTGAATGGCATTCCTGGGCTCTCCTTCCATTATTATCACTCATGTTTAAAATCTACAGTCTGCAGACCACTCATCATGAAGCTAAGAAGTCCCTACCTCCCAAAGTAACTTCTTAACCCCAACATGACCTATAACCCCCTCCAGCCTCCAGAGGACTGCAATCATTCAGCGAGTCATTCTAGGACCAGGAACATGGAGATGAAGATTGAGTTCTGAAGCAGATTTTTTGATATATTGAACCATCTTGAAGAGCTTTATGAAATTTATTTGAATAGACATCTTCATTCATGGTGATACACTCCATACTTTACAATCTGTCATCAAACAAGCCGACTGTTAGGTTGGCAGATCTTTGAACTAGATGTCTCATTTGTGTGATGGAAGTTCATAGTGATTGGGAGTCATGGCCCATTGTTGTGCAATTTAACACTATGCCATTTGCTCACATAAAGCACTTGATTACCCATTATATTTTATTCTGATTGAAATCAAAATGCACGACGCACAAATGTAACACAAATTTCTGTACCACTTACCTTCACTCCTGTCATCCTTTTGTTCTTCACATAATTGAAGAATGCCTTGGGATTTTCCTTTACCCTACTCGCCAAGGCCTTTTCATGTCCCCTTCTTGCTCTCCTCAGCCCCTTCTTAAGCTTCTTTCTTGCTACCCTATATTCCTCAATAGACCCATCTAATCCTTGCTTCCTGAACCTCATGTATGCTGCCTTCTTCCACCTGACTAGTTTGCCCTTCCCCAATTAAAAATTTTCCTGTCCTCTCTGATTCTGTCCTTTTCCATGATAATGCTAAAGGCCAGGGAGTGGTGGTCACTGTCCCCCAGATGCTCACCCATTGAGAGATCTGTGACCTGACCCGGTTCGTGACCTAATACTAGATCTAATATGGCACTTCCCTTAGTCGGCCTGTCAACATACTATGACAGGAATCCATCCTGGACACACTTAACAAACTCTGCCCCATCTAAACCATTGGAACTAATCAGGTGCCAATCAATATTAGGGAAGTTAAAGTCACCCATGATAACAACTCTGTTATTTTGCACCTTTCCAAAATCTGCCTCCCGATCTGTTCCTTGGTATTCCTGCTGCTACGAGGGGGCCTATAGAATACTCCCAATAGAGTAACTGCTCCCTTCCTGTTCCTGGTTTCCACCCATACTGACTCAAAAGAGGATCCTGCTGCATTACCCACTCTTTCTGTAGCTGTAATAGTATCCCTGACCAGTAATGCCACCCCTCCTCCCCCTTTCCCCCCTCTCTATCCCTTTTAAAACACTGAAATCCAGGAATATTGAGAATCCATTCCTGCCCTGGTGCCAGCCAAGTCTCTATAATGGCCACTACATCATAATTCCATGTATGTATCCAAGCTCTCAGTTCATCACCTTTGTTCCTGATGTCCCAAAGATGGGAGGGAGTGTAATGAGTGCGGAGGACATTGAAACCCTGCAGGGGGACATAGATAGGCTGAGTGATTGGGCAGACATTTGGCAGATGAAATATAATACTGACAAGTGTGAGGTCTTGCACTTTGGCAGGAAAAATAATAGAGCAAGTTATTATCTAAATGGAGAGAAACTGGAAAGTGCTTCTGTGCAAAGGGATCTGGGGGTCCTGGTGCAGGAAACACAAAAAGTTAGTATGCAAGTGCAGCAGGTGGTCAAGAAGGCCAATGGAATGCTGGCTTTTATTGCTAGGGGGATGGAGTATAAGAACAGGGAGGTCTTACTGCAGTTGTACCGGGTATTGGTGAGACCACACCTGGAGTACTACGTGCAGTTCTGGTGTCCATATTTAAGAAAGGACATACTGGCTCTCGAGGCAGTGCAGAGAAGGTTCACTAGGTTAATTCCAGGGATGGGTGGGTTGATGTATGATGAGAGGTTGAGTAGATTGGGACTCTACTCATTGGAGTTCCGAAGAATGAGAGGCGATCTTATTGAAACATATAAGATTGTGAAGGGGCTTGATCGGGTGGATGCGGGGAGAATGTTCCCAATGATGGGTGAAACTAGGACTAGGGGGCATAATCTTAAAATAAGGGGATGCCGTTCCAGGACTGAGATGCGGAGAAATTTCTTCACTCAGAGGGTAGTGGGGCTGTGGAATTTACTGCCCCAGAGAGCTGTGGAAGCTACTACACTCAATAAATTCAAAACGGAGATAGACATTTTCCTGGATAAAAATGGCATTAGGGGATACGGTGAGCGAGCAGGTAAGTGGACATGAGGCTAGGTTTAGATCAGCCATGTGATCTCCTGGACCAGTTTTCGATAGCCTGGATGGGTCGGAGAGGAATTTTCCAGATTTTTTCTCCTCAATTGGCAACTCGGTTTTTTTTCCCTGGGTGATCACATGGGTTTGGGCGGGATGAATAATAAAATAAAATGGGCGGCATGGTGCCCTGTTGGTTGGCACTGTTGCTTTGTGGGATTCGGTGAAAACTAGAGTTAAGATTGGATCAGCCATGATCTTGTTGAATGGCGGAGCAGGCTTGACCTCCCAGGTCAAATTGGGAGGGGCCAATTTGACCCCTCCCAATTGGCCAAAGGAGGGGTCAATTGGCCTACTCCTGCTCCTATCTCTTATGTTCTTATGTTCTTATGCTTCTTGCATTGAAGTACACATACTTTAGCCCTTCTGTTTTACTACCTTTACACCCTGTACGCTGCTTCTCTTTCCTCAAAGCCTCTCTATATATTAGATCCAGCTTTACTCCATGCACTTCTTCCACTGCTCTATTTCTCCGGGTCCCATCCCCCTTGCAAATTAATTTAAACCCTCCCGAACCATGCTAGCACACAATGCAATCAGAGGCTTATGACCAGTTTCAACATCAATAGATTGCCCTGACACAAACTGCTGAAACCTCTTGCAAGCAAACAAAAAGCAAACAAAAAGCTGAGCAATTCTTTTTCAATTTGGGCATACCTTGGTTTCTGGATCAGCTAATGAATGTGTTGCATATGCCACTGGTAGCCATTGCTTATCATGTTTCTGGAGTAATACTGCCACTAAGCCTGCTTGAGATCATCACATGAGATTTTGATGGGTCTCACAGCATCACAGAATTTCAACACAGGTTCTTTAGTGAGCACTTTCCTGAGATTTTGCCATGCCTTCTTCTGTTCATGATTCCAGCTCCAGTCGTTTTTCTTTTCTGTTAGCTGCCTCAATGGAGTAAGCTGTTCCAAAAGATTGGGTATGAATTTTCCCATGTAGTTGACCATTCCCATGAACCTCTGAACATCCTTTTTACATTGCGGTCTCGGCATGTTCTCAATAGCAGAAACCTTCAATGGATCAGGACGCACACCCTCATTGCTGATGATATCACCCACAAAGGTAAGTTCAGTCACTCCTAGCTGACATTTGTCTTTATTCAACTTCAGGTTTGCCTTGCGTGTTGCCTCAAAGACTTGTCTGAGTCTGGCATCGTGCTCTTGTTTAGATGATCCCGAAACAATATTATCATCCATGGAAGTATCCATGCCCTCAATGTGCTCATATAACACGTGAATGGTTTTATGGTACACTTCAGGAGCTGATGCAATTCCAAATGGAAGCCAAAGAAAACAGTATCTGGCAAAAGGTGTGTTAAAGGTACACAACTTTAAACTCAGTACTACTAGGTTAAGTTGCCAGAAACCAGAGGATGGATCTAACTTACAGAAGTACTTTGCATTAGCAAACTGTGGCATAATTTCTTCACGAGTAGGCAATTTGAAATGCTCTCTTTTAGTGGCTCGATTCAAGTCTCTCGGATCTAAGCAAATCTTCAGTTTTCCATTTTTCTTATCAACAATGACAAGCGAATTGACCCATTCAGTCGGTTCATCAATTTTTTTTATGACTCTTAGCTGTTCCATTTTGTCAAGTTCTGTTTTCAGTTGATCACATAATGCAAAAGGCACTTTTCTACATGGATGTATTACGGGTGGCACTGTGTTGTCAATTTTAATCGTCTGCTCTCCTGAAAGACAACAAAGCCGATTGAACAAGTCCTCATACTCTTTCATCAAGTCACTGTATTCTGACTCTGTGTCACTGTCCAGGACTAAGACTCTTTTCACCAAATTCAGTCTCTCATAGGCAGATAAACCCAGTATTGACTATACATTCCTTGGCACCACCACAATGAAAGCATGTGCACAATATTTTTGCCATACATGTTCCTTTAACTGGAATGTCTGCACCTGAATACCCAGAATAAGAATATTTGTCTTATGTAACTTCGGTCTTGGCTTTATTGCATTAAGCTCAGATTCTGCAAGAACATTTGCTTGTGCTCCAGTATCAAGTTTAAACAGAATATTGTTTTGGTTCACTTGCAATGGTATGTGTTGGCGCGTGGCCAAGTGGATAAGGCATCGGACTAGTAATCTGAAGGTCACTGAGGCAGCATGTTTGTGTCCTTGAGCAAGGCACTTAACAACATATTGCTCTGCGATAACACCAGTGCCAAGCTGCTTGGGTCCTAGTGCCCTCCCCTTGGACAACATCCGTGGCATGGAGAGGGGAAGGCTTGCAACTTGGGCAACTGCCAGTCTCCCATACAACCCTGCCCAGGCCTGCAAGGCGCAAATCCATGGTCTCACGAGACTAACGGATGCCTATTATAATGGAATAATCCAGTCATTCTTACTTTGTTTGTTTTCACAAAGCACATCTATATAAAACTCCTCAAATTCATTTTCAAGCACTGCATTTACTTGTTTTATTTTCTTTCTACTTTTGTAACAGCGTGAAAAATTTTTACTCTTACCAGAGTCATTGCACATTTTCCCATCCACTGGACACTGTTTTGGCCAATGCTGCTGCTCACATAGTTTTTTTCTCTCAGATGACATCTTGTTCTCTGTCATTTTTGTTGTCGTTTTATTATTTTTTCTAATATGTTTGCACTTTCTCACAGCATCTACATTGCAGTTCTCGATGAAAAGTTCTTTAGCCTGTAATGTCATGGTTTCTGAAGCTTTGCAGAGCATCAAAGCTTTTTCCAAGTCTAAGTCTTGTTCTCTTAACAGTCTTTCTCTCAGACCATTATCCAGAATGCCACAAACAATTCTGTCTTTAATGATAGAGTCTGTCAGTTCTCCAAACTCACATGTTTTACTCCAGTGTCTCAATTCAGTAATATATTGATCAATAGTTTCACCAGCTCTCTGCGTACATGTAAAAAATTTGTGCCGCTCATACATCACATTACGCTTCGGTATACAAAATGCTTCAAATTTATCCATTATCGATTTTAACTTTAAATTATCTCCATTTTCAAAACTAAAATGATTATCTACCTCAATTGCATCATCACCTATTACATGGAGTAGAAGCGCAGCTTTCATTTTTCACAGTTTTCTATCTGCTTCGATCGCTGATAAATACAACTCAAAACGTTGCTTAAATTTTCTCCAGTTCTCAGCTACGTTCCCAGACAATTGAAGTGTTGGTGAAGGCTGTAAACCTTCCATTTGTAAAGCTGTTAGCAACACCAAAACAGTTCAAACTCTTTTTTCAGAAAATTATCTTCGATTCTCCCATGTTAGGAAATGTATTATTCTTCCAGACTGACTTCTGACACCATGTTGCGTTCTTTATATTCATATGTACCGTGGGTTACTAATAAAGAACCATGTTCTGGAAGAATAGAACTTTTATTTAACAACAACCACAACGTGTTTACAATGCCATGTTCTCGATCTTTCTATCATTCCTGCGTATGCTCAGAACTCTCTCCAATCACGTTCTTACACGTTGCATCACCACAATCATTAGAAATGCAGGGGTGGGCTGTCAACCATGTTTGCCCAAAGTGTCACAATATTTTTTTATGAGTCACATGGTAGATGGACTAGAGCAGGGATGGCCAGCCTATGGCGCATGCAGCAGAAGTGGCCCATTGGATGATTAGAAATGGCACATTGCACCCCAGTGATAATAATAAAAAAGTAAGCCTACTCATGCAAAAAGTATTAACCAAAAACCGAATTATAGAAAAAAAAATCTATAACAAGAATTCAAGCAGCTTAAAGCTAGAAATGGGTTTTACTGAGAATAAATCTAAAAGTTAGCAATTATTTTTAGTGATTTTATTACTTTGTGCACATCTTTTGGTGAATGGTATCTTCTTTCACATTAATCTGTTTTCAATTAAAATAAAACATTCAATGAGTCAAACTAGGAAAGAAGGACTTTTGTTCTGCAGTCGTTCCATAACTGTTCATTACACATTTGATCCTTGTTTGATCCTGAGGCACCTGCGGTGCGTCACAGGATTTTGCCAGTCAGTTTACAATTGACACTCATGCGCTACGGAGTTGTGCTTTGTTCATCCTTTGTGAACATTTGCAGTTTTGTACTTTTTTGAAAATTAAGCCTTGTTTTTACATTCAGTTACCTATCACAGTGCAAAAGAAAATGAGCAAAAGAAAAGCAGAAAGTGATAGTAAGTGTGAATTCAATTATCAGTGGGAAAATGAGTTGCTATTTATAGCGGTTCCATCAGGAAAACCATTGTGCATTGTTTGTGAAAACACTTTCTCACATAATAGAACACATGATCTTAATAGACAGTATAAAACACAATATCAGACTGAAATAGAAGGAAAACTGAAGCTAGTGCTTGGTTCTGAGTTATGGAAAGAATATGTGATTAAGAAAAGGGAAGAAATCAAAAGAAGACAAAATATATTTGTTAAAAGTCTCATTAAGGAAAGTAATGTTTATCTTGTTTTTATATTAAATCAATATATCATGTAAAAATGCTAAATATGTGTATATTAACATTTTTACAAGAATTGAATGGCACATCCGAACTTGTGCGTGAAAAAATTGACGCATGGAATGTAAAAGGTTGGCCAAGCCTGGACTAGAGTATCTTTTGCTGCAAATTCCTTCATACTAGTCAATAGTAAACATCCCTCATCATGGTCCTGATTCATTGCTGATGAATTAACTTAAAATTATCAGTGGGTAATCATTCTACTGACAGTAATTTAACATCTATGTTGTTTCTGCAACAACCAACCTATTGCTTGGTTCATATGCATACAAGCTGATCCCATTTCTTGCTAATAGTGAGACTATTGGCCATGATCATTCAGGTAAGTGAAATGGTCTGTGAATGGTCTTCTTCCTACTTTGCTTCTCTAGTTTTTTTTGTGTGAAGAACATTCAAAATCAGGCTGTGGTCTACGTTATCAAGGTCACCTGCCAAAGTTGATGTATATTTCCAGGATTTCAAAAGTAAAATGCCTCAAATGCTGGAAATGTGAAATAAAAACAGAAAACTCTGGAGAAAGGAATCTACGTTAATGTTTCGGGTTGACAATCACCATGTTGTTGACAGTTTCAGATTTGTACTGTATATATTAGTTTTCTCTAATATTCCTATCACCATCTTTGTTTCTGTGGGATATCTCATAGATCAGACTTGGTCACCAGAAGTATGGGTGATCTGGGTGATAGTGATCATCACCTCTTTACACAGAGCAGTCCAGGTATACATAGGGCCAAAGCTGTGACTACAGTAGTTAGCAGATCAGCATTGAATGTAAAATGTCTATCTTCCAGAGACGGTGTGCCTGAGCAAGGTAAAAAGCTGAATGTACTTTCTTAGGGGGAAGGCTGAAGTGGGAGAATAGAATCAGTAGGTAAAAACACACCACCTTTACAGTCTGTGGCCACTTCCTCTCTGCCACCAACACTTGTACTGCAGTTCCAGCACATGCTGCTCACTTAGAAAGACAACCAAATCTCTGTGGTCAGTTGCAGCTGGGTCCAGAGTCAGGAGAATTGTGCAGATGGCAGGAAGTGGTTCAGAACATGGGAAGAATACCAATTCCTGCGCATAATATAACATTGCTAAGCAATTTTCTGTTTTAATCACCTATTTCTGGTCTGATTATCTTGATGTTACCTTGTTATGCAACCTATGGGTTAATTATAAGGCTAGCAGGAAGGAACTCAAAAATGAAATTAGGGGAGCCAGAAAGAGCCATGAGAAGGTCATGTGCAGGATTAAGGAAAACCTCAAGGCATTCTACAAATATGTGAAGAGCAAAAGGATAAGACATGAGAGAACAGGACCAATCAAATGTGACAGTCAAGAAGTGTGTATGGAACCAGAGGAGATAGTGGAGGTACTTAATGAATACTTTGCTTCAGTATTCACTATGGAAAAGGACTTTGGCGATTGTAGTGTTGACTTACAGTGGACTGAAAAGCTTGAGCATATAGACATTAAGAAAGAGGATGTGCTGGAGCTTTTAGAAGGGATCAAGATGGAAAAGTCACCAGGACAGGACAAGATATACCCCAGGCTACTGTGGGAGGCAAGGGAGAAAATTGCTGAGCCTCTGACAATGATCTTTGTATCATCAATGGGGATGAGAGGGGTTCCGGAGGATTGGAGGGTTGCAGCCGTTGTTCCCTTATAGAGATAGCCCAGGAAATTATAGACCAGTGAGTCTTACTTCAGTGGTTGGTAAATTGATGGAGGTGATCCTGAGAGGCAAGATTTATGAACATTTGGAGACACATAATAAGATTAGGAGTAGTTAGCATGACTCTGTCAAAGGCAGGTCATGCCTTACGAGCCTGATTGAATTTTTTAGAGGATGTAACTAAACACATTGATGAAGGTAGAGCAGTAGATATTAATTTCAGCAAGGTATTTGAAGGTACCCCATGCAAAGCTTATTGAGAAAGTAAGGAGGGAGGCATGGGATCCAACAGAACATTGCTTTGTGGATCCAGAACTGGCTTGGCCACAGAAGGCAAAGAGTGGTTGTAGACGGGTCATATTCTACATGGAGGTTGGTGACCAGTTCTGGGACCCCTTGTCTTTGCAATTTTTATAAGTGACCTGGATGAGGAAGTGGAAGGATAGGTTAGTAAATTTGCTAGGTGTGTTGTGGATAATGTGGAGGGCTGTCAGAGGTTACAGCAGGACATTGATAGGATGCAAAACTGGGCTGAGAAGTGGCAGATGGAGGAGTTCAACCCAGGTAAGTGTAATGTGGTTCATTTTGGCAGATCAAATATGATGGCAGAATATAGTATTAATGGTAAGACTCTTGTCAGTGTGGAGGATCAGAGGGATCTTGGGGTCCGAATCCATAGAACACTTAAAGCTGCTGCGCAGGTTGACTTTGTGGTTAAGAAGGCATACGATGCATTGGCTTCATCAATCGTGGGATTGAGTTTAGGAGCCGAGAGGTAATATTATAGATATATAGGATCCTGGTCAGACCCCACTTGGAGTACTGTGCTCAGTTCTGGTCGCCTCACTACAGGAAGGATGTTGAAACTATAGAAAGGGTGCAGAGGAGATTTACAAGGATGTTGCCTGGATTGGGGAGCATGCCTTACGAGAATAGGTTGAATGAACTTGGCCTTTTCTTCTTGGAGTGACAGAGGATGAGAGGTGACCTGATAGAGGTGTATAAGATGATGAGAGACATTGATGGTGTAGATAGACAGAGGCTTTCCACCAGGGCTGAAATGGCTAACACGAGAGCGCATAGTTTCAAGGTGTTTGGAGGTAGGTACAGAGGGAATCTCAGGGGTAAGTTTTTTATGCAAGAAGTGGTGAGTTCGTGGAATGGGCTGTGGGCGACTGTGGTGGAGGCAGATACGATAGGGTCTTTTAAAAGATTCCTGAATGGGTACTTGGAGCTTAGAAAAATAGAGGGCTATAGGTAACCCTAAATAATTTCTAAAGTACGTGCATGGTGGGCCGAAGGGCCTGTATTGTGCCGTAGGTTTTCTGTGTTTCTAATATATCAATAACTCAAGTATGGTTCACAGTAGGAAATGCCTGGGTTAATTAATGGGCTGGGAAAATTAAGACGAAAAAAAGAGTTCCATCACAGCTCACTCAAAGAAGGTCAACATTGAAATTTGTAATGCTGAAAATGGCAGTGCCGTGTGAAAGAATTCCTTGACACGGTTCAAAGGTTCATTTATTAACAAAGCATACAAATCTGAATTTATTCTCTTCACATCGCCACGAAAACAAGAAAGTAAAGAAAGGCAGCATGGTCATCAACCCCCAAATCCCTCCTCCCGCACAAAGAAACAAACAAAATGGAGCAGGCATATCAACCCCCTAATACACCCCGGAAAAAACCAAAAAGATTGGGTGCAAAACACAAAATACAAAAAAACTGTAAGACCCAAAAAAAATGTATAGTTCAAGTCCACATCCAAATGCAAAAACCTGGCCAACATTCTCCATCACATCGGCAGGCTCTCCCCTCTCTGATAACGTAGTGATCAAAAGGCAGGCAACTGGTGCTCACCCTCCGCATTCGCTCCAGGGTTTCAATCTCCACTCTCCCTCATCACTTTAATTAGCAAACAATGGAAACTTTAATCACTGAAATGATGTCAAATCTGATTAGGAGTAGCCAGCATGGATTTGTGCGTGGAAGGTCATGTTTGACAAACCTTATTGAATTTTTTGAAGTAGTTACGAGGAATGTTGACGAGGGTAAGGCAGTGGATGTAGTCTATATGGACTTCAGCAAGGCCTTTGACAAAGTTCCACATGGAAGGTTAGTTAAGAAGGTTCAGTCGTTAGGTATTAATGCTGGAGTAATAAAATGGATTCAACAGTGGCTAGATGGGAGATGCCAGAGAGTAGTGGTGGATAATTGTTTATCGGGATGGAGGCCGGTGACTAGCGGGGTGCCTCAGGGATCTGTTTTGGGCCCAATGTTGTTTGTAATATACATAAATGATCTGGATGATGGGGTGGTAAATTGGATTAGTAAGTATGCCGATGATACTAAGGTAGGAGGTGTTGTGGATAATGTGGTGGGTTTTCAAAGCTTGCAGGGAGATTTATGCCGGTTAGAAGAATGGGCTGAATGTTGGCAGATGGAGTTTAATGCTGAGAAGTGTGAGGTTCTACATTTTGGCAGGAATAATCCAAATAGAACATACAGGGTAAATGGTAGGGCATTGAAGAATGCAGTGGAGTAGAGAGATCTAGGAATAACAGTGCATAGTTCCCTGAAGGTGGAGTCTCATGTAGATAGGGTGGTGAAGAAGGCTTTTGGAACGCTGGCCTTTATAAATCAGAGCATTGAGTACAGAAGTTGGGATGTAATGTTAAAATTGTACAAGGCATTGGTAAGGCCAAATTTGGAATATTGTGTACAGTTCTGGTCACCGAATTATAGGAAAGATATCAATAAATTAGAGAGAGTGCAGAGATGATTTACTAGGATGTTACCTGGGTTTCAGCACTTAAGTTACAGAGAAAGGTTGAACAAGTTAGGTCTCTATTCATTGGAGTGTAGAAGGTTGAGGGGGGATTTGATCGAGGTATTTAAAATTTTGAGAGGGATAGATAGAGTTGACGTGAATAGGCTGTTTCCATTGAGAGTAGGGGAGATTCAAACAAGAGGACATGATTTGAGAGTTAGGGGGCAAAAGTTTAAGGGTAACACGAGGGGGTATTTCTTTACTCAGAGAGTGATAGCTGTGTGGAATGAGCTTCCTGTAGAAGTAGTAGAGGCCAGTTCAGTTGTGTCATTTAAGGTAAAATTGGATAGGTATATGGACAGGAAAGGAGTGGAGGGTTATGGGCTGAGTGCGGGTAGGTGGGACTAGGAGAGATTAAGAGTTCGACATGGACTAGGAGGGCTGGAATGGCCTGTTTCCGTGCTGTGATTGTTATATGGTTATATGGTTATATGACGGTATGACAAATACAAAAATACAACAAACATTGGCTTGTGCCCCATCCCTTAGCCTTCTCACCATGAGGATTCTGCATGTTGCCTCTGCCTCCTGGAATCATCTTGGAGTGAAAGGGCTTTGGTTCAACGCGCTTCGGCGGTAACGGGACTAGGTGAGGCAGTTGTTGATTGCAAAAGGAAGTAGTATGTGTGTGAGGTCAGTTTTCTGTGGTCAGTGTCAGATGTGGGAGGTCCTAGAGTCTCCCGGCATCCCGGACGGCCACATCTGCACCCGGTGCATCGAGATGAAACTCCTAAGGGACCGTGTTAGGGAACTGGAGCTGCAGCTCGATGACCTTTGTCTGGTCAGGGAGAGTGAGGAGGTGATAGAGAGGAGTTACAGACAGGTGGTCACTCCGGGGCCACGGGGAACAGAGGAATGGATCACAGTCAGGAGAGGGAAGGGGAAGAGTCAGGTACTAGAGAGTACCCCTTGACAATAAGTAGTCCTATTTGAGTACTGTTGGCGGGGGGGGGGGACAGCCTACCTGGGGGAAGCGACAGTGGCCGTGCCTCTGGCACAGAGTCTGGCCCTGTGGCTCAGAAGAGTAGGGAAAGGAAGAAGAAGGCAGTAGTGATCGGGGACTCTATAGTCAGGGGTTCAGACAGGCGATTCTGTGGACGCAGGAAAAAAACTTGGATGGTAGTTTGCCTCCCAGGTGCCAGGGTCCGGGATGTTTCTGATCGCGTCCAAGATATCCTGTGGTGGGAGGGAGAACAGCCAGAGGTCGTGGTACATATTGGTACCAATGACATAGTAGGAAAAGGGATGAGGTCCTGAAAGAAGACCACAGGGAGTTAGGAAGGAAGTTGAAAAGCAGGACCTCAAAGGTAGTATTCTCAGGATTACTGCCTGTGCCATGAGACAATGAGAATAGGAATAGAATGAGGTGGAGGATAAATGCGTGGGTGAGGGATTGGAACAGAGGGGGCAGGGATTCAGATTTCTGGATCATTGCGACCTCTTTTGGGGTGGGTGTGACCTGTACAAAAAGGACGGGTTGCACTTGAATCCCAGGGGGACCAATATCCTGGCGGGCAGGTTTGATAGAGCTGTTGGGGAGGTTTTAAACTAGTTTGGCAGGGGGGTGGGAATCAGAATGTGAGTGCAGGGATTAAGGTAGAAGGACAAGGGCAAGATGCTAAGAGTTCTGAGTTGATGAGGAAGGACAGGCAGGGGACAGAACATAATTGTAGCCAGTTAAAGGGGTTGAAATGTGTCTATTTCTGAACAACTGAAACTTGGTTGGAGGAAGGGCAGGATTGGATGATGCAGGTCCCGGGGTTCAGGTGTTTTAAAAGGAATAGGATGGGAGGTAGAAAAGTGGGGGGGGGGGGGGGAGTGGCATTGCTGGTCAGGGATAGTATCACGTCTATAGAAAGGGAGGACGCTGCAGAAGGAGTGTCCACGGAGTCAGTCTGGGTGGAAATCAGAAATAAATCACTGTGCTGAGAGTAGTCTTTAGGCCCCCAAATAGCCCTCGGGACACCGAGGAGCAGATAAGCAGGCAGATTTTAGAATGGAGCAGGAAATACAGGGTAGTAGTTATGGGTGATTTCAACTTCCCTCATATTGACTGGCACTTCCTGAGTGCAAGGGGAATAAATGGGGCTGAATTTGTCAGGTGTGTTCAAGAAGGGTTCCTGACACAGTATGTGGACTGGCTGACGAGAGGAGAGGCTATACTGGATCAGTTCTGGGTAATGAACCTGGCCAGGTGACAGACCTCTTGGCGGGGGAGCATTTTGGTGAGAGTGACCACAACTCCCTTAGTTTCAGCATAGCTATGGAAAGGGATAAAATCAGATGAAATGGTAAAGTGCTTAACTGGGGAAGGGCTAACTTTGAAGGGATGAGGCAGGAACTAGTGAGAGTAAATTGGAAACAGATGTTCAAAGGGGAAAGCACAGAAGTAATGTGTGAGTAGTTTAGGGACCACTTGAGCTGGGTTCAGGATGGGTTTGTCCCACTGAGACAAGGAAAAAATGGTAGGAAAAGGGAACTGTGGCTGATGAAACATGTGAGGCAACTCATCAAGAGGAAAAAGGAAGCATATGTTAGATATAAGAAGCAGGAAGTAGGAGGGGCTTATGAGAAATATAGGGTAGCCAGGATGGAGCTAAAGAAAGGACTTAGGAGAGCTCGAAGGGGGCATGAGAAGGCCTTGGCATGTAGGATTAGGGAGAACCCCAAGGCACTCTATGCGTATGTGAAGAATAGGAGGATGATGAGACCGAAGGTGGGACTGCTAAAGGATAAAGAAGGCAACATGTGCCTGGAGGCGGAGGAGGTTGGGGAGGTCCTAATTGAATACTTTGCTTCAGTATTCACAAGTGAAAAGGATCTTGATCAGGATGAGGTCGAAGTAGAGCAGGCCTATGTGCTGGACATTGTGGACATTAAGGAAGAAGTGCTGGATCTTCTTAAAAACATTAAGATTGATAAATCCCCAGGGCCGGATATGATACACCCCAGGTTGTTGTGGAAATTGAGAGAAGAGATCGCAGGAGCATTAGCCATGATCTTTGAATCCTCTTTGGCTGCAGGGGAAGTGCTGGAGGACTGGAGAATGGCAAATGTAGTTCCCTTGTTTAAAAAAGGTAATAGGGAGAAATCTGGGAACCATAGACCGGTGAGTCTTATGTCAGTGGTATGCAAACTACTGGAAAGGATTCTTAAGGATAGGATCTACGAGCATTTGGAGAAGTACAGACTACTCATGGATAGTCAACATGGCTTTGTGAAGGGAAGATCGTGCCTCACAAGCCTGATTGAGTTTTTTGAAGAGGTAACAAAAGAAATTGATGAGGGTAGGGCAGTAGATGTGGTCTACATGGACTTTAGCAAAACATTTGACAAGGTCCCTCATGAGAGACTTATCCAGAAAGTCATGAGGCATGGGATAAGTGGAACCTTGGCTGTTTGGATAAAAATTGGCTTAAAGGAAGAAAGCAGAGGGTAGTTGTGGAAGGAAAGTATTCTGCCTGGAGGTCGGTGACTAGTGAAGTGCCGCAGGGATCTGTCCTGGGACCCCTGCTATTTGTAATTTTTATAAATGACCTGGATGTAGAGCTGGAAGGATGGGTGAGTAAGTTTGTGGATGACACGAAGATTGGAGGAGTTGTGAATGGTGGTCGAAGGTTACAAGAGGATATAGACAGGCTGCAGAGTTGGGCAGAAAAATGGCAAATGGAGTTCAATCCTGACAAGTGTGAGGTGATGCATTTTGGAAGGACAAACCAGAAGATTGAGTACAGGATTAATGGTCAATTACTTAAGAGTGTGGATGAACAAGGGGACCTTGGGGTTCAAATCCATACATCTTTCAAGGTCGCTGCACAGGTTGATAGGGTAGTTAAGAAGGCCTATGGGATGCTAGGCTTTATTAACAGGGGGATTGAGTTCAAGAGTAGAGAGGTCATGTTGCAACTCTACAAATCTCTGGTGAGACCGCACTTAGAGTATTGTGTTCATTTCTGGTCACTTCATTGTAGGAAGGATGTGGGAGCTATGGAGAGGGTGCAGAGGAGATTTACCAGGATGTTGCCTGGATTGGAGAACAAGTCATATGAAGCAAGGTTAGCAGAGCTGGGACTTTTCTCTTTGGAGCGTAGAAGAATGAGAGGGGACTTGATAGAGGTCTACAAGATTATGAGAGGCATAGATAGGGTGGATAGTCAGTACCTGTTTCCCAGGGCACCAATAGCAAACACCAGAGGGCATATGTACAAAATTAAGAGAGGGAAGTTTAGGGGAGACATCAGGGATAAATTTTTTACACAGAGGGTTGTGAGTGCCTGGAATGACTTGCCAGGGATGGTGGTGGAGGCTAAAACATTAGGGGTATTTAAGAGCCTCTTGGACAGGCACATGGATGAAAGAAAAATGGAAGGTTGTGGGGTAGTGTGGGTTTAGTACTTTTTTTTAAGGATTATATGGGTCGGCACAACATGGAGGGCTGAAGGGCCTGTACTGTGCTGTAGTGTTCTATGGAGACTGCGAAGCACTGGAACACCCAAGCGATCTCCAAACTTGGGCATTCGCCTCAATGTTTCAGTCTCCCTCGTCACTTTAACCGGTGAACAATAGAAGTGAAATGGAGTCGAATATCAGCTCGCGTACCTTCCCATAGCCTGCCTGCTTCGAGGTTTGTGCACACTGCCTCTGCCTTTCTGAATTCCTTTGGAATGAGCGCTGGAACACCCAAACGATCTCCAAACAGCAATTCACACGCTCCAACAGTTCCAGAATCACATCCAAGACAAAAAAAAAACAAATGTAAGGGACACAAAAGAAGTGGAATATATGGTTTCCTGATCTATCTGCTTGATGTGCACTGAGATAGGCACAATCTTGACAGGAAGGTAGATGTACAGTGAATTATTGTAATTGAAACAACACATTTACTGAATCAAACACACACACACACTCAGAACAGAAAATATGTGCTCAAAGATGAACATCTTTGATCTGCTGCTGTTATTGTATTGTGACTGCTCAACTCTTTTCAGTGCTACTTACTGGTTTAAATTAAAGATCGTGAGTCAAGTAGATTGCAGCATGCAATGCTCACTGTGAGCCCATGGTGGTCTTAGGTTTGGGAGGGAAAACCACCAAATATTTTGCACTGACTGAAATCCTAAAAAGGATTCTTTTATAAGAAATAAAATATAAGAAGCACAAAAATAAAAAAAAAACCAAGGGGTTCTTTGCACTCATTGTGTTGTCCAGTCTATATATTCATTATATAGAAACCTTCACTGTCAAGACAGAAGTCAAGCAGGGCTGAATCATTGCACTCATCCTAGTTGCCATCTTTATTGCTTCCATCTTTCACCTCATTGGCCAAGACCTGCCACATAGAATCCCAATCTTGTATGGTATAGACAGCAACCTTTTCAACCTTAACTGGCTCAAGGCCACCACTATCATGGAGTTTCAGTACATAGATGACAACACCATTGCAGCACACTCTGTGGAAGACCTCCAAAGTTTCCTGAATACCTTTGCCAAGGTATATAGTGCCCTGGGTCTTGTTTTTAATATAAAAACACATAGGTCCTATAGCAGCCATTATCTGACCAGTCATTTTTCCAGCCTTCCATAAAAGTTGACAATATCACCCTTAGGTCACTTTCCCTACCTTGACAGTGTTCTCTCCTCAAAAGTAGACATCAACTCAGAGATCAACCACTGCTTGAGTAGTGCTAGGGGAGCCTTTGCAAGATTAAGACAGCTAGCATCATGGAATGGGACCACACATTCCTTAGTCTTTGTTAAAAATGAAGGGGAAATGTTGCACTGGTGACAAGTGATTGAGAATTCTAAAAGTGAGAGTAGATGGCTGACAAACTTTTTATACCTTTAGTTACTTCTAATAAGAGATCATAGTGATTTCTTCCTAACCCTTTTATACTTCACAGTAAAGGAGCCTGTATAATTTTTAAAATCTTGTGTTATAGTTGAGAGAAATTTTTAATCTTGCGATTGCATCTTATGTTATCAATGTTGATTATTACACATCTTGAAATTTGAAAAAAATTGGAAATGTTGAAAATCAGCATTTTAACTCTAAGGAAATATGACTCTTTTTAATAGAGTGTTTTCTGGATACCTCTCTGCTCTGTGAAGAAGGGATAAAAGAAGCAAAAGACTATGGTGATGTTGAGACACAGGCTGAGTTTATGCTGCAGGAAGTTTTGCTGGATTTCCAACTAGGGCATATTAAGGATCACAGGACATATTTGCAGGTGAGGTGGTAACTTAGACTTCATCTGCAGAAGGAATTTCATATTTTATGCTTCTCCCTTGAGATCAGAAATTGATCATTGATGGTGGTTGTCTATTGTGTTCGATGATGACAGGAAGCATGTTATGGGAGAGTTCTTAAAGTGGAAAAGCCATTGCACTGTGGTGGTTCCACCCTCTTGACCTCAGAAGTCTGGGTCCAGTGGTACGAGTACCCATCACAACTGGTGTCCTCCTTGGTTGCAGTGGATGACCATGACTTCTTCTGTGCCTCGTCATGCCCTTTGCTCTCCTAGGAGTGTTGCAGAACTACCATCCTGGCTATTGGATCTCTCTATAGTCCCTGGAGCTGACTTCACATGCTAGGACAGACATATCCCTATCTCACCAGGGTATAAGGCCCATTGGCTTCCCACACCTGGTTTAGCCCACCTGTTGAAGTGTGGTCAGTGTCACATGCAATCAGCTACTTGGAGCTATGGGTGAGAGCGGAGTGTCTGGTGGGGACCAAAGGTGTGTGAGCTGCTCCAGATTGGACATGACAAGCCCCTTCACCAGAGGTGCTACCCCTCCCTGGACACCCCATAAATTAATCAGTAACAGATATTTATTAATTTGGGATAATGATGATGAATTAAGCAAGAGGAACACAAACAAGAAAAAAATCTGAAGATGCTGGAAATCAAATTAACACACACAAAAGGTGAGAGGAGGGGAAGCAGGTTAGCTAGAAGGTATTATATAAAGCCAGATAAAGGTAAAGGGCTGGAAGGAAATGAATTTGATAGGAGATGAGAGAGGAACCATAGAACATTAGATAGATAGATAGACAGATACTTTATTCATCCCCATGGGGAAATTCAACTTTTTTTTCCAATGTCCCATACACTTGTTGTATCAAAACTAATTACATACAATACTTAACTCAGTAAAAAATATGATATGCATCTAAATCACTATCTCAAAAAGCATTAATAATAGCTTTTAAAAAGTTCTTAAGTCCTGGCGGTTGAATTGTAAAGCCTAATGGCATTACTGCACAGTACAGGCCCTTCAGCCCTCCATGTTGTGCCGACCCATACAATCCTTTAAAAAAAAGTACTAAACCCACACTACCCCATAACCCTCTATTTTTCTCTCATCCATGTGCCTG
The DNA here is from genome assembly GCF_048418815.1 of Hemitrygon akajei. NCBI lineage: Eukaryota > Metazoa > Chordata > Chondrichthyes > Myliobatiformes > Dasyatidae > Hemitrygon > Hemitrygon akajei. The sequence continues at coordinate 41,770,977 of NC_133137.1, read as the reverse complement.
TCCAAGAAGCTCTTAAATACCCCTAATGTTTTAGCTTCCACCACCATCCCTGGCAAGTCATTCCAGACACTCACAACCCTCTGTGTAAAAAAAACTTACCTCTGATGTCTCCCCTAAACTTCCCTCCCTTTATTTTGTACATATGCCCTCTGGTGTTTGCTATTGGTGCCCTGGGAAACAGGTACTGACTATCCACCCTATCTATGCCTCTCATAATCTTGTAGACCTCTATCAAGTCCCCTCTCATTCTTCTACGCTCCAAAGAGAAAAGTCCCAGCTCTGCTAACCTTGCTTCATATGACTTGTTCTCCAAACCAGGCAACATCCTGGTAAATCTCCTCTGCACCCTCTCCATAACTTCCACATCCTTCCTATAATGAGGTGACCAGAACTGAACACAATACTCTAAGAACCATAGGATAAAGGGAGGGAGGACTGGTACAGGGGGAGGTGATATGCAGGTGAAGAGGTAATGGGGCAGAGTGAGGAATAAAAGAAGGGAGGGAGAGGGATTTTTTTTAACCAGAAGAGATATTAATATTTATGCCATCAGGTTGGAGGCTACCCAGACCTGATGAATGGTCTGGGCCCAAAATGTCACCTGTTTACTTTTGTCCATAGGTGCTACCTGGCCCGCTGAGTTCCTCCATCATTTTCTGTGTTTTATATGCAAAAGGAATGTGTCTTGAAACTTTCCTGACTGCAAAACACTATGTATCTACGTCACAATTGTGTGATCAACCAGTGGTTTACAAGAACAAAATGCATATAAACAACCAATGATCCCACAAATAACAATGAAATAGCGACCAGCCCATCTACTAATATGTTAATTGTTAAACTTTGACCACAATGCTGATCAGAATGGTGTCCTGGGGCTTCTTTGTCCGTTTAATAAGTCAAGCACTATTTAACATTTTGTTTAAGGTTAGCACCTTCGGTAGTATAAGGCTCACTGTTGCCTTACTTGAGGGTCAACCCAGATTATATGCTCAGGTATCTAGGATGGAATTCGAAATCACAACCTCCTGACTGATGGGCGAAATTCTCCTTTTGACCCAACTTGACAGCTGTGGTGCTACTTAATATTTGTCCTGGCTCTAGACTACTTGGAAAGGATAAACACAAGAATGCTGGAAATCCAAAGCAACACACACAGATTGCTGGAGGAACTCAGCAAGTCAAGCAGCATCTATGGAAATGAGCAAATAGTCAAGGTTTCAGGCCAAGACCTTTCTTCAGGACTGGAAAGGAAGGGGGAAGACACCAGAATAAAAAGGTGTGAGGAGGGGAAGGAGGATAGCTAAACGGTGATACGTAAAGCCAGATGTAGGAAAGATAATGGGCTTGAGAGGAAGGAATTGATAGGAGAGGAAGAGTGTACCATAGGATAAAGGGAGGGAGGAGGGGTACTGGGTGAGGGGATGGACAGGTTAGAAAAGGTAAAAAGCAAGTCTGGGGAATAGAAGAAAAGGGGAGGGGAAGGAGGCGTCAATATTCATGCCATCAGGTTGGAAGCTACCAAGAGAGAATATAATGTGTTGCTCCTCCACCCTGAGGGTGGTCTCATCTTTTGGAAAAGATGTGCATTGCCAACATCTGTGCTGATAGAAGGGCATTTGTAATCCTCATCATTATTCTCTCATTGTTCTTGTAGCCTTTGACTAGATTGTATTTCCAGGTTATCTGAAAGGATAAAGGCACAAGGCTGGGGAAATAAGGGCAGTGTGATTTAGAGTTTGTAACTCAGAAAAAAATTGTGACATTTTGATAAGGTGGGATGTGAGAAAGAGGATTAGTTATATGATGTCCTTACTACCGTGATACATTCAAGTCAGTATCTAAACAGGTAACAAGTACAGTGCCCCTTTCTTTAATATCTTAACCTCACGTGCCGTACTAAAGTCTGGTAGCATCAAACTTCAGCTCAATAATCACCTTATTTATTTATTTTCTTCAGCAACATAACTAAGGAGGTGTGATCTTAGCTTAGGTGCATCTACAAAAGTTTATACAAATACTAATCGTTTCGGTCGTGGTATTTCACTGGCAGGTCTCCAAAGGGGTTGTCTTTATTTTTCACAGGCTTTGGCGTGAATCCGTACAACCGGCGTTGCTGTTTAAAAATGGCATTTCTATTACCCATCACCTTTTCCCGGTGAGTCCCCCCGTGGGGAACGTGAGTAATTTGGTGAAGTACTCTCCCACCTTTCCTTCCCACAAGGGTTATTCTCCAACCTAGTCCATCAGGGAATTTCCACCCACGTCTTTAAGGCCACCCAGGTAGTTAACCCTTTTTCCAAGACCATACAGGCTGATGTGTTTCAGTGCGAACCTTTTCCTCCGGCTGCATTTAAATTTCGGCTTCCTCGCAGCGCTTTCTTGAATAACAATAGCGTGTGAGGCACCTTTACATTCCAAATCAGCCTGTACTCGATGCGCAGGCATCAATCTAGACTTTAACCTTTTTTCATTCGAGTTGGGAGCTACAGATTTACCGTTCTCCCCCACAACAACAGTTCTCTCCCCATTCGTAAACTCCACATTAACTCTGATCACTCCCCTCAGCACAACCCTCTGGGAACTCGCACTCCCCAAGGTTAACCCTTTCTTTCCCGAACCAAGTCTATCTGCTCCAAAAGGACGACCGTCTCGTCCAGCTGAGTCAAATACCTCAGACCTTTTCTGAGCTCCGTGACTAGGTTCAGGACTACGTGCATCCCCATCTTGGACACACTCAAACGGGGCATTGGCCTCTTCCAGGCTTTCAATACCCGTCCCCTTTTCAAATTCTAAATTCCCCTGATCCTCCCAGTTACTCTCTGGGCAACTCACTTCCGGAGTAAACTCAACCCCGTGGGCTGAAACAACCCCATCTGCCAACCCAGCAGACTTCTTCAAGGTAATGGCATCCTTTTCATCTAGGACTGCCCTCATTTCATTATCGGGAACACCTTTAGAATTTTCAACTTCTTCAAACAGTCCTGCCAAACCAGACAGATCATCCATGTCCAACCCTGGACCTTTTAACAGCTTTATCTGTTTCTCATCTTTATTTCCTACCTCTAGGACCTTCTTCTTCGCTAAGGCAGGATCTACCTTCTCTCCCTTACCCCCTTTTACGTTACTATCCCTCGTTTTACCACCCTCGAAACCCTCGTGGCACAGGGTCGGTAAAGACGTCTGGGCCAAATCAAAACTGGCCAATTTTAAACTGCTCCCGTTCTCAGCTGCTGCTCTCGACAGGCTGCGAGTGTCCGCGCATGCGGGATAGCTCGGGGACTCTATGGGCGGGGCCTCAACACGCACCGGTCGGCGGGTCATAGTCATGGCCGACCAAACTTTTCCTCCTGCTAAATCGTTCCCAAGGAGGACATCCACGTCAGTTCTCGGGAATTCTGATGGCACCCCCATTTCAACTGATCCATACACCAGCTCACAATCCAAAATGACCCTACGCAAAGACACCCTTTCTGTCCCTTTTCCTATTCCTCTCAGGGCTACCTCACCCGTCGGAGGTCCGAATTGTAATAAGTTATGGCTGATTAATGATAGCTCCGCCCCCGTGTCTCTCCAAATCCGTACGGGAATTGGCGGGTCCCCCTTCCTCACAGACACGGTTCCGTGTGACATATAAATCTCCAACCCCTCGCTCTCTCTGCTCCCCTGGGACCCTCTTGCCGATTTTCTGATTACCACTGCACACCCGATAGGGATCGCTGCTTTCCCTCTCTCTGGCTCCTTTCTTGGAGCAAAGCATTTGGATGCAATATGACCCACCTTTCCACAATTAAAACAGGTCACGCCAGGACCTCTCCTGCCGTCTTGCCTCTCCTCCTCAATTTTACCACTAGCTCCCAGCGGGATCTCCGCCTCAACCGGCGGACTTTGTCTACCGTTCCCACGGTCTCTCTGGTAACTTTTTGGCAAGGAAAACTTGGTCTTGTGGGTTAGGGCATATTCATCTGCGAACCTAGCAATTTCTGAGATGGACTGATTCATCCTCTCATTCAAATACATCCGGATCTCTTCCGGAACACAACCTTTAAATTCCTCAATCAAAAATAACTCCCTGATATGCCCATAATTCTCGGCCACCTTTTCCACGGTGCACCAACGGTCCAAGAGCACACCCTTCTCATGGGCTAGCTCGGTATACGTTTGATTCCACCCTTTCCTTAAATTTCGGAACCTTTGTCTATACGCCTCAGGCACTAACTCGTAACCTCGGAGAATGGCCTCCTTTACTTGATCATAATTCCCTTCCCCTTCTGGGGGCAACGCGGCATATGCCCGCTGTGCTTTCCCTCGTAACACACTTTGTAACAACGCCACCCACTGCTCTCTGGGCCACTTCTGATTCACTGCCACCTTTTCAAAAAGCAAGAAATAACTATCAACATCCATCTCCTCGAACGGGGGGACCAACCTCAACGCCCGACTAACATCAAACCCCTCCTCTCTCTCTTGCCCTTGAGCTCTTCGCTCTTGCTTTCGCCTGTCCAGCTCCAAATCATGGCTCCTTTGTTTCTCTTTCTCTTCTGCTTCTGCTTCTAGCTGCTTTAGCTGGAGCTCATGACCCCGTTTCATCTCTAATTCCTTTAGTTTGAACACCTGCTCCCTTTCCTTTTCTTTTTCAGCTCATTCCTCAGCCTTTTCCTTTGCAGCTCGTTCCTCGGCCCGTTCCTTGTCCTTTGCAGCTGCTTCTAGCTGCTTTACTTTAAGATCATGGTCCAACCTTACTTTCTCCAACTCTACCTGATCTGTCCCACTCGCTAATCTCTTTTCGGGGATATTTTCCAAATCCTCAGCTGCAAACACCTCCTTTTCAATGTAATACTGATTTATGACCCCTCGCACTTCTTGCTTTTTCATTGATGACCTCACCTCTGCGAGGCCTAACCCCTTTGCCAGATTTACCAAGTCTGATTTGGTAGCCGTCCCTAGCGCCTCTACAGTCGGATTTCTCATAAATTCACCCACTTCCATCTTTGCTGGTTTCCTGTCTGGCTACCTGCGTAACCAGATTTAAGTTTGGACTTACAGCCCGATTCACTGACCCTCCCCTTTGGTTTCAAATCCGGGACGAGCACCCCACTTGTTACGTTCCCCAGTAACCGGGTAATTTTCCAGCAAAGATAGATGGATCCACCGAAGCCTGATGCTACTATTTTCAAATGTTTTTATTTATAAAGGGGCACAAACGTATGGTTAATACAAAACATTCAGATCATATACGTCGTCACAACTCAATCTAAAGCACAGGTATAGTAATAATCAATCAGAAATAAGCTCTATCGTTGTCTAGGGGTAATGTAGATATATATCGTTTGCTGGATATCTAAAAGTCTTTTAGATCACTGCAGTTCCACCAGCCGCCGTCGGTTGTGGTGTCGCGTTGGTGCACTTTTGTTAGAAAGAGAGAGAGAGAGAGAGATGTCATTAAACAGCTTCACCTGCCCGGGTCCTTACGGAGCACCGCCGTGGAATCAGAAGAGCAGGCTTCCCGGTTGTTAGTTAAAAGCGATTGTCCGTGATTCCAGCCACAGACTCCCGATCCGGAATCTAACGCACGTGGCTTCCTTCAGAATGGCGTCCCGCTCCGACGGGAAGCACTATTGTGTCTTCTTCGTGTGTCTCCTTGGTGCGTCTGAGGCCCCGCCTCGGCAGCCCACCTTTTTATCTGGACTGGCAGGGTTGTAGATGTCAATCAGGGTGGGGGGGGGTGAGGCGATCTTTCCCCCATTACCTATCTCACATGGCCCTGAAGGTTTGCAAGTAGCCCACGTCCTTATTCCACAAAAGGTGCCTCCCAAGACAATGGCTGTGTCCAAGGCTTTGTCTTGCTGAGCAGCCAGCCCACATTCCAGACCGTAAGGCTCTCTCTCTCTTGCGATTCTCCCAAAGGAGGGGGCTGAGGTCATAACAGAGGATTAGTTATATGATGTCCTTATCTTCCTGATACTGGTCACAATCTCAAGAATGCCCACTCCAATGATTGCAAACATGGTTTCCACAGACATCATACATCAGGTTAGGTAGCCACTTGCCTGAGAGTCGGTCGCTGCAGCCTATGATTTTGTACCACTTAGTTTTGCAAGAGAGAGGGAAGTGTATCAGTGTATGCCCCTGATCTTCTTGGGGAGATAACCTGTTAAGGTTTAAATAGTTACATGTGCAGGCTGTGATAGCTGGGTGAATTTATATAAATTCTGTGAGAATAAGGTAGATTTAAAGCTTTTCTGTGCACGTCTAATGACTGCTGGTGGACTTTCTCTGAGTATTGTGTGAGCCAGGCGGTGCAGATAATGGGATGTGGATTTTACAAATATTGACTATGTGCTGCTGTACTACATCCAGGTTATTGAGGCATGATTCATGACACCAACTGTCTGCACTCACAGTGAAAAATGTCAAAATTATAGAACTTGTTCTCTTGTATAGAGACTTCACCATTTCCCAGGTAAAGTTTATTAACATTTGCACAAATACACAGATGCACAAGTATAATGAAAAACTTACCTGCAGCAGCGTCATAGGCATGTAACAGCAAGAAAAGCATAATGTGTTATGGTCCAGTCTGGAATCCGCATTCCGGGTCTTGATCCGGTCCGCGGACTCGGGACTCCGGGTCTTGCAGCCGTCCCTCCTGTCATCCTTAAGCCAAATAGGATCATCTTGGCTTAAGAAGGTGCACCTGTTGCCTATCAGCTGGCAGGTGGACATAAGGGACTCTGGGACCGAGCCTAGTTGGGGGGGGGGGTGCGGTTGTTCTGCTGTGAACCCATTTTGTCCTGTTCGCTGGTTGTCTTGTACGAGCTGGTTTGCCATGTTCTGAGGTGTTTTGTCTGATCGGCTCTGTTCGTTCCAGTCGTCCCGGATTGGAGGGCCCATGGCTTCATCCCCAAGTTCTGTGAGGGTGTACCCACTACCTGCCCAGGTGTCGCGCGTCTTGCCTGGGCCTCTGTTCCTGCCTGGGAGGCAGCCCTGCCCAGGAGTATGTGGCCCACCCTGAGGTCTCTGCCCCTTCCTACCCCTTGCTCCCTACAGGTTGTGCCCGCACCTGCCCAGGTGTTCTGCGTCTTGCCCGGGCCTCCGTGTTCCTGCCTGGGAGGCAGCCCTGCCCAGGAGTTATGCGGCTGCCCAGGGGGCTCTCCTACCATGCCACGGACTCTGGGATCCAGCCGAGCCACGAACTCTCTCTGAACCCCAGGATTACCTAGTCTCTTTTCCACGCCCTGGTCTCCCCATCTGGTTCTATCCTTTAGTTATTCCTGTCCTGCCCCTAGTACTTCAGTGCCTGCGTCCTGCACTTGGGTCCAGCCTCCTGTCCTTTTGTGACATAATGTATTGTAAACATAAATTATATATTTTTTTTAACAAGTGTTACGGATTCAAGCAACAATAAATATATGAGTTAGGCAGGGTTTTTTATAACAAATAACATGTTTATTAAACACTGGAAACAAACCCCCCAAAAGTAAACAAATCACTAACATAACCGGAAATCAGCTGCTGTGTGGCAGCTTAAACAGTTCTTAAAGCGATGTTGCAAAAACAGTTCTTCAAAGTAGTATTGCCAAAAGTTCAAAATGCTCATGGTCCATTTAAGGGAGAGACTTTTTAAGACGATTTAATTTCTCTTTCACGTCGTGTTGCATCAGTTCCCAAATCGAACTTTTCCCACGAAGAATTTTACGTAATGAAATGGCTTAAAGGCACTGACCTTTCCTTTACAGAACTGTTCCCAATCCTTTCTGCTATTTCACAGGGATTAACACGAGAACAGTCAACGAATTCCTTCCGAATGAGGATCAAACAAGGTCGAACCTGTTTCACCGTTGAAATCGATTCTCCTCGATCTTTTAACTCCCGAACTCTGATCTTCACTCTCCACTGATTCTCAACTAGCAGTGTTATAAAGAAACTGCTGGCAATGACCTTTTAAACTTTAGGCATTAGATAAAACTTCATCTTTCAACTAAACTGCGTCATAACATTAAATCACGCAGTGGCATGAAGTCAACATGGCAAATCCAGCCACGAACTGCCCCTCCTCACAGGGAGGGGTCCTCCTTTTATACCCTGTAAAAAAAACTGTCACATGACCTCTACTGGCAGGAAAATGACGTCACTCCACCATCACGACCATTACCTCAAGTCCAGTATAGCTTCAACCCCAGTCACGTGTCACGTGTACGTAACACCTCCCTCCAAAAAAAATTTTTTTTTGTCTGACAAGAACAAAAATTTTAACAATTATTTACAAGAACAACAAATATATAAATTTTATAACATACATAATATACAATACAGTATCACCATATAACATCTTACAACTCACAATACAGTAGGAGTGTTACAATTGTAAAAAAAAACACTCCAAAAAAAATTACATTGTACATTCAACATCGAGATAGACAATCAGCAACCACATTATCTTTACCTTTAATATGAGTTATCACAATATTGTACTCTTGTAACATCAAACTCCAATTTAATAATCTTCTGTTTTTGTTTTTCATCTTACTCAGAAAAACTAACGGATTATGATCAGTGTTAAACAATAAGTGGTTTTTGAGTTGTACCAACATATACCTCAAAATATTCTAAAGCTAAAACAAGAGATAACAATTCCTTCTCTATTGTCGAATAGTTTCTTTGATGCTTATTAAATTTCTTAGAAAAGTAAGCTACTGGATGATCAACCTCATCACCCTCATTCCTTTGCATCAATACTGCTCCTGCAGCCTCATCACTAGCATCTACAGCTAATGAAAAAGGTTTTTCAAAGTCAGGTGCCTTGAGAACAGGTTGTTGACATATCATTGTTTTCAATTTTTCAAATGCTTCTTGACAAGGCACTGTCCACACAAACTTCACATTCTTCTGCAAAAGGTTAGTTAATGGAAGGGCAACATTAGCAAAATTCTTACAAAATTTTCGATAATATCCTATCATTCCCAAGAATCTTCTGAGAGTTTTTTTCCCCGTTGGAGTGGGAATCTCTAAAATTGCCCGAACTTTTGCCTGAACAGGAGCTACCTTACCTTGACCCACAACATAACCAAGGTAAGTCACAGTGGCATGTCCAAATTCACTCTTAGCTAAATTAATAGTTAAGTTAGCTTTTGAAAACCTTTCAAACAATTTCTCTACCGCAATAATGTGTGCTTCCCAAGTATCATTTCCTGTCACTAAATCATCAATATAAGCATCAGTATCTTTCAATCCCTGAATCACAGAGTTAATCATCCTCTGGAAAGTACCTGGGGCATTCTTCATCCCAAATGGAAGAACATTATATTCATATAGCCCAGATGGAGTTACAAATGCAGAAATCTCTCTACCTCTGTGCGTTAATGGAACACACCAATACCCTTTCAATAAATCAATCTTTGTAAGGAACTTTGCTTTTCCAACTTTATCTACACAATCATCTACTCTAGGAATTGGATATGCATCTGATTTAGTTACAGCATTCACCTTCCTATAGTCTGTACAAAACCTAATACTACCATCTGGTTTTGGCACCATAACACAGGGTGAACTCCAATTCGAGTTAGAATGTCTAATATTATTATTCTCTAGCATATATTTAATTTCTTTCTCAGCAAGGTCACATTTTTTTATGTTCATCCTATATGGGTGTTGTTTGATAGGTTTGGCATCTCCAACATCTACATCATGTGAAGCTATAGTAGTCCTTCTCGGAACATCTGGAAACAAATCCTTATATTTAAAAATTAATTCCTTCATCTGTTGTTTCTGCTCTAGCTGTAAATGTGCTAGTTTCTCATCAATATTTTCCAGAATGGTTGAATTTGGTAACCTAACAGAAACAATGTTGGATTTAGAATGAAATTCAGATGAATCATCTATCATGTTCCTATTTAAATCAAACTCATTCTCACTAACCACAACAGTCACAGTATCAGATTGTTTCTCAAAATATGGTTTTATCATATTTATATGGCAAAGTTGTGTTGACCTTCTACGATCTGGAGTTTTTATCATGTAATCCACATCATTGATTTTAGACACAATTTCATAAGGACCATGAAATCTAGCTTGTAAAGGATTTGTTTGCACTGAGAAAAGAACCAACACCTTATCTCCAGGCTTAAACATCCTCATCCTAGCTTCTTTATCATACCAAGTTTTCATTTTCTCCTGAGCCAATTTTAAATTTTCCTTGGCTAAGCTACAAGCTTTATGTAACCTGTCCTTAAATTTCAAAACATAGTCCAACAAATTAGTGTGTACCTCCTTACTAATCCACTGTTCATTTAATAAAGCTAAAGGTCCTCTAATTCTATGCCCAAATACAAGTTCAAATGGACTAAAACCTAAAGATTCTTTTACCGATTCCCTTACTACAAATAAAAGTAAGTTTATACCCTCATCCCAATCACTTTCATTTCCCACACAATATGTCCTAATCATATTCTTGAGGGTAGAATGAAACCTCTCCAAGGCACCTTGCGACTCCGGATGGTATGCAGACGAAGTGATTTGCTTAGCTCCCAATTTATAAACTATCTGTTGAAACAATCCAGACATAAAATTACTGCCTTGATCAGTTTGTATTTCCTTAGGTAATCCAAAATAAGTAAAGAATTTTATAAGGGCCTTTGTCACAGTTTTAGCTGTTATATTCTTAAGTGGTACTGCCTCTGGAAACCTAGACGAAGTACACATGATAGTCAACAAGTACTGATAACCAGTTTTTGTCTTTGGTAATGGACCAACACAATCTACAATAACTTTAGAAAATGGTTCACCAAATGCTGGAATAGGTTGTAATGGAGCTACTGGTGTAACTTGATTTGGTTTACCCACAATTTGACAAGTATGGCACGTTTTACAAAACATCGCCACATCTTTTCTTAGACCAGGCCAGTAAAAATGTTTTAAAATCTTGTCCACAGTTTTCCTTACCCCTTGATGTCCACCTAAAGGCACACTATGAGCTAAAGTCAAAATCTCATTTCGATAAACTTTAGGGACAACTACCTGGTAAACAATATTACATTCTTCACTTGCAGGAATTGTAGGTGATCTCCACTTCCTCATCAACACTCCTTTTTCCAAGTAATATCCTACTGGCACCTTCTCAATTTCACTATCTAGTAGAGCTTGTTCTCTTAATTTTATAATCTCAGGGTCTCTATTCTGCTCTGCTATCATCTCCTTCCGAGACAGAGATAAATCTTCATAGTCAGACTTATTCCAAGAATCTTGTTCAAACAACGAAGGTAAGAAAGTCGCTGACACATCCTCAAAACTCAAATCCTGAGTTGAACAGTCATGAGTAACAACCTCATTCTGCGCATCAATCTTTTTAGCCATAGCTCTAGTCACAACACAGGAAGAATCTGTGTTAGAATTCATCTCTGGTTCCTCTGACTCCATTGTCAAATGCACTTCAGGAAAAACTTGTCCACCTAACAATTACCTAACATTACCTAACAATAAAGAAATACCCTTCACAGGTAAGCTATGCTGTAATCCTACTTTAACAAATCCTGTAACTAACCCTGACTTTAAATTTACTTTATGCAAATGTACAGGCATAAAATCACTCCCAACACCTCTTATGTAATTTACCTCACCAGTATCAGACTCTTCATTAAACTTCAATACACTGTCTAAAATCAGTGATTGAGAAGCTCCAGTATCCCTAAGGATTTTTATTGGCACCAGAGTAGATCCTTCTTTCAAGGATACAAACCCTTCAGTTATAAAATGATCATATCCCTTTCTAACTTGGTTAGACTCTAACAAAACCTCATTTGTGTTTATCAAACCCTGTAATTTTACAGGTGCTTCAGTATGTTGCACACAAGCATCTGGAACTGCTTTCTTCTCTTTCTTTTTCAATCTGAAACAGTTAGCTATTACATGGCCAGGTTTCTTACAATAGTTACAAATAAGACCAAACTGTCTTTCTTTCACAGGTTTTCCTTCCTCCTTACCTTTCTCATTAACTTCTGATTTAATTTCTGATTTACCTTGAGTCTCCGTGTTATTTTTCCTCTAAAAAATTCTGCCCTGAGGAAATTTATTCTTATGGATTAAAACATACTCATCAGCTAATCTAGCACAGTCCTGCAATTTATCAGTATCCCTCTCATTTAAGTAGGTCCTTACTTCAACAGGAATGCTTCTTTTAAATTCCTCCATTATAATCAGCTCTTTTAATGTATCATAGTCCTCATTTACATTTTTAGAAGAAACCCATTTCTCAAAACACACAGCTTTATCATAGGCAAATTCCACATAAGTTTTTTCCACAGACTTCTTCAAACTTCTGAATCTTTCTCTATACGCTTCTGGGACTAATTCGTATGCTTTTAAAATATGCATTTTCACAATATCATAATCAAGTGCTTGCACAGCAGTTAAAGCTGTATAAACTTGTTGTGCTTTGTCTTTAATTACACTCTGTAACAACACTGACCATTTATCTTTCGGCCACTCTGAAATCTGAGCATCGTTTCAAAATGTTGGAAATATCTTTCCACCTCTGTTTCACTAAATGGTGGGACCAATTTAATTTCTTGACTAGCAACAAATGGTTTTCTAGAATCAGAAGACTGATTCCCAGACCTTAATTCCATCATTGCATATTCAAAATCCCTTTTTTTCTGATCAGCTTCTAACCTACAACGCTCCAATTCTGCTTTACTTTGTTCCAACTTCATTTGTTCGATTTGCAACTGCATCTCCAGATTACTTATTGGAAACGACTCTAAAGTCGATTCATCAAAATCACCCGAATCCACATAGTGTGACACGATTTTTCTCTGTATTACAGCCTTTGATGTAGTCTTCAAAATACCTTTAAGTTGCAATCTACTAGCTATCTCAGACACCTCAGTTTTTTTCGCCTTTGCTAACAACACCACGCCTGGCGAAGCCAGAAACTCATCAATATTCATTGTTGCCGAATACCACTCACAAGCCAATCAAACAAAAGAATCGAATATTCCCCGTTTCCAAAACACCGATTCAAAATTTAACAAGCATTTAAACTCAAACGATCCAATCCCAGACGAGCCCCCATATTTATGTTACGGATTCAAGCAACAATAAATATATGAGTTAGACAGGGTTTTTTATAACAAATAACATGTTTATTAAACACTGGAAACAAACCCCCCAAAAGTAAACAAATCACTAACGTAACCGGAAATCAGCTGCTGTGCGGCAGCTTAAACAGTTCTTAAAGCAATGAAGCTTAAACAGTTCGTAAAGCGATGTTGCAAAAACAGTTCTTCAAAGTAGTATTGCCAAAAGTTCAAAATGCTCATGGTCCATTTAAGGGAGAGACTTTTTAAGAGGATTTAAATTCTCTTTCACATCGTGTTGCTTCAGTTCCCAAATCGAACTTTTCCCACGAAGAATTTTACGTAACGAAATGGCTTAAAGGTACTGACCTTTCCTTTACAGAACTGTTCCCAATCCTTTCTACTATTTCACAGGGATTAACACAAGAACAGTCAACGAATTCCTTCCGAATGAGGATAAAACAAGGTCGAACCTGTTTCACCGTTGAAATCGATTCTCCTCGATCTTTTAACTCCCGATCTCCGATCTTCACTCTCCACTGATTCTCAACTAGCAGTGTTATAAAGAAACTGCTGGCAATGACCTTTTAAACTTTAGGCATTAGATAAAACTTCATCTTTCAACTAAACTGCATCATAACATTAAATCACGCAGTGGCATGAAATCAACATGGCAAATCCAGCCACAAACTGCCCCTCCTCACAGGGAGGGGTCCTCCTTTTATACCCTGTAAAAAAAAACTGTCTCATGACCTCTACTGGCAGGAAAATGACGTCACTCCACCATCACAAGACCATTACCTCGTCCAGTATAGCTTCAACCCCAGTCACGTGTCACGTGTACGTAACACAAGAAAGAACACAATTAAAACTAAAGGAAAGACAAAAACCCATTTTAGTGCAAACTGACCAAATTGTTAATAGTGTTGCTAATCTGTAGTGATTAAGCTTGTGCAGTCTGGCTCAAAAAACAAATGGTTGAAAAGAAGTACCTTTTCTTGAACTTGGTGGTGCAGAACCTCAGGCTTCTGTACCTCCTGCCCAATGGTAGCTGCAAGAAAATGGCATGGCCTGGAAGGTGGGATCCTTCATGGTGGATGCTGCCTTCTTAAGGCATCACCTCCTGTAGTTTGACTTCTGTAGTAGAATGTTCTGCCAACTCCAGGATGATTTCAGTGGCTTAGTGTGATGATTTTGGCTCTCAACTGAGATGTACGGTCAACATTTAGCAAACATGGAAATGTGCACAGGCAACAGAAAGCAGGTGTTGTAGGCAATAGATGTGGACGAATCACACCACGTGCTTCCCATGTCTGAATTTTGAGAATTCTTAATTTAGTCTCCAAAAGTTTGTGGACTGTGAATTGAATAGACAGAGGGGCATACTCATTTTTAGCAGTTCGTGTTAAAACTGTGCATGAATGTTAGTTTCTAGTTGGATTTACATTTCCACATTCCATTCTTGTACCCTGCTCTCTGCACCAGCAGCATTAACTGGCCCAGTGTGTGAATTGCTTTCACTCAATTTCCCAGTAAAATATTAACATTTCTATGATTTTACCCTGCAGGCCAGGCAGCATCTATAGAAAAGAGAAAACAGTCAATGTTTTGGGCTGAGACTCTTCATCAGGACTCCTGAGTTCCTCCAGCATTATTTGTATTACTTTGATTTCCAGCGTCTGCAGATTTTATCTTGTTTAAGATTTTACCCTGCTAGATTTATACTTTTGTCCTATTTTTATGGTTTTTCAAAATATTTTTGTGTGTTTTACTCCTGAACAGAATATAGTTGACTTACTGACTCCAAGACAGTTTAATTCATCCAGTGCTCATCTGGTTCTTGTCAAAGCCATGCTTCAGTTGACTGACTTAGATACAGTGGAATGGATATGCACTGTAGGAAGTGCTGTCATGCAGAAGAAGATGAACATTTGTCTCTCAGTCCAGACGTTAATTCTTGACCAGGTAACCAATTTTAAATATTTCTGTGTCTAGTCTTCTTGTCAGGAGTTCTATGTTATTAATTGCACAGAACCAGGAAATGTGCTGACCCATATTGTCAGAATGCTGTTAGACATTGCTATCATCATGTACCCCACAAAATCTAAAGCAAAATCCCACAAATCCTCAAAGCTGAATTTAAAATCTCAGCAATGTTGAAGTAGGAGACAGACCATCCTCTCAATAGCATGTTTCAGAGAGCAGTTAGGAAGTTTCTTGCTTCATGCATGGACTTTGAACTAATGCATATTTGTACATCTCCAGAAAGGCAGGTTGGAAAGGGTATTGCTGATAATGCTAAGATTGACTGCAAGAGATTTTTTTTCAATACTTTAGAAAAGTTTTTAAACAAAATATTTAGACAAAACTAATAAAAATGTTGGCAAATTCAGAAAAGTTGTTGTGGAAAATAGCAAGGTTTAACTTATAAGTGTATTACCAAAACATATATGGCATATTCATTACAGTATTTTGTTCTATATGCAGATTTAATTTATATATTACAGAAAGAATAACAATGCGTCAGGGAAGTTGCAAGATAAATTTATAACAGGTTAGAGAACCCAACGGTAAAGACAGATTGAACAGGCTGGGACTCAATTCTCAACAAACACAGTTGAAATGAGATATTTAAAACAACAGAGTTATTTTATAGGGTGGTTGTGGCAGACACATTTCCAGTTGTGAGGAGTCCATCAGCATGGGCTATAAGTATAGGATGTAGGATAGCCACCCAGGAGTTCAGTATGAGATGCAGAAGAAATTTATTTATTTGGATAAAAAATATTAAACTTACTGAACTTGCACATGGATGAGTTGCAAATACATAGCTACACTGAAGAGACAGGATCAGAAAGAAAGAGAAAGGGCACCTAGATAGGATTAAGTGAAATGGGTGAGAAGGAGGTTATGTTAAATACAGCTACAGGCATAAACTAGTTTGCTCAAAAAGCTACCTTGTGTTTAAAAAAACATTGTAATGTATTTTAATTTATCTGTGCATTATGTAAATTTAAGTACTTATTTGGAAAATTAAGTGTGTATACTGAGGTATTTCTACTATGAGATAAACTAAAGTGGTCTGTTTGTATTTTGTGTGCAGCTTGTTTTACTGGGGGAAACTGCAAAGCATAAGTCTGATGGGGATATTTATTCCTGTCTGGCAGTCCCATTGAAAAATATTTATCTTCCACATTTTATTCTGATTGCAAAAATTAAACTACGATTAGGTAAGAGATTTCATTGAAATTTCCATTTCTTTCTGGAAGTGAAATGATTATTTGACTAATTTCTGACAGTTTAACATTTAGAATTGCTAATAGCACATGTTCCATTCATGTGGAACACCTCATAAATCCACAGTTGTACCACACACAAACACATCCTCTGCCCCAGCCCATCTGTACTGACCATCAAGCTCTCATCCACATTAACTACATTTTTCCTCTTGCCTCCCCTTTTAACTCCCCCCACCACTTTATTCACCTGCCACCTATCTCCAGTATGGAGGGGTAAGTTACATAATCTTACATTACCAACCTGCACATACTGGGGATATGGGAGGAAGCTGGTGTACCAATCAGAGAGAATGAGCTGACTCCACACTCACACACAGCACCCAAGTTCAAAAATAAATCTGTGTCTGAAGAGACAAGGCAGCAGTGTTTCTGGTTGTAACACATCTCTTGTTGATGTACAAAAGGGAACTGAAGGCTTGGAGTAGTGAGAAATGGAAACAAAACATTGAGAGCTAACATAGTAAACTAAAATGAGAACAGTATAGGATTAGAATAAATGAATGCTCGATAGTGCAGACTCAGCTGAGGGGTCATGACTCTATGAAATTATGATTCTTTGAGTATGCTGAGAGTTATTTTTTAAAGAGACATCTGACAGAAGCAATGCAAATAGGTATTGGGAAGAAATTCCAATGATCACAAATAGTGAGTGGACATTCTGAATCTGGTAGTGGGACATACAAAAGAGCAGCATTCCAGCCAGTACTGGAATTCACATATTGTGCCCTCAGTCATGTTCATTAGTGATATCTTGTGCTCGCTCTTTGCCCTGCTGGCTTTTAGAGTCATAGAAAACCTCATCACAGAAACAGGTACTTCAGCACATTTAGTCTGTGCTGAACCATTTAATCTGCCCAATCCCATGAACCTGCATCTGGACCACAGTCCTCCATACACCTCCTATCCATGTACCTGTCCAAACTTCTCTTAAATGTTGATATCAAAATCACATCCCCTTGCTCTGGCAGTTCGCACCACACTCTCACCTTAAACATTTCACCTTTCACCCTTAACTTATGATCTCTAGTTATAGTCTTACCCAACCTCAGTGGTAAAAGCCTTCTTGCATTTACCCTATATATACTCCTTGTAATTTTGTACACCTCAATTAAATCTCCCCTCAATCTTGTATGATCTAGGGAATAAAGTTCTAACCTGTTTAATCCTTCTTTATAATTAAGTTTCTCCGGTCCTGCAATATCCTTTATATTTTCTCTGTACTCTTGCAATCTTATTTACATTGTTCTTGTAGGTGGGTGACGAAAACTGCACACAATACTCCAAATTAAGATTCACCAACAACTTATTCAACTTCAACATAACATCCCAACTCTTGTACTCAGTGCTTCAATCTATGAAGGCCAATGTGCCAAAAGCTTTCTTTACAACCCTAACTAACTGTGACAGCATTTTCAACAAATTATGGACCTGTATTCCCACACTTTGTTCTACCACACTCCTCAGTGCCCTACCGCTCACTGTGTAAGACCTACCCTGGTTGGAATATTCCAAAGCGCAACACCTCACATTTGTCTGCATTAAATTCCATCTTCCATTTTTTAGCTGGTCCAGAACCCACTGTAAGCTTAGATAGTCCAGTACAACCCCATCTTAGTATCATTGGCAAATTTGCTGATCCAGTTAACCAAATTATTGTCCAGATCATTGATTTAGCTGACAAACAATAACGGACCCACCACCAATCCCTGTGGTACACCGCTAGTCACAGGCCTCCAGAGAGTATCAACTATACTACCACTCTCTGGTTTCTCCCACAAAGCCAATGTCTAATCCAGTTAACTACCTCATCTTGAATGCCAAGTGACTGAACCTTCTTGACCAACCTCCCATGCAAGACTTTAGAAACATAGAAAACCTACAGCACAATACAGGGCCTTCGGCCCACGAAGTTGTGCAGAGCATGCCCCTGCCTCAGAAATTACTAGGCTTACCTATAGCCCTCTATTTTACTGAGCTCCATGTACCTATCTCAGGGGTAACCAATCTGTTTTGCACTGCGGACCAGTTTAATATTGACACTATTCTTGCGCACTGGCTGGGGGTGGTGTGGGTGTTAATATTGACCGGAATATAGGTGATAGGTCAACTATAAGTCACTTATAAATGGCTAATACACTCAATTTCATTTCTAAAAGAGTTTATATAATGAATTGAATATTAAACACACAGCGCATATTTTCCTCATATGAACATATAAAATCATTGCAACACACCAGTGAGAGGACAAGGTAAGGAGGTCCCCGTACCGGGGCTGCGGCAGTCGTAGTCCGGAGAAAGCAACCAACCGAGCGAGGAGTGGGACAGGGCGTGCGCCTGCCCCCCTTGTAGGTAGGTAGGATCTATCAGCCAACAAAAGTTTGGTTGAGGGATGACTTTCTGTAGATTGCAGCAAGGTAGCTGCTCGACTACTTACGAAACCCTGAGCCCAAATTAGGTCGTCCACGAATATTTTTGCACCGGGTTCCCCACGAACATTCTGTGTGCTAAACAGGTTTAGAGGCGGCGCCCATCTGTCCGCACTCCAGGCCAGTAGCATTGGCACTTCTTGCCACTATGCGAGGCCGCTGGTTACCGGAGGCCAACCAGTGATCCCTGGCGAGAGGGTATCACTGCATTTAGGCGTCTGTTGACCTCGCGTGTGTAATGACTTAATGTGCATTCAAGTTCAACAGTGGGCGTGACAGGGAATGAGGAAAGGTGCAGCTGACTCGTATCGTTTCATATCAACAAATCATATTGTTTCCTTGTGGCCCGGTAGCACATGCTTTGGTTGGGGACCACTGACCTATCTAAAAGCCTCTTAAAAGACCCTATCGTATCTGCCTCCAACACCATTGCCGGCAGCCCATTCCATGCACTCACCACTCTATGAGTAAAAAAACTTACCCCTGACATCTCCTCTGTACCTACTCCCCAGCACCTTAAACTTGTGTCCTCTTGTGGCAACCATTTCAGCCCTGGGAAAAATCCTCTGACTATCCACACAATCAATGCCTCTCATCATGTTGTACACCTCTACCAGGTCACCTCTCATCCTCCTTCGCTCCAAGGAGAAAAGGCCAAGTTCACTCAACCTATTCTCGTAAGGCATGCTCCCCAATCCAGGCAACATCCTTGTAAATCTCCTCTGCACCCTTTCTATAGTTTCAACATCCTTCCTGTAGTGAGGCAACCAGAACTGAGCACAGTACTCCAAGTGGGGTCTGACCAGGGTCCTATATAGCTGCAACATTGACTCTTGGCTCCTAAATTCAATTACATGATTGATGAAGGCCAATACACCCTACACCTTCTTAACCACAGAGTCAACCTGCACAGCTCCTTTGAGCGTCATATGGACTTGGACCCCAGGATCCTCCACACTGCCAAGAATCGTACCATTAGTACTATATTCTGCCATCAAATTTGACCTGCCAAAATGAACCATTTCACACTTACCTAGGTTGAACTCCATCTGCCACTTCTCAGCCCAGTTTTGCATCCTATCAATGTCCTGCTGTAACCTCTGACAGCCCTCCACACTATCCACAACACCTCCAACCTTTGTGTCATCCCTCCACTTCCTCATCCAGGTCATTTATAAAAATCGCAAAGAGTAAGGGTCCCAGAAAAAGATCCCTGAGGCATTCCACTGGTGACCGACCTCCATATAGAATATGACCCATCTACAACCACTCTTTGCCTTCTGTGGGCAAGCCAGTTCTGGATCCACAAGTCAATGTCCCCTTGGATCCCATGCCTCCTTACTTTCTCAATAAGCCTTGCATGGGGTACCTTGTCAGACGCCTTGCTGAAATCCATTTACACTACATCTATTGCTCTTCCTTCATCAATGTGTTTAGTCACATCCTCAAAAAATTCAATCAGGCTTGTAAGGCACGACCTGCCCTTGAAAAATCCATGCTGACTACTCCAAATCATATTATATCTCTCCAAATATTCATAAATCCTGCCTCTCAGGATCTTCTCCATCAACTTACCAACCACTGAGGTAAGACTTACTGGTCAATAATTTCCTTGTCAAATGCTTGTAGGCAATATTCATAGTCTTGCCTTTATCACCTTTCTTGGTAACTTCCTTGAAAAACTCATTGAAAAAAGATTGGTTAGACACAACCTACCACGCACAAAGCCATGCAGACTATCCCTAATCAGTCCCTGTCTATCCAAATACTGACATACCTGGTTTGTTAAACTACCTCTCAATAAGTTTCCCACTAGACTAGACTCACTGACCTATAATTTCCTGGTTTATTCTTTGAGCCTTTCTTAAACAGCAGAACAACATTAGCTATCCTCCAATCCTCTGATACCTCACATGGCGCTAAGGATGATTTAAATATCACGCACAAAATGCTGGTGGAACACAACATGCTAGGCAGCATCTATAAGGAGAAGCACTGTCGACGTTTCGGGCCGAGACCCTTCATCAGGACTAACTGAAAGGAAAGATACTAAGAGATTAATTTCTTAATACTAAATCTCTTAATACTTAATCTCTTAGTATCTTTCCTTTCAGTTAGTCCTGACGAAGGGTCTCAGCCCGAAGTATCGACAGTGCTTCTCCTTGTAGATGCTGCCTGGCCTGCTGTGTTCCACCAGCATTTTGAGTGTGTTGTTTGAATTTCCAGCATCTGCAGATTTCCTCATGGATGATTTAAATATCTCTGCTAGGGCCCCTGCAATTTCTGCACTTGCCTCCCATTTGGTCTGAGGGAATACCTTGTGAGACCCTGGGGATTTTTCCACCCTAATTTGCCACAAGACAGTGAATACTTCCTCCTCTGTAATCTGTATAGGGTCCATGACCTTGCTGTGACTTTGCCTCACTTCTATGGACTCTGTGACCATCCCCTGAGAAAGACAGATGCAAAAAATCGATATAAGATCTCCCTCATCTCTTTTGGCTCCACACATAGATCACCATTCTGATCTTCCAGAGGACCAATTTTGTCCCTTGAATTCATTTTGCTCTGAACATATCTGTAGTAGCCCTTAGGATTCTCCTTCACTTTGCCTGCTAAAGCAACCTTGTGCCTTCTTTTAGCCTTCTTGATTTCTTTATTGTGTTCTCCTGCATTTCTTACTGTATGTACCTGCTATGAACCTCCTTTTGTTTCTTAACCAGGACATCAATGTCTCTTGAAAACCAAGGATCCCTAAACCTGTTATCCTGGCCTTTTATTCTGACAGGTGCATACAACCTTGCACTTTCGAAATTTCACTTTTGAAGGCCTTCCACTTGCCAAGTACACCTTTGCCAGAAATCAGCCTGTCCCAATGCAGACATGCCAGATCCTTTCTAATTCCATCAAAATTGGCATTTCTTCAATTTAGAATCTCAATCCAACTTTTCACCCAGTGAGTTGTGGATTTGTGGAATGCTCTGCCTCAGAAGGCAGTGGAGGCCAATTCTCTGGATGCTTTCAAGAAAGAGTTAGATAGAGCTCTTAAAGATAGTGGAGTCAAAGGATATGGGGAGAAGGCAGGAACGGGGTACTGATTGTGGATGATCAGCCATGATCACAGTGAATGACGGTGCTGGCTTAAAGGGCCAAATGGCCTACTCCTGCACCTATTGTCTATTGTCCAAGATGCAAAGTGTTCCCCCACACAAACTTTTGTTATCTGCTCTGTCTCATTCCCTAATAGGAGATCGAGTACTGCACACTATCTCATTGGGAATTCTTTGTACTGATTAAGGAAACTTTCCTGAACACATTTGACACACTCTATCCCAGCTAGACATTCTACAGTATGGGAGTCCCAGTCAATATGTGGAAAGTTAAAATCACCTATAACCACAAAATTAAATTTCTTTCAGCAGCCTGCAATCTATCTACAAATGTTTTCCTCTAAATCCTGCAGACTGTTGTGTGGTGTATAATATAGCCCCATTAATGTGGTCATACCTTTCTTTTCCTCAGCTCCACTCATAAAGCCTCACTTAGACGAGTTCTTCAGTCTGTCCAGAATAAGCACTGCCATGACATTTTCCCTGACTAGTAACACCACCCTTTAATCCCTCTCGTTCTATCATGTCTAAAACAGAACCCCAGAATACTGCCCCTCCTGCAACCAAGTCTCACCAATGTCTACAATATCATCATCTGCCTTTCCTACACTGAAATATACACAACTCAGAACATTAATCCCACCATGCTCAACCTTTTTGTTTTCTGCCTTTGAGCTCTTAGCAACATCTATGTCCACAACCACTCCCACCCCCCCCCCCCCCCGGAAGATTTTAGTTATGTACTGAACCCCCTACAATTTATACTCGCCTGTATTTTCAATTTCCTGTACCTTTCAGTTGCTTGCTTTTTCCCCTTTATCTTATCTAGCTGTTCATATCACTTAACACCCAAAGTTCCCTATACTTGCTATCGTTTCCTTTTACCTTTACAGGAACACATTGGTCCTGAATTCTATTTCCATCCCACTTGCCAGTTGTAGACCTATTTGCAAGGAGTTATTCCCAGTCTACTTGTGCTTGAAATGTGAAATTGGCCTTCTCTAAATCAGGACCTTCATTTCTGACCTTTCAATAACTACTCTTGTAAACTGGTGGACTTACAGTCACTACCTATGATGTACTCTCCTACAGACCACCTCCTGTGACCACCAGCCCAGCTACGTTTGCTGAGATTAGGTCCAAGACTGATCTTTTTCAGATGGTTCTCTCTATGTACTGGCTCAAAAAGCTCTCCTAGATAAACTTTTAAAATTCCACCACCTCTGTTGTTCCACATTAGGACAGTCCTAGTTAATAGAGAAATTGAAATCTTCTACCATTGTAACTTTATCCTCTTCGTCTATTTATGATTTAGCTACTTGTTTCTTTTGTTTTAGCGTGCTGTGTTTTCTCTATCTGGCTTCTTGTACATTAAAAGGACATTTATTTATTAAATGTTGCTCTTGTGGGTATCTACCTGCATAAGTTTAATTTGTAGGAGTAGTTCTTTTTACTTATTTAGAGATACAGCACAGTAACAGCCCAATGAACCCATGCTGCCCAATTGTATCCATCTGACCAATTAACCTACTAACCTCAATGGGAAGAAAACTGAAACACCTGGAGGAAACCCACGTGAGAAGGGAGAAGGGGAGAAGGGAGAATTTACAAGTTCCTACAGACGGAGGTGGGAATTGAACCCAGGTCACTGGTGCTGTAATAGTGTATGCTAACCACTATGCCACCGTACTGCCCCAAAAATAGTTTGTTGCTGCATGTTGCGTGATATTTGAAGAACAGGTTGAAGGATTAGAATTTTCACCTTGACATATCTTGTGTGATCATTGTACATTTTCCATGCTGTTGAGACCTCGTGGATTGAACTTTCTACCAGCTTTATCTGACCATGGTGCTTGAAGACTTCCAGGATTTCATTAACTAGTATCTCTGGGTGCATTGGTGCCTTCCTGTCCCTGCCCATCTATCAGCTACTGCACAATCAGCAGCAATCTGTCACCAGTCAGAACAGGAGCCCTAGTTTTTCTCTCACACAGTCATGCTAATGACTAAGAGCTATGTAAAGTTCAAGCATTCCATGTCAGAACTGCAATGTACAACAATGTACCTGACCTTTTGCCCTAAGCTCATGACTTAATTCGATGACCATAATGCACACAATTGAATGTGTGAACACTGCAACAATTCTTTGGTGTTTTAAAATAGGTCAATTAATTTCATTATTGAAGGTAAAAGGCTAAACAGTGCCAAACCAATGTTTTTTGACTAATATTTGTGCTCTAGTTTTAATGCATCCTTAAGGAATTGCATTACCATTATCCTACAGTCACTTTTTCAGAGTTTTTCACCTGGTATAAGTTGTCCAACAGTTTATTTTAATGCAGAGTTTTACATTTTGCCTTTTGTTCCCTTTATTTAAAGGAAATGTTGCTGCACGACTGGCAACATGCTCAGCCAAAAGAAGAGAATCAACGTGGCAGGAAGCACTTTTCACTTACAGCACAGGTCTTGAGCTTTGTAGAGAAGCAGTATCGCGAGAACCTGATCTAGAGGCAGACCTCCTGTTTCAGAAAGGTATAATATGTACTCAGTAAAAACATACCTTGACACTAAACACTGCAATAAAAATATCTGGATTAATCATTTGTTTAGTACTTGCTCTTTTCCAAAAGAAAAGTCCAAAACAGACTTCATGATGAAGATTTATGATATTTTGTGTAGTCTTCGTTTGCACTTATTTATATAGTTTTTAAAATTAGCTATTTAGTCTGGTAATAAGAATTTATTTAATTACAATCTATCTCAGATGTAGTAAGCAAGTTTCACAATATTGCATTCAGTGCAAATCTGCATATCCAGACATTTGGCATGTCATGCTTGTCATTTAATTTAAATCAAAGGTTCATTTTATATCAAAATATACACACTGAATACAACTTTAAGATTCATCTTCTCCAGATAGCCATGAAATACAGAAAAAAAAAACATGGAGTTTGTTGAAAGAAAAGACATCAACCCCACCTGGGAAAAAGAAAGAGGAACAAAACTCGCAAACCCCAAACACCCCCCACCCCTCACTTGCACAAAAACTAACGGATCACCACCCAGACACAGCAGTTAAATGCTAAAACATCAATCCCCTAACCCCCAAGCCCCTCCCAGAACAAAAACAGCGACAATAACATCAACCCCCCCCCCCCCAACCTCTCTCTCGCCACAAAACAGATTACTCATTCGGTAAAACACCTTCAAAAGAAAACAAAAGCATTTAGACCCCTAAATCCCCAACTCCTTCCTCACCCAAAAAAAGTAACATTTGCCCACTTGCCAATCGGCAACAAGAAAGAAAATACAAAAAAAACTAAGGGAGACCAATATAAATGACAGTCCACACCAATAGTCACATATGTCTAGGAATTTCAAAAACATCTTCCATTAGCATTGAGGAGAGCGGCAGCTCGAACTCAGTCCTTCCATGGGAGTGACACTGGCCATCGGCCTCCTGTCCCCCTATTCTTCAAATAATTATATACTTGTTATAATTTATTTTATATAATGTTTGTCTTTACTTATTTTTAATTTTGTCTCCCATTTTTATGACTATATTAATTTATCTTTTCAATCTATGTAAAACATTTTGAGTCTGCATTTTAATGTACGAAAGGTGACTAAGTTATTATATTATTTTTATTTTTTCTCAGCTCAAACTGAAACCTGAGTCTTAGTCAAGCACACTCATTTCCCAAATGCTAGGAACTTATGGACTATTCTAGTGGTGTTTAGTATTGTCATTTTCTGGAGATTTACATAGATATTACTGTATAGCCCTAATTGTTTAATTCTACTATGTAGTGAGTTTGGGGTGATCCCAGTTGTAGATATTGTTATTGGGACATAGTCTTTCAGTCTCCTCTTTTAATTCAGTATATTTCTGGTGTTTTTCACTTACTGATTACTGTATGTTATGGGTGTTTAGAAGGGCTATATCAGTTAAGTAAGTTGTTCTTGCTTGTTCATCCTCTATTATTATATCTGAATAGGTATTATGGTTTGTCCTATCTGTAATAATGGATCAGTCATAATATAATCTGTGAGTCTTTGACCATAAAATGTGATCAGGCTTGTATTTAGAGTAAGGTATGGTTTCTTTTATGAGTTTGTATTTTAAAGCAAGATTTTGGTGAATGTTAACCTAAACACCTTCGAGTGTACAAAGTGTTTTCAAAAGTTTTTCATTTCAGTTCTTATTTTTCTTTGTAAATTTTTCAGGTCAGGTTTGGAATGAACTTTATGAATTTTCACTCCCAACTTGGAAGCTTGCTTGATAGTAGTTGCTTATAGAAGTTTTTCCTCAACTGATTACTAATCATTTAAATAAATGATAACAAAATATCCTAAAGTCAATGTTACAGTCACTTCAGAGAACAAACCAGACAAAATGTCTGAATGAGGAGGTTGTTCCATGGTTGAATATGGAGCTGAGAGAAGCTGAAGTGGTACTCTTGTACCCAAAGGATGTTTCTAGCCTTGTGAATTCTGATTTCTCTTCCTCATGACCCAACTAAAGATCCTGCAAATGAATACAACCCAACCCCTCCCAACTCCAAACTGCTACTTGACAACCCAAAGAATGCATATTCTCCACAGGCAGCCTGTTGCCACAAGTAATCTCAGCTGCCTGCTCTCCAATCATCAAACCCTTGCTCCTTTTGTACAGCTTAACTGGCACTAGTACTACAGTGGCCCCTGCAGCCATGTTTTTATTCCACTTCTTCTGGATAGTTATCTTCCAGAGCTGCCCT
The DNA here is from genome assembly GCF_048418815.1 of Hemitrygon akajei. Taxonomy (NCBI): domain Eukaryota; kingdom Metazoa; phylum Chordata; class Chondrichthyes; order Myliobatiformes; family Dasyatidae; genus Hemitrygon; species Hemitrygon akajei. Next base: position 41,744,309 of record NC_133137.1, on the reverse strand, counting down.
CCATGGCAGCCTGATAACCAACAACCTGAGTGACATTGCTTTCTCCATCCTGGTGCAGGGTACTTAACCTGAGCATAGAGGTTCTGAATCTCTCAGCCATGTTGCTTTGTCTGGAAGTTATTCCTAAATACTGTGCATATGAAATACCTGACTGTAGGAAATAATCAAGCTGGACATTACATTTACATTTAGAAAGCAAGTCATTACATTTAGAAGGCAAGACAGCAACTATATTTCATTAGGAGTTTGAAGAGATTTGGTATGTCAACAAATACACTCAAAAATTTATATAGATATACCATGGAGAGCATTCTGACAGGCTGCATCACTGTCTGGTATGGGGAGGGGGGTGGGGAAGGTGGCTACTGCACAGGACCGAAAGAAGCTGCAAATCTAGTCAGCTCCTTCTTGGGCACTAGCCTACAAAGTACCCAGGATATCTTTATCTTCAAGGAGTCAATAGGCATCCGTTAGTCTCATAAGACCATGGATTTGTGCCTTGCAGGATTGTATGGGAGACCAGCAGTTGCTCAATCAGCAAGCCTTCCCCTCTCCACGCCACTGATGTTGTCCAAGGGAAGGGCACTAGGACCCAAGTACCGGTGTCGTTGCAGAGCAATGTGTTGTTAAGTGCCTTGCTCAAGAACACAAACACACTGCCTTAGCTGAGGCTTGAACCAGTGACTTTCAGGTTACTAGTCCGATGCCTTATCCACTAGGCCACTCGCCAACACACATCTTCAAGGAGTGGTGTCTCAGAAAGGCAGCGTCCATTATTAAGGACCCCCAGCACCCAGGGCATGCCCCTTTCTCACTGTTACCATCAGGTAGGAGGTACAGAAGCCTGAAGGCACACACTCAGCGCTTCTTCCCCTCCACCATCCGATTCCTAAATGAATGTTGAACCCTTGAACGCTACCTCACGTTTTTTAATACGTATGTAGCCCCCTGGTAAGCCTCAGGCTCGCTCAGCTTGCTTTCGTCTAGGAGGAGCAGCCTTCAGTCCCGCCAAACTGGGTGATCAGTTTATGTAGATGCTGTGTGATGTACCCCACCACGCCAAATAACAGACAGTACACCATATGCGATTAAATGATTACACTTTATAGATTTTACTGGAACTATGTTCTTAATAGAGATACAATATAAAAGGAAAAAGTAAAAGGCTCCAGAGTTCAACTTCTTCATGCACAACAGTTGGAGCTCAGTTAACAAAGTCTTCTTTCCAGCATTCGATCCCCTCCGACCTCCTTGACCCGCCGCCTGGAACCAACCACGGTGTTCGACCAGACGCTCCACACAAGCCTGTCCTCATCTCCTCTCCTCGCCGAAGATCCTGGGCCTCTGGGTCCCGCTCAGGGTCTGTCCCGTCGCCCAGCTTACAGCATCATGTCTCCTCTCTCTGTCCCCATCGCGCCTTCTCCCCCAAAGCCTGCAAAAACAATAGCTTACAGACACACAAGAAAGAATAAAATCTATCCCAGTTGGTTAGCAAATGAATACAATTCTCGTTATCAGTAATTATAACCCAAACAAGCTGCAAGAGAGAAGCACTTTCTCAGCAGTTAACATAACAAAGAAGCCATTTTATTAGCCTTAGCAGTAACATAAAAGAAGAAACCCCTTACACTTATATAATATTTGTGTTTTTGCATGATTGTTATTCTATTCAATATATGTATACTGTAATTGATTTACTTATTTATTACTATTATTATTAATTTTTTTCTTCTATATTATGTATTGCATTGAACTGCTGCTGCTAAGTTAACGAATTTCACGACACATGCTGGTGATAATAAACCCAATTCTGATTCTAATTCTGAAACAGTTTATCTCAGGATAACATATCGATATTTTTGTAACAAAAGAGTTTCCCAGTAAACATTCCTGAATGTGTAGGAGCATAGTTAAACTCAAAACATACAATACTTGACTCTAATCCAATGTATGCACTCTGCTGCTTTCTTCATTGTAGCTGTGATGAGACAGTTGGTTTGCTTAAAGGTTTATTATTGTTGTCACACGTACTGAGGCACAGTGAGAGGCTTGTTGTGCATACTGTTCATACAGATCAAATCATTACACTGCATCAAGCTAGAAGAAGGTATAACAATAAGGAAAAACTGTAACAGATACAGAGAAAGTGCAGTGCAGGTACACAATAAAGTGCAAGATCATAACAAGGTGAATTGTGAGGTCAAGTGTCCACCTTATCATACTAGGGAACCATGATAGAGTCAAAATGGCACCAGCAAACAATGCGACCAATGGTGATGTCCTGCTAACAGTTCATGAAACTACTTCTTTCAAATATGATTTTACTACTAAGCTAAGTGCAGTTGGAACCTGTGATTTACATTTTGATGGTTGTTTTGGGGCCAGTTGAGCCTGTCTCTGAGAGAGTTCGATGAGGTTTGGAGCAGAATGTGAGGCCTGGAAGCTGGAAGCCTAGAAACCTGCGGGCCCACAATTGACTCCATTGCTTCTCTCTGACTGAGGTGTCGAGCAAGGCTGAAGTTGATGGGAGTGAGAGCGAAAGATGGGCAGGTGTTTGGTACTGACTGCCTGCGTTTAGCTGGCCGCCTTCTCGCTCGCTGCTGTCAGAGAAAAGTTCAGGAGTCTCGGGATCCACATTGTCAGGATTGATCGGCGAGAGTGTGGACTCATTTTGGGGAACTTCGAGGTTCATGGGTTCCAGTTACTCCTTTTTCTCCTGCTTTTGAGTGGTTTGATCAGGGCAATTGATGTGGACTGGGGGGCTTTGGCAAAGAATGGTCCTGTAGCCTTTATTGGCTACACTGAACTGAACTCAACTGAATACGATTGATGTGATATGATATTTGATATTCTATGTGTTGTTCACTCACTTTTTGTCATTTGTACAATTTGTTCTTTTTTCATGTCTTGGGTGTTTGATGTTTTCTTGAACAGGTTCCATGGTTTTTCATTGTTCATGGCTGCCTGTGGGAGGATGAATCTCAGAGTTGTATCCCATATACATATTTTGATAATAAATGTACTTTGAATATTGGAATTTAATAGTCTTTCAACAGCTGGGTAGAAGCTTTCCTTGAGGCTGGTGGTATGTGCTTTCAGGCTCTATGTCTTCAGCCCAATGGAAGAGGAGAGAAGAGAAAATGTCTGGGGTGGGTGGGGTCTTTGATTATGCTGGCTGCTTTACTGAGTCAGTGAGAAGTATATCCTGAGTCCATAGAGGGAAGTTTAGTTTTCATGATGTGCTGAGCTATGTCCACAACTCTCTGCAGTTTCTCTTGGTCACGTGCAGAATGGTGGCCATACCAAGCTGTTATGCATCCAAGTAGCATTCTTTCTAATTTATCAATAAAAATTGGTAAGGGTTGATGGGGACATAGCAAATTTATTTAGCTTCCTGATGAAGTAGAGACATTACTGAGCTTTTTTGGCCTTAACATCTACTTAGTTGGACCAGGATAGGCTATTGGTGATGTTGACTTCTAGGAACTTGAAGATATCAACCCTCTCAACCTCAACACTATTCATGTAAACAGGAGCCGTGTACCATGCTTTCTGAAGTCAACCACAAGCCCGTTTGTTTTGCTGACATTGAGGGAAATGTTGTTATCAGGACACCAGGTTATTAGGGTTTCTATCTCCTTCCTGTACTCTGGTTCATAATTATTTGAGATGCTACCCACTACAGTCATATCATCTGCAAACTTGTAGATGGAGGTAGAGCAGAACCTGACCACGCAGTCATTAGTGTACAGGGAGTAGAGTAGGGGCTGAGGGTGCAGCTTTGTGGAGTAGCAGTGTTTCAAGTGGTTCAATTTAATATCAGAGCATGTATACAGTATACAGCCTGAAATTCTTACTATCTGCAGAGACATCCACAAAACAAAAAAATCCAAAGAATGAATGATACAAATCAGTAATTATTGCCTAATCTTGCTGATTGCAGTCTGTTTGTCAGGAAGTCAAATGTTCAGTTGCAGAGGGAGGCATAGACTTCCAGGGTCTGGAGTTTGATGGTGAGATTGCTTGGAAATATAGTATTGAAGGTGGAGCAGTAGTCAATAAACAATAGTCTGATGTAGGTGTCTTTACTGTCCAGCTGATCTGGAGATGAATATAGGACCAGGGAGATCGTATCTACTCACAACCTGTTCACAATTGCAGTAGTTCGAGATTGTCAGGAAGGCTAGAGTTAATACATGCCCTGAACAGCCTCTTGAAGCATTTCATGATGGTACATGTCAGAGCCACTGGTGGAAGTTGTTAAGGCAAGTAGGGAAATTAACATGTTTAAGTTAACTTCTCATAGCCCAGATGAAAGGTCATTGTTCTGAAACACTGACTTGATCTTTCTCCCCACAGATACGGCCTTTCCTGCTAACTATTTCCAGTATTTCCTATTTTATTCCATACTCCAACTAAGAATTTACCCAAGTTAAATTTAACTTTACCTGATCATGTTTTTCTGAGATGAAACAGTTGATTAGAGGCAGGAACAATCATTTCTGAAAGGAAGTTGTTCCCTCAATTGTGAGAGAAGAGCTGCAAGATTACAACTGCTGATCCTCAAAGAATCCCAGTGATGTAATAAGCACCCTTGGCCAACATCATCCCCATCCCACCACATTGTAAGCCATCACCTTGAGTCTCCAGGATGGCCTCTTTCTACAGTAATGAGCAATATTTTCCCCATGGTCTTCCTGGCCATTAGCCAGCCAGATTGCCAATTTGTCTCTTTTAAAAATAAACTAAGTTGTGAGGTTTCTTTGTCTGCTTTTAACCTTCCCTATCACTGCGACCCCAACCCTGCCCTTCACTTTCTAGTAAACATCCGTCTCAGAAGTTATGATTGTGTCAGTTGCTGAGTATTTTCTGCATACTTCATGGAAACTCCTCCCATAAGCAATAAATATTCTGTTACAAGTTTGAACAAAAACTTCATTTATGTCATTCTCTCAAATCTGTATCACAATAACTAACTTTTCAGCATTCAATGAAAAGTGTTTGTATTGGTTCTTTGTTACGGGATGCTCACAATGACTCGAGTCTAACAATTTACTTTTGACATTGAGATCATTGATCCTGAGGTCACTATAGCCCATAAACTTATTGGACAAGCCACGTAAATGCACAGCAGGTCAGGTGCTGTGTTTCATATGGCAGTAACATTCCACCTGACACTCAAAGCCTTTCCTGGAGTGTGATGGAGAATATCTCCCCAGTCTGTCCCCTAGTCAGTTGTCAGGATGAAAGCAGCTCTAACAATTAATACCATCAAGGACAAAGTATCTTGCTTGTTTGGCATCCTAACTATTATGTCTTCGCACCACTAGCCCACAGTATGTTTCATCCACAGACTTTACAATTAATCACCTGTCGTAGTTCAGCAGCATCCTCCTAATCTATGATCCCCACCATCAAGGACAAGGTTAGCAGCCACATTGAATCACCAGACTCCCCTTCAGTCACAAACCACGCTGACTTGAAAATATGTTGATATTCCTTCATTGTTGCTGGGTCTAAATCCTGGAACTCCCAACCCAAAATCAATGAAGGTAGAGTACTATCTTCACTAGAAACTGCAGAGATTCATAAAGGTGCCTCACCACCACATTCTCAAGAGCAGTTGGGTTTGGAAAATATATACAGAACTTGCCTGCAACACCCTCATCCCAGAAATGGTGTGAAATTGTTTCCTGTAAGTATTAATTCACACAAGGATCAATGAGAGCACTTCTACCTGCACTGTGATAATCAGAAAATGTAACCATCATTTACTTCATATATTTCAAATTTGAATTGCATTATAGTGAGATGTCCTTCTACAAATATTGTAACATTACTCAGAAATATAATATGCTTATCTTTTTCAGGAAAAGTACTACGCCAGTTGACTGAAATATGCTCTGGGAAAAGCCTTGAAGCTGCTAATTTTTTGATTGAAGCCATCAATGTTTCTTTGTTTCATGGGCAAAATACCTGGTAAGCTTAATGGAATTGGCAAAGGTTTCAACAGTGCCAAGAACACCATGGACATGCATGAATTTTTATTGAGAAAGCTAAATATGGGGTTACTGTACAAAATCGAAATACAGAAAATTCTGAAGTCTTGTCATATGATGTATAGCAGGCTTGCTGTGAGAAGAGATTTAGCAGACTAGATCCACATTTTCTTGAGTTAAGATAAATTAGAGAGATCTCAATGAAACTTACAAAATTTTTACGGGGCTGAATGTGAGGAAGGTGTAGGCTTTGGCAGAGAAATCCAAAACCAAAGGTCAATGTATCAGAATAAGATCTTATAGGAGAGAAGGAAAAAAAACTTTTCACACAGACAATGGTGAATTTTTGGAATTCTTTGTCCCAGAGAACTGTAGAGGCTTCATCGCTGAGTTAATCTAAAACAGAGATCGGTAGATTTTTATATAAAGAAAAACAAGGAATTTAGGGATGAAATGTGGAAATGTCATGAACTCAATTGGCCTTGACCTTGATGATTGGCATACAGGTTTGAAGGACCTATTGCTGTACCTATTTCTTACGTCTGGATGTTATGTTCTTCCATTAACTTACCTCTTCACTTCTTACTTTAAAAAGAGCTTGGCATGTATTCCCTTCTATCATCTTTGTATCTATGAATATGCTTGCATGTTACTTTACCCAGCTTGACTGTGGTGTGTATTATGTTTAAGCTTGGCTCAATCTGAATGTTGATTTGGATATGTGGGAAGCTAAGAATAAATTGTTTGTATTAATATGCATGGCCATATAGTGGGGGGAGTCTTGCATTTTGGAATGGAACTAGGTTGAATAGGGATTCTGACTCCATTTTAGTAACTGCAAGGTGATTCTTCCTGTTAATTTGTGGCAGCATACAGTACTTGGGTATGAAATTGGATCGAACACTTCCAGTTGCAATCCACGTTAACTCATCCAAATATTTTTAGCAATTATATGAGCAAGTTAAGACATCACTCACTGAGCAGCTCATATTTTAATCCCCTCAGACGTTAGTCCTCACTTTCAGGGACTCTACACTCATGTTTGCTATATTTATTATTTATTTATATAATCTTGGTTTTTTCCTTTTGTATTTGCACAATTTATTGTTTTTCACATTGGTTGTTTGTTCATCTTTGTGTGCAGTTTTTCATTGATTCTCTTGTTTTTCCCACAAGGAAATGACATAACATACACTTTGATAATTGATTTTGAACTTTAATTGGAACTCCAAGGTACAGAAAATGACTGTCATTAAAGAATCACATGGAAGCAAGAAGCACAGCACATTTAGTTGCAATGTAAGGGGCCAAGCTGCTGACATCAGAACGTCACACATGACAGCCTTGAAATAGATCACAAACCACTAATAAGGCCTTCAGGGTGTGCTCAGACAAGCAGGGAGCACTGTTTACAAAATTTACTGAGCAATTTGTTCACTGGCTGCTCAATTGTCATACTAATGGTGGAAATTTATCACCAGATGTTTCAGGATGGAAGTCAGGCTGCTCAGTGAAGATCATAGATCACAGAGTGTTTGGGGGGGGGGAATACTGAAATGTTATTCCCAGCATCTTCAGAGACATCTAAATCACCTGAATCTCCCTGATGAGCAATATATTTGCAGGCCCAGGCCTTACTTGGAAAACCCAGATCTCTTCCTGAATGAAAAGCATGTCCACCTTCTAAATGAAGAAATTATTTTTGAGAGGAGTATTTTCTTCTAGTCAGTGGCATGTCTTCCAGCAGCTCTCAAAACTCCCTTACCTTAGAGTATCTACTTTGCTTGATATTTTTGGTGTTCAGTGCTATCCTGAGGATTGGATCTTGAAGGGCAAAGGGCATTAAAAAAGCATAAGGAGAGGAAAAAAAAAGAAAAATGAAGGGATCCTGGCCAATGATATAAAAGATTTTTCAAATATATGAAGAGTATAAGAGAGGCGAGAGTAGATATTGGACTACAGGAAAATAACACTGGAGAGGTAGTAATGGGATAAGTATTTTTCATCAGTCTTCACTGGAACACACTAGCAGTATACCAGAAATCTGAGAGTGTCAGGGGGTGAAAGCAAGTGCTACTACAAGGAGAAGGTGCTTGGGAAGCTGATAAGTCACCTGCACCAGATAGACTACACCCCAGAGTTCTGAAAGTAGCTGAAGAGATTGTGGAGGCACTAGTAATGATTTTTCAATAATCATTAGATTCTGGAATAGTTCCAGAGAACTGGGAAATTCCAAATATCATTCCACTCAAAAAGGGAAGGAGGCGGAAGAAAGGAAATTATAGGCCAGTTAGCCTGACTTCAGTGGTTGGGAAGATGTTGGAGTCGATTGTTAAGAATAAGGTTTCAAGATGCTTGGAGACACATGATAAAATATGCCAATACATGGTTTCTTTAAGGGGAAAATGTTACCTGACAAATTTGTTGGAATTCCTTGAGGAAATAACAGGAAAGATAGACAAAGGTGAGTCAATGGATGTTATTTATTTGTATTTTCAGTAGGTCTTTGACAAGGTCCCATACACGAGGCTGCTTAACAAGATAAGACCCCGTGGTATTACAGGAAAGATCCTAGCATGGATAGTTTGGGACAGCAGGGTAGTGTAATGGTTAGCACAACGCTTTACAGTATAGATGACCCAGGTTAAATTCTTGCCACTGCCTGTAAGGAGTGTGTACGTTCTCCCTGTGCTGCATGGGTTTCCTCTGGGTGCTCTGGTTTCCTCCCTCAGTCCAAAGATGTACCAGTTGATAGGTTAATTGGTCATTGTAAATTGACCAATCAGATTAAATCGGGGTATTGCTTGGCATGGCTTGAAAGGCCAGAATGGCCTATTCCGCCGTGTATCTCAATAAATAAAAAAAAGATTGGCTGACTGAAGGGGCGTTTTATTGTTGGCTGCTAGTGTCTGTCACTTCTTTTCATGTTATTTGTCAGTGATTTGGATGACAGAATTGATGACTTTGTAGCCAAGTTTGCAGATGATACAAACAGATCTGGAGGGCCAGGGAGTGTTGAGGAAGACGGGAGTCTGCAGAAGAACTTAGATTGGGAGAATGGGCTAAGAAGTGGCAGATGGAATATAGTGTAGGGAAGTTTATGGTCATGCACTTTGGGAGAAGGAATAAAGGTGTAGACCATTTTCTAAATGGGGAAAAAATTCAAAAATCTGATGTGCAAAGGGATTTCTGAGTCCTTGCAGATTAACTTGCAGGTTGAATCAGTGGTAAGGAAGTCAAATACAATGATAGCATTCATCTTTAGATTATTAGAATATAAAAGCAAGCGTGTAATGCAAAGGCTTTATAAGGCATTGGTTAGACCACATTTGGAGTATTGTGTGCAGTTTTGTGTCCCTTATCTAAAAAAGGGTGTGCTGGATTGGCAACAGTCCAGAGGAGGTTAACGAGAATGACAGAGTTATCATATGAAGAGTGTTTGATGTCTCTGGGCCTGTGCTCACTGGTGTTTAGAAGAATGAGGGGGATCTCATTGAAACCTATTGAATATTGAAAGCTTTGAGTGGATGTGAGTAGAATATCTCCTATAGTAGGTGAGTCTAGGACCAGAGGGCACTCAGAATAGAGGGACGTCTGTTTAGATCAGAGAAGAGGAGGAATTTATTTAGGCAGAGGGTGTTGAATCTGTGGAATTCATTGCCATGGACAGCTGAGGAGGCCAAGTCATTGAGTATATTTTAAGTGGAGGTTGACAGATTCTTAATTCGTCATGGAGTCATAGGAGAAGGTATCACAATTGATGTTGTACTGGACAACTAGGAATTCCCTTAGAAAAGATTATTCTCGTAAGCACTCATCACATTCACTGAGTCTTCCTGTGAGTCATGCAGCTCTCTCCACTCGCCCTAACAATAACTGAAAAAAAACAAGATGAACTAACATGCTCCCTCACAGGGTCATCGGTATTATTTAAAGGAACTAATCCCTTCTATTCATGCTTACTATAGCTTGCAATTTTCTGATGAATCATGGTTAAAACACTCTGACCTCTACACAAGGTACACAAGGAACTCCACAATGCTGATATTCTGTATTGACATTTCAGATTGAGAGTATCACTGACAAGACCAGCATTGACTACCATTTGCCATTTACCACATAAGAGAGGAATTTCCTCACCTTGGAGGCAGTGAATCTGTTGAATCTTGTACACAAGAAGGCTGTGCTGAGTCAGTCACAGAGTAAAGACATAGATGAAGACAATGAGTAGTGTAGGTGACCACAAGATATGGCACTGAGAAAGAAGCTAATTTTGCTGAAGGACTTATTTCTACTTCATTGATTTAAGTTCTTAAAAAACCAGATATTTACTCTTTTCTGTACTTTACATCATTAACAAATGTCCAGTTGTTCTTAGTAAATATAGTTTTCCTTTCATAGAACCATGGTGACGCTGCTAAATTATGATTTACTGCCATTTCATTGGTTTTTCATTTGGCTGACAATAAAGTTACACACGTCAGGATACTCTTCAATGACTGCAGCTTAGCATTAAACACTACTGCCCCCTCAAAACTTGTCACTAAGCTCCTAAACCAGTGTCTTGGTGCCTCCTTGTGCAAATGGATCCTTGATATCCTTACTGGCAGACCCCAGTTAGTACAGATTGGTAACTATATCTCCTCCACAATCACCATCATCTCAGGTGCACCACACGGCTGTGTGCTTAGCCTTCTACTCTTCTCCTTATTTTTATGATTGTGTGGCAAAGTACAGCTCCAATATTATGGAACCAGCACAAAAGTGTCATTGCGAAGAAGGCTACAGAGGCAACAGAGGAAAGGCACAGGAAGCGCCACAACAGAGCTTCTGCTCCTGCTGCCCCTCCAGGCTTCACCTGCCAAGTATGTGGCAAGTAGTGCCTGTCAAGGATCGGTCTGTACAGCCACTCCAGGATGCACATATCAAACCCCACTAACTGACTGAAAGGAACCATCATCATCCTATGGGATGGATAGCCAGAGAGTGAGAGACCACCAGGTTCAGGAACATGTACAACCAGCAGATTCCTGAACCAACATAGATAACTTCAATCATACTACTCTGAATTGATTCTACGCCCTACAAATTCCCTTTCAAGGACTCTTTCTAACTCATGTTCTCTATTTTTATTTGTTCAGTTCATTTTCTTTTTAATATTGATTGTCGGTCTTTGTCTTTTTGTGTAGAGCTTTGTGATAGAATTCTATTATATTTATTTTTTCCTGTAAATTCCTGCAAGAAAGTGAATCTTATGGTAGTATATAGTAACATATATATGTTTTTATAATAAACTTACCTTGAACTTTAAGATTAGCAATAGTTCTTTCGGCCCATATTGTTCATGCTGACTTTGATGTCAGTCTGAACTAATCCCATCTGTCTACACATAGGCTAATTCCCTCAATTCCCTGTCTGTTCCCTGCATGTGTCTGTCTAAATACTTTATTAAATGTTTCTGCTTCTTCCCTTTCTCCTTCCTGATGCATAGCACCCTTTGTGTATAAAATAAAACTTGCCTTTTAAAATTTCTTTTAAACTTCCATTTAAACTTACCCTCTCTCATCATAAACCAAACATCTCTAGTATTTGGTATTTCCAACCTGGGATAAAGATTCTGACCTTCTATGCCTCTCATAATTTTATGTACTTCTTTCAGGTCACGCCTCAGCTTATGACACTTCAGAGAAAGCAATCAAAGTTTGTCCAACTTCTCCTTACACTTACTACTATCCAGTCCAGGTGCCATCCTGGTGAATCCCTTCTTCACCCTTTCCAAAATCTCCACATCCTTCCTGTGGCAACCAGAATTGCGCACAATATTCCAAATGTAGCCCAACCAAAGTTTTATACATCTGCAATATGACATGTCAATTCAGTGTCTCCTCAGATAAAGATGAGCATTTATGAGCAATTCCTTCTTTACCACCTTATATACTTGTCTGTTGCCACTGTCAGGGAACTACAGATTGTGCTCCTGAGATTGTTTATTTTCCAGATGTATACATTTGCTCATCTCATTGTAACTAAGTGCTTTTTTTAAAAAATGCATTTTCCCACTGCTTTTGTGCAATTTCAAGAGTAGTATGTCAATGGGAAAGGGCATATGAGGATGCAGGAAGGATTGTTGAGTTACTAACAAGAGAAAATCTGCAGATGCTGGAAGTCCAAGCAACACAAACAAAATCCTAGAGGAAATCAGCAGGCCAGGCAGCATCTATGGAAAAGAGTGCAGTCAAAGTTTCAGGCCGAGACCCTCATCAGAAATGTTCAGTTGGTTAGTGGCAGTATCATATGGACCATTAAGGGTCCTGACCCAGGAATATAAGAAGTAGAAGCTGGAGTAGCCATTTACCTAATCACACTTGCTCCACTATTCAGTAAAATCATGCTGATCTCTCATTTCACCATTATTTCCCTGCATTAACCCCTATAGTCCCCAATTCCCTTATGATCTAAAAATCTATCAATCTCTGTCTGTCATGGTCCGGATGGTTCCCCTTTAAATTTAGTTAGGTTGCGTTATGTTCTGGACCATTGACTCCTTGTTCCCTTCTAATTCCATTTCACGTGTCCCTTGAGCTTGGCCATTAAGGTAATCTACTCTCGACCCGAACCGGCAGCTTATAAGCCCCTGGCTTTAGCCGTTCGGGGCGAGTGTATTAGGAAGCATTAGCAAGTCGCCGTCGCTACCACAAGCCAGAGTGATCTAGCCCGCATCGGAGTACCAGCAATTCGCCTTCCTTTGCCAGAGTGGGTCTGGGCAAGGTCAAACTGCCAGGGGTGAGTTGAAGGCAGAGTCCTGGCTCGATGTTCATGCCCAGTGTCTGTGTCTACCCCTCGAAGAAGAGTCCCGGCTCGGAGCCTGAGTTGAAGGCAGAGTCCTGGCTTGACGTTCCTGTCCTGTGTTTGAGTGTCCATGTTTCTGGCTGCGGCGATCCATGGTGTCCATGTTTCTGGCTGCGGCGATCCATGGTGTCCACGTTCTGGCTGCAGCAATCCTTGGTGTCCACGTTCTGGCTGCGGCGAATCAAGGTCCTAGTCTCCAAGTCCAAGGTCCGCGATGATCCAAGTTCCCAATGTCCAAGTCCAAGGTCCACGATGATCCAAGTTCCCAATGTCCAAGTCCAAGGTCCGCGCGGTCCATGTTCCCAGTGTCTAAGTCATGGCCGCAGCGATCCAAGTTCCCAGTTTCCAAGTCCAAGGTCCACGGCGATCCAAGTTCCAGAGTCCAGGTCCAAGGTCCGCGGCAATCCAAGTTCCCAGTCTCTGGGTCCAAGGTCCGTGGCAATCCAAGTTCCCAGTCTCTGGGTCCAAGGTCCGCGGCGGTCCAAGTTCCCAGTCTCTGGGTCCAAGGTCCGCGGCAATCCAAGTTCCCAGTCTCTGGGTCCAAGGTCCGCGGCAATCCAAGTTCCCAGTCTCTGGGTCCAAGGTCCGCGGCGGTCCAAGTTCCCAGTTTCCAGGTCCAAGGTCCGCGGCGGTCCAAGTTCCCAGTCTCTGGGTCCAAGGTCCGCGGCAATCCAAGTTCCCAGTCTCTGGGTCCAAGGTCCGCGGCGGTCCAAGTTCCCTGTCTTTAAGTCCAAGGTCCGTGGTGGTCCCAGTCCCCAGGGTCCCAGTCATGGCTGCGATGATCCAAGTCCAAGGTCTGCGGCGATCCAAGTCCCTAGTCTCCTAATCTGAGGTTCATGTTCCTCTTTGTCCTCCTTGATTTCCTGGTTCTCTATGTAGCAAGTAATAAACGGTATTTTATTGAACCTAAGAAAGACATGTTTGTGTCCTGTTCGTGGGTCCTCTCCCAGCACCCTTGCCCCCACCTTGTAACACTGTCTTAAATATTCTTATTGACTTAGCCTCAGTGAACCTTTTGGGTATGAATTCTGAAGTTTCTCCATCTTCTTGGTGATGAAATTTCTTTTTATCTTTATCCTGAATGGGTAACCCTTTATTTTTAAGGTCATGACCCCCGACTCAATGCCATAGAAAGCATTAACTCAGCATCAACTCTAGTAATCCTGTTAAGAATTTTTATTCATTTCAATAGGATCATCCCTCATTATTCCAAACTTAAAAGTGTACAGATCCTGTCTGCTTAATTTAATCTGATCTGACAAATCGTCCTTCATAGGAATTAATCCAGTTGAACTTTGCTACTCCTTGTAGGTGGGTAATGAAACTGGCACACATTATTCCTGATGCAGTCACTAGGGCTTTATACAATTTGCAACAAGACGTTGTTGCTTTTGTTGTCAAAACCTTTTGCTGAAAGTTCAACATGCTGTAATATTAGTATTTATAATTGCTTGCTGTGCCTGCATGTTATAAGGAATTCAAGCATTACTTATAAAAGGAATAACGGATAATTTTTTGTGTGTATCTTGTAGGCTGATAAGGCAGGCATATTTGGAACTTGTCTTGTTATATTTCCACCTCTCTGATGAAGATGACAAAGAAACTGAGAACAGCCTTAGACACGACCAACTGGATAACAAACTGCCTGTGAAATCAGGATTACTGTTAGTTCCGAAACAGGCCAAAAGAAGGGTAAGCATGAAGTAATTATAGTACCAACCAATTACGGTTGGTGCTATAAAGGACTTAGATAATATGCCTGCCCTGTTGCATTATTCCTATATCAGAGTTGAACTTCTATAAACATAAATTTTAGGGTATATGCAAAGTTATCTGGTTTCAGTCTTTTCCCTTTGGAGGAAACATTTATTATTAATCTTACTTACTGAGTGTAAGAACACTAGCAATTCTCCTAAAAGCATGTCAAAATAAAAGGAAAAACAAGATGTTGGAAATACTGAGTAGGACGGTCAACATCTATGGGAAGAGAAACAGAGTTAATGTTTTGGGTCAAAGATCTTTTGTCAGAACTGGTTAGGAAACAAAAGCATATTTAGTTGCAAAGACTACAGGGGAGGGGAATGTCTCTCAAAGATTAAAACTGATGTAATTAAGAGGATAAAATGAAAACCACATTATCTGATCAATAACTGAATATGAACAGTTACTGCATCCCCTTTTCTACAATTGCAAAGAAAAGGGGGTTTATTGCAATTTATAGACTTAATCTTGAATTCCTCAACTTCAGGTAACTTGACTTCTGTTGGTATCAGTTATTTATTTGTGGTATTCACTTAGCTTGTTTGTTCTTTTTCTCTTTTTTTTTTACTTCTTTTGGGGTGGTGGATGTGCCCAGCCTGACCTGCTCTGCATTTTGCAATTCCTTCATTCTTTTATTGAACTTCTTTTACTCTATATTCTTGCTCCCTATATTTTCCCATTCACAGATAACCCTACAACATATCCCCATTGTCACCCTGGTTTCATCCTATCCAAGATATCCTCCTCCCCCACCCTCCATTTTATATCAGTTCAAAGGAAGAATCTTCAACGTGAGATTTTAGCTCTGTTTCTCCTCCCACAGATACAGTCTAACCTGCTGAGTATTTCCAGCATTTTTATATATATTACCACGAATACATAAGTTGCACAACCTCAGACCCTCTTCCTCACCCTGATTCTTAAAACACCATTACGTCGCTCACATCACCTTCTTTGATTAATTATTAGCTATTTCCAGACTTAATGTTGGTGCATGGAATGCACTGCCTGAGTCAGTGGTGGAGGCAGATACACAAGTGAAATTTAAGAGACTACTAGACAGATATATGGAGGAATTTAAGGTGGGGGGTTATATGGGATGCAGGGTTTGAGGGTCGGCACAACACTGTGGGCCGAAGGGCCTGTAATGTGCTGTACTATTCTATGTTCTATAATCAAAGTTCTTGGGTTGAAGATTAACCAAACTAATTTGGAGTTAATCTTGTGATTTGTTATGTAAGTATATTAGTCAGTGAAGAAATAAACCATTCAGTTGTTTGTACTTCATAGAACTGGTTGGATCAAAGAGAGAGTCTTTGGTATCAAAATGAATGCAAAGGGAAAAATCAATGGTGAGGTGCCGTCCCTGCATTCTATTAATCAGTGAGAACCATTGCACAGCATTGGGGTAGAATCCTGGCTTACTTACACTCTCTTCCCAATCGTATCTACATGTCAACCATGTCCCATTTGGTAGCAGTTTGTATATTTACTGTTGTTCCAGAGGCTTGACTATAGAAACATGGGGATTCTCCACTATTGCAGGTGCTATCTTTCAAATGGTATGTTAAACAATGGCGCTGCTGGCTCTTTCCAGTTAATATAAAAGATCTCTTGGCAAGACTTCGAAGTTATTTTGGTGTTCTGGCCAAAATTCATCCCTTAACAACATCATAAATGCTGATATTACAGCAGAGTAAATGGAATTATGGGGGCATGAGAGAGGAACTGGCCAAACCTGATTGGATAGGAACACAAGCAGGGGTGACGGCAGAACAGCAATAACTGGAGTTTATGGGAGCAATTTGCAAGGCACAGGATAGATACATCCCATAAAAGACGAAGTATTCTAAAGGGAGCATGATGCAACTGAGTTAGGCTGACGAGAGAAGTCAAAAGCAATATAAAAGCAACAACATAAGGTAGGGACAAGTGGAGTGGCCATTGAATGAGTGGACCAGTATTAGACTGGGGAGGCTTTGGCAAGAACAGGCCTGGACGATGTAAGTATCGAGTGAATTTTTTCTTCTTCTTTCTTCCTCTTTATTCTTCATTATTTGTCTGTCAGTGCATAGTTAGAGCAGTGAGAATGGCTCCAGGGGCTGTTCTTTGTGTGAGCTGTGGAAATTCTGGGAGATTTCCAGCCTCCTGGATAAACACATCTGCACTGAGCTGTAGCTGTTTACAGAACGTATTAAGGAACTGGAGTTGCAACTCAATAACCTTTGGCTCAAACGGGAAACTGAGGAGGTGATAGTTAGGAGGTATAAGGAGGTAGTCACCTCTAAGTTGCAGGATTCAGGTAAATTGGTGACTGTCTGGAGAGGGAAGGTAAAAGGGCAGCCAGCACAGAGAACACCATGGCCATTTCTCTCAATAATGTATCATGTTTTGGATGCTATTGTGGGGGGATGAACTACTAAGGGGATAGCCACAGTGACCGGATCTCTGGCGCTGAATCTGACACTGTTGCTTAAAAGTGAAGGAGAGGAGAAGAGGACTGCATTAGTGATAGGGGATTCCATAGTTAGAGGAGTAGATAAGAGATACTGTGGATGCAATAGAGACACTGGGGTGGTATGTTGTCTCCCAGGTTCCAGGGTCAGGGACATCTCAGATTGGGTTCATGACATTCTAAAAGAGGTGGGTGAGCAGCCAGAAGTTTTGATACATATTGGCACTAATGGCATTGGTGGGAAAAGCAAGGAAGTGCCGGAGAGAGAACTTAGGCAGCGAGGTATAAAGCTGAAAAGCAGGACCTCCAGGGTAGCAATCTCTGGATTGCTGCCTGTGCGACCCACCACTGAAAATAAGAGTAGAATGATTTGGCAGATGAATGCAGCGGGTAAGGTATCAGATTTCTGGATCATTTGAATCTCTCCTGGCTAAGGTATGACTTGTACAAAAGAGACAGTTTACACCTGAACCAGAAGGGAACCAGTGTCCTTGCAGGTAGATTTGCTAGAGCTGTTGGGGAGTGTTAAAACTAATTTGGTGGGGGATGAAGCCAGAGTGATGGACAGTGTGTGGTGAGACTGTCAAGAAGAACAGGCAGATGACAGAGCAAACTTACAGTCAGTGGGATGAGTTGCAGTGAAAAAGAGGGACAAGATTGAAAAGGGTGACAGATACAGGACTGAAAATGTTTTATTTAAATGCAAGCAGTAGACGGAACATGGTAGATGATTTTGTACAGTTAGAGGTTGGCAGGTGTGACATTGTGGGCATCACTGAGTTGTTGCTGAAGGAAGATTACAGTTGGGATCTTAACATCCAAGGATGCACACTGTATTGAAAGGACAGGCAGGTAGACAGAGGGGGTGGCAATGTTCTGTTGGTAAAAAATGAAATCAAAAGAGGAAGCATTCTAAAGGCAGGATGGCACAACCGTGATTGACAAGGGAAGTCAATGCCAACATAAAAGCAAAAGAGAGGGCAGGATTCCCTAAAGGTTAACATGCAGATTGAGTCAGTGATGAGGAAAGCAAATGCAATGTTAGCATTCATTTCAAGAGAACTAGAGTATAAAAGCAAAGATGTAATGCTGAGGCCTCACTTGGAGTATTCTGAGCAGTTGTTGGCCCCTTATTTAAGAAGTGATGTGCTAACATTGGAGAGGGTTCAGAGGAGGTTTACAAGAATGATTCCAGGAATGAAAGACTTATCCTATAAGGAGTGATTGTTGACTCTGGGCCTTTACTTACTGGAATTTAGAAGAACGTGAGATCTCATTGAAACCAATGAAATTTTGAAAGACTGAGCTCAGTGTTTCCCAACCTCTTTTATACCAACACCCCTCTAAAGCACTTTCATACTTCCCAATGCCCCCAAAAGCACATTCATACTTGCCAGCATCTCTCTTTAGGCACAATATACTTTCTACCACCCCCATAGTGTAACAACTATGTCTACCATATGTTAACATGAGAAAAATGATTCTGCTTCAAATTTTTATTTGTCTTTGAACCTAACTTACACAGTACCTGTGCACTGTACAGCATCTTCAATATCAATGTGATCCTTGAGCTTGATGGATTTTAGCAGGATTTGAAATACCTGGTTGAAGTTGTGACAGCAAAAGCCATGTGTAACAATGTAGAACCAGTTTCTATTTCTTGTGAGTATGTGCCAATCTGCACTAAAGACTCTTTCAACAAGGTAGGAGGCCGGAAATGCAATGAAAAGCAGATTGGCTTTTCTCCAAAGACCAGGAAGCTCTGAATGACAGTGTAGCCACATACCATAAAAGCCGACATTTTTGAAAAGCTTTTTTGTTTCTTCATCATTCTGAATTTCGATAACTTCTTGCAAACTCTCTTCCTGTTCTTCCACCTTGCAAGGAAATGGGTTAATTATGCAGTCTGGAATTCCCAGATCATTCAAATCCTTGAATTAATTCTGAAAATCCTTCTTCAGTGACTGCAGGTGTAACATAGAACATAGAAAACCTACAGCACAATACAGGCCCTTCAGCCCACAAAGTTGTGCTGAACATGTCCCTACCTTAGAAATTACTAGACTTCCCCATATCCCTCTATTTTTCTGAGCTCCATGTATCTATCAAAAAGTCTCTTAAACACCCTATCATATCTGCCTCCACCACCATTGCTGGCAGCCCATTCCATGCACTCACCACTCTCTGAGTAAAAAACTTACCCAACATCACCTCTGTACCTACTCCCCGGCACCTTAAACTTGTGTCTTCTTGTGGCAACCATTTAGTCACAAGTAGATAGGGTTGTAAAAAGAGCTTTTGGTACATAGGCCTTTATAAATCAAAGTATTGAGTATAAGAGTTGGAATGTAATGGTGAGGTTGTATAAGACATTGGTGAGACCGAATTTGGAGTATTGTGTGCAGTTTTGGTCACCTAATTACAGGAAGGATATTAATAAGGTTGAAAGAATGCAGAGAAGGTTTACAAGGATGTTGCCAGGACTGAGAAACTGAGTTTACAGAGAAAGGTTGAATAGGTTAGGACTTTATTCCTGGAGCGTAGAAGAATGAGGGGAGATTTGATAGAGGTGTATAAAATTATGACGGGTATAGATAGAGTGAATGCAAGCAGGCTTTTTCCACTGAGGCCAGGGAAGAAAAAAACAGGTCATGGGTTAAGGGTGAAGGGAGAAAAGTTTAAAGGGAACATGGGGGGGGCTTCTTCACGCAGAGAGTGGTAGGAGTGTGAAATGAGCTGCTAGATGAAGTGGTGAATGCAGGCTCACTTTTGACATTTAAGAAAAACTTGGACAGGTATATGGATGAGAGAGGTTTGAAGGGATATGGCCCAGGTGCAGGTCAGTGGGACTAGGCAGAAAAATGGTTCGGCATAGCCAAGAAGGGCCAAAAGGCCTGTTTCTGTGCTGTAATGTTCTATGGTTCTATTTCAGCCCTGGGAAAAAGCTTCTGACTATTCACACGATCAATGCCTCTCATAATCTTATACACCTCTATCAGGTCACCTCTCATCCTCCGTCACTCCAAGGAGAAAAGGCCGAATTCACTCAACCTGTTTTCATAAGGCATGCTCTCCTATCCAGGCAACATCCTTGTAAATCTCCTCTGCACCCTTTGTATGGCTTCCACATCCTCCCTGTAGTGAGGCAACCAGAACTGAGCACAGTACTCCAAGTGGGGTCTGATCAGAGTCCTATATAGCTGCAACATTACCTCTCGGCTCCTAAATTCAATTCCACAATTAATTAAGGCCAGTACACCGCATGCCTTCCTAACCACAGTGTCAACCGGTGCAGCTGCTTTGAGCGTCCTATGGACTCGGACCCCAAGATCCCTCTGATCCTCCACACTGCCAAGAGTCTAACCATTAGTACTATATTCTGCCATCATATTTGACCTACGAAAATGAACCACTTCGCACTTACCTGAGTTGAACTCCATCTGTCACTTTTCAGCCCAGTTTTGCTCCTATCAATGTCCTGCTGTAACTTCTGACAGCCCTCCACACTATCCACAACACCTCCAACCTTTGTGTCATCAGCAAATTTACTAATCCATCCCTCCGCTTCCTCATCCAGGTCATTTATAAAAATCACAAAAAATACGGGTCCCAGAACAGATAGATCCCTGAGGAACATCACTGGTCACTGACTTCAATGCAGAATATGACCCATCTACAACCACTCTTTGCCTACTGTGGGCAAGCCAGTTCTGGATCCACAAAGCAATGTCCCCTTGGATCCCATGCCTCCTTACTTTCTCAGTAAGTCTTGCATTGCTAAAATCCATATACACTACATCTACTGCTCTTCCTTCATCAATGTGTTTAGTCACATCCTCAAAAAGTTCAGTCAGGTTTGTAAGGCACGACCTACCCTTGACAAAGCCATACTGACTATTCCTAATCATATTATACCTCTCCAAATGTTCATAAATGCGACATCTTGGGATCTACTCCAACTTACCAACCACTGAAGTAAGACTCACTGGTCTATAATTTCCTGGGCTATCTCTACTCCCTTTTTTGAATAAAGGAACAACATCAGCAACACTCAAATCCTCCGGAACCTCTCCCGTCTGCATTGATGATTCAAAGATTATCCCCAGAGGCTCAGCAATCTCCTCCCTTGCCTCCCATAGTAGCCTGGGGTACATCTCATCCGGTCCCGGCGACTTATCCAACTTGATACTTTCCAAAAGCTCCAGCATATCTTCTTTCTTAATATTGTTACGAACCCCGTAACTGGATCACTTACCAGCAAAGATAGAGAGGTCCGCTGAAGTCTGATGGTACTATTTTTAAACGTTTTTATTTATAAAGGGGCACAAAAGTAAGGTTAATACAAACATTCAGATAATATACGTCGTCAATGCTCAATCTAAAGCGTGGGTATAGTAATAATCATCAATAAGAAGTAGCTCTATCGTTTTGTCTAGGGGTAAAAATATTGTCTGATGGAAATATAAAAGTCTTTCAAGTTCATGCAGGCTTTTAGCCTTTTGGGGACCGCTGGGTTTCACGTGTTGGAGAGAGAGAGAGAGATTTTTGGTGAGAAAGGAAACTTGCCCAGTCTTTTAGGACGCAAACTGTTGAATCGGGAACGTGGGTTCCCCGTTGTTAGTTCAAAGTCCTTTTCGGTGTTATCAGCCACCCGTTCCCCAGGCCAGGGGAAATGGACCACACGTGGCTTCCGAATAGCTTCCCGTTATCACGGGAGCGATGAGCGATGGTGTCTCCTTCTGGTGCGTCGCTAGGGGACTGCCCCCTGCAGCCCCTCTTTTATCTTGACTTGCAGGGTTGTAGATGTCAATCAGGGTGGGGTGATGCAATCCCCAGCCCACATTGCCCGAGGGTGTGCACGTAGCCCTGAGAGCTGGCACGTAGTATAGGATCGCAATCCACAAAGGTGTCTCCAAGAAACAATGGCCAAATCCGTTGCTTTGTCTTGCTGAGGATTCTCTCTCATTTCCTGGGTCCAAGATCCGAATTAATAGCGATCTTGCGATTCTCAAGAAGGAGGGGGCTGGGATCATAACAATATCTACATGCTTAAGCTTTTCAGTCTGCAGCAAGTCATCACTACAATCACCAAGATCCTTTTCCATAGTGAATACTGAAGTAACGTATTCATTAAGTACCCCTGCTATTTCCTCTGGTTCCATACACACTTCCCCACTGTCACACTTGATAGGTCCTATTCTTCTATGTTTTATCCTCTTGCTCTTCACATACTTGTAGAATGCCTTGGAGTTTTCCTTAATCCTGCCTGCCAAAGCCTTCTCATGGCCCCTTCTTGCTCTCCTAATTTCCTTTTTAAGCTCCTTCCTGTTAACATTATAATTTTCTAGATCCCTTACATTACCTAACTCTCTGAACCTTTTGTAAGCTTTTCTTTTCTTCTTAACTAGATTTATTACAGCTTTTGTACACCACGGTTCCTGTACCCTACCATAACTTCCCTGTCTCATTGGAATGTACCTATGCAGAACTCCACACAAATATCCCCTGAACATTCGCCACATTTCTTCTGTATTTTTCCCTGAGAACATCTGTTCCCAACTTAAGCTTCCAATTTCCTGCCTGTAGCCTCATAATTACCCTTACTCCAATTAACTGCTTTTCTAACTTATCTGTTCCTATCTTTCTCCAATGCTATTGCAAAGGAGATAGAATTATGATCACTATCTCCAAAATGCTCTCCCACTGTGAGATCTGACACCTGACCAGGTTCATTTCCCAATGCCAAATCAAGTACAGTCTCTCCTCTCATAGGCTTATCTACATATTGTGTCAAGAAACCTTCCTGAACACACCTAACAAACTACACCCCATCTAAACTCCTCGCTCTAGGGAGCTGCCAGTCGATATTTGGGAAATTAAAATCTCCCATCACGACAACTCTGTTATTATTACACCTTTGCAGAATCTGTTTCCCTATCTGCTCCTTGATATCCGTGTTACTGTTGGGTGGCCTATAAAAAACACCCAGTAGAGTTATTGACTGCTTCCTGTTCCTAACCTCCACCCATAGAGACTCCGTAGATAATCCCTCCATGATGTCCACCTTTTCTGCAGCCGTGACACTATCTCTGATCACCAGTGCCACGCCCCCACCACTTTTGCCTCCCTCCCTGTCCTTTCTGAAACATCTAAAACCCGGCACTTGAAGTAACCATTCCTGTCCCTGAGCCATCCAAGTCTCTCTAATGGCCACCACATCATTGCTGCAAGTACTGATATACACTCTAAGCTCATCCACTTTGTTCACAATACTCCTTGCATTAAAATAGACGCATCTCAAACCGTCCATCTGAGCACGTCCCTTCTCTATCACCTGCCTATCCTCCCTCAAGCACTGTCTCCAAGCTTTCTCTATTTGTGAGCCAACCACCTCTTCCCCAGTCTCTTCAGTTTGTTTCCCATCCCCCAACAATTCTAGTTTAAACTCTCCCCAGTAGCCTTAGCAAATTTCCCCACAAGGATATTCAAGTGCAACCCATCCCTTTTGTACAGGTCACACCTGCCCCAAAAGAGGTCCCAATGATCCAGAAATCTGAAACCCTGCACCCTGCTCCAATCCCTCAGCCACGCATTTATCCTCCACCTCATTCTATTCCTATACTCACTGTCACCTGGCACAGGCAGTAAACCCGAGATTACTACCTTTGCGGTCCTGCTTCTCAGCTTCCTTCCTAACTCCCTGTAGTCTTTTTTCAGGACCTCTTCCCTTTTCCTACCTATGTCATTGGTACCAATATATACCACGACCTCTGACTGTTCTCCCTCCCACTGCAGGATATCGTGGATGCAATCTGAAACATCTCGAACCCTGGTACCTGGGAAGCAAACTACCATCCGAGGTTATTTCCTGCGTCCACAGAATCGCCTGTCTGACCCTCTAACTATAGAGTCCCCTATCACTACTGCCTTCCTCTTCCTTTCCCTACCCTTCTGAGCCACAGGACTGGACTCTGTGCCAGAGGGATGGCTACTGTTGCTTCCCCCAGGTAGGCTGTACCCCCCAACAGTACTCAAACAGGAGTACTTATTGTCAAGGGGTACAGCCACAGGGGTATTCTCTAGTACCTGACTCTTCCCCTTCCCTCTCCTGACTGTGACCCACTTGTCTGTCTCCCGTGGCCCTGGTGTGACCACCTGCCTATAGCTCCTCTCTATCACCTCCTCGCTCTCCCTGACCAGATGAAGGTCATCGAGCTGCATCTCCAGTTCACTAATGCGGTTCCTTTGGAGCTGCAGCTCGACAGATATGGCCATCTGGGAGGCTGGGAGACTCCAGGACCTCCCACATCTGACACCAAGCACAGAAAACCAGCCTCACACACATACTAGTTCCTTTCTGCAATTAACCCAGGTGGAACAATCTCGCCTCGTTATCGCCTCAGCCCATTGAGCCAAAGCCCTATCACTCTGCTACCTTTCACTCTGCTGCCCTCTGGATATGGTAAGTGGTACTCTTGCAAATCACTGTCTGTGAAAGAGAGTGCCATATGTTCCATGCAGGGAAGCTGTGAGAACATTCTTCTCCCAGAATTTGAATTGAAAATACACATGGACTAAGATGTTAACTGTCCTGTGCTATCATCAGTGGGATCATCAGTTGATCTGCCACCTGTCTTCAGGAGTTTCAGCCTGTTTATGATAAGACTCCCTCAAGGTGGTGGGCCAGCAGTGCTAAAGCACCACCTCCCACTGATGAGCTTAACAACTTGGCATCTGCCTCTATCAGAGTTGTTGGTCGCTTCCATCCAACAGATAGTCTACTCTTCAGGTGTCTATGCAGCTACTGAAGAGTTTACAAAAGATGGATACACTATCCGACTATCTGTCCCTCTGGACATACTTAGTTCACACCCATGATTATCCTGTCTCTGCTGCCTCAGCTACAGCCCTGCTGGTTGACTTGATCTCTCTTCTAGTAAAGCCAAGGTCATGCAGCCACTTCTGGAAAGTGAACACAATAAAGCCACAGCACCCTACTTCGAATGGATAGCATGAGACCTTCCACCCTCTGTCTCTGCACTCTGATCTTAATTCTGCATACTTGTTTAACTTGCGCTCATGGGCTTCATCAATGTTGTCTTCCCAGGGGACTGTGAGTTCACCAATAACCACTTCTCTACTGGTGTCAGACCAGACGATTATATCTGGATGCAATGTGGTGAAAACTATTTGCTCCGGGAAACTGCCTTTCCCATCCAGGTCAGCTTTGACACACCAATCATTGGCTGAAGAAAGTATGCTTGATCGTGGGCCTGCGCTGTATACCCTTGATTTAGAGCCTTCTTTCACAAATGATATGCGATGTTCTGTGCAGCATGGGGCATGAGATAAGTTGTGCTGCAGTACTGTCTGCTCAACCACTTCTGTTACAACTTTGAGAACGTTGTTATGTCTCCAAGTGTACATGCCGCTGGAAAGATTGACTCTGCATGCACTCAAAATATGCTGAAGTGTTCCCTTCTCGCCACAAGCAGCACACCTGTCTGTCTTATCTTCATACCAGGTGCTGAGGTTGGCAGGTGTTGGGAGCAGGTCATACACTGCTCTATATAGAAAAGAAATGCGGAGCGGCTCCATCTGCCACAGGACATTCCAAGATAGATGTCGTTGTTGAACACTTTCCCACCAGGACCATGCCCCTTGTTTGGTCAGGCCAGCTGCTTTAGCTAACCTCTTCTCCTCTTCTACCTCTCGTATTGCATGCGTTACAAGCTCACGATGCTCCTTTCCTGTATAAGATGATCACCACTTGTGGGTTGTCCATCCAAGTCCCTGGCGGCCTAGCTGGGTAGCCCCAACCATCTCCTTGTGCTTCAATCTAGACTCTGCCTCATCGACTGCTGACCGGGCTGACCACTTCCTGCCTGATCTCACATCCGGCTGGACGTTCTTGATGACAAGGGCTTTTGAGTCTCAAAGCATCAAGAATGATCCTACCTTGGCTACCTTAACCTCTTCAACAAAGGATTGCACTGGGATGGTAAGCTTTGTCTGGCTACTGTGGATTGCAATATTAGTGAGGCTGCTTGGTACTCCAAGACACTTCTTCACATACTTGTTGATCTTCTGCTCCATTGCCTCAACATGGGACATTGCCACTTCATAGACAGTTAGTGGCCACGTTATCTGTGGCATCAGTCCGTACTGCAAGCACCACAACTTCAACTTGTCGACAGACACCAGACCTCTGCTGATCTGTTCTCCTGTCTCTTGAACCCTCTTGGTGTCTCTCAGCTCCTCTGTGTACCATCGCCCGAGGCTCTTAACTGGTTGGTCCTGAATGGATGGAACCTCCTCTCCACAAAGGGTGAAATGAAAGTCAACCAGCTTTCCTCTCCTAAGAACAAGGCTCCTTGACTTCTTGGTCTTGAACTTCATTCTTCCCCAATCCATTAGCTCCTTGAGTCTAGATAGTACACTTTTCACTGCCTCCGTGCTGGGACCCAAAAGGGTGAGATCGTCCATGAACACACATATTGGTGGCAACTCCCCTTGGCCATCAAGTGCGACACCTGGTCCCACTGATTCTACAGCCCTCACAATGACCTCCATGGCTAACACAAAAAGGATGGGTGAAATTGCACATCCCATTGGGATACCAATGTCCAAGCTCTGCCACCTAGCTGTAAACTGCTCCTCATCCGGAAATCGTTGTAGTACTGTATAATGAAGTTCCTCACCTTAGCAGGAATCTATAGGAATTCCATCGCAAACTCAATCAAGACATGGGGAATGGAACCATACGCATTTGCAAGATCAAGCCAAACTACAGCCAGATTTCTTCTCAACCTTTTCGACTCCTGGATGGTATGCCATATCATACTAGTATGTTCAAGGCATCCCGGGAAGCCCGGTATTCCTGCCTTCTACACAGATGTATTTACCAATCCATTCTCTATCACAAATGAAGATATTCTTTCTGCTAGAATGCCAAACATAATCTTCCCCTCTACATTCAGGAGTGAAATTGGTCGGCACTGATTCAATGTAATAGAAATCTCTTCCTTCGGGATGTATACTCCTTCAGCCTCACTCCATGACAAAGGAACAACACCTTGTCTCCACACCACCTTTAACAATCTCCACAAGTATTTCCTCAGCTCTTCACACTTCTTGAACACCTTATGCGGCACTCCATTAGGTCCTGGCACTGAACCTGACCTTGCCTTTTTGATGAACCGCTCGACTTCTGCCAGTTTGGGTTCTGACAGATCGATCTTCACTCCTGGCTCGGTAGGCTTCACAAGCCCAGAAATGTCAAGCAAAGGAGCCTCCCACTGTTTGTTAGAGTAAGTGCTTGTCAGGTGATCTTCAAGTTCTTGTTGAGAGATGTTAAGCTGCCTGCTCTTATTTTGTTCAAACAATCTCTTTGTGAACTGGTGAGAGTTCTCAAAGAACACCTTTCTTGCTTTCTCTCTCTTCTTTCTCTTTTTACGCTATGACTCCGCACGACGGAATGATGCTAACCTTATTCGAAACTGCTCTCGGAGATCAGCAAGCTCTGGCTTGTCACCCTCACTTGCTACCTTCCACCTCTGTCTCAACGATCTAAGCTCTCTCCTCAACCTATTAATCTCCTTCTGGCGCCTGCTTGGTTGCTGTGTAGGTTTTGCTTTCTTCAACTCAACTAAACCAAACCTGTACTTTCCAACATTATAAATCATATCACCCATCACTTCCAACTTTCTCTTTGATGTTCCCCTGAGAGTGTTCTCCAACATCATACTGATATCCTCATCAAACACATGCCAAGCCTTCTCATCTGCCATTGCTGGCCACTTGACCTTCCTCTTCTTCTCTACCACCTCACCACCGCCATCATGCGAAGGATCTACCTGGGTACTGTGGTCTGCAACCTGACCTGGGTTATCTCTCGTCTGACCTGGAGTATGATGACTCTCTCCAGAGCGAATCGCTGTGGCCTGTGTATCAGTGGTTGAAAAGACCACATCTGTGCTTGGTAAAATAATTTCATCTTCATCCACTGGGATGGAATAGCACTTCAACTTTGCTTGGTGGACTCGTAAACCTTTAATGCTGGAAAACGCTCTCCCACACCAATAATATATTGGACGCTCAGAGCCTCTTATCCTAGCTCTTGGTTGTAGTCGTTCCCTGTAATTAACTGTATCCGTCCAGTTGGGTCCATCATTCTCCCTCCCTCTCCAAGGACCCCGAGGGTATGTTTCTCCATGTAAACTAGAAGCTTCAAGGTATGATACACCCCAGGTTGTTGTGGGAATTGAGAGAAGAAATCACAGGAGTATTAGCTATGATCGACAGGCTGCAGAGTTGGGCAGAAAAATGGCAGATGGAGTTCAATTCGGACAAGTGTGAGGTGATGCATTTTGGAAGGACAAACCAGAAGACTGAGTACAGGATTAATGGCCAGTTACTTAAGAGTGTGGATGAACAAAGGGACCTTGGGGTTCAACTCCATACATCTTTCAAGGTCGCTGCACAGGTTGATAGGGTAGTTAAGAAGGCCTATGGGATGCTAGGCTTCATAAACAGGGGGATTGAGTTCAAGAGTAGAGAGGTCATGTTGCAACTCTACAAATCTCTGGTGAGACCGCACTTAGAGTATTGTGTTCAATTCTGGTCACCTCATTATAGGAAGGATGGGAAGCTATGGAGAGGGTGCAGAGGAGACTTACCAGGATGTTGCCTGGTTTGGAGAACAAGTCATATGAAGCAAGGTTAGCAGAGCTGGGACTCTTCTCTTTAGAGCGTAGAAGAATGAGAGGGGAATTGATATAGGTCTACAAGATTATGAGAGGCATAGATAGGGTGGGTAGTCAGTACCTGTTTCCCAGGGCACCAATAGCAAACACCAGAGTGCATATGTACAAAATTAAGGGAGGGACGTTTAGGGGAGACATCAGGGATAAATTTTTTACACAGAGGGTTGTGAGTGCCTGGAATGACTTGCCAGGGATGGTGGTGGAGGCTAAAACATTAGGGGTATTTAAGAGCCTCTTGGACAGGCACATGGATGAAAGAAAAATAGAGGGCTATGGAGTAGTGTGGGTTTAGTACTTTTTTTAAGGATTATATGGGTTGGCACAACATGGAGGGCTGAAGGGTCTG
The DNA here is from genome assembly GCF_048418815.1 of Hemitrygon akajei. Taxonomy (NCBI): domain Eukaryota; kingdom Metazoa; phylum Chordata; class Chondrichthyes; order Myliobatiformes; family Dasyatidae; genus Hemitrygon; species Hemitrygon akajei. Next base: position 41,715,134 of record NC_133137.1, on the reverse strand, counting down.
TACTGTGCTGTAGTGTTCAATGTTTTGCTTATATAATGCCAATTTTCTGATAAAAGTGGACACTGCTCTTTTTGCCTGGATTAAATTGAAATTCTCACCCTGCAGTTTCATATTTAGAATGTTCATTTCGTTGTACAGATCGGCAAGGTATGCCACTTCTCCATGTAGAAGTTCAATCTTGTTTCCCAAGCTCTTGTCGACTTTCAACAAAAATTCAGCCATCGTGTCAAAAATATCAAATAACCGTTTTAAGCAGCAGCCTTTTGACAGCCAGTACACTTATAATAATAACCATATAACCATATAACAATCACAGCACGGAAACAGGCCATTCCGGCCCTCCTAGTCCATGCCGAACTCTTAATCTCACCTAGTCCCACCTACCCGCACTCAGCCCATAACCCTCCACTCCTTTCCTGTCCATATACCTATCCAATTTTACCTTAAATGACACAACTGAACTGGCCTCTACTACTTCTACAGGAAGCTCATTCCACATAGCTATCACTCTCTGAGTAAAGAAATACCCCCTTGTGTTTCCCTTAAACTTTTGCCCCCTAACTCTCAAATCATGTCCTCTCGTTTGAATCTCCCCTACTCTCAATGGAAACAGCCTATTCACGTCAACTCTATCTATCCCTCTCAAAATTTTAAATACCTCGATCAAATCCCCCCTCAACCTTCTACGCTCCAATGAATAGAGACCTAACTTGTTCAACCTTTCTCTGTAACTTAAGTGCTGAAACCCAGGTAACATCCTAGTAAATCAAATTCAGTGTGAAGAATCAAACTTTCAAACTCTTCATAGTTATCTTGGCATAACTGATAAAATAATCTGCTATTTAGTGGATGAGCTTTAATTTTGTTGATAGCAGATATTACATAACTCATGTTTGAAAGAAGACACTGGCTGAGATTTTTGACTGCGACATGTTGATGATGAATTACACAATGGATTGCAAACAGACTTGGAATTTCTTTTTTATATAAATTACCACTAAACCAGCATGGTGAACTGTCATATGTAGTTCTCCATTTGTTACACAAGAAATCATGTTCCTAATCAGAATATGTTTATCCTCAATATACATTTTGAACTCATTGTAGATTGATTCTCTGTGATTTTTGTTTTTAACTTTTTACCAAAGAGAATCTTTTCATAATCTTTTCAATTTTTGATAAACCATTGGCATTAGCAATGCCTTGTTGTCTCGCACAGTTGACCCATCCAGTTGTATCCCAAATTCTGTTTTTTATGGCTCTGTGCATAGTTGATACTCAATGTCTTCACACATTTTGTCAATATGATGAGCTACAGGGTTATTACTAAGGGGAATTGGTATCCATTTTGAGAACAGTGGTGAGCACTTCTGATACAACAGGCATTATTAATCTTTCACCAGTTGTATGAGATTTTCCACACTTTGCTACCATCTTGGAAATGTTACAAGAGGTAATGAGACCACTATCAAGGACATTTTTAGCTTTCCTGGCAAATGACTTAATTGTGCAATGTTTTTCAAATGGTTCTTTCATCTTCTGGAACTGAGTAATAACATAAGTAACTGTTGCGCACCATGGTCACTAATTTATGCATCGCAAATAATGCCTGTTTGGTTGGTAAGTTTGGATGAGATTGCCAGGTTTCAGAGGTGTTGTGACAACAGGTGCTCACTGCCTGCAGAGCTATGGTTCTTCCTGTGTTCCAGTGCCTCTTCTTTTTTTGGGATGTGCCTGCTCTACTAACGGTCAGTCAGGAATCGTGCCTCAAGTTAGGGTGTCGCTTATCCCCCCCAGGAATCTTAAACACCCCCCAACAACTTCTATTTTTCCTAGTATCCCTTTAGGACACGTAACCACCCCTTGGGAGGGGGGTGGTACCACCCCCATTGGGAATCACTGGTCTAGGTAGATAGAAATATAAGGATGTTTCTTATGATGGCGGTGTCTTGGACCAGAGGGGAGAGCCATTTTGAATGAAGCTGAGGAGGAATTTCTTTAGCCAGAGAGTGGTGAACCTGTGGAAGCCAAGTCATTAGGCGTATTTAAGAATTTAAGGCAAAGGTTGATAGGTTCTTGATTAGTCAGGGTGTGAAATGTTTTGAGGAGAAGGCAGGAGAATGGGGTTGAGAAGGAAATGGATCAGCCATGATGAAATGGAAGAACAGACTCGATGAACCAAATGGCCTAATTCTGCTTTTATGTCTTAAGGTCTTAAAAGAGAGGGCATATAATATTGCAAAAATTAGTGGGCAGTTAGAGGATTGGGAAGCTTTTTAAAGCCAACAAAAACAACTAAAAATGACATAAGGCGAGAAAAGATTAAATATGAAAGTAAGCTAGCCAATAATTTAAAAGGGGATACAAAAGTTTTTTTTTAAATACATAAAGAGTAAGAGAGAGGTAAAGGTGGATATCAGCCTATTAGGAAATGAAACTGCAGAAGTAGTAATGGTGGGGGGAGGGGAACAAAGAAATGGCAAATAAAATTTTGTGTCAGGCTTTATTGTGGAAGACACTAGATGTATGCCAGAAGTTCAAGAGTGCCTCTGGAAGAAGTGAATATAGTTGCTATTACTATGAAGAAGGTGCTTGGGAAGCTGAAAGGTCTGAAGGTAGCTGTCCCCTGGACCAGATGGACCACACATCAGGGTCTGAAAGGTGTAGCTGAAGACTTTGTGGAGGTATTGGTAGTGATCTTTCAAGAATCATTATATTCTGGAATGGTTCCAGAGAATTAGAAAATTGCAGACGTTAAACCCTGTTTAAGAAGGGAGGGAGACAGAATAAAAGAAATTATAGGCCAGGCAGCCTGACTTCTGTGATAAGATATTGGAATCCATTATTAAGCATGAATTTTTATGGAATTTGGAGGCATATGATAAAATAGGCCAAAGTCAGCATGGTTTCCTTAAGGGGAAATCTTGCCTGATAATCTGTTGGAAAATAACAGGCAACATAGACAAGGGAGAGTCAGTAGATGTTGTTTACCTGGGTTTTCAGAAGGCCTTTGACAAGGTACCACACTAGTTATGTTTCACAGAGGTCAGCATTGGGACCCTTGTTTTCACATTATATGTCAATGATCTGGATGACGGAATTGATGTCTTTGTGGGTAAGTTTGCAGATGATACAATGGTAAGTGGAGCAGCAGGCAGTGTTGAAGAAGCAGGGAGACTGTAGAAGGACTTAGACAGATTGGGAGAATAGACAAAGAAGTGGAAAATGGAATTTAGTGTAGGGAAGATTATGCACTTTGGTAGAAGGAAGAAGGCTTAGACAATTTTTTAAATGGGGAGAAAATTCAAAAATCAGAGGTACAAGGGGACTTGGGAGTCCTTGTGCAGGATTGCAGTCAGTGGTAAAGAAAGAAACTGCAATGATAACATTCATTTTGTGAGGATTAGAATATAAAAGCAAAGTTGAAATGCTAAAATTTTATAAGGCATTGGTCAGATTGCACTTGGAGTATTGTGAGCACTTTTGTGCCCCTAATCTAAGAAATGATACGCTGACATTGAAGGGGGTCCAGAGGAGATTCACAAGATTGATTCTGGGCCTGAAAGAGTTAACATATGATTTACTTTTTATGGCTTTGGCCCTGTATTTGCTGGAGTTTAGAAGAATTAGGGGAGATCTCATTGAAATCTATTGAATATAGAAAGGCCTATTTAAAGTGGGTTTGCAGAGGGTGTTTTCTGAGGTAGGGGAATCTAGCACCACAGTGCACAGCCTTAGAATAGAGGGACGTCCATTTAGAACAGAGATGAGGAAGAATTTCTTTAGCTGGAAGGTGGTGAATCTGTGGAATTCATTGACACAGCTATGGAGGCCAGTCATTGGGTATATTTAATGCAGAGGTTGATATCTTCTTGATTAGTCAGGGCATCAAAGATTATGAGGAGAAGACAGGAGAATGGAGTTGAGAGGGATAATAAATTGACCATGATGGAATGGTCAAGCAGTCTTGATAGGCTGAATGGCCTCATTCTGCTCCTATATCTTTAGTCTTGTAATCTGGTTACGTTTCTGTATAAAGTTGTGATGTCATCCTGTTGTGTTCTATGAAATGACTAGCAACCATGTGGAGGCTGAGGACTCACCTGATAGAAATTTATAAAATTATGTGAGGCACTGATTGAATAAATAGTCTTTTTCCCAGGGTGAAGTGTCAAATACTAGAGGGGATAAGTTTAGGATGAGAGAGGGGAAGCTTAAGTAAGATTTGCGAGACAAGTTGTGAGTACAGACATGTTCCTGACATTTCTTTGTTTCTGTGTATCTATTGGCCTCTGTTAAAAACGCATCTACCTGAAAAATGAATCCTGTTTCTCCCTCCACAAGCATACAATACTGAGTATTTCTAGCATCTTTTCTTTACATTTCAGATTCCTAGTATCTGCAGTTGTTTGTGTATTATTAATGGACAATTAACGCAGGTTTATTTCAATGAAATTGCATGGCTCCTGGAAGTATTTTTGTTATGTAATTAATATTTCAGTAATATTTGAATAATGTAAATATATTGTTTAGTTAAGCATTCTTTGTTTAAATAATTCATTTTGGGTTACATGTTATAACATCTGCATGGCATATGTCATCCCACTACTATGTCATAACTCGAAGTAAAAGCAAACCAAGACATGCATTCTCAGCCCCGTGTTTTTGCTGTCAATTGGTTTTATAGTTTGGAGTTACAAAACAAACAATTTCCAATGAATGTATATTAATGCAAAAAAGATTGAGAATAGCATCCACTGAACACCAAGTTATTGCACAAGATTGATGCATAAGAACTTTATATTACAGCAAAATGGTGTTGGTACTCAACCTAGTTCTATTTTAGTTCATGCACAAATTAATTTCTAGACTACAAAGTTTGACAGACTTAAGCATTAAATGTCAATATCTTTGTTTTTTTTTAACAAGATAACTGGCCAAGGAAGATTGAAAGAAATATTACAGGTTATTTTAAAACAGCCCTCAAAATGTAAAATCCTGGCATGGGTTGCAATCAGGGCTGCAAATCAGGTTGGTATTAATATTCCTTACAATATTTTATTCTTTTGCATAGTGTATTATACAGACAGCCATTAGATGACAAATGAAATGTGGTCTAACAAAGATAGAATGATTATACTGGGGGTTACTTTCTAATAGGATGGATATGTTTGGTACATGTGCAGAAAAGCTGGAAAATTGGAAAGCATGAAGAAACCTGAGGTGAAGGAAATGAACAGTGGGCATAAATTATAGTCAGGCATTTAACAGAATGGAATTGAAACAAGTACTTTTTAGCTAAAGTAACAAAACATGTAGAGGAATAGATGATGCTATACATGGCATTAATTTACAATCAGCAATTCTAAAAGTGGTATTTTGAAGTCTATTCACAGTAAATTTAAATAATACAGACATAGAACATAGAAATCTACAGCACATTACAGGCTCTTCAGCTCATAACGTTGTGCTGACCATGTAACCTACTCCAGAAACTGCCTAGAATTTCCCTACCACATTGCCCTCTATTTTTCTAAGCTCCATGTACCTATCTAAGAGTCTCTTAAAATACCCTATTGTATCCGCCTCTATCACCATCACTGTCTGTGTATTGCCACACACCCACCACTCTCTGTGTGAAAAACTTACCTCTGACATCCCCCCATTCCTGCTTCCAGGCACCTTAAAACTATGCCCCCTCATGTTAGCTGTTTCAGCTCTAGGAAAAAGCATCTTGCTATCCACATGAACAATGCCACCTATCATCTTATACACCCCTATCAGTCATCTCTCATCTTCCATTGCTCGAAGGAGAAAAGACCAAGTTCACTTAACCTATTCTCATAAGTCATGTTCTCCTATCCAAGCAACATCCTCGTAAGTCTCCTCTGCACTCTCTCTATATTATCCGCATCCTTCCTGTAGTGAGAACTGACAGAACTGACCTACCAAAATGAACCACTTCACTCTTATCTGGGTTGAACTCCATTTGCCACTTCTCAGCTCAGTTTTTTATCCTATCAATGTCCCGCTGTAACCTCTGATAACCCTCCAGACTATCCACAGCATTCCCAACTTTTGTGTCATCAGCAAACTTACTAACCCACCCTTCTACTTCCTTAGCTAGGTCATTTATAAAAATCACAAAGAACAGATCTCCTGTTCCCAGAAAAAGTCCCAGAACAGATCTCCACGAAACACCACTGGTCACCATCCTCCATGCAGAATATGAACTATCAACAACCACTCTTTGCCTTCTGTGGGCAAGCCAATTCTGGATCTACAAAGCAAGGTCTCTTTGGACCCATGTCTCCTTACTTTCTGAATGAGCCTTGCATGGGGAACCTTATCAAATGCCTTACTGAAATCCATATACACTTCATCCACTGCTCTACCTTCATCAATGTGTTTTGTTACATACTCAAAGAATTCAATCAGGCTCGTAAGGCATGACCTGCCCTTGACAAAGTCATGCTGACTATCTTTAATTAGATTATGTCTCTCCAAACGCTCATAAATCCTGCCTCTCAGGATCTTGTCTAACAACTTGTTCACCACTGAAGTAAGAGTCATTGGTCTATAATTTCTTGGGTTAGTGATGCACCATCAATAATTCTTGGAGACGTGAGGCGAGACATAGGCTTTTATTGGCTGGAAGAAAGAACAAGCAGCAATTGACCACCACACTGCATCCTGGAGAGGCCAGGGCGGTGTCTCCAATCGCCTTTATACCGGGGTCCGTGGGAGGAGCCACAGGAGCAGTCAGCGGTGGGGGGGGGGGGGGCGTGTCCAGACAGGTATACGTAGTTCACCACAGTTAGCTCTACTCCCTTTCTTGAACAAGGGAACAACATTTGCAACCTTCCAATCCTCTGGTACTTCTCCCATGCCTATTGGTGATGCAAAGATCATTGTCAGAAGCTCAGCAATCTCCTCACTTCCTACAGTAGTCTGGGGTATATCTCGTCTGGACCTGGTGACTTATCTAACTTAATGCTTTTCAAAAGCTCCAGCACATCCTCTTTCTTAATGTCTATATGCCCAAGCATTTGAAATAAGCAGCTAGTCAAAGACCTTATATCTGTAGAGCTGCTTTGGGAGCAGACTAGTAATCCAGAGGTCATTAATGATAATCCTATCATCACAGTTTAAATCTGGAATTTGTACAATATTCTGATAATGATAACCACTAAAACTGCTAGTGTAACAACCATCTTCTTCACTCATGGCCTTTGGATAAAGTGGGGATGGAGAGGTGGAGGAGATTACAATCCATCAACTGTTTATTCATTTCCTTAGATGCTACCTGATCTGCTGAGTTCTCCCAGCATTTTGCATGTGTTGCTTTGGATTTCCAGCACCTGCAGAAATTTTCATGTTTATAATCTTTACCTAGTCTGTCCTAAATGTGATTCCAAACCAAACCCTTGTGGTTGAGTTCCAACTGGCCTATCAGCACTACGTTTGAATAGAAATGGACTACTGCTCCCCACAATCTTCTCAAGGGCAGATGGGGATAAATAATAAATGCTGGCCTTCTGAGTGATGTTGAAATTGTGGAAAATGAATTTTTTTTAAAAAAAAATTGATCTAGTAATCAAGAAGACAATGTAACAATTAGAATAAGAGAATAGGAGTAGAAGATGATCTATGAGATGTGGAATTTCATGCAGATGAGGACTCCAGCAGCTGGAGGTCTTTGACATATATGGCATTTTTTTATTGCATTTGAAACTTGCATGTTTGTATAAGCATGCCTGAATTCCCAGAGTTTGGAGTCACAGGGTTGTACAAAACAGCAACAGGCTTTTAGTCCAACTCATCCATGCCAATTGTGATGCCAGTCCATACTAATCCCATTTGTCAGTATTTGGCCCATATCCCTCTACTCCCTTTCTATCTAGATGTCTTTTACCACCTTCTTTGACACCTTCTTCTATGTAATCACCATCCTTTGTGTAGAAAAAAAACCCCTCAGATCCCCCATGATCTGCCCTCTCACCTTAAACCAGTTTTAGACTGCCCTCCTGGGAAAGAGCCTAACACTTCTGAGCTCAGCATGAATTTATAGATCGCTTTCAGATTACCCCTCAGCCTCCCACATTTCAGTGAGAATTAACCCTGACTGCGATTACCCCTCCTTATAACTGCAGCTTTGCATTGCAGACAAAACCTTGATGAATCTCTTCCATACTCTCTCTATTGCTGCCACCACCTTCCTATAGTGTAGTGACCAGAACTGTACACAATACTCTGTGTGGGGTTTAACCAATGTTTATTACAACTATAACATGAAGTCTCAACTCATGTGCCTCTGAATACTAATAGGAAATATTCATTTCAGATCCAGTTCATGTCCCCTGGCTCTCCACACGTAGATTTCTATATTACTCTGAGTTAACCTTTTGCTTCTGATAAACTTATGAAATGGTTCAGGTTTCTCCTTAATCCTGCTCACCACGTATTTCTCTTTGTTTTGCCCTCCTAACTTCTTTCCTAAATTCTCTCCTACTTCCCCTATAAACCAAATATAAAATAATAGATGCCTATACTGGCATAAGCTTCCTCCTTATGACGAAACATTCAGTTTCCTCTTTTGTTTGAACAGGTAATCCCAATGAAAAATTGAGGCTGTTTAACAGAAGTTCCTGCTTATCCGCCCTCTCAGCTATCTCCCCTTTCGCTCTCCCCTACCAATGTCCTTGTATGGAGAAACCTACAAAAAGTAGTGGATTTTGAGTACATTGCAGGAAAGCAATATCCATCATCCAGGACCACCACCATCCAGGACATGCCCTCTTTTTGCTGCTATCATCAGGGGGAAGGTACAGGAGCCACAGGACCTGCACTGCTAGGTTCAGGAGCACATATTATCCCTCAAACATCAGGCTCTTGAACCAGAGGGCATAACTTCACTCACTCATCACTGAACTCTTCCCACAGCCTAAAGACTCACTTTCAATGACTCTTGATTTTGATATTTATAGCTAGCTTATTCATTATTATTATTTCATTTTCCCTCTTTCTTTTGTATTTATTCAATTTGTTGTTCTTTTTTGAACGTTGGTTGTTATCTTGTTGGGTGCGGCCTTTCATTGATTCTATTATGTTTATTGTACTTACTGTGATTGCCCTCAAGAAAATGAATCTCTGGGTTGTATATGGTGACATATATGTATTTCAATAATAAATTTACTTTGAACATTGAACTTAGCATCTGCTTCTGTTGCCAACTCCACTCCTCTCCCTTCCCTTCCTCAGTCTACCACTCAACTCCTGGACCTATCTTACCCCTTCTCTTCTCTTTATATTGGCAATCTTCCCACTTCCCTGTTAATCCTGATGCAGGTTTCAACTTGAATATTGACAATTCCTTTCCTCACTGAGTTCCTCCAGCAGATTTGTTGGTTCTCCAGTTTCTAGTATCTGCAATCTTTTGTATTTAGTTTGCTGAAAGTAAAATAATTTATTTAGAAATAACACAATTTAATTCTCAAGAGAGGATAAGGTGAACAGTATTTTAACTTGGGAAAGTTTCATCAATCTGTAAATTAACAAACTCTGTTCTTCTCCACAAATATCATTTATTGTATAGACCAACTGTATCCTGCACAGTTCCCAGAAACTAATAAGGGACCATTCAGTTAGCGAAGAAGACATGGTAAATATTGTCCAAAATGAATTGCATGAGTTTATACTTCTGGATATTTTAGCATCACATCAAGATTACCAAACTGGTGAGAATTTCCATCTGCTCTCTGTCTGAATGTAATTGCAATGCAGATACAGTCTGATCTGATTTGCTATGTATTATATTACTATCATGCTTCACATAATAGGAAAGTCAGTACCTTTTTTTCCAAATGGATTAATACATTTTCAAACAGTCTATGAATGCCATTCATACAATCTATGAATGCCATTATCTTTCTTTGACAAAGGCAGATAAGTACAATGCTGCTGAAAATGTGTAAGTTGTTTGAACACATTGGCTCACATGTGTTTTCTGTCACTTCGAGTGGAGAATCCCAGAAGTTATGTGAAAATAGATAGCTCCAAAAGAGTTTCCTTGCTTTGTTGAGCAAACATGAAGAGAACTGCAGATGTTGGAAATTCAAGGAACACACACAAAATGCTTGTGGAACGTAGCAGGCCAGGCAGTATCTATAGGAAGAAGCACTGTTGATGTTTCGGGCCGAGACCCTTTGTCAGGACTAACTGAAAGAAGAGATAGTAAGAGATTTGAAAGTAGGAGGGGGAGGGGCAAATGCGAAATGATAGGAGAAGACCGGAGGGGGTGGGGTGAAGCTGAGAGCCGGAAAGGTGATTGGCAAAAGTGATAGAGCTGGAGAAGAGAACGGATCATGGACGGGAGGCCTAGGGAGAAAGAAAGGGGGAGGGGAGTGCCAGAGGGAGATGGAGAACAGGCAGAGAGATGGGCAGAGAGAGAGAAAAAAAGGAAGGGGGGAAAAACTAAATTAATCAGGGATGGGGTAAGAAGGGGAGGAGGGGCATTAACGGAAGTTAGAGAAGTCAATGTTCATTCCATGTAAGAACTAATTCCGCTAGACAGAGGAGAGTGGTGGTAGAGGGGAATTGGTTAGGTCTGGAATCCAAAAAGAAGCGAAGAGCTTTGAGACCGTCCGGGTGGGGGATGGAGGTATTTAGGGATTGGACGTCCATGGTGAAAATAAGGCGGTGGGGGGCCAGGGAACTTAAAATCATTGGAAAAATTCAAAGCATGAGAAGTGTCACGAACATAGGTGGGAAGAGATTGAACAGGGGGGATAAAACAGTGTCAAGGTATGCAGAAATGAGTTCAGTGGGGCTGGAGCAAGCTGAGACAATAGGTCTACCTGGACAGGCAGGTTTGTGGATCTTGGGTAGGAGGTAGGAACGGGAAGTGCGGAGTGTGGGAACTATGAGGTTGGTGGCAGTGGATGGGAGATCCCCAGAGCTGATAAGGTTGGTGATGGTATAGGAGACAGTGGCCTGGTGCTCCTTAGTGGGGTCATGATCAAGGGGTAAATAAGAGGAGGTTTTTGTGTGTGTTCCTTGCTTTGTTGACTGTGTTTCCTCAAGACATATGCCAATCACCTCTAACCTGGCAACTCAATATGTTGTACTTACAGTCATCAATCCTGAAAGACTATGTTAGGGATCTGGAGCTGTGGTTCAATGTCCTACAGCATATTAGGGAGAGTGAACAGGAGATAGAGAGGAGCTACAGGGAGTTAGTCACCCCGAGGTTGCAGGAGTTAGATAAGTGGGTGACGGTCAGGGAAGCAAGGGAAAGAGGACAGAGGATGACCACAGCGATCAGGTCTCTGGCACTGAGCCTGATTTTGTGGTGCAGAAGGCAAAGAGGAAGATGAGGAATACGGTAGTCATAGGGGATTCCATAGTGAGGGGAACAGACATGAGGTTCTGTCAGCCTAATAGAGATACCCACATGGTGTGTTGCCTCCCAAGTGCCAGGGTATGGGATGTCTTGGATCGGGTGCAGAGTATTCTGCAGGGAGAGGGTGAACAGCCAGAAGTTGATACCAATTGATACACGTTGGTACCAATGACAAAGGTAGAAAAAGAGAGGAGGTCCTGAAGAAAGAATTCAAGGAGTTGGGTTGTAAACTGAAATGCAGGAGTTCTAGGGTAGTAATCTCAGGATTGCTGCCTGTGCCATGTGCAAGAATAGCATGATCAGACATATTAATGTGTGGCTGAGAGACTGATGTAAGGGGCAGGGCTTCAGATTCTTGGATCATTGGGGCCTCTTCTGGGGGAGGTACAACCTGTACAAAAAGGACGGATTACACCGGAACCCAAAGGGGTCCAATATCCTAGCAGGCACATTTAATAGAGCGGTTAGGGAAGGTTTAAACTAATTTGGCAGGGGGATGGGAACCGGAGTGATAGGGCTGAGGAAGGGGAAAACAGAAATAAATCAAAGATGCTGTGCAACAGAGATTATAGAAAGAACAGGCAGGAGATGAAGCTTAATCACAGCCAGTGGCATGAGTTACAGGTCAATAGAGGTGTGGTGCAGTTAAAATAGAAAGCAACAAATACTGGACTGAGAGTGTTATATTTGAATACGTTGCATAAGGAATAAAATGGATAATCTTGAAATTCAGCTATAGATTGGCAAGTATGACATTGTGGCCATCTCTGAAACTTGGCTAAAGGATGGCTGCCATTGGGAGCTGAACATCCAAGGATATACGGTGGTATATCAGAAAGATAGGTTAGTAAGCAAAGGGGGTGGTGTATAAGAAATAATATTAAATCATCAGAAAAGGATGATATAGGATTGGAAGGTGTAGAGTCTCTATGGGTTGAGTTAAGAAACGGCAAGGGTAAAAGGACCCAAAAGGCAGCTGTATACAGGACTCCAAACAGCAGCCGGGATGTGGATTGCAAATAGCAGGAGATAGAAAAGGTGTGTCAGGAAGGCAATATCATGATAATTATTGGGGATTTTAACATGAAAGTGGATTGGGAAAACCAGGTCAGTACTGGACTGATGCACCATCAATAACTCTCAGAGATGGGAGGCGAACGATAGGCTTTTATTAGCAGCAAAACGGAGCACAGCATCTCGGAGACTGGGGGGGGAGCAGTGCCTCCAATTGCCTTTATACAGGGGTCTGTGGGAGGAGCAGTCAGCAGTGGGGCGTGCCCAGACAGGTATATATAGTTTACCACATGGACCTTAAGAGAGAGAATTTGTAGAATGTCGAAGGGTTGGCTTGTTGTTGAGCCCACTAGGGGATCAGCTGTGCTGGATTGGGTGTTGTGCAATGATCTGGAGGTAATAAGAGAGCTTAAGGTTAAGGAACCCTTAGGGAACAGGGATCACAATATGATTGAGTTCACATTGAACTTTGAGAGGAAAAAAGTAAAATCCAATGTGTCAGTATTTCAGTGGAATAAAGGAAAATGCAATGGCATGAGAGGGGAACTGGCCAAAGTTGACTGGAAAGGGACATTTGCAGGAGGGACAGCAGAGCAGCAATGACTGGAGTTTCTGCGAAAATGAGGGAAGTGCAAGACAGATATATTCCAAATAAGAAGAAATTTTTGAATGGAAAAGTGAAGTCAGAGCCGATGTAAAAACAAAAGAGAGGGCATACAAGGAAGCCAAAGCTAGTGGGGAGATAGAGGATTGGGAAGCTTTTAAAAACTTGCAGAAGGTCATAAGGAAGGAATAGATGAATTACCGTATATTCCGGAGTATAAGCCGAGTGACTTTTTCATGTTACCTTTGTATAAGCTGACCCCTTTTGTAGAGGTTTTTGATTTAACCAGAAAAGATCACAAGATCTCACATGCCGGTACTCAGCTTTGCCAGATTCTGAACCGGGAAATTTTGTGAACCAGTACCTGCTAAGGAAACAGGCCTGCACATTATAGAGCGTTATAAGTGAATTCTTAATAAATAAATCAGGGAGGGAAATTTTGGATTAGGTCTCCAATGGTAAAGAATCCTCAGAATTGTAACCCCCGTGAAACCATTTAGCGCCCATCGTAATCTCATTAAAACATAATACTGGGTAGCGGGATCAGTACGTCTACTCAGTATTGAGTTTGCAACCGCAAACCGCAATATGATGCTGTCTTCAAGCTGAAGGTTGTTGATTTTGCTAAAGGAATGAATAATTCTGCAGCTGCTAAGAAGTTTAGTGTAAACAAGAGAGAGTGGAGAAAGGCAGAAGACACGCTGAGGGAAATACCAAAGGCGAAATGTGCAAACTGCAGGAAAACATGCCAGTGGCCAGAAATGGAAGAAAAAGTTTTAGAGTGGGTGAATCACCAGCGATCATCCGGATACATTGTTACCAGAGAAATGATTCGAGTTCAAGCGTTGAAATGGGCTGAAAAACACCGTGAGGTCAGCGAAAATTTCAAAGCTACACGAAGTTGGTGCACCCGATTTATGAATAGATGTAATCTTGTGTTGAGTCAAAAAACAAAGATTGCTCAGAAAATTCCCGCGCGGTCTTGTTTACATTCAAGAATGTTGCTGGATGGACGAAGCCGGTTGCTTGAAGTGGGTTAAAGAGGTGTGGCATCGACATCCCGAAGGTTTCGGGAAAGAAAAGTTGCTACTTGTCTGGGATGTCTTCAAAGCGCACTTGTCAGGTGAGACAAAAGCAGCATTGAAAGCTAGTGGTTTGATCTCCGTGCTCCAGCCACTAGAGTTTAAACAAATCATTCAAAGAATTCATGCGACGACAGTGGAACGAATTTGACTCAAAAACAGCCGATAAATACTACCTGTCTTCCGTGTATTCATTTTTCCAAAGTTGGCACCCTGTGTATAAGCCAACCCCCTAATTTTAGGACCAAAATTTAGGGCCAAATTCTCGGCCTATACACCAGAATTTACGGTATGAAAGGAAGCTGGCGACTAATATCAACGAAGATACTAAAAGCTTTTTTAAGTATATAAAGGGTAAAAGAGAGTCAAGGGTAGACATAGGACCAATACAAAAGGATACAGGAGATATTGTAATGAGAGATGCAGAGATGCAGAAGAACTGAATACGTATTTTGCATCAGTCTTCACAGTGGAAGACGTTTGCAGTATACTGGAAATTCAAGAGTGTCAGGGAATTGAAGTTTGTGCAGTGAACATTACGACTGAGAAGGTGCTCAGAAAGCTTAATAGTCTGAGGGTGGATAAATCTCCTGGACCTGATGGAATACACCCTTGGGTTCTGAAGGAAGTAGCTGGAGAGATTCCGGAGGCAGTAACAATGATCTTTCAAGAATCGATAGATTCTGGCATTATACCAGATGAATGGAAAATTGCAAATGTTACTCTGCTATTTAAGAAGGGTGGTTTTGGGCTTCTTATTTTAGACAGGATATACTGACATTGGAGAGGGTTCAGAGAAGATTCACAAGAATGATTCCAGGAATGAAAAGGTTACCATATGAGGAATGCCTGGCAGCTCTTGGACTGTATTCCCTGATCAGGAAAATGAGGGGGGCCTCATAGAAACATTCCCAATGTTAAAAGGCCTGAACAGATTAGATATGGCAAGGTTATTTCCCATGATGGGATTCTAGGACAAGAAGGCATGACTTCAGGTTGAAAGGACGTCCATTTAGAACTGAGATGCAGAGAAATTACTTTAGTCAGATCTGTGTAAATCTGTGGAATTTGTTACCATGAATAGCTGTGGAGGCCAAGTCACTGGGTGTATTTAAGTCAGAGATAGGTTCTTGATTAGCCAGGGCATCAAAGGGTATGGGGTGAAGGCAGGGGAGTGGGGATGACTGGAAGAATTGGATCAGCCCATGATTGAATGGTGGAGCAGACTCGATGGGCCAAATGGCCTACTTCTGCTCCTATATTTTATGGTCTAAATAAATGTTGCAAACTTTTTATTTCTTTAATCATTTTCACAATCTGCAAGGCCACCTTTTACTGCTCAACTCTAACTATCTTTGAACCGAGTGACCTGGTTCATCATCTTAGAGGGCATTTAAGTATCAACTGCATTGATTGACTAGGAGTCCCACATAGTCAGGATTGAATAAGGATGACAGATTTCCTCTCCTGAAGGATATTAGTGAACCGGCAACAACAATAAAATGGTTTTGTTCCTTTCATCAAGTAGTTTTTATTTTCAAACCAAATTATTACATTTAAATACAGTACCATAACTACCATGATGGTACTTGTATTGAAGTCTCCAGACTGTTAGTTTAAGCCTTAATAACATTGAGACTAAAGGCCTCAGCTTTGTCCCCCTTCGCCCACACCTCAGTGAGATCCGCGTACGCCATGACACTGATCTCTTCTTCCGCCGGCTCCGTCTCCGAGCTTACTTCTTTGACAAGGACTCTCCTACCCCCACTGATGACCCCTTCTCCCATCTTCAGCCCTCCTCCTCTTCATGGACACCCCGCTCTGGTCTTCTGCCTGCTCTGGATCTCTTTATTGCTAATTGCCAACGCGACATCAACCTTCTCAACTTCACTACACCCTGTTCCAATTCCAACCTAACTCCTTCCGAACGCTCTGCTCTCTGCTCCCTCCGCACCAATCCCAACCTCACTATAAAACCCGCTGATAAGGGGGGAGCTGTTGTTGTCTGGCGTACTGACCTCTACCTGGCCGAGGCACAGCGACAACTCTCTGATACCTCCTCTTATTTACCCCTTAATCATGACCCTACTAAGGAGCACCAGGCCACTGTCTCCTATACCATCACCAACCTTATCAGCTCTGGGGATCTCCCATCCACTGCCGCCAACCTCATAGTTCCCACACCCCGCACTTCCCGTTTCTACCTCCTACCCAAGATCCACAAACCTGCCTGTCCAGGTAGACCTATTGTCTCAGCTTGCTCCTGCCCCACCGAACTCATTTCTGCATACCTTGACACTGTCTTATCCCCCCCTTGTTCAATCTCTTCCCACCTATGTTCGTGACACTTCTCACGCTTTGAATTTTTTCAATGATTTTAAGTTCCCTGGCTCCCACCGCCTTATTTTCACCATGGACGTCCAATCTCTATATACCTCCACCCCCCACTCGGATGGTCTCAAAGCTCTTCGCTTCTTTTTGGATTCCAGACCTACCCAATTCCCCTCTACCACCACTCTCCTCCGTCTAGTGGAATTAGTTCTTACTCTCAATAATTTCTCCTTTGGCTCCTCCCACTTCCTCCAAACCAAGGGTGTAGCCATGGGCACCCGTATGGGTCCCAGTTATGCCTGCCTTTTTGTTGGCTTTGTGGAACAGTCCATGTTCTAAGTCTATACGGGTATCCGTCCCCCTCTTTTCCTTCGCTACTTCGACGACTGCATTGGCGCTACCTCCTGCACACATGCTGAGCTCGTTGACTTCATTAACTTTGCCTCCAACTTTCACCCTGCCCTCAAATTTACCTGGTCCATTTCCGACACCTCCCTCTCCTTTCTTGATCTTTCTGTCTCCATCTCTGGAGACGGCTTATCTACTGATATCTACACCCTGTCTCTTACAAAAATGCTATCCCCTTCTCACAATTCCTCCGTCTCCGCCGCATCTGCTCTCAGGATGAGGCTTTTCATTCCAGGACAAAGGAGAAGTGGCCTCTTATATATTGGTGAGACCCGACGCAGCCTGAGAGACCGTTTCGCTGAAACGCTTCTGACGCTTTCTCCGCCAGAGAAAGCAGGATCTCCCAGTGGCCACACATTTTAATTCCACGTCCCATTCCCATTCTGATATGTCTATCCATGGCCTCCTCTACTGTCAAAATGAATCCAAACTCAGGTTGGAGGAAAAACACCTTATATACTGGCTGGGTAGCCTCCAACCTGATGGCATGAACATTGACCTCTCTAACGTCCGTTAATGCCCCACCTCCCCTTCTTACCCCTCCCTGACATATTTAGTTGTTTGCTTGTTCTCCATCTCCCTCTGGTGCTTCCCCCCTCCCCCTTTCTTTCACCCGAGGCCTCCTGTCCCATGATCCTTTCCCTTCTCCAGCTCTGTATCACTTTCGCCAATCACCTTTCCAGCTCTTAGCTTCATCCCACCCCCTCCGGTCTTCTCCTAACATTTCACATTTCCCCCTCCCCCCACTACTTTCAAATCTCTTACTATCTTTCCTTTCAGTTAGTCCTGACGAAGGGTCTCGACCCGAAACGTCGACAGTGCTTCTCCTTATAGATGCTGCCTGGCCTGCTGTGTACCACCAGCATTTTGTATGTGTTGTTTGAATTTCCAGCATCTGCAGATTTCCTCATGGTTACACTACATCTACTGCTCTTTCTTCATCAATGTGCTCAGTCACATCCTCAAAAAATTCAACCAGGCCCATAAAGCATGACCTGCCCTTGTCAAAGCCATGCTGACTATTTCTAATCATATTATACCTCTCCAAATGTTCATAAATACTGCCTCTCAGGATCTTCTCCATCAACTTACCAACCACTGAAGTAGGACTCACTGGTCTATAATTTCCTGGGCTATCTCTACTCCCTTTCTTGAATAAGGGAACAACATCTGCAACCCTCCAATCCTCCATTGATGCAAAGATCATTGCTAGAAGCTCAGCAATCTCCTCCCTCACCTCCCACAGTAGCCTGGGGTACATCTCAACCAGTCCTGGCGACTTATCCAACTTGATGCTTTCCAACAGCTGCAGCACAACTGACTCTTAGATGTTCCCAATGTATCAGTCTCTACTACCACATTTTTTAAAGCCTGCTCTAATATCCACCCCATTCTTTCCTCTAATCACCATAAAATTATGTCCCCTTGTGTTAGCCCTTTCAGCCCTGGGAAACAATCTCTGACTGTCCACTCTTATCAACTCGTACTCCTCTGTCAAGTCACCTTTTATCCTTCTTTGCTCCAAAGAGAAAAACTGTAGCTTGTTCAACCTATTCTCATAATACATGTTCTCTTACTCAGACAGCATCCTGGTAAATCTTCTTTGCACCTGCTCTAAAGTTTCCACATCCTTCATATAATGAAAAGACCAGAATTGAATGCAATATTCCAAGTGTAGTCCACAAAGTTTTATAGAGTAGCAATATTACCTCATGGCTCTTGGCATCAATTCCCCTATTACTGAAGGCCAACACACCAAATACCATCTTAACCCCCTATCAACTTGTGGAGTAACTTTGATGGATCTATGGACATGCACTCCAAGATCCTTCTTCCTTCACACAGCTAAGAATCCTGCCATTAACCTTGAATGCTGCCTTCAAATTTGACCTTTTATATATACCACTTCATATTTGTCTGGATTGAGCTCCATTTCCCACTCCTCAGCCCAGCTCTACATTTTATCAGTATCCTGTTGTAACTGATGACAATATACTATTCATAACACCAACAAACCTTCATGTCATCAATAAACTTACTAACCCATATCTTCACTTCCTCATCTAAATTATTTCTAAAAATTGCAAAGAGCAGGTGTCCCATAACAAATCCCTGTGGACACACTTAATAAATCCCACTCCATCTACTACTGTTATTTTCACACCTTTTCAAGATCTGCCTTCCAATCTGCTCCTCAGTGTCCCTGTTGCTAATGGGAGAAACCTATAAAATGTTCCCAGTAGAGTGATTTCTCCTTTCCAATTTCTGACTTCCACCTACACTGACTCATCAGAGGATCTGTCTACGACATCCTCCCTTTCTGTAGTTATGATACTACCTTTGATTAGTTATGCTACTCCCCCACCTCTTTTACCTCCATCCCTGTCACTTTTGAAACATATAAACCCCTGAACATCCAGCAGTCATTCTTGCTCTTGTAACAACTAGTCTTGTAATGGCCTCAACATTGTAGCTTCAATTTCATCACCTTTGTTCCTGATACTTCTCGCATTGAAGTAGACACATTTCTATCTAACCAACTGAGTATTATTTTGTCTTTTCCACTGTCTATCCTTCCTCATAGTCTCTCTACATACTGCATCTACCAGTACATTAACTGCCCCATCCTCCAACCTGTCACTCTAGTTCCCATTCCCCTGTCAAACTAGTTTAAATTTAAAATTATTTTCTTTTCAGGAAATATTATTCCAATTTTATTTTAAGTATCAACATCTAAAAATGCAATCAGTTATTTGAAATAATTTAAAAAATGAAAAATCGTCAGGTACATCTTTTAACAAGATTTATCATTTGTTTGGACATGTTCTTACTGTAGAAAATGATGAATTGTTGCCAAACTTAACTACCATTCAAGGAGAAAAAGTGGAAGATGAAGAAAAAAAGAAAGAGGCATCAGAAACAACTGAAGCTGCAGATATAATGGCACCATATAGAAAGGCTGCAAAGAAATTGGCGTCAGTCCATCTCCTACGTTACAATGACCACCTCCGAAGGCTATACAACAACAATCTGCTTTCAGGTATAATCTCAGGCATTTTTCTTAGCGAAACTGACAGACAGAAGAGACCAGGGTATCTTGTATATGAAAGGCATGCGAAACTTCATGCTCTACCCATATTTTCAAGAAAGTAGCACAGTTTCACAAGACCGTTAAAATCTCAGATCTTCTTGAAAAAACTGGGGAATCTTGTTTATAGAAAAAAATTTAAAATATTTATGGGGCACAAAATTATTCATAATCACCAATGATAATCATGTGCAAATATATCAGTCTCTTTATTTTATTTCATTTAGTGTGAATTAGGCCCTTACCGTGCTGCCCCAGTAACCCCACAACACTGATTAACCCTAACCTAATCACAGGACAATTTACAATGGCTATTTAACCTACCCGGTATGTGTTTGGACGGTGGGAGGAAACTGGAGCAGCTGGGGAAAACCCATGCATCCCACAGAGACTCCTTACAGAACGGTGCTGGAATTGAACTCTGAACTCTGGAACCACCTCGAGTTGTAATAGCATTGTGCTAACCACTCCCCTACCATGGCAGTCTTCAGCTCCTTTCAACTCCTTATACTCAATTCTAACTAAGTAAATTAAACTGTGCAGGAATGGAGAAGCCAGCTACTCAGTACATTTGGAATATTACTGACCTAAATGTGTTTGTCCAATTGGGTTCTTAAGATAGATAGCTTCGTCACCAGTGACAGTTGTGCTCCCCACATCATTTATATGAACAGCAAATAAGGCAAGTAAAATAAACTGAGGTACTAGATTACAATGTAAAGTCCTGTACTACGAACTTGATAACCTATCACAGATCTCCAAAAATGATAACATTTGGCAACTATAGACCAAAAGGAATGATCACTCTGCAGTTTCCCTTTCATGGCAATTTTCTGCTGCTTTTGTGACTCTTCCACAGAAGTTACAACAGGCAATTTAGGGGAGTTCACCCTCAAGAAACGTGGATATCTGTCAGTAATTCCTGGCACTCCAAGATGCTAAGGGCACTACAACAGGAATTAAAATCAGAGCCCTGCAAGTTTGAGGTCATTCTGATAAAATGGCAGTGCTGCCCAGAATCTAAGGCCGTGGAGTGAAGTTTGGGAGGTCAGAATTTAAAGAGGAATATATTTTACCTCAGATTCCCCAGAGAGGGAAGAAGACCACTAGATGCACTTAAGTGAGTAAGAGCGAGGCTTTGTAACTGATGGTTTTGTATCAGGATAGCAGCCATTGCACTAATCACCACAATGTTCACCCAGAGCAATATTTATTTAATGCATCATTTTAATACAAGGTAGTTAAATTCACAGGAGCATTTCTGACCCAGTTCCCCAGCACAGTGACAGTGAGGGACCAGCTTCAAGCTTTCATAGGCAAGGCAAAGCAAGTTTATTTGTATAGAAATAAAAGTTACAGTGCAGGAGATTCAAATTAAAAGCTCAGCAAAAAGAAAAGTTTTAAGCCTTAATTTAAAAGAGCTTAAATTTGGGGCAGGCTTCAGATCATTTGGAAGGTTATTCCATATACGTGGAGCATAGTAACTGAAAGCTGCTTCACCACGTTTAGTTTTGACCCTGAGGACAGTAAGCAGACCCGCCCTAGATGACCCAAGAGCTCGGGAAGGTTCATAATGCAGCAGAAGGTTGGAGATGTATTTTGGCCTGAGACCATTCAGTACTTTATAAACCAGTAGTAATATTTTAAAGTCAGTCCTCTGACAGACAAGGAGCCGGTGTAGTGATCTGAGAACTGGAGTGATATGTTCTACCTTCTTGGTCTTAATAAGGACTCTAGCAGCAGTGTTCTGAATGAGCTGCAGCTGTCAGAGGGATTTTTTTTACAGAGCTCCGTGAAACAGCCATTACAATAGTCAAGCCTACTAAAAATAAATACATGGCGAGTTTTTCTAGATCTAGCTGAGGCATAAGCCCGTTAACTCTCAATATATTTTTAAGATAGTAGTAGGCTGACTTTGTAATTGTCTTAATGTGGCAATTAAAATTTAAGTTGGAGTCCATCACAAAGGTTTCTGGCTTGGTTTGTGGTCTGTAACAACAGGGATTCTAAGTGATCACTGACTTTTAATCGTTTTATTTTTGGCACCGAAAACCATTATTTCAGTTTTTTCTTTGTTTAACTGGAGAAAATTTTGGCACATCTGATTTGTTTAATACAGTTTTTTAGTGATTTTAGATCATGGTCACTTGATGACACTGTTATATAAATCTGAGTGTCATCCACATAATTATGGTAAAATATTTTGTTGCTTATCATGATTTGAGCTAGAGGGAGCATGTATACATTAGACAGAAGAGGCCCTAGTATGGACCCTTGAGGCACTCCGCATGCCATTTTTGTTTGGGTAGATATGCAGCTACCAATCGATGAAAAAATAGTCCCTGTCCTATAAATACGATTTAGACCTCTTCAGGACTGTACTGGAAGGTCCCACCCAGTTTTCCAATCTGTCCAGTAATATGCCACGGTCAACTGTGTCAAAAGCAGCACTAAGATCCAGTAAAACCAAAACTGAAATTTTACCATTATCATGGTTGAGGCGGACGTGATTTAAAACCGTGACCAGAGCAGTCTCAGCACTGTGGTGTTGTCGAAATCCAGGCCGGAAAACATCCGTACAGTTGCTTAGTGTGAAAAAACTGTTAATTTGCTGATAAACAGCCTTTTCAATGGTTTTACTTAAACATGGTAAGTTTGATATCGGCCTGTAGTTACCTATTAATTACTGAGCCATCTAGGTGGTTGTTTTTAAAGGAGGATTAATAACTGCAGTTTTCAGAGCTTTTATGGAGCAGCCTGATAGAAGAGAAGTGTTGACTATTTGCAGACTGTCTAGTGCCATGCAACTAAAAACATTTTTAAAAAGGTTGCAGGTAAAATGTCAAGGGAACAGGAGGGGGATTTCAGGTGTAGTAATACAGATTACTTATGGAACTATCCATTAGTAAAGCTTTTGTGCATAGATTTTCCCAAGGGAGCCTATAAGAAGTTGCCAGACTAGAAATCATTTTCCCATGCTGGATTATGGAATATGATCTTGAAACACCTAATGAAAAGTTCTGAAATAAGAGGAAACTGAAATTAGTATACGTATTTACTGTATATAAAAATGTGCTGTTGCTGGAAACAGGAAATTTTGGAAACACTCAGCAGGTCAGGCAGGCAGCATCCATATGTATGAATCTCTTCTCATATTTATTGTTCAGTTGTGCTTTCTTTTTGTTTATCTGAGGTTTTTTCCATTAGTTTTTTTCTACAGTTTTGTGCAGTAGTATGAATGTCAGAGTAAACATTGGTCTGGCCTGTAATGCCACCATCAAACAAATAAGGGGATATTACCACCTACAGCAAGTTCCCAACCTTTATCTTATCCAGATTTACCAACTGCTCATCAGCATTCCAGTTTTTATTAACATCTGCATGACCTGCACTCATTTATCATTTAACTAGCCCTCCAGGTCATCTGTGTCCCCCTGAGATGTGCTTGAGAGCCCTCATCATCATTTATCTAACCTTGATATCAAATGTCCAATTCTCTCCATTCAGTTGTCTAGGCCCCTCTAGACCAGCTGCTCAAATAGACATCACCACCTTCTGGCTGACCCTACCTCCAACGGTTCATCATCAGCATGACTTTTCCTGATCATTGTCCTTCTCCACTCCTCCCAGACATCTACTCACCTCCTTCCCATCTCCATCTCATTGATCAAACCCCTCCTCAATTATTAGCCCAACATTCTGCCATTCATCGATCAAACAAAGATTTTATGTCATCAATAATAAAGTTAAAAATTTGATTAATAATTTTGTGTGTTTACATCTTTTTAGTGCAAAGTGAAAATGAGAGTGCTGAACCTCTTGCTTGCCTGACTCACTCCAATGAATCAAAAATGCATGAAGGTAAAAGGAGAATAGTTTGTTTCTGGATCCACTGATTGATAGCATGCTCTGTTTTCCAAAGTGTTCACATTTATAAAGCAGAGCTAAAAGTTACCTAATGCAGTAGTGTCCCTGTGTGTAAAATCATGAGGGGCCTAGATAGCATGAATGCAGTCAATCCTTTTCTTGGAATGGGGAATCAAGAAGTAGAGGGCATAGATTTAAGGTGAGAGGGGAAGATTTAATTGGAACTTGAGGGGAGACTTTTTTTACACAAAGGGTGCTATCTATATTGAACGAGCTGCCAGAGTGGTTGAGGTAGCTTATGACATTTAAAAGACATTTGGTCAGGTACCTGGATTGGAAAGGTCTAGAAGGGTGCGGGGCAAAAGATGGCAAATGGGACAAGCCTGAATGGAGCATCTTGGTCGGTGTGGACCAGTTAAGCCAAAGGACCTGTTTACATATTGCATAATACCTTTTCTTCTCACATCTTCTCATTCAATATACTCATAGATATTACACTATTTATTTAACTTTTTTCCTGATTCCTACTAGTTGTTTAGCAATGACAAACCTTTCATCCTCAGAGTTTCCAGTTAACCATATTATCTCCTTTGAGCTTCTTGCCTACCCCACCTCTCCTCAAACATCACCCTCCAAAGAAACACTCATGAAAGGAAAATATTTGCCCTAAAAACTTTGAATTGCAACTTTTTGTGGTCTTAACTTCATTTAAGTAACAATTTATTTTTTCATTCTTTCTTTCAAAGTGGATAACCTCACTTTTCTCTCACATTCTACTCTACCTGCCAGTTTCTTAAGCACTCCCTTCTAGACTACTTGTGTCCTTCCCACCACCTGTTACCCCACAGATGCAGACAAGGCATCCAGTCTTAATGTGAACAAATGGGATGAGTGTAGTTGGTCAAAAAAAGTCAGCCGTGGGACCCATTTCTGTGATGTAAACACTATTACTCTATGACAATTTTTGTATCTTCAGCTCAGAATGATTAAGAGGTCAGAATTGCAGAATTTCCACTAAGATGTACTTAATTTGGAGTGTTGTGTATAGTTTTGATCACCTTCTTACAGGAAAGATGTAAATAAAATTGAAAGAGTACAGAGAAAATTTACAAGTACGTTGCTGGGTCTGGAGGACCTGAATTATAAGGAAAGATTGAATAGATTAGGACTTTATTCCTTGGACTGTAGAAGATTAAGAGGAGATTTGATAGAGAAATACAAAATTATGAAGGATATAGGTAGGGTAAATGGAAGCAGGCTTTTTCCACTGAGTTTGGGTGGGGCTGCAACCAGAGGTCATAGATTAAGGGTGAAAGATGAGATGTTTAAGGGGAACATGAGGGCAAACTTATTCACTTAGAGCATCATGAGAGTGTGGAATGATCTGCCAATGCAGTGGAGAAGCAAGCTTGATTTCAATGATTAGGAGAAGTTTGGATAGGTACATGGATGGTAGGGGTATGGAGGGCTATGGTCCCATGCAGGTTACTGGATGTAGGCAGTTTAAATAGTTTTGGCATGGACTAGATGAACCAAAGCTCCTGTCTCTGTGCTGTACTTTTCTATGACTGGACATTATAGACACAGTGCAGGGCAGGACCATGGTAGGTTAGGAAAAAACAATGTGAATTTTCAAATTACAATTCTGTTCAACCAGAAGACAAAGCATACCAACAAGCACAAGAAGATTCTCACAGGGGGCCTGGTTTTAGAGGAGAGGCAGCAGTGATCTGAGGAATGTCAAATATTCAGGGGGATAAATGTGGAAAACCATCCAGAACAGAACAGGAAACTCAGAGATACCAAAGCCAAGGATGAAGATTACAGGTGCAGATGAGCTGAAATGGGAAAGGACTGAGCAATTTCTGAAGGTTCACTAGTTTGTTTCACAGATGGTAGAATGGTATATACACAACTCCAAGTCACCATGATTGCAATTTCAGACAGTATCCAGGGAAGGGATGAATTCCTTAGCTTGCTTATGTCTGAGAAGAATAGTTACAAGCTTTCCAGATATTTATTGCTGAATATTTCTGTGGTGGACACTTTCCAGAAACAGTATGATGATGTACAAATAGTGGGCTCAAGGGACAGAATGGCCTCTTCTGTGTAGTTTTGTGTATTTTAATGACATAGGAGGAGGACTTTGGAAAACCAATTGTTGTAGAAAAAGAAAGTTGTGATGGTATTCAGGAATATCCTGGAAAAAGTGACTTTTGAGCAAATAAGAGCAGGATCTATTGGATTTTATGTGGCTCATCCAACTGTAGGAATGACTGGTATGTATTCAAGTCCGTGTGCCGTTTACCTTTGGAAAGGTCACTTGTCTGTGGTGGGTGAAACAGTCAGGGTGAGAGAGCATAACAATTTTAATGGGAAAAAGGGCTTTGTTTTGATTATTAATTAAAAATGTAATGGGATATTTTTAATGTGTATTTTTAAAATAAATCCTAATGTACTTTTCTTTCAATTGGTTATAGATTTGTGGAAGCATGTACTGAATAGTGCTAGAGAAGGAATTCAAACACCAGTTTTCAACATGGGGATTTTGAAACGTCTGAAACAAATACATCCATTTTTAATCAGACACCTACCAGAATATAAAACTTACTGCAGTATCGAGAATATTCCTATAATCCTATATGAATTATTCGACAGGAGTTTTAGAGACTCAGATTTCCAACCTGAGGTGATGTATATACTTATAATATTTTCCAAATTGACTTACCAAACTGACTTACTTGGTTTTGCAAGTATGGTGAGCCTAGTTTTAAAAAATCCATAAGGTGGGTGGCAACCATGAAAGAGAAACTGTTCTGTCAAGAAGTCACTGACATAAAATGTTAATTGTTTTCCCACAGAATTTGACCAGCCCATTAAGAATTTCCAGCATCTCTATGTGACAACAGTATAATCTCCCTTTAGTGAGAGTACCTTTAGCCATCTATATCGATAGGGCTTGAGATCTTTGTTTGAGTTCAGAACATGACGAACAGCAAAGCCAATGCCAACACAGACTGTCCTTTCCTTCCCGGCAGCTGCCTGACCTGCTGAATGTTTCCTGCATTTTCTCTTTTTATTTCAGATTTGAAGTTGCTGTTGTTTTTACTCTTACTCAGTCCTGTTACTAATTTGGACTTTGCCTACTCTCTGCTTTATTCTTCTTTCTCCCCAAATTCCTCCTTTTGTGGCTTTTAACTTCATTTTCCCTGAAAATCTTAATCTCTCACCGAGGTACACATCTGTGGCTGCCCTACCCTGGATATTAAGATGGCTTTCAACTGCTATGAAACACCACAAACCCTTTTCTTTTGTTTTCTGATGCCCGTACATGTGAAATCCAACTGCTGTTCACTGGGCAGTCATCAAGATGGGAACTATGATTTTTCTTATGGGTTCTGAGGCAATGATAGTGGCTTTCTACAGCCTGCAACAGCAATAGACAGACTCAGCATAGACCAGAGATCAAATTTGTAAGCAATCCTGTGTTATACATTCATTAGCTACACCTGAGCCTGCTAGTTTCCTCCTCAACTAATTTAAAATTATTTAGGAAGCTGAGTAATGGTATTGCCAAAGTAAACAAACTGGCAGAAAAATAGGAGCAGGAGAACACTACCATCAAGTCTCCTTCCCACCAACTCCAGTTGATTTATATGGGCCTCAACTCCTCTTCTATGCTATTTACCCATAATCCTCAATCCCTCCATCTTCCAAAATTTATCTTTCTCCATTTCAAATGTATCTACTGACCCAGTATCACCACCCTTGGGGCAGAGACTCTGGAAATTGTTTTAAGTGATTGGTCCTTTATAGAATCATAGAAATGTACCACACAGAAACAAGCTCTTTTCAGTCCACTTCCTCCATACGGCCGTAAGTTTTCTCTATGCTTATCACATTTGATCACATTAGATTCTGAATATATATCCTATTAATGCCCCTTATAACTCTATAAGGTTACCTGTGAGCTTTCTGTACTCAAGTGAGAATAATTATGTCCTATTTAATCTCTCCTTATAACTATAACCCTCCAATCCAGGCAACATCCTGGTGAGTCTCTTCTACCCTCTCTTTATTTCTTCCCCATTGGATTCCAGCATTTGGCCCACCATTAGCCCTGTGATATTTTCTCATATTTTATTTTTTTATGAATGGGATGTTTAGAAGTTCTTCTATGTCACTTGAAGTTAGCCAGTGATTTATTTATTTTTTTAATATATTTTTTTATTGAATTTTTAAGAGAATTACATAAAATGAATAGAATAATAGAGTAATTAATAGAGTGATTTATTTTAAGGATATTTGTAAAGTCCTCCATCATGAAGAGCGATGTAAAACATTCAATTTAACATATGTTTAACTTCAGCTCCGTGAAAAGGTAAAAGGTGGTGATTTCTGGCACTAACAGTATGTTTTTCAGTGACCAAAGCTTGAAATTTCTTCAGAGTTCTTCCTACTCTGCTGTTGCAATCCAGTAAAAAACTTGAAAACAATTGCACAGGGAAATAGAATGTTTAGCAGTTTGGAACTGCTAGTGCTCCAAGGAAATTCCTGTCTGTATTTACCTTTTCATAGCTCTTAGGGGACCCCAAGCTAATAAGCCTATACTTCCCAAAACTAAATTCCAGTTTTCTCCAAGTTTATACTTAACATTCTAAGCAATTACATAGAACAATAGAGCACAGAAACAGGTCCTTTAGCCCACCATACCTATGCTGAGCAATCAATGCTGAGTTTGATACAACTATTTTGCGTTATTCCTGATGCCAAAACCTAAATAACCAGGGGAACTGAATTTTATTTCCTTATTCACTTATGGAGGATGGCATTAGTGGCAACTTTAGTATCTAGTAATTTTGTGTATTTCAGATTTACACAAGTGTCTTTGGAGAATATACGTTAACAACACCAGAGAGCAGCTACTTCGGTAAAATCACACCTCAGAACAGTATGGCAGTAAAGGCTACAGACAAAGAGCTTCGTGTTCAATGGTACCTGCCGCCTTTGGGAGTTCCTTCAACTAGCTGTGAAACCCAGAAGGTATTAACTAGTTACAAAACAACATAGAAGTGGCCAACTAGATGAAGCAATTAACATTTATGACCTTTAAATCTTCACAGTGAGTTTTGTGTATCGGGGTCTGGAGAACTGCTTGAGCATTTTTCTTCTACAGATGTGCAGTAGTGCACCCTAAAATGCCGTATTTCAGCATAGTATGGAAACTGCTCTGTGGCCCTACAATGGACAGTTAAAACTGCACAATGCCTCACCAGCACTACCCTACCCGCCATCAATGACTTATATACAGAAAAGGCCAACAATATCTGAAGGATCCCACCCACCCTGAACATGGACTGGTTGTTTCACTCCCATCAGGGAAGAGGTTACATAGCATCTATGCTAGGATCATCAGACTCAGAAAAGCTTACTTTCCCAAAGCAGGAAGGCTGATCAACACTTCCACCACTACTTTATCAATTCCTATCAGTTACCTTATGTACAGACAGTCACTTAGTGTCACTTTATGAACATAGTATCATTGAATCTAGAGTAACAATTATTTCATTCTCCTTTACACTTCTGTACTGGCAGTGACACTAAACAATCTTGAATCTTTTGTGGGTCAAATCATTTGCATACACAGTGTAGAGGAGTTTTGATGTTATTTCAGGTACAACAGGAATATTGTATAGGGGCAATAGAAACTAGAGTGCAACTTGGGAAGAGTCAATTCTGAGTAACAGGTGTTATGGTCACACAGCACTGAAACAGACCCTGCAACCCATCAGAATTTGGGGAACTCTCAAAGAGCTTGAGTAAATGGTGCATGAGTGCCTTGTGTTGGTTTTTAAGAGTGATCCACAGAGAAGTAGAAAAGAAACTGAGACCACACATCTAAACCTTCCTCAATGCAGTCAGGCCAAGTAGAGTTGAACTGTTGACTATTCAAAGGAGGAATATTTAATAAAACATCTCTAGTGACACGTGGAAAAGATATTTGCATGAAGTACTAACTCCCATTCCAGAGAAAATTAAATAATTAGATGAATAGCATGAAGAGCTAAAATATGGAAGATACAAGTGGGATGGATGGACTGAAAGTCCTTGATAGAGTGATGTGGAGAGGATGTTTCCATCAGTAGGAGAGTCGAGGATCCAAGGACACAGCCTCAGAACAAAGGGATGTTCCTTTAAAACTTAGATGAGGAGGAATTTCTTCAGTTAGAAGGCAGTCATTCTGTGGAATTCAGTGAGTTGCAGAGGCCAAGTCGTTGGTGGATTAGTGGCAGAGATTGATGAGTACTTGATTGGTGAGAGGGTTAAGAGTTATGAGGAAAGGGCAGGAGATGAACTTGAAAAAACATGATAGAATAGTGAAGTAGACTTTAATTCTGCTCTTTTATCTTTTTTTATGGACTTCTCACTAATACCATGAACACATTTACACATGTACCAGTTACCAGAGATTTTGGACATAAAGATGTATTCTATCCAGGATGCTAAGGGAAAAGTGCTTTGGGGGTTCTAAGTTATAACTGGTTACCTTACATTCTCACAGAAAATGGTAAAAGTCTGCAGCAAGCATTGTCCATTTGTTTTTAGCATTTGGGTATTGCTTTCGAGGCCAGCAATTATTCTGCATCCCTAATTATTCACAAAAAGGAGATAGAGAGTCCGAGAGAGATAAAGCATAAAAGCAGACCCTTTTGCCCCCACTCCACCTGAATCCTGAAGCTGTTCTCATCAATAGGTCAATTTCTACACCAAACTCACCCTAACCCATTTTATTTCTCCTCCTCAAACTGCTGCAATTGTTCCATTGAAGGTTATCTGTCAGAGCTGTTGGCAAGGGATTTAAGCTCAGTGATGGTAAAAGGCTGGCAATATATTTCCAAGCCCGAGTTGTTTGCAACTAAGATGAAAACCTACAGGTAGTAGTGTTCCTCTGCACCTGATGCCTTTGCCCAGTAAGATAGCAGCACACTTGGTCGCAGCAGCCTCCCTGGGTCCAAACAAAAGTGTAATTGTTTGTCTATTTTATGATCGCAAGACACTACTAAATGTTAAAAAAATAAACTACTGTAGGTAGCAGATTTAGCACAAGTTGCCTGGTAAGTAACTACAGTACATTTTGTGGATGGTCTGCACTGAGTCAGTTAACATGGTTGACGGAGTGTCTGATAGAATAGTATTTGCTCTTCTGTGATAAGGTGTGGAATTTGAAGTAAATCTACAGGAGCAGTATGCAGATAGCCAAATGAAGGGATGCAAAGGGGAATAATGGTAAGGACTGTAGTTATGCAAGTGGTGGGAGTGTCAGTACGAGGTTCTTTAGAACATAGTGAACATAAATCTGTAAGTTTGATACATGCATGGGAAAATGACAAGGATAGACTGAAAACAAAGATTCTGAACTGAGGGGATTTCAAAATCGTAAGCCATAAGCTAGCATGTGTAGCCAGCTGGGAGCAGCTGCTTGCGGGTAAAAATGCATCTGACAAAATAATATGGTGAGAATTCAAGGTCAAATGCAATGGAGAAGGATAAGACCAACATGTTCAAGAAAGTCAAACTGTCAAGGGCCTATAAAAAGTATTCTTCCCCCACCCTCCCGGAGGTTTTTATGTTTTATTGTTTTACAACATTGAATCACAATGGATTTAATTTGGCTTAACACTGAACAACAGAAAAAAACTCTTTCATGTCAAAATGAAAACAAATTTCTACAAAGTAATCTAAGTTAATTACAAATATAAAACATGAAATAATTGATTGCATAAGGATTCACCCCCTCAAGTCAGTATCTAGTAGATGCACCTTTGGCAGCAATTACAGCCTTGAGAGTCTGTGTGGATAGGTCTCTATCAGCTTTGCACATCTGGACACTGCAATTTTTCCCAATTCTTTACAAATCTGCTCAAGCTCTGTCAGATTACACGAGGATTGTGACTGAACAGCCCTTTTCAAGTCCACAAACTTTCAATTGGGTTGAGGTCTGGACTCTGACTTGGCCACTCCAGGACATTAACATTGTTGTTTTTATGCCCTTTCTATGTAGCTTTGGCATAATACTTAGGGTCATTGCCTTGCTGGAAAATAAATCTACTCCCAAGTTGCAGATCTCTTGCAGACTGCATCAGGTTTTCCTCCAGGATTTCCCTGTATTTTACTGCATTTATTTTACCCTCTGCCTTCACAAGTCTTCCAAGGTCTGCTGCAGTGAAGCATCCTCACAGCATGATGCAGCCACCAACATGTTTCACAGTAAGGATAGTGTGATTTTGATGATGCGCCATCATTACCTTATGCATTTAGTCTGATGGCCAAAAAGCTCAATTTTGGTTTCATCACACCAAAAAACCTTCTTCCAGCTGACTTCAGAGTCTCCCGCATGCCGTCTGCCAAACTCAAGCTGAGGTTTCATGTGAGTTTTTTTTTCAACAGTGGCTTTCTCTTTGTGTCTCTCCCATAAAGTTGTGACTGGTGAAGCACCCGGGCAATAGTTGTATGCGCAGTCTCTCCCATCTCAGCTACTGAAGCTTGTAATTCCTCCAGAGTTGTCACAGGTCTCTTGGTTGTCTCACTCACTAGCCCCCTTCATGTACGGACACTCAGTTTTTGAGGATGGCCTGCTCAAGGCAGATTTACAGCTATGGCATTTTATTTCCATTTCTTGATGATTGACCGAACTGTACTCCAAGGGATATTCAGTTATTTGGAAATTTTCTTGTATCCATCTCCTGTCCTGTGCTTTTCAATAACCTTTTTTGTGCAGTTTCTTAGTGTTCTTTTGTCTTCATGCTGTAGTTTTTGCCAGGATACTTACTCACCAGCAGTTGGACCTTCCAGATACAGGTGTATGTTTACTATAATCAATGAAAAGAGGAGAGGCTGTACTTGATCTGGTACTGGGAAGTGAACCTGGTCAGGTGTCAGGTCTCTCAGTGGGAGAGCATTTTGGAGATAGTGATCACAATTCTATCTCCTTTACCATAACATTGGAGAGGGATAGGAACAGACAAGTTAGGGAAACGTTTAATTGGAGTAAGGGGAAATATGAGGCTATCAGGCAGGAGCTTGGAAGCATAAATTGGAAACATACAGAAGAAATGTGGCAAATGTTCTAGGGGTATTTGCATGGGGTTCTGAGTAGGTATGTAGTAAATCTAATCAAGAAGAAAAGAAGAGCTTACGAAAGGTTCAAAAAACTAGGTAATGATAGGAATCTAGAGGATTATAAGGCTAGCAGGAAGGAGCTTAAGAATGAAATTAGGAGAGTCTGAAGGGGTCATGAGAAGGCATTGGCGGACAAGATTAAGGAAAACCCCAAGGCATTCTACAAATATGTGAAGAGCAAGAGACTAAGACATGAGAGAATAGGACCATTCAAGTGTGACAGTGTATGGAACTGGGGAAAATAGCAGAGGTACTTAATGAATACTTTGCTTCAGTATTCACTACAGAAAAGGATCTTGGCGATTGTAGGGATGACTTGCAGTGGACTGAAAAGCTTGAGAATGTAGATATTAAGGAAGAGGATGTGCTGGAGCTTTTGGAAAGCATTAAGTTGGATAAGTCACCGGGACCAGACAGGATGTACCTCAGGCTACTGAAGATTGCTGAGTCTCTGGCAATGATCTTTGTATCATCAGTGGGGATGGGAGAGGTTCCGGAAGATAGGAGGGTTGCAAATGTTGTTCCCTTATTCATGAAAGGGAGTAGAGATAGGCCAGTGAGTCTTACTTCAGTTGATGAGGAAGATCCTGAGAGGCAGGATTTATAAACATTTGGAGAAGCATAATATGATTAGGAATAGTCAGCATGGCAGGTCGTGCCTTACCAGCCTGATTGGATTTTTAAAGGATGTGACTAAACACATTGATGAAGGTAGAGCCGTAGATGTATTGTAGATGGATTTTAGCAAGGCATTTGATAAGTTACCCATGAAAGGCATATTAAGAAAGTAAGGAGGCATGGGATCCAAGCGGTCATTGCTTTGTGGATCCAGAACTGGCTTGTCAACAGAAGGCAAAGAGTGTTTGTAGACGGGTCATATTCTGCATGGAAGCTGGTGACCAGTGGCGTGCCTCAGGGATCTATTCTGGGACCCCTACTCTTTGTCATTTTTATAAATGACCTGGGTGTGGAAGTGGGGGGATGGGTTAGTAAATTTGCTGATGACGCAAAGGTTGGGGGTGTTGTGGATAGTGTTGTGGGCTGTCAGAGGTTACAGCAGCGCATTGATAGGATGTAAAACTAGGCTGAGAAGTGACAGATGGAGTTCAACTCAGATAAGTGTGAGGTGGTTCATTTTGGTAGGTCAAATATAATGGCAGAATGTAGTATTAATGGTAAGACTCTTGGCAATGTGGAGGATCAGAGGGATTTTGGGGTCCGAGTCCACAGGACATATAAAGCTGCTACGCAGGTTGACTCTATGGTTAGGAGGGCATACGTTATATTGGCCTTCATCAATCATGGGATTGCGTTTAAGAGCCCAGAGGTAATGTTGCAGCTATATAGGACCCTGCTGAGACCCCACTTGGAGTACTGTGCTCAATTCTGGTCTCCTCACTACAGGAAGGACGTAGAAACCACAGAGAGGATGCAGAGGAGATTTACAAGGATGTTGCCTTGATTGGGGAGCATGCCTTATGAGAATAGGTTGAGTGAACTCGGCCTTTTCTCCTTGGAGCAATGGAGAATGAGATATGACCTGATAGAGGTGTACAAGATAATGAGAGGCATTGATCATGTGGATAGTCAGAGGCTTTTCCCCAGGGCTGAAATGGCTAGCATGAGAGGGCATAGTTTTAAGGTGCTTGGAAGTAGGTATAGAGGAGATGTCGGGGTAAGTTTTTTACTCAGAGAGTGGTGAGTGTTTGGAATAGGCTGCGGGCGGCAGTGGTGGAGGCAGAAACAATAAGATTTTTTAAGAGACTCCTGGATGGGTACATGGAGCTTAGAAAAATAGAGGGTTATGGGTAAAGCCTAGGTAGTTCTAAGGTAGGGACATGTTTGGCACAGCTTTGAGGGCTGAAGGGCCTGTATTGTGCTGTAGGTTTTCTATGTCTCTAAAGCTTCGGAAGACAGGATCAAACTAAGCACATGAGGAATGTAAAAAACTGAGAAAATAATGGAAGACTAGAATTAGGAAAGCCAGGAGGTGTCATGAAAAGTTCTTGGCAAGTAGGATTAAGGTGACACCCAAGGCGTTCTATACATACATCAAGAGTAAAATGATAACTAGGGAGAGGTAGGAGCACCCTAGGATAAAGGGGAGAACATTTGCTTGGATGCAGAGCATGTGAGTTAAGGTCTCAATGAGTACCATGCTTCAGTATTTGGAGGACCAGGAGATCAGTGCTGAGTGTATAAATATGTTAGGGCATTTAGATGTCAAGTGTGAAGTGTTGGGCCTCCTAAAGAGTATTAAGGTAGTTAAGTTCCCAGGGCCTGGTGGGATTTACCACAGATTATTGAAGGAGGCAAGAGACGAGATTGTCGGACCCTTGACCAGTATCTTTGTGTCCTGGTCGTGGAAGACTGCTGAATGGCTAATTTTGTACCTCTGTTGAAGAAGGGAACAAGTGAAAATCCTGAAAACTGTAGACCAGAGAGTCTCATGTCATTTGTAGGGAAATTGCTAGAGAAAATTCTTTGGGATAGGATATATATACACATTTGGAAACCCATGATCTAATTAGGGACAGCCAGCATGGCTTTGCGCATGGCAAGTCGTGCCTTACCAACTTGAATGAATTTTTTGACAAGGTGTGAGAGTCGGGTAGTGGATGTTGTCTACATGGATTTTAGTAAGGTGTTTGACAAAGTCCCGCATGGGAAGCTAATCCAGAAGATTAAGATGCAAGGAATCTGCAGTGAATTGGCTGTTTGGATTCAGAACTGGCTTGCACATAGAAAACAGAGGGTACTGGTTGAAGGGACTTCTTCAAGCTGGAGATCTGTAATTAGTGGAGTTCCACAAGGTTCTGAGTTGGGACCTTCACTGTTTGTAATGTACATACATGACCCGGATGAAAACTGTGATGAGTGGGTTGGTAAACTTGTGGATGATACCAAGATTAGTGGAGTTGTGGATAGTGTAGGTGACTGGTAAAGAATACAACATGATACAGACCATTTGCAGATATGGGCTGAGAATTGGCAGATAGAGTTTAACCCAGATAAAGGTGAGATGTTGCACCTTGGTTGGGCAAATGCAAGGGGACAGTACACTGTTAACGCTAAGGTTCTTAAAAATGTTGCTGAGCAGAGAGATCTTGGGATCCAGTTCATAGCTCCTTGAAAGTGGCTACACAGGTCGATAAGGTTAAGAAGACTTACGGAACGCTTGCTTTTATTAGTGAAGGCATTGAGTTCAAAAGTCAGGAGGTTATGTTGCAACTTTATAAAACTGTGGTTAGGCCACATCTGGAGTATTGCATACACTTCTGGTTACCCAACTATAGGAAGGATGTTGAGTTTTTGGAGAGGGTACAGAAGAGGTTTACCAGGATGCTGCCTAGTTTAGAGGGCATGTGCTGTTACAAGAGACTGGATAAACTTGGGTTGTTTTCTCTGGAGCAACAGAGGCTGAGGGGAGATCTGATAGAGGTTTACAAGATGATGACAGGCAGCGATAGAGAGGACAGAGAGTATCTCTTTCCCTGGGTTGAAATGTCTAATACTGGAGGGTATGCATTGAAGGTGAGATGAGGTAGGTTCAAGGGGGAAGTGAGGAGTAAGTTTTTTAACTCAGAGAGTTGTGGATGCCTGGAATGTACTGCCTGGTATGGTGGTAAAGGCAAATACATTAGAGTAGTGGTCGCCAACCCGTCGATCGCGATCGACTAGACGATCTTTGAGACTTCCCCAGTAGATCCCAAAAAAAAAATCAAAAATAATACACAAATACTATTGAGAGATTGTTTCTGGGTTGTGGGATTTTAGTTCCGTTCTTTCTGCCCAGTGCGCATGCGTGTAGCTCCCCGCACTACACAGTGTAATTCAACATGTACAAACAAGCTGGATGAACTCAGCAGGTCGGGCAGCATCCGTTGAAATGAGCAGTCAACCTGCTGACTGCTGAGTTCATCCAGCTTGTTTGTACGTGTTGATTTGACCACAGCATCTGCAGTGGTACTTTGTGTTTACACAGTGTAATTCAGTGGTCCCCAACCACCGGGCTGCGAGGAAACAATATGAGTCAGCTGCACCTTTTCTCATTCCCTGTCTCGCCCACTGTTGAACTTGAATGCACACGAGATCATCAGTCACCTAAACGCAGTGATACTCTCGCGCCAGGGATCACTGGTTCGCCTCAGGCGGCCAGCGAGAACCGCCGATGCTACTGGCCCGGAGCACGGCCGGCGGGAAGTGCTGTTGCTACCAGCCCAGAGCGCGGACAGATGGATGCCGCCTCTAAACCTGTTCACTACACCAAATGTTCATGGGGAACCCAGTGCTAAAATATTCGCAGGCGATCTAAGTCGGGCTCAGGGTTTCGTAAGTAGCAGAGCAGCTACCGCGCTGTGATCTACTGAAACAAACTTTTGTTGGCTGATAGACCCTACAAGGGGGACTGGCAGGCACCCTGTTGCACTCCTTGCTCTGTTGCTCTGTCCGGACTGGAACCGCCATGGCTCCGGCACGGGGACCTCCAGCCCTGACCTTGTCCTCTTACCCCACCCATGACCATCCGCACCTGGCCAAGGCATCTGGCGGCAGGTGTGCAGAGGCTGTCTAATGAGGCAATTAAGCCCTCAAAACTGCTTCGAGTACCCTGAGTCCAAGCACCCCGCACTTAAAGACAAACCCGCTGAGTTTTCTGAGCGGAAGAAACGTAGGCAAGTGGGACAGAAGCTAAGTGGCGAGAGCTGCTAAAACTACATTGCAGAATAGACTGGGCATAAGGAACCAGCTTCGAGTATCACTATATTCCAGTCGTGTTTAACACCACACCCCCCACCCCCCGTCGGCAGGTCGGCAGGAATATTGTCAATATTAAACCAGTCCGTGGTGCAAAAAAGGGGTGGGTACCCCTGGTGTTTATACATTATTTCTACTTCCAGGTTGTGGGGTTTTACTTCCGGTCTCTTCTGTGCATGCGTGTAACTAATCAATCTGGGAGTCGATCTTGCCTTTGACTATGGCTGAGGTAGGGGATCTTGGGCTTAAAAAGGTTGGTGACCACTACATTAGAGGCTTTTAACAGACATTTAGATAGGCACGTGGATGTAAGGAAAATGGAGAGATATGGACATGGTATCGATAGGAGGGATTAGTGTTTGGGTGTTTTTTGATTTGTTTTTTAGCAGGTTCAGCACAACATAGTGAGTCGAGTAGTCTGTTCCTGTGCTGTACTCTTCTAAGTTCTATGTTCTATAACACAAAAGAAGCTTAACCTAAAATGATGTGTTTTGTTTGCTTCAACCAGGTCTTATTTTTGTATGCCTACAATATTAAGGCGATTACACTGATCAGCATCAAGACCAGCACCTTGACTAACGCTTTCTGTGGTTACAAGTGGGTCTATTTGAAAAGGTATCAAAGATACACTTTGTCAATACGCATTATCTTTATAAACCCTATAAGTGACTTTGTTTCATGACTATCCCTGAAGAAGGACAATTACTTTAAGAGCTGCAATGTTAATTTACACATAATTCTTGGTTCTTGCTCCATACAAATGAAATTTATAATAGTATTTTAAATGGAAGAGAATTGTTAACTTGTTAAATTATTAATTTTATGTACTAGTGCTTTGCTGTGATGTTGAATTGCAGTAATAGTGTTCCTTCAATTTGAATACAGAGACACTGCTGGTCCCCTTTTATTACCTACTGTAATCTGAAGTGGGTAACTTTACTGACATCAGACATGCAGTGATGGACTTACGTTTTAATACCATGTTTATAATTCAGTAACACAGTAGGGATTATTTGTTTAGCTTTTCAGTTGTGTTTTCCTTGTCATGCACCCAGGAACCAAAACCACAAAAAGTAAATTAATGTTTCATAAGTGTGTTTAAAATTAGTAAAAATCTACCATAATTGATACAGAAAGAGCAAATTATATTGCTAAGAATTATATGCGCAAAACTCTGTATCATTCAAACGAAAATGCTACAATTTCTCTGAAATCTCTTTTACACCTAATTACCTCATGGTCTCCTGATAATTGAAACCATCCTCATTCGTTGCCTCTATTAGGTTGGTAAAGCAAACTCTTAAAAATTAAAGTCTCAGTAACTTACATTAGAAGTTCAATATATCTTTCTTTGTGCAGAACTTGAATCAGTACATGAGGAATTGATCTTTTAAATCTGCATTATTTACAGTTCTTTGAATTAGATGATGTTCTTCATCCTTGTTGCATGATCTGACATCAAAGTATCAACCAGCAATTGCCCAGAAATTCATTCAATGCCACAAATTAGTGATTTGAATCTTGCTTCTGAAATTTTGTTCTATTGGTGTCAATGACACAATATTCGGCATTTAGCATTATCCAGAAGTGAACAGGAGAGTAACTAAACACATAATCCCAGAATATGTTGTGTTCAGAAACTGCCCTCTAGAAACTGGATGATCTGCACAATGATGTAAAATCAAGTTCAATTCCTACCACTATCTGTATGGAGTTTGTATGTTCTCTCTACAGCCACGTGGGTTTCCTCTGAGTACTCCTGGTTCCTCCCACGTTTTGAAAGACATGTGGTTGTAGGCATGTGAGTTGTAGGCATGCTATGTTGGTGTCGCAAGCATGGTGACGCTTGTGGGCCACCCCAGCACATCCCCAATGCAAGTGATGCATTTCACTGTATGTGTGACAAATAAATCTAATCTTTCTTTGTTTTCTTTCTCTTGCCTAATATAGCCTTCACTTTCTTTCTTTCTTTTTAAATCTTTTTATTAATTTTCAAATACATTGGCATAACAATAGTAGTACAGAGAGATTGGGATTACATTGTTGGTAAACAGTATATACGAGTATAAGCTATAGATAACACAAATGTACTAAGGCTCCCAAACTCTTAATGTAATTAACGTGATAGAAAAACATATAAACAAAACCCCAAATTAGAAGTTTAAAAAAAATGGAACTAAACTAAACAAAACTAAACTAAACAAAGCTGGGCTATTATATTACATCGGATACAATCAATATGTTGATAACTCCGCTCCTCTATCCAAATATTTAAGGATAATAAAAAGGATTCTGAAAAGGTCAAGTTACAACATATGAAATTGTTGAATAAATGGTCTCCAAATTTCTTCAAATTTAACTGAAGGGTCAAAGTGACAGTTCTGATTTTTTCTAAATTTAAACAAGATATAGTTTGGGAAAACCATTGGAATGTAGGAGGAGGATTAATCTCTTTCCAATTCAGTAAAATGCATCTTCTGGCCATTAATGTAACAAATGCAATCATCTGACGAGCTGAAGAGGATAAATAACTATGTTCCACCATTAGTAAGTCAAAAATTGCAGTAATAGGATGAGGATGTAAATTAATACTCAAAATTGTTGGAATAATATCAAAAATGTCTTTCCAATATTTCTCCAAAAGAGGGCAAGACCAGAACATATGAGTCAAAGAAGCTACTCGGAATGACATCTATCACAGACAGGATTTATATGGGAGTAAAAATGAGCTAGCTTGTCTTTAGACATGTGGGCCTATGCACCACCTTAAATTGTACCAACACATGTTTAGCTCATATAGAGGAGGAGTTAACTAATTGAAGAATTTTCTCCCATTTCTCTGTAGGTAAGGAAAGTTGAAGTTCCTTTTCCCATTCATTCTTGATTTTATCTGATATACCTGGCTGTATTTTCATAATCATGTCATAAATAGTTGCTATTAAACCCTTCTGATAAGGGTTTAAACCTAATTTTTTTTCCATGATATCAGTTGGATATGAATTCGGAATTTGTAAGTATCTAAAAAAATGGTAACTGGGCAAATTATATTTATTAGACAACTGTTCAAAAGACAGTTTATCCAAGAATAAGTCACGAAAACATGTTATACCCTTCGTTTTCCATACCAAAAAGGCTTGATCCATAACCGAGGGTTGAAAAAGAAATTAGATATAATAGGGCTTGATAGAATAAAATTATTCAAGCCAAAACATTTACGAAATTGAAACCATATTCATAGCGTATATTTAATTATTGAATTAACCATCTGTTTATTCAATTTAGAAAGAACAAAGGGAAGTGAAGTCCCTAAAATAGAAACCAATGAAAACCCTTGTACGGATTTACATTCAAGGTTTACCCATTGTGGACTTTGAATTACATCCAAGTCCTGTGTCCAAAATTTAAATATCGAATATTAATTGCCCAGTAATAAAATCTTAGATTCGGCAATGCCAAACCACCATCTCTTTAAATATTTTTTACTTAACCTAGGATTTTTATTCTGTCATATGTATGAAGAAATTTTAGAGTCAACAATATCAAAAAAGGATTTAGAAATAAAGATTGGTAGTGCTTGAAATAAGTATAAAAATTTAGGTAAAATAATCATCTTAATAGCATTGATTTGACCAATCAGTGATAAAGACAATGGGGACCATTTAGTAAGCAATTGTTTAACCTGATCAATTAAAGGTAAAAAATTGACCTTAAATAAATCCTTATGCTTCTCAGTAATTTTAACACCCAAATAGGTAAAATAGTCTGTAACCAATCTGAATGGTAAACATTTATAAATTGGAACCTGCATATTTAATGGGAAGAGTTCACTCTAATTAAGATTCAGTTTGTAGCCAGTAAAGCTACTAAACTGAGCAATCAAAGATATAACTGCAGGAATGGATTTCTCTGGATTGGAAATATATAGTAACAAGTCATCTGCATATAATGATAGCTTATACAGTATGTCCAATTCCCACAGGTAATCCCAAATACATTGGGTGAATCATGAATAGCAATAGCTAAAGGTTCCAAAGCAATATCGAATAATAAAGGGCTAAGAGGACAACCTTGCCTAGTGCCACAAAACAACTGAGAAAAGGGAGATCTTTGATTATTGGTAAATACTGAAGCCTAAGGGGTATGGTATATCAATTTAATCCAAGATATAAATTTTGGACTAAAATTAAATTTCTCAAGTGTACTCAGTAAATATGGCCATTCAACTCTGTTAAACACTTTTTCAGCGTCCAGTGAAATGACACATTCTAGCGTTTTAGTTGTGGGAGTGTAAACCATATTAATTAATCTCCTAATATTAAAAGATGAATAAAATTTTTTAATAAATCCAGTCTGGTCAACAGAGATAATTTGGGGCCAAATGTTCTCCAATCTAGTTGCCAATATTTTAGACAAAATCTTGGAATCCACATTCAGCAAGGATATAGGCCTATATGATGCACATTCAATAGGATCTTTATCTTTTTTAAGAATTAAGGAAATAGAGGCGTAAAAAGATTGTGGTAATTTACCTATGGTTAGTACATCCTTGAAGATTTTACATAACCAAGGAGTAAGTATAGTAGAAAAGGATTTTAAAGATCCTACTGTTACGTATCCCGTAACTGGATCACTTACCAGCAAAGATAGAGAGGTCCGCTGAAGTCTGATGGTACCATTTTTAAACGTTTTTATATATAAAGGGGCACAAAAGTAAGGTTAATACAAACATTCAGATAACATACGTCGTCAATATGCAATCTAAAGCGCAGGTATAGTAATAATCAATAAGAAATAAGCTCTATCGTTGTCTAGGGGTAATATATATATTGTCCGCTGTATATCTAAAAGTCTCTTGCGTTCACTGCAGTTCTACCAGCTGCCGTCTTTTGGGGGGGTCGCGGTGGTGCACTTTTGTTAGAGAGAGAGAGAGATAGAGCTTGAATGAAACAGTTACCCGGCGGGTTTTTTCCAACCTTTAGGAGTTCGATCCGTCGGAGTCTCGTTGGGGGGTGGCCGTTCACTCGTGGCCTCTCCTGTAGCTAAAGCCGTTATTTTGTGGTGAGGTCGCCAATCCCAGGCAAGGAAAAGATGCACACGAACCTCCTCACCGGCTGTCGCTATTAAATGCTGTCACAGGATTTCTAGCGTGTCTTCTGGTGCGTCTGGGGGGCCGTCTTTACAACCCCTCTTTTATCTGAGCTCACGGGGTCTCAGATGTCAATCAGGTTGAGATGATGCAATCTCTCTCCATCTCTCCACCCACGTTGCCCAGAGGGTATACACATAGTACAGTTC
Source organism: Hemitrygon akajei (assembly GCF_048418815.1). Lineage (NCBI taxonomy): Eukaryota > Metazoa > Chordata > Chondrichthyes > Myliobatiformes > Dasyatidae > Hemitrygon > Hemitrygon akajei. The sequence continues at coordinate 41,672,109 of NC_133137.1, read as the reverse complement.
CCAATTCACAAAGGTGTCTCCATGAGACAATGACCACAGTCGCCAGCTTTTGCCTTGCCGTGAAACGAGGGACACCGCACATATCTCTCTCTTCTCTTGGGTCATTGACCCCCTCTTCACTAGGGCTCTTACGATTCCCACAAAGGAGGGGGCTGGGATCATAACACTAATGTGTAACCATCTGGACCAGGTGCTTTACCTGAATTCATCAAAAAATAGCCTCTTCTATTTCTTCTTCCGTAATAGATGCATCTAATGTTAAACATTCATTGGGTGATAATTTTGGAATATTCAATTTCCTTAAAAATTCATACATTATAGTGGGGTCATCAGGAGATTCTGATTGATATAAATAATTATAAAATTCTTGAAAAGATTTGTTTATCTCATCATGATCAACCATCAGAGTGCCATCACATTTACGAATCTTGATAATCTGGTGTTTAACTGAAGCAGTTCTCAATTGATCAACCAGTAATTTACCAGATTTATCACCAATGTATATAAAACTGTCTCCTAGTTTTAATCAATTGATTTTCAGTCAAGGATGTTAATAATAGACTATGCTCCATTTGAAGTTCAACTCTTTTTATAAAGCTCCTTACTAGGAGCAATAGAATATCTCTTATCAATTTCTTTAATCTTGTCAACCAGCATAAGTATTTCATTATTGATTCGTTTTTTCACTCCAGCAGAATATGAAATAATTTGTTCACGAATATATACTTTAAAAGTGTCCCATAATTCCCCACTGGAAATTCCTTCCATAGAGTTTGTTGAAAAGAAAAAATCAATCTGTTCCCTAATAAAATTGACAAAGTCTGAGTCCTGAAGCAGAATAGAATTGAACCGCCATTGTCTAGTAGTAGAAAATGTATCCATTATCTTGATAGATAATTTCAAGGGTGCATGGTCGAAGATGGCAATGGAATCATAGTTACAGTCAATGACAGATGGAATTAAATGAGAATCAATAAAGAAGTAGTCAATTCTAGAATAATTATGATATACATGAGAAAAGAATGAAAACACTTTCATTGGGATCTGAAATTGTTTCATAATGAACAAATGAGGTTGAAGGATCTATAAAAATAGAAACTCCTTTCACTTTAGCCTGAGTGTTCAAATGGTACTATTGACCCTTCCAAAACCTGAAAAAGCACTGATTATCCTCTTTCCTCACATGAGTTTCTTGTGCAAAGATAATATTAGCATTCATTCTATGGAATACTTTTTAAAAAATCCATTTAATCAAATGGTTCAAACCATTTGTATTCCAAGAAACAAAATTAATAATCTTATCCATGTTACTAGTATCTGCCATATAGTACATAAAAGGTTAACCAGAATACAAACTCATGAACCTGGAAGAGGAAAAAAGGTTCAAAGAGGAACCGGAAGTTATAACAATTTGGACTTTTTTTGTAGTTTCCAGTCAGCCCAGTTGGAAAAATCTAAACTAAAATCCCACCCACAAAAGCCTGAAAATAAGCCAAAGAATGGCCTGAATGCAATCTAATACTAAATCTAACCCCATCTCTCCTGAAGGCAGCCCAAAAGATATATGATTTGGAAAAAAAAAATCCATATTCAAAAAAAGATTACCATAAGGAAGAAAAGACTACAATGGGTAGTAAGAAAGTTTAAAAAAGCACTAAAAATGTAGAACATAAAACAGAGTACCATTGTACTAATATTTCAAAATTTAAAAAAAGCGCTGAATCGTATTGTTAGTTATTTTCAAACACAGATGATTGAAAATTACGTATCAAAAATAAAGTATTATGGGAAGAAGAAGGCAGAACAACATCTTGAAAAGAAAAAAAATGAAAAAAACTGAATACTTCTCCGGAAAAACTTCAAAGAGAAAAAAAAGAATTGAACACCAAATCCTTTACTTAATTACTTTCAGAATCAAAAGATTAAAAGTAAAAAGAGCAGAATCACTAAAGGAAAAAGAGAGCATTTAACTAGACATACAAAAATTACCTACACTACAGACCGAAAGCAAAGTCCCTCAAATTATAAAGGTCCAGATCTATAAGCTAATTGTTAGCTTAAAAACAAACCAAGTAAAAACAAATGATGAAAAATACAGTACGTTGATTAGTCCATAACAGAAGAACACTGCTCCTCGAGGAAACTTTGACCTTCACTTGGAGAATTAAACAATCGGCGAGAATTATCAGGGAGGACACTCTCAAACACGTTGGAAACAGCAGAGTTTGTTTAAAACCTTTTCGATGAAACTCTGACATCACAGATTTAAAAGACATCCATTCCCTCCAAACTTCAGGACTAAGATCTTCGATGATGCGAAATTTTAACCTTTGAAACGATCCTTGATATGAGCATAATGGAGACGAATAGCAATTGACCTCAGCTTGGCATCACTGGGAGATTTAGGACGAGGAATGCGATGAGCATGATTGATCACCGGAGGGGAATCCAAAACTTTTGAACCAAACACATCCTTTAGAAATTGAGAAAAGTATTCAATAGGATCGATGTCTTCAGGAAGCCTGATTATTCACAGGCTCTGTCTCCGAGATCGATTTTCCAGGTCGATAACTTTGGATTTATAACGTTCCAACAATTGAGAGGTCGAAGATAGCTTTTGTTCCAAAGTTTCAAGCAGCTCAATCCAGTTCTGAAATTCTTGCTTCTTGTTGCCTTCACTTTCAATTTGATCAACTTAGAACACTGGAAGCATAGGACCAGCATTAGGTCTTGTCTTGTCCCTCCTGCACCAACCACCGCCACTGGGCTATAAATGTGCAGGAGCAGTGTGTGGTTAAGTGCCTTGCTCAAAGACACGCACGCTGCCTCAGCTGAGGCTCGAACTAACGACCTTCAGATCTCTAGCCCAAAGCCCTAACACTTGGCCACGCTCCAACTTAGCCCTACAGTTAGTTCTGTCATGTAAAGTACTCATCATTGATCTCCACCTGCCTAATCCTCTCATGCCTTTGTATCTTTACTTCACAAAAACTTTCATTCTCAGCATTAACATTACTAATTTATCCTGCAGTATGCAATAAGTCCAGTTCCATTGCTGTTGTGCAACTCACTGATGGGATGGACTTAATATCCAGCAGTGTCTCGCAATCATAAAAAAGACAGAGGATGAACAATTACACCTTTGGTTGAACCCAGAGAGGCCACTGCATCTGAGTATACTGCTGTCATATCGGAAGATCTAGAGTCCAATGACAGTGGAATAAAAGCTGTTGTTGAGCCTGGTGGTGTGTTCCTTCAGGCTTTTGTATGGTCTCCCAATAGGAGAGTGGAGAAGAGAGAATGTCTGGGGCGGGTGAAGTCTTTGATTAAGTGTTTTACTGAGGCAGTGATAAATACAGACAGATGTGTTGATCTGTGTATACAACTCTAGTTTCTTGCAGTCATTTGCAGAGCAGTTGCCATACCAAGATGTTATGCATCCAGACAGAAGACTTTCTATGATGCCTTGATAAAAATTAGTAAGAATTGATGGGACATACTGAATTTCTTTAGCCTCTGAGGAAGTAGAGGTGTTTGTGAGCTCTCCAGGTAACTCTACCTTTGTTTTGTCCCGAGGCACAGCGTAAATGTAAGAAATTAAGGAAATGTGGCTGACAGCTCCATCTACTCTGTCTGAAGGACAGCCAGTGTCAGAAAGGAGGACAATGTTTCAGATGGAGCACACAAAAGTGATGAATTTTCCAGGTTCTGTATGGGTGCTGGAAGTGGCAACTTCATTATGTTTGCTACCAATTGTTAACCTGCTATCATATTTACATCGTCCATCTCTAACACCCCGCTTCTGTTTCTGGATATTTATCTCCATCTCAGGATACAAACTATTCGCTAACATATTTTATGAGCCCACAACCCCTCCACTGCCAGTGAGGCACAATAGAAACTAGAAAACAACATCTGATTTTTCATTCAAACACTTTGCAACCTCCTGGAATGAAAACTGAACTTTCCAGCTTCAGGTAAACTGATCTCTCATTGTTTCCCATAATCGTATTGAGGTTCCTTTCTTTCTTTTCTTCAAGTTATCTCACCAACACACTGTCCTAAACACGCTCGATGTGGTGTTTCATCTTGCACCTTGATCTCGCCCCCACTGCAGCTCCTGCTTTTGTAAACTGTAACTCTTCCACTCTCCTGCCATCCTTCAGGAAAAGTCAGCAACATTAACGGGTTTCTGTTTCCACAGGTGCCACCCCTGATTGGCTAAGTTCATCTCACATTTCTATTTCTGTTTCATTCTTCTTTCCAAAACTTATATCCAGGCCAGATATGAGTGAGTATATAGATGGATTGAATAGGAGAGATTAGTGGTGAATGGATGAACATGAAGCAAGTGTAACCAGATAAGAGGCAGAGGCTTCGTGGAAGTAGAAAATATAATGGAAATGCAAAAATACGAGTTCAAAAAACTGGTTATGGACATCCCAGAGATTGCCACTTCCTAAATTTAGCAAGTGAAATATGGCAAGTGCTGGGCATTTGGAATTCGCCATTAATAGGCCTGCCAAGCTGGGGACAGTAAAAGTGGATTTCTTGGGACAGCTGGAGAAATATTTTCAATTATGTCTGGAAAATGGAGTGACTCCAAAGCACTGGTATCACCTCAAAAGTTCAAGCAGTTGTATTTTATAAATATATCATTAATAGGGATCAGTGAACTTCCCAAAGTAATTTTTATTGAAACAAATATTATTGCTGCAATTTTTGCTAATATTGGAACGTCACTGCCAATCAGCAATTTTTTTTTTTGTGAGGCCCTTCCAACCTCATTTGCTCACTCTGCAGTGAAGTAGTAGGAGTTGGAAATGGGACAGAAAGATGAGTAGACAGTTCAGGTTTCCACAGGTGTGAATTTCTGTATGTTTGGAAACTAAACTTTAATATTTTTTCATTCCTTCAGACTAGTTATGCTGCACAAGAAGCTCTCTGCATTAAGGTCAAAGGCTGATATGTACTTGCAACCCGAACTTAAAACTCCTTTGATGCAGTTTGGCATTCACAGGCTGGGGCAAAGGTATACTCAAACAGAGTCTGGACTCAATATTAGAAAACTACCAACACAGATAGAAGTAAGTTGAAATAGAAATGTTTATAACATTTCTTTTTCATAATTTGTATCAGCTTTATTTTTCAAATGAAAATTTTTGGAAACACTTGTTGCCATTAAAGTAATACTCACATATTCTGAAATTATAACTATTGTGTTCTTTGTAATATCAAGTGTTAGCCTTCCATGAAAGGTATGAATGAAGTACAGTGGTCTGCATTGAAAATGTATGGATATATCTTATCAATAATACTGGATATGGGTACAAATAGAACTATCACCTGCCAAACAAATACAAGCAAAGAACTTCCTTCTTCTCCTCTTCTAAGACATAGCACCATGGCAAAATATTTAGCTCTGGCAGATAAATGGAGCCTAAACTTAAATAAACACATTGAGCAGGGCAAAGTACAGTTACAGCTCATAGAAACATAGAAAACCTACAGCACAATACAGGCCCTTCAGCCCACAAAGTTGTGCCGAACATGTCCCTACCTCAGAAATTACTAGGCTTACCAATAACCCACTATTTTTCTAAGCTCCATGTACCTATCCAAAAGTCTCTCAAAAGACCCTATCATATCTAACTCCACCACCATGGCCGGCAGCCCATTCCACTTACTCACCACTCTCTGAGTCAAAAACTTACCCCTCACATCTCCTCTGTACCTACTCCCAAGCACTTGAACCTGTGTCCTCTTGTGGCAACCATTTCAGCCCTGGGAAAAAGTCTCTGACTATCCACACGATCGATGCCTCTCCTCCGCTATACACCTCTATCAGGTCGTCTTTCATCCTCCGTCGCTCCAAGGAGAAAAGGCCGAGTTCACTCAACCTATTCTCATAAGGCATGCTCCCCAATCAAGGCAACATCATTGTAGATCTCCTCTGTACCCTTTTTATGGCTTCCACATCCTTCCCGCAGTGAGGTGACCAGAACTGAGCACAGTACTCCAAGTGGGGTCTGACCAGAGTCCTATAGAGCTGCGACATTACTTCTCGGCTCCTAAATTCAATTCCACAATTGATGAAGGCCAATACACCATATGCCTTCTTAACCACAGAGTCAACCTGTGCAGCTGCTTTGAGCGTCCTATGGATTCGGACCCCAAGATCCCTCTGATCCTCCACACTGCCAAGAGTCTTACTATTAATACTATATTCTGCCATCATATTTGACCTACTGAAATGAACCACTTCACACTTATCTGGGTTGAACTCCATCTGCCACTTCTCAGTCCAGTTTTGTATCCTATCAATGTCCCACTGTAACCTCTGACAGCCCTCCACACTATCCACAACACCCCCAACCTTTGTGTCATCAGCAAACTTACTAACCCATCCCTCCACTTTCTCATCCAGGTCATTTATAAAAATCACAAAGAGTAGGGGTCCCAGAACAGATCCCTGAGGCACTCCACTGGTGACTGGCCTCCATGCAGAATATGACCTGTCTACAACCACTCTTTGCCTTCTGTGGGAAGCCAGTTCTGGATCCACAAAGCAATGTCCCCTTGGATCCCATGCCTCCTTACTTTCTCAATAAGCCTTGGGTACCTTATCAAATGCCTTGCTGAAATCCATATACACTACATCTACTGCTCTTCCTTCATCAATGTGTTTAGTCACATCCTCAAAAAATTCAATCTGGCTCGTAAAGCACAACCTGCCCTTGACAAAGCCATGCTGGCTATTCCTAATCGTATTAATGCTCTCCAAATGTTCATAAATCCTGCTTCTCAGGATTTTCTCCATCAACTTACCAACCACTGAGGTAAGACTTACTGGTCTATAATTTCCTGGGCTATCTCTACTCCCTTTCTTGAATAAAGGAACAACATTCGCAACCCTCCAATCCTCTGGAACCTCTCCCGACCTCGATGATGCAAAGATCATCGCCAGAGGCTCAGCAATCTCCTCCCTCACCTCTCACAGTAGATTGGGGTACATCTCCTCTGGTCCCGGCGACTTATCCAACTTGATGCTTTCTGAAAGCTCCAGCACATCCTATTGTCGTATCTTCGGGCAGCGCTTTACAAAATGTGAAATCCGCTCCCTCATCTCTGTGTTCTGCCTCTCCACATCTCTGCCAATCTCTGTTGAATTTTTGACCTCTTCTTGGCTGTCCTCTCTTGCCTCTCAAATTCTTCTTCCTCATTTTCTTCCTGTACTCCACTGATCACACACCCACGGACCTCCTTTGTTTAAATATTAGCCTTCCTCCTACAAATTCAAGTCTTCTGATCAACGGTGAACTTCCTTCTCCTGTCAGCACCATCAGGGTGTCAGCTGACCCACAACCTGGTCTCTCTTCATCGTTCTGCACTTGTTCTTCACCACCAACTGCTTGATCCTCATTTTCACATCTCACTTTCTCTTCTCTGACAATTACATTGTCTTTGTTTTCATTTTCCACTTTCTTCTCTGGAACCATTCCTTCTTTGTGGCTTCCATTTATCATGTTCTTATCCCAGGTATCCTCATTTTCACCCACTTGGGTTATTGTTGGGCTGGCCACCTCTGGAAGAAAATTCCTGAGAGCTGGATCAGGACCTGGCTTTCCATCTGGCTGTTCCTGAGGACTAATTCCTTCGTCCCTTTCTTCCATATTATCAGCCCCAATATTCTGGCTCCCCGTTTCTGTATTCAGATTCCCAGTGCTGAATAATCTGCCTGGAAATCCAGATTACTCTCATCTGGACACAGATTACCCATTTTATGTTCTGACTCTCTAAACTCTGGATCTGAGCTTCCAGCCTCCAGCTCCGTCTCGATTATGACTACTAGACCAGAGCATCTCCAGCTTTCAAGCTCCATTCACTCAACACTGGGCACCATTTCCCAAACTTCCTGCTGGGCCGTGTCTGCTCCTAGTTCAGCTACACCTGCCAGGGGGTCCTTCGTGGCATTCTTCCTGCAGGCCCACAGGCTGAAGGCAACTGCAGCCCCAACAGCCAACAAGCCGAGGAGTAGCAGTGCAGAGAGTTTACAGCAGTTCATTAGGATGTTCCAAGGGAAAACAGTCAAATTTCAAACAATACTGTCAACACAAAGTAAGAAGGTACTCCCCTCTCGACAGAGAGGAGCACAGATCTTGGACTGTGTCAGTGGACATTTCCTGTCTGGCAGTTATCAAAATATTTAACAGTCCCCAAGAAAAAGAAGCTGCATTGATGACATCACAATCTGCCACATTATTATCTTGTATGTGACGACAAGAAAATGCAAGATTGTTGTGGAAACAGCTCAGATCGTCATAGAAACCAGCCCCTCCCCCGTACCATAAGATGTTCTGATGACATCACAATCTACCTTATTATGATTGTGCACTTTATTGTTTACCTGCACTGCACTCTCTCTATGGCTGCTACATTTTATCCTGCCTTCTGTTATTGTTTTACCTTCTTGTACCTCAAAACACATCTGTATGAACAGAATGCAAGAGAAGCTTTTCACTGGATCTCGGTACATGAGGTGTCAGAAACGTGCCACGCTCCCGAATAATGGCTTCAAGACAAATTCAAGGAAACAAAGTTTATTAACAGTTCTGCAGAGCTGGGCCCCCTCAGAGAAGGGAACGCTGAACCTTACAGGGCAGCAGGTTTTATCCTTCTTCCTTACCACCCTCCTCCCTGACTCGGGAGGTACACAGTGTTTTCCCATTCCATATTTGGAGTTGTTTTTTTACACGTTTCTGTAAAACAATAGTCCATATCTAAGGACTTCAATGATTCCACAAACAGTTAATTTTGTCAAGGCTTCTGCATTCATAATTAGATCACACTTGTTTACAGACTTTAACCCAGACATAATTAAATCACATTTGTCCTTTGACTTTAACCCGGACCTGTCAGAAACGCACATCTTAATTTTGAATCTTACATGAGGCAATATTAAACCAATCCCAATCCCAATACCAAATACTGGAAATAAAGAAAAGCCTGAGGCCTGTTGCAGGAAAGGTAGGTGTCCATTTTAATGCAGATTTGGTTATTTTGTGCCCAATGTCCCCATCACTTCCTGTGTGCAGCCTCACCCCACACTCTCTCGACCATGAAACTGAGCCTGAGACAGTGCCGATATTTGAAGACCCTGTATTACTGGAGACACAAGAGAGAGCAGATTGGGGTCATAGTGTTATCCCACACACAAACAAGCCCTCAGATCCAAATGGTCCATGCAGACCTAGATGCCCACCAAAGTTCATCCCATTTGCCTGCATTCGGACCACATCCCTCTAATCCTTTTCAAACCAAGTTCCTGTCCAAGTGTCTTTAAATGTGATGGTACACACCTCCACCACTTCCTCGGGCAGCTTGATTGAAATAGAAACATAGAAAACCTACAGCACAATACAGGCCCTTCGGCCCACAAAGCTGTGCCAAACATGTCCTTACCTTAGAACTACCTCGGCTTACCCATAGCCCTCTATTGTTCCAAGCCCCATGTACCTGTCCAGGAGTCTCTTAAAAGACCCTATCATTTCCGCCACCACTGCTGCTGGCAGGCCATTAGACACACTCACCACTCTCGATAAAAAACTTACCCCTGACATCTCCCCTCTACCTACTTCCAAGTGCCTTAAAACTGTGCCCACTCATGGTAGCCATTTCAGCCCTGGGAAAAATCTTCCGACTATCCACACAATCAATGCCTCTCATCATCTTATACACCTCTATCAGGTCGTCTCTCATCCTCCATCGCTCCAAGGAGAAAAGGCCAAGTTCATTCAACCTATTCTCATAAGGTATGCTCCCCAATCTAGGCAACATCCTTGTAAATCTCCTCTGCACCCTTTCCATAGTTCCCACACCCTTCCTGTAGTGAGGCGACCAGAACTAAGTACAGTACTCCAAGTGGGGTCTGAGCAGGGTCCTATATAGAAACATAGAAAACCTACAGCACAGTACAGGCCCTTCGGCCCAAACAGTTGTGCCGAACATGTCCCTACCTTAGAAATTACTAGGCTTACCTATAGCCCTCTATTGTACTAAGCTCCATATACCTATCTAAAAGTCTCTTAAAAAACTCTATTGTATCCACCTCCACCACCGTTGCCGGCAGCCTGTTCCATGCACTCACCACTCTCTGAGTAAAAAACTTACCCTTGACATCTCTTCTATACCTACCCCCAGCACCTTAAACCTCTGTCCTCTTGTGGCAACCATTTCGGCTCCGGGAAAAAGCTTTCCACACAATCAATGCCTCTCCTCCGCTATATACCTCTATCAGGTCACCTTTCATCCTCCGTCACTCCAAGGAGAAAATGCCGAGTTCACTCAACCTCTTCTCATAAGGCATGCTCCCCAATCTAGGCAATATCCTTGTAAATCTCCTCTGCACCCTTTCTATGGCTTCCACATCCTTCCTGTAGTGAGGTGACCAGAACTGAGCACAGTACTCTAAGTGGGGTCTGACCAGAGTCCTGTAGAGCTGCAACATTATCTCTCAGCTCCTAAATTCAATTCCACAATTGATGAAGGCCAATACACTGTACGCCTTCTTAACCACAGAGTCAACCTGCGAAGCAGCTTTGAGTTTTCTATGGACTCGGACCCCAGGATCCCTCTGATCCTCCACCCTGCCAAGAGTCTTACCATTAATACTACATTCTGCCATCATATTTGACCTACCAAAATGAACCACCTCACACCTATCTGGGTTGAACTCCATCTGCCACTTCTCAGCCCAGTTTTGCATCCTATCGATGTCCCACTGTAACCTTTGACAGCCCTCCACACTATCCACAACACCCCCAAACTTTGTCATCAGCAAATTTACTAAACCATCCCTCCACTTCCTCATCCAGATCATTTATAAAAATCACAAAGAGTAGGGGTCCCAGAACAGATCCCTGAGGCACACCACTGGTCACCAGCCTGCATGCAGAATATGACCCATCCACCATCATGCTCTGCCTTCTGTGGGCAAGCCAGTTCTGGATCCACAAAGCAAGGTCTCCTTGGATCCAGTGCCTCCTTACTTTCTCAATAAGCCTTGCATGGGGTACCTTATCAAATGCCTTGCTAAAATCCATATGCACTACATCTACAGCTCTACCTTCATCAAAAAATGCAATCAGACTCATAAGGCATGGCCTGTCTTTGACAAAGCCATGTTGACCTATCCTAATCATATTATGCCTCTCCAAATGTTCATAAATCCTGTCACTCAGGATCTTCTCCATCATCTACCAAATACTGAGGTAAGACTCACTGGTCTATAATTTCCTGGGCTATCTCTACTCCCTTTCTTGAATAAGGGAACAATATCCGCAACCCTCCAATCTTCCGGAACCTCTCCTGTCCCCATTAATGATGCGAAGATCATTGCCAGAAGCTCAGCAATCTCCTCCCTTGCAGTATCTTGGGGTACATATCGTCCAGTCCCGGTGACTTATCCAACTTGATGCTTTCCAAAAGCTCCAGCACATCCTCTTTCTTAATATCTACATGCTCAAGCTTTTCAGTCTGCTGCAAGTCATCCCTACAATCACCAAGATCCTTTTCCGTAGTGAATACTGAAGCAAAGTGTTCATTGAGTACCTCTGCTATCTCCTCCAGTTCAATACACACTTTCCACTGTCCCACTTGATTAGTGCTATTTTCTCTCATGCCTTATCCTCTTGTTCTTCATATACTTGTAGAATGCTTTGGTGTTTTCCTTAATCCTCTCTGCCAAAGCCTTCTCATGGCCCCTTCTGGCTCCTCTAATTTCATTCTTAAGCTCATTCCTGCTAGCCTTACAATCTTCTAGATCTCTATCATAACCAAGTTTTTTGAACCTTTCATAAGGTCTTCTTTTCTTCGTGACTAGATTTACAACAACCTTAATACACCTTGGTTCCTGTACCCTACCATCGTTTCCCTGTCTCATTGGAATGTACCTATGCAGAACCCTATGCAAATATCCCCTGAACTTTTGCCACATTTCTTCTGAACATTTCCCTGAGAATATGTTTCCAATTTATACTTCCAAGTTCCTGCTTGATAGCCTCATATTTCCCCTTACTCCAGTTAAACAAGTTTCTCTAACTTGTCTGTTCCTAGCCCTCTCCAGTGCTATGGTAATTGTGAATGGTAAACGTGAAATGAATGAGTTTATTTCCAATAACCATTCCATGCGTGTCTTTCTTCTCTTAACTGCTTGAGTGGTCTCAGTGGTCATTTTATTGTCGGTTTTTGTAAATGAAACTGCAGAGGTGTTTTATGTTTGAGGAAACTGCAACTTCTCCTTTCTTGTCAACCAAACACAGGACATACATCATGTCATTATGTCATCACGTCAGATCAGCCTCTTATCATGAACCCCAACTCAATGTGGGTGGTTGTGAATTATGCCTATGTTGCACCCCTTACATTATCCTACACAGTCCCCCCACCAGAATTCACCAGAATCAGCATTGTGAGCCTGTCTAGTTTCCCCTCCTATCTATGATAAATGTCTTTTCTCCCCATTCCAAAACACAGAACAGGCTGTGGATCGTAAATGGGTCCAAGGGGATATTGGTGTGTATCCTGGTGGAGAAAAATGAACAAGATGGAGTGTAGGTCAACAGGAACCCAAGAATGTTGTATTTCACAATGGGTGGTAGGAATAATGCAAAGGGATTGAATTTACTGAGGAGGGTGGAACAAGGCTGAGAGGCCGACCAGGCGGTCGTGGCATCACATGAAATCACCTGACCCTCATAACAACTGCCCAGAAACCAACTCAGCTACAGACAACTGCAGGTCCTCCTTTGGACCCATGAACCCCAGCAACACCCATGGGTGATGATCATACTATTACTCATCCATCAGGGAAGCCCTCTAGCAGCCTTAAAGGAGCAGTGAAACCACTCACATTGGATATCACATTATGCTGTGATGGAGCCTAACACCAGGGGTCTGGTGTAGATTGGGGACCACAGTCAGAGGATATATCAGATGGGGTGCCAAACAGAGCAACCAAGGCACTAATGAAAGCCCGAGCCATGTCTGTAAATTGAATTGAATTGATTTTATTACTTCCATACTTCAAATACAGGAGTAAAAATCTTTATGTTACATCTCCGTTCCAATGTGCAATTATAGTAATTACAGGTCAGTCAATATAACATAGAAATACGACATCAATTCATCAGTCTGATGGCCTGGTGGAAGAAGCTGTCCCGGAGCCTGTTGGTCCAGGCTTTTAGGCTGCGGTACCGTTTCCTGGATGGTAGCAACTGGAACTGTTTCTGGTTGGTGTGACTCATGTCCCCAATGATCTTTTGGGACCGTTTTACACACCTGTCTTTGTAAATGTCCTGAGTCGTGGGAAGTTCACATCTAGAGATGTGCTGGGTTGTCCGCACCACTCTCTGCAGAGTCCTGCAATTGAGGGAAGTACAGTCCCATACCAGGCAATAATGCAGCCAGTCAGGATGCTCTCGATCGTGTCCCTGTAGAAAGTTTTTGGAATTTTGGGGGGGAGGGCATACCAAACCTCTCCAATTGTCTTTTTTCACCATACAGCTGGTACGTACAGACCACGTTAGATCCTCTTGTTTATGCCGAGGAATTTAAAGCTGTTCACCCTCTCAACCCCAGATCCATTGATGTCTATCGGGATTAGCCTGTCTCTATTCCTCCTTTGTTTTTGCAACGTTGAGGGAGAGGTTGTTTTCTTGACACCACTGTGTAGGGTGATGATATTCCTCTCTGTAGGTTGCCTCATTATTATTTGAGATCGGGCCAATCAGTATAGTGTCATCAGCAAATTTAATTAGCAGATTAGAGCTGTGGGTGGCGACACAGTCATGGGTATAAAAAGAGTAAAGGAGGGTGGCCATCATCGTTGTGAGAGGAATGACCTCTGGCCACCTGGTGGTACATTTCTTCATGGTAGGGAGGTGTGTGAAACCATGCGAGGGTGAAGAGGACCATCTAGCTCTACATTAAAATGGCCAGGGGTCTCAAAAGGTACCAGTGAGGCCCAAACATGATGGTTAACTTTCACCATTGGTACTCAACCACACACGTCCTTTCTAAGCCTGTGCCACACTAACTTGAGTGCAGCCAGTTTCTGTGAGGCGTCCTGGCCCAGAGGCTGTGAATGGAGTCAATAACAGTACACTTCCAGTTTGTGGGCATTATGTGGCATGGGCCATCACACAGGAGAGAAACCACAACTTCCCCAAAGTCAATATCTGCCAACTGCAGGCCCATGACTGCTGTTTGGTAAGCCTGGGCTTCAGGGTCTCTCACTTGATCTGATGCCATGCTGGCATAGTCAACCCCAATGTGGATGGCCTCAATGGCTGGCTGGGAGATGCAACCAGACACAGCATTATTGTTCCCCTGAATGTGTTGTATGTCAGGTGTGAACTCTGATATGGAAGCCAGGTGGTATTGCTGCATGCAGACCAAGTGTCTGATATTTTGGCCATCGCATGCATGAGGGGTTTGTGGTCAACAAACACTGTGAAATGGCAGCCCTCTAGAAGAAAATGAAAATGGCAGACAGCCAGTGTGGCAATGCAGGCCATGCAGCCACTGGCAACTGTGTGGCGATGAGAGGGAAGAGGTGGCTGCGTATCGCAGTGGGGAGAACAGAGTACGAGGTATGGCTAGCCAATATCTGGGATTCGTGCATCATTGGCCTGGACCTTCCATCCTGCTGAGGAGGCCCATGTGGATGAGCTGGGGATCACACTCCTCAGTACCCGACCGTTCATGGTGTGAGACCTATGCTGCTTGGTCCTACTGAAGTGCAAAACCTCACAAAAACCTATCTACCTTAAAATCTCTGCACTTGCTTCCTGTCAGGTCTGAGGGAATACCTTGTCAGCACCTAGGGATTTATCCCCCTGACTTGTCTCAGGGTAGCAAACACCTCTTCCTCTGTAATCTGTATAGGGTCCATGAGTTGATGCTGCTTCGCCTCACTTCTACAGACTTTGTATCAGCCTCCCGAGGAAATACAGATGCACAGAATTCATTTCAGATCTTCCGCATCTGCTTTGGCTCCACACATGGATAACCATTCTGGTCTTCCAGAGAACCAATTTTGCCCCTTGCAATCCTTTTGCCCTTCACTTATCTGTAGAATTCCTTAGGATTTTCCTTCACCTTGTATGCTAGAGGATCTTCATGCCTTCTTTTAGCCTTCCTGATTTCTTTCTGAAGTGTTCCCTTTCATTTCTTGTGCACCATAAGCACTTTGTTTGACTGTCAGGCACCCCCTTTTTCAATCTTAACCAGGGCCTCAATGTCCCTTGAAAATCAAGGTTCCCTACCCCGCTTGTTTTTACCTTTTATTCTGACAGGCACATACAAGCTTTGTACTCTCAAAATGTCATTTTTGAAGGCCTCATTTAGAAGAATTCACCAAGTAAGCCAAAAGATTAGTTTATCAGGAACTCGGTTAAATACAGAAGATATACAGCTTGATCAACATATCTGGCAAGCAACTATTGTCAAGTCAAGTGAAGTCACTTTTATTGTCATTTCGACCATAACTGCTGGTACAGTACATAGTAAAAATGAGACGTTTTTTCAGGACCATGGTGTTTCATGACACAGTACAAAAACTAGACTGAAATACATAAACAACAACACAGAAAAAAAACTACACTAGACTGCAGACCTGCCCAGGACTGCATAAAGTGCACAAAACAGTGCAGGCATTACAATAAATAATAAACAAGACAATAGGGCAGTAAGGTGTCAGTCCAGGCTCTGGGTATTGAGGAGTCTGATAGCTTGGGGGAAGAAACTGTTACATAGTCTGGTCGTGAGATCCTGAATGCTTCGGTGCCTTTTCTCAGATGGTAGGAGGGAGAAGAGTTTGTATGAGGGGTGTGTGGGGTCCTTCATAATGCTGTTTGCTTTGCGGATGCAGTGTGTAGTGTAAATGTCCGTAATGGTGGGAAGAGAGACCCCAATGATCTTCGCAGCTGACCTCACTATCCGCTGCAGGGTCTTGCGATCTGCGACGGTGCAATTTCTGAACCAGCCAGTGATGCAGCTGCTCAGGATACTCTCAATACAACCCCTGTAGAATATGATGAGAATGGGGGGTGGGAGATGGACTTTCCTCAGCCTTCGCAAAAAGTAGAGACGCTGCTGGGCTTTCTTTGCTATGGAGCTGGTGTTGAGGGAACAGATGAGATTCTCCACCAGGTGAACACCAAGAAATTTGGTGCTCTTAACGATTTCTACCAAGGAGCCGTCGATGTTCAGCTGGGAGTGGTCGCTCCATGCCCTCCTGAAGTCAACAACCATCTCTTTTGTTTTGTTCAAAATTGTCTCTGCCACTCTGTGTTTAGGTTAGGCATCCTCTACATTTCCTGACAGGTATCGTGACCCAGCAGAGTTTGCTTGCCTAAAGGATGTTGTCCTTCGACATGATCACACAATCCGGAAGCAGCAGGAAACCATTGACCAGTGGCTTGCCACTCTCAACCAATTCACCGTCTTGATACAGCAACAACACACCAGTCAACTTCCTCTCTTTGGAATCTTGGATTCTGGAAACAAACTCTTGGATGGATCCCCCAACTCAATGCCCAACATCCTGTCCCATTGTGTCCAACACTTCAAGTTCTATATGTTACAGACCATCCCAAGAATGCCTTCGTCATTTCTCTCTCGACTGGGCAAGCTATGACTTGGACCGCCACTAATGCGGACAATAAAACCACCATTTGCAATAAATGAGGAACTCATTGCTGAAATATGTTGGGTTTTTGATGATCTGGGAAGTGGAAGGGGGGCAGCGGATGGAGTCAGGGCTCACGCTCAGTCCTGGATGATACTGTAGAATTCAGGACCCTCTCAGCAGAATGTGGCTGGAATGCAGGAGTGCTGCTGGCCCATTACCATCGCCACCTCTTGGAGTGCTTGAAAGGTGAGCTGTCTACCCAGGAGGTGCCCACCAACCTTGAAAGCCTCATCACTCTAGCCCTCCAAATTGACAAGTGTCTCATATAACGATCCTCCAGATCATCAGTTGGATCCCCAGTTCTATTTCAGGTTGCAGGACCCTCATCATCAACATTGATCACCATGGACTCAACAAAATCACCATTAAGAACTGCTACCCTCTCTCCTTGATAGATCGTGCATTCAGAACACTCCGCAGAGACCAGATCTTCACCAAACTGGTTGTACAGAACGTACACAACTTGATCCGCATCTGCCAGGGGCTGAGTGGAAGACAGCATACGTTTCACTCACTGGCCACTATGAATACTTGGTGACGCCTGTCAGATTTTCCAACAGTCCAGATGTTTTCCAAGTCTTAATTAACAAGATCATCTGAGACATGCTACACAGATATGTGTTTGTGTACATCAAAGACATCCTCATCTTCTACAAGGACCCCAAGAGATCATCTGGCATGTCTGATTAGTCTTCCAGTGTCTCCTTGCACTGCAAGTTAGAAAAATGCCCCTTCCACACCCCAGTCATTTCCTTCCTGGGTTAAGTCCTTTCACCCCAAGGTGCAACCATGAACCGTCATTGGATGGCCCCAAATGTGCTCCTTTAAACAGTTACAGCACTTTCTGGACTTCTTCACCATTTTATCTGAAACTACAGCCAAACTGCTGCTCCTCTCTCCTCCCTCACCAAGTCATGGACTATATTTTTGAGCAGCTCAAGAGATGCTTCACCACTTCTTCCTTTTGTGGTAGAGGTGGACACATCTGACATGATACCAGGGCCATCCTCTCCCACCAAGGTCTAGACACACTTGTGCCTTCCTCTTACCCAAGTTCAACTCTACACTGTTCTATTATTGAATAGGAGACAGAAAATTACTCGCCATCAAATGCACCTTGAAAGAATAGAAACATTGGCTGATGGGCAACACCAAGCCTCTCCTCATCTGGACTGACCACCAGAACCTCATGTCCATACAACAGACCACATCAAGTCCACCCACATCAGGTTCGCTGAGCCCTCTTCTTTGAGCAATTCAACTTTACCATCTCCTACCAACCTGGCTCCAAGAACACTAAGGCAGATGCCCTATCATGACAGATGGATGAGATCATACTATCATTCCATGCTTCCAGACCCTTGCCCCGATCGTCTGGGACCTTGAGAATCAGATCTGTCAGGCCCTATAGCATGAGCCTACTCTAGCTGATACACCAGACAACTGCATATATGTGCCGGTGACCATGCGCTGAAGCACTTCAGTGGGCCCACTCCTCAAACAACCACTGGATTTTCTGCGACACTATTTCTGGTGGCCCACCATGATTGCAGATGCACGTCAGTTCGTCGCAGCCTGCCCTCAACGTGTCCAGTCCACTTCCTCCAACCAGAGGCTCCTGCGCTCCTGTGGCTCCTGTCAGTCCCTCAACGTCACACATCATTATGACTTTTATCACAGATTTGCCACCTTCCAATGGAGCCACTGTGATCATGAGAATTGTGAACTGGTTCTCCAAATTTGTCCACATCATTGCTCTCCCCAAATTTGGGTCAGCCACTGAGATGGAGGACCAACATATGGTTCCCCAACATATACAGTAGTTCACCTCCACAGCCTCTCTCTGGATATTATGTTGGCCCACAATTCATCTCCCATCTCTTGGAAACCTTCTGTTCCCTCCTCTGCATCTCAGTGAGTTTGTCTTATGGCCATTATCTACAGACCAATGGACAATCAGTAAGAAGTTTTTGCAATGTTTTGCTGCCTCTAATGCTTCCACAAAGAAGTATCTGCTCTGGACCAAGTTGTCCCACAACCTACACACCTCTCTGGCATGTCACCCTTTGAAGTGCTTCATGTCTACCAAACCCCGTTGTTCCCCATGGTGGAGGTCCCATCCAGGAGTGCCTTGATTTGCTGCTGCCGGAATGCTTGTCCTAGTTGCCAACTGTGCCTACTGCTGCCAGGCTAACTGCCATCAGCACCCAGCAAAACTACTCTAGCCTGTGGACCGTGTCTGGTCCACCCAAGATATGCCCCTGTGCACAAACTCCCACAAGCTCTCACCCTAGTTCATTGGTCCCTTTAAGATTAGCCATTACAACAATCCAGTCACATACAGTCTCCATCTGCCTCCATCCCTCAGGATCAACTTACTTTCCACTTGTCCTGCCTCAAGCCCATTGTCTTCAGACCACTCAACCCACCCAAACCTGCACTTCTGGAAATCAGGATGGTGGTAGGTGGATTCATGTCATCATGGACAGGGTGTGTAGTATATAGTCCACTGGGAAGGGTATGGGCAGGGAGGAGAGAGCTTGGGTGTTGTCCAGTTATTACCTTGGATCCATCGCTAATCAAGGTGTTCCAAAGGACCCATCAAGATCATTCTAGGCTGTCGGGGGATGGCCGGGGGAGGGGAAGGGGGAGTCTTATCATTATCAACCAGTTACTCCTAACCTTCAGTTAGCTTGTTGCGTTATCTGTTCTCTCTTGTTTTGTGGTCCCACAAGGCTTGTTATTTTGCAGTTTATTATTAAAACTATTGCTCACTGCTAAATTGTCCCTGTTGCTTGGCATTTGGATCAAGCCTCCTCTACAATTCCTGGCACAGGCAACAGCAGTAATGTTGCATTTCACCAAGGAGGATCTGAGCCTTGACTCATTTCCTCTAATTGCCCAGCAAACTTTTCCCATTTCTGAGTTCAGAACAAAGTGTTTGCTTTGGGAACTGATGCCTACATGCATAACGAGCTAACTGGGTCTAACTAGAGCCTGATTGCTGGTGATTTTGGCCTATATTTAGAGACTAATGCTTTCTAATTCCTCAGGCTACTTTAGAGTCTTTTACAGACACAGCATTCCAAACAAAAAACAATGTGGTTGAGAGTCCTATCAAATGTTGTGGAGCTGCAAATCTGCAACTTCCTGAAAGTGTAACACAAATAGATAGAACATAGAAATCTACAGTACATTACAGGCCCTTCAGCCCACAATGTTGTGCCAACCATGTAACTTACTCTAGAAACTGCCTAGAATTCCCCTAGCGCATAGCCCTCGATTTTTCTAAGCTCCATGTACCAGTCTAAGAGGCTCTTAAAAGACCCTATTGTATCCGCTTCCACCACTGCTGGCTGCAGTGCATTCCACGCACCCACCATTCTCTGTGTGAAAAACTTACCCCTGACATCCCCTCAGTACCCATTTCCAAGCACCTTAAAACTATGCCCCCTCGTGTTAACCATTTCATCCCTGGGAAAAAACCTCTGGCTATCCACACGATCAATGCCTCTCATCATTTCATACATCTTTTACAGATAGGGTAATGAATAGCATATTTACCTTCATTGGCCAAGGTACTGAATGTAATTGAGTTGGAACTTTATTGGTTAGACTGAATATTGTTAACAGTTCTGGACACCACACTACACGAAGGATGTGGTAGCAATTTAGAGAGTGCATAAGAGATTCACCAGGATTTTGCTTCTTTAAGAAGGGAGGGAGGCAGAAGAAAGGAAATTATAGGCAAGTTAGCCTGACTTCAGTGGTTGGAAGAGTCCAATTTTAAGGATGAGATTTTGGGGTACTTGGAGGCTTGTGATAAAATAAGCCAAAGCCATGGTTTCCTTCAGGGAAAATCTTGCCTGACCAATCTGTTGAAATTCTTTGAGGAACTAACAGGCAGGATAGTCAAAGGAGAGTCAGCGGATGTTGTTTACTTGGATTTTCAGAAGGCCTTTGACAAGGTGCCTGGAAGGAGGCAGAGTGAGAACAAAGGGGACCTATTCTGGTTGACTAGTGGTGTTCTGCAGCGGTCAGTATTGGGACCGCTTCTTTTCATATTATGTGTCAATGATGTGAAAGACAGAATTGATGGCCTTGCAGCCAAGGTTGCAGATGATACAAAAATAGGTGGAGGGGCAGGAAGTGTTGAGGAAGAAGGGAGTCCGCAGAAGGGCTTAAACAGATTAGGAGAATAGGCAAGGAAGTGGAAGAAGATGGAATATAGCATAGTGAATGTATGGTCATGGACCCTGGTAGCAGGAATAAAGATGTAGACAATTTTCTAAACAGGGAGAAAATTCAAAAATCAGATGTGCAAAGGGACTTGAGGGTCCTTGTGCAGGATTGTCCAAAGGTTAACTTGCAGGTTGGAAGGAAGCCAAATGCAACGTTAGCATTTGTTTCAAAAGGTCTGGAATATAAAAGCAAGGATGTAATGCTGGGGCTTTATAATGTCAGACTGCAGTTGGAATATTATGGGCAGTTTAGGCCTCCTTATCTAACAAAAAAAATGAACTGACATTGGAGGGTCCAGAGAAGGTTCACGAGAATGATTCTGGGAATGAAAGGGTTAATATATGAGGAGCTTTTGATGACTCTAGGTCTGTACTTGCTGGAGTTCAGAAGAATGAGGGGAGAAATCTCATTGAAACCCATCAAATGTTGGAAGGCCTAGATAGAATAGATGTGGAGAGGATGCTTCCTATAGTGGGGGAGTCTAGGACCCATGGGCACAGCCTCAGAATAGAGAAACAGCCATTTAGAACAGAGATGAGGAGGAATTTCTTTAGCCAGAGGTACTGAACCTGTGGAATTCAATGCCACAGGTAACTGTAAAGGCAAAGTCATTGCATATATTTAAATCAGAGATTGATACGGGGAGAAGGTAGGAGAATGGTGTTGAGAGGAATCAATTAGCCATGATGGACTGGCAGAGCAGACTCAGTGGGTCAAATGCCCTAATTAACTCCTTCAGTCTGTTTTATGTTCTTAAAGATTTATCCTTTTCCATAATCACATCACTGAAGTTATTAGAATTTAATGTCACATGGCATAGAAAATTTCATATTCTATCAATTCTAACTGTTTAAATCTATTTTACAGGAGATGGTTATAAACTTATGCAGAGAAATAAAGGAACTGTTTCTTTCTGGATCAGTCGTCAAACCAGAAGCAGAGGTACAGCCCAATCACAAACAAGAAAAAATCTGCAGATGCTGGACATCGGAGCAACACACACAAAATGCTGGATGACCTCAGTAGTCCAGGCAGCATCTGTGGAAAAAAGTACAGTTGACATTTTGGACCAAGCCATGATGAAGGGTCTTGGCCCGAAATGTCGGCTGTACTCATTTCCTTAGATGCTGTCTGGCCTACTGAGTTCCTCCAGCATTTTGTGTGTGTTGCAGAGGTATAGTCACTGATCAAGCATTTGTATTTTTGTTTCTTTCCTCATGTTCATGTTCATAATGTTTATCTCTCACACCCCAGCTTCTCTCTGACTTCATTAGGCAAGTTTGTAAGCTAGGTAATTAGGTAACCATTCTCCTCTGATTCCCCCAACATTTTTGCTTTGCTTCAGTATTCACAAGTGAAAAGGATCTTGATCAGGATGAGGTTGAAGTAGAGCGGGCCTGTGTGCTGGACAATGTGGAGATTAGGGAAGAAGTGCTGGATCTTCTTAAAAACATTAAGATTGATAAATCCCCAGGGCTGGATATGAAACACCCCAGGTTGTTGTGGGAATTGAGAGAAAAGATCACAGGAGCATTAGTTATGATGTTTGAATCCTCTTTGGCTGCAGGTGAAGTGCTGGAGGACTGGAGAATGGCAAATGTAGTTCCCTTGTTTAAGAAAGGTAATAGGGAGAAACCTGGGAACTATAGACCGGTGAGTCTTACGTCAGTGGTATGCAAACTACTGGAAAGGATTCTTAAGGATAGGATCTATGAGCATTTGAAGAAGTACAGTCTACTCATGGATAGTCAACAGGGCTTTGTGAAGGGAAGATCGTGCCTCATGAGCCTGATAGAGTTTTTTTTGAAGAGGTAACAAAAGAAATTGATGAGAGTAGGGCAGTGGATGTGGTCTACATGGACTTTAGCAAAGCATTTGACAAGGTCCCTCATGAGAGACTCATCCAGAAAGTCATGAGGCATGGGATAAGTGGAACCTTGGCTATTTGGATAAAAAATTGGCTTAAAGGAAGAAACCAGAGGGTAGTTGTGGAAGGAAAGTATTCTGCCTGGAGGTCGGTGACTAGTGGAGTGCCGCAGGGATCTGTCCTGGGACCCCTGCTATTTGTGATTTTTATAAATGACCTGGATGTAGAGGTGGAAGGATGGATGAGTAAGTTCGTGGATGACATGAAGATTGGAGGAGTTGTGAATGGTGGTCGAAGGTTACAAGAGGATATAGACAGGCTGCAGAGTTGGGCAGAAAAATGGCAGATGGAGTTCAATCCGGACAAGTGTGTGGTGATGCATTTTGGAAGGACAAACCAGAAGACTGAGTACAGGATTAATGGTCGGTTACTTAAGAGTGTGGATGAACAAAGGGACCTTGGGGTTCAAATCCATACATCCCTCAAGGTTGCTGCACAGGTTGATAGGGTGGTTAAGAAGGCCTATGGGATGCTAGGCTTCATTAACAGGGGGATTGAGTTCAAGAGTAGAGAGGTCATGTTGCAACTCTACAAATCTCTGGTGAGACCGCACTTAGAGTATTGTGTTCAATTCTGGTCACCTCATTGTAGGAAGGATGTGGGAGCTATGGAGAGGGTGCAGAGGAGATTTACCAGGATGTTGCCTGGATTGGAGAACAAGTCATATGAAGCAAGGTTAGCAGAGCTGGGACTTTTCTCTTCGGAGCGTAGAAGAATGAGAGGGGACTTGATAGAGGTCTACAAGATTATGAGAGGCGTAGATAGGGTGAGTAGTCAGTACCTGTTTCCCAGGGCACCAATAGCAAACACCAGAGTGCATATGTACAAAATTAAGGGAGGGAAGTTTAGGGGAGACATCAAGGGTAAGTTTTTTACACAGAGGGTTGTGAGTGCCTGGAATGACTTGCCAGGGATGGTGGTGGAGGCTAAAACGTTAGGAGTATTTAAGAGCCTCTTGGACAGGCACATGGATGAAAGAAAAATAGAGGATTATGGGGTAGTGTGAGTTTAGTACTTTTTTTTAAGGATTGTATGGGTCGGCACAACATGGAGGGCTGAAGGGCCTGTACTGTGCTGTAGTGTTCTATGGTTCTATGTGTTTTCTGTTATCCTACTGACCCTTCTCTTTCCCCTCCCCCATTCTCTCCCTGAACCCAACAGATGTAAAACTCAATACCAGCCCAAAATAAAGCCTTTTAGATGTGAGCTACCAATATTTGCTAAGTCTCCTAGGAACCTAGCACATAACTGCAGCATTAGTGTCTACCCTGCTCAGTCACAAATTGTGGGAGCACAATCAGTCCCAGGAAGGTGAATGGAGCAGACAACAGGGAAGGTGCCAATATCAATGCAACTGGGAGAAGGAGGAGCACTTGTGTACTCCCAGCTACATTTGGAGGGGTTTTAAAAGTCTGGAGCTCTTGCCATTCATTGGCAGCTGATGCTTTCTCTGCAAGTGGAATTATTATTCCATTCCTAAGGTTCTAGTCACGCTGTTTAAGGCACATAGTAACCATTTCCTCAGGCATGTAAATGAATCAGGTAAAGATCAAAGAAAATTGAGTGACAGAGCACTATGAACACCTCAGTACGAAACATTTTCCCAGTGTCAGGGTCATAGATCAGTAAAACACAGAAATGGGTGCTTCAGCCCATTTAGTCTGTGCTGAACTGTTATTCTGCCTAATCCTGTCAACCATCACCTGAACCATAGACTTCCATACCCTCCTCATCTATGTACTTATCAAACTTAAATATTGAAATCAAATCCACATCCAAAATTTCCATGGGCATGTCATTCCACACACCACTCTCTGAGTGAAGAAAATTGCCCTCTGGTTCCTCTTAAATATTTCACTTTTCATCGTTAGCCTATGACCTCTCAATAGGTACATTTAATATCAGAGAAATGTATAAAATATACATCCTGAAATTCTTTTTCTTCGCAAGTATCCTTGAAAACAGAGGAGTGCCCCAAAGAATGAATGACAGTTAAACATTATAACCCCAAAGCCCCCCCCAGCTCCCCCCTCCCACGCACAAGCAACAGCAAGGCAACAACCACCCCATCCCCACCGGCAAAAAGCATCAGTACCCTTCACCAAGCATCACAGACTTGCATTACCTCTAAGACTGCTCGTTCGCTTGGTAATTCAACATACCACAGGCTCTCTCTCTCTCTCTCTCTCTCTCCCCCTGATAAGGGAAAAAGAGGTGTCCCCATTTCACAACAAGAGGAGAGACGTAACAAACAACTCACCAATTTACCATGTTAAAAGTCTGTTGCATCACTTTTTCCGAGCTCTGCGCCCAGAGAGTTGGCCCCAGAAAGGCGCAGCTTATTGGACACACAACCCCTGGCAGCTAACCTGCTGCTCCCAATGTTCTATGTTCTCCCACAACGCTTCCGTCAGGGACACTGGCCCTAGAATCAACATGTCTCCAGAGCCACAAAAATCCGGCACCCTGAACGTGAACTCGGCTTCCAAGCCGCATCCTTGGGATGTCAAAAAGCAGCCAGTCCTGATGCCCTGGGAGCGGGTCCCAATTCCGCAAAGAACCAAAGTCAGAGTGTAACTCCAGGTCAGGGTCTTCAAAACAACCTTGAAAAGGAGAAAGAGATAAAGGATAAATGTAGAGCTGTGTCCAAAGATGCAAGCAAAGGAGTCGCCATTTAACGCCATCATAACTTAACTAATTCCTCTAATTCTACCAAATTTTACCAAACCTCAGAGAAAAAGGCCTGCCTGCTTGCATTTACCCTATCATTCCTCCTCATTATTTTGCATGCAATACCTCCATCAAGTCACCTGTCATTCTCCTGTACTGCAGGGAATAAAATCCTAGCCTCTTCAACTTTTCCCAATAACTCAGATTCTCAAGTCCTGGCAACATCCTAAATTTTCTCTGTACTCTTTCAATCTAATTGATAAAGTTCCTGTCATAGGTGACCAGAACTGCACACGGTATTCCAAATTTGATCTCACCAGTGTCTCATTCAACTTCAACATAACATCCCAACTCCTGTACTAAGTATTTTGATTTATGAAGACCAATGTGCTAAAAACTTTCTCAACAACCCTATCTACCTGTGACGGCACTTTCAAGGAATTATGGATCTGTATTCCTTGATCCCTGTATTGTAGTGTACTCTTCAATGCCCTACCGTTCACCATAAGACCTATCCTGTTTTTCCTCCCAAACTGTAATTACCTGCATTAAATTCCATCTGCATTTTTCAACCCATTTTTCCACCTTGTCCAGATCCCACTGAAAGCTTTGATAGTCTTCCTCGCTGTCCACTACACCCCAATCTTGGTGTCATCGCAGACTTGCTGATCCAGTTAACCACATTGTCATCCAGATTGTTGATATAGATGACAAAGAACAGCAGACCCAGCACTGATCCCTATGCCACACCACTAGTCACCGGCCTCCATTTAGAAAAGCAACCATTTACTACCACACTCTGGTTTCTCCCGTGAAGCCAGTGTCAAATCTAGTTTACTAGCTCATCCTGAATGCCAAGTGGCAGAACCTTCTTGACACATGCGGGACCTTGTCAATTACCTTGCTATAGTTCACGTAGACAATATCCACCAACTTTCCTCCATCAATTTTCTTGGTAACCTCCTTGAAAAAATTTGTAAGATTGGTTAGATATGACCTACCACGCAGAAAGCCATGTTGATTATCTCTAATCAGGCTGAGTCTATCAAAATGCTTGTATTTCCAGCCCCTTAGAATACCTGCCAACAATTTACCCACTACTGACATCACTCTCACCAGCCTATAATTTCCCAGCTTATTCTTAGAATGTTTCTTGAAAAACAGAACAGTATTTACTATCCTCCAGTCTTCTAACTCTCACTCATAGCTAAGAATGTTTTAACTACCTCTGTCAGAGCCCTTGCAATTTCTGAATTCCTGTCACAAGGTCCAAAAGGACACCTTGTCAGGGCCTGGGATGTGTGTGGTCCATAATCTCACTGCTATTTTGCCTCAGTTGTATAAACTCTGTGTTCATATGTAAATACAGATACAAATAATCTATTTAAGATCTCCATCTCTTTCAGCTTCAGGAATAAATGAGCACTTTAATATTCAAGGGGATGAATTTTGCCCCTTGCTATTCTTTTGTTCTTAATACATCCATAGAAACCATTGGGATTCTCCTTCACCTTGTTGACCAGACCAACTTCATGCCTTCTATTAGCTCTCCTGATCTCCTTCTTAAGTGTTATCTTGCATTTCTTATATCCCTCAAGCACCTCATTAGTTCCTAGCTGCCTATACCTGCTATGTAACTCCTTCTTTTGAGAGATATTGAGGGCCTCAAAATCCCTTGAAAACCAAGGTTTCCTAAGCCTATTAGCTTTGCTGTTTAATCTAGCAGGATCACACAAACTCTGTACTTTCAAAATTTCACTTTAAAGCCTCCCACCTCCCTTTGCCAGAAAACAACATATTCGACACTTGACATATCCTTTCCAATGCCATAAAAATTGGCTTTTTTCCAATTTAGAATCTCAAACAAGGACCATATCTCTCCTTTTGCATAATCATCTTGAATCTAATGACGTTATGATCACTAGGTACAAAGTGTTCCCTTACACACACTTCTTTCACCTGCACTGTCTCATTCCATAATATTGCATTCTCTTTAGTTGGGGCCTCTATATATTGATTAAGAAAACTTTCATATACACATTTGACAAATTCAATCCTTTTATAGTATGGGTGGTCCCAATGTTTGTCATAACTTTGGCAAAGACTTCGTAGAACTGTTGTTAATGGTTCTTCATAGGGGTTCTGCACCATTTCATTGGTGATTCAGTTATTCTTTTAATGGAGCATCAGAAGAAAGTTTATCATCTTTTTGTTCCCTTTTTCATATTTGGGGGAAATTTCAAAAGAAACTTTTCCACATGAGCCATTTATGTAAAATATTGTTGTAAAGTCATTTATTTTCTCAATAGATTCCGTTTGATATTACCACCAAGACACTTGAAGAACTGGAAAATCTATTTACTCCTTTTTCTGGATATGTATTAAAGCATGGGAGTCTGTTTACTTGGTTGACTTCTTTCATCGAATCAGATTGAACTATTGAATAACAACCATTGGCAGCTATCAGCTGATTGCAATTCTTTTAGAATATTCATTTACTTTTCTCTCTATATTTTTATTATAGTTTGGTATTATGCCCATCAATTAACAGGCACACTAGTGAACGTTCAACTGGAATTTGATCGCTTTCAACATGTTGGCATTGTTTTAAACCAATTTTACTTTTCAAGCTACTGATAATTTGTTAAAGCACGTTTCCAACTTATTCCATGATATGATTTTGTGGTCTTTAAGTTTTGCTCTACAAAGACATTTCTAATCCATATTTTCTCTGTAACAATCAAATTACTATACAAGTTCATAACTTTGGCTGATTGAAAATAGGAATAAAATTAAAAATAACCTCTGGTGTGTTCATTTTCATTACCAATAATGCAACTGATGGTTTGTTCAGTGGTTTATCTGCATAACCCTCTTTCACATCCTCAGGAGTTGGTTTAACATTTTATTCTGAAAATATACTGTCGTGTCATCTTAGCAGAGGTACCAAGTTCAAGCTCACCATCTGACATCAAAATGTAAATGCCAATTAACATTGATGCATTAAACCAAGTGGGTAATTCTCAGAAAAATGCCTTAATCTAATTGTGCCGTGAAAAGGCTGTAATTCAGTAATATACTGTCACCCAAAAAAACATTTTGCTTAGAAGCATGCAAACTACAAGGCTCGCAAAATGAAGCTGAGGAATAGAGCAGTCTTAATCCTGCAACACTGGGAGATCTGCCAATAAGTAAACAAGTTAACTAACTCACATCCACATACACCATTCCCCTGCCTGGCTATGAAATGCACACCTCACCACCAAGATGCCCATCAATCACTGGACTCACACCATTGATCATTCTGTACTGGTGGCCTTTGCCCCTCCTTTCAAACCTCCAACTTCACATTGACATTGCTGAACTCCTGTCTTTCTCAACACCTTAATGCTGACTTCCCCAGTCTACCTTGGTCTTCTTGTTTTCAACCCAGCCACATCCATGCTATACTGAGACCCCAGTCCGATGACCTCAGGAACGGAGTACTGGGCAACATGTTTTTCAATATACAAATGTGCACTGCACAGTAATTTGCAATTGAATTCAGATGTACAGAAGCAAAGATCAAACTTTGTGCACACCATTCCAGCACATCCCTCTGTGCTGGAACTTACTGGTATTGGTTTTAATTTGATTAAACCTTAAAATGGTCATCATAGACATGGTCCCACCACAATTCCATGCAGGACACCAGTAGTCATATCCTTACAACCTTTTTATCCCACACTTTGTACCCTGTTGCTCAGACAATTCCCTGAGCTGTCCCCCAACTGAATTAAACTTCAGTGGGGAGACCGTCTCTGTCTGTCGATGGAGTAGCAGTAAATTTGTGCTGCTCTTAGTTTTCTCTCTCCCTCTCCCCCAGTTTAAATTTTGAATTTAAAATTTTTATTTGCTGATTCTTGAAGGGGAGTAATATGTCTATGTCTACGAGGAGTGGGAAGAATCTGTCTGAACCTAGTGACAAAGGTAATGGAAAAGGAAAGATGCTGAAGGAAAGAGCTGATGAAATGCCATCATGGGCTGAAGATAACGTTCGGACACTAAATTCAATTCAAGATCAGAATAGATCAATTAAAGACCAACTGGAAAAGAATAATAATGAAATGAAGTTATTTCTGGGAAAACTTAAAGATGTGGAAACTCAAGTTACTACACATGAAGAGGAATTGAAGTTAACTAAGCAAAAATTGTCTGAAACTACAACCCGTTTGGAAAGATATCAAAGTAAGATTATAGACTTGGAAACTAGGTCTCGCCGAAAGAATATACGAATTCTTGGATTGCAAGAAGGAGCTGAAGATGGAGATTTAACGGTTTACTTTGGTAAGCTCTTTCATACTCTATTTCCTACTATTTTATCACAGTCACCTGCTGTAGAAAGAGCACATAGAGTGTTTACTTCAAAATTTAAGGATTCAAGTAGACCAAGATCTATTCTGGTTTGCTTTCATCACTTTAAAATTAAAGATCAAGTAATGCAACAGGCAAGAAAACAGAGTTTTCAGATTCAAGGAGTCTGAGCTCCATTTTTATGAAGATTATTCGAAAGAAGTAATGGAACAAAGATCAAGATTTGCTTTGGTAATGAAACAAGCATATGATAAGAAACTGTTTCCCTCTTTGTATTACCCGACAAGAATTAAAGTTTTTCCTTCTAATTCCCCTCCTCGCGTATTCTTTGATCCAAAAGTCGCACTGGACTTTGTTCAGTCTATACCTGCTGCCGCTACTGACGCCACTACCGAATGAACTATCTGAAGAGTTGTTTGATTATCTGTATATTATTCACATTTCAAAAAGAAGATATATGAAGGTTATTTGGATATTTCATTGAGAGATTAATAAAACAAGATAAAAGACTTGTTCATTATTGCATATTATTGGATTTTTTTTGGAAAGAAGATTTATGGTTCAAGTTTGACTGTTTGAATGGCTATTCAGATATTTGACCGAGAGAAGAGGATAAAGGGATTTGCTCCTTTCATCTAATATTTGATTTGATTTTTTTTGTTGTTTCTTAATTAACTAATTGATAGTTTTCTCCTACTAATAGGGTTTCTTTATATATATATATCTGGGAGGGTTTAATTACTTATGATATTATTAATACTTATGTAAATTTAGTTTAGTTAAATATACTATTAAACTTACTTTTCTCTGTTTTATTATAGCGTCTTATAACCAAATTTAAAGTTTTTTTTAGAGATTTAAGGTTAAACTTAAGATGGCGCTGCTTTTTCTCTCTAAGAGATTATATTATTTTGGTTCTTTTTCATTTAATAGATGATGGAATGTAAATACTTTCTTTTGCTGAGACTTTACCATCTTTCTTGCAAGGTCATTTTATTTTTTTTTGTGCTGGCTGGGGGGAGGGAGAGAGGAGACCGACAGAGCGGTTCCTTGGCATTGTATTCTATCTTAGTTCGCTTGCCTCTTTTTTGGGCTTTTGGGAGGGTGGGTGGGTTTAGAGTTAGGAGTTTTTTCCCATTGGGTGGTTCCAGAGCATGCATGTTTTCTACATTGGTTGTATTCTTCATCACCGCCATTTTTGATCATCCCGTATTGGTATGTGTTCTGTGCTTGTATAAAGTAAGTTAGAAGAAAGTTGTAGTATGGCAGTTAAACAGATTAATGTGATAAGTTGGAATGTATGTGGTTGGAATCATCCTATTAAACAAAAAAAGACTTTTAAAATTATTAATTGATTCCAACCTGATATAATTTTTGCTCAGGAGACGCATATCAGGGCAGGAGATCAAAATAGGTTTTTTGGATGGTGGAATGGCTTGCAGTTCCACTCTACTTCTCAGAGTAAAACTAAAGGTGTGTCTATCTTTATTAAATCCAATATATTTATTCAAGAAGATATTGAATCAGATTCTAATGGTAGATTTCTAATTGTTAAAGGAGTGATTTGTAATAGAAAAGCTGTTTTGGTCAATTTGTATGGTACTAATTTAGATGATCCTACTTTTTTTAAAAAGGTATTTGCTTTATGGTCTGATTTAAATGAATATATGTTGATAACGGCTGGGAATTTTAACTGTTGTTTAAATCCTATGATTGACAAGAGCTCAACTAATCAGCAACTTCCAAATCATTCCACGTCACTTATTAACTCCTTTTTGATTGATTTTGGGTTGATTGAATTTGCATCCTAATAACAGAGAATATTCTGTTTTTTCACATGTCTATAAAAAATATTTGAGAATTGATTATATTATAATTGATTCCCGCTTTTTGCCTAGTGTTAAAAACTGTGAATATGACGCTATTGCTATATCTGATCATACACCTTTGAGTTCGTCCTTTGAATTTGATGATGTCGTTCTTGCCCATCCACCATGGCACATGTCTCAGACTTTATTGCAAAATTCTGATTTTGTCAGTTTTATTGAAAACCAGATAAAAGAATTTTTTTCTTTTTAATGATGTAGGGGGTATGTCCAAATTAATTATATGGGATTCATTTTAAACATTTTTACGTGGTCAGATTATTTCTTATTCAGCTAAACTTATAAAACAGACTAAAGCAGAATTAGATAAAATTTCAAAACAAATTAAAGATTTAGATAATAGCTATGCAACTTCCCCTATTATTGATTTATTTAAACAAAGGGTAGAACTTCAATCACAATATAACCTATTATTAACTTATCCAATTGAAGGCTATTTGCTTAAGTTAAAGAGCCAATTTTATATGTTTGGAGATAAAAATAACAAACTGCTTGCATCTCAATTAAAAAAGGCTGGAGCCAAAAGGCAAATTTTGAAAATCCGTAGAAAGGATGGTACCCTGGCTCGGGAATATGAAGAAATTAGTAAGATTTTTCAAGATTTTTATACTGAACTTTATAAATCTCAATGTCCAGTAGATTCTTCTGAAATGAATGCTTTTTTACGAAAGATTGCTTTTCCTAAAATTTCTGCTGAGGATCAAAAAACTCTTGATGCCCAAATTACTGAATCCGAAATTCATAAAGCTATTTTTTCAATGCAATCTGGTAAGGCCATTGGACTTGATGGTTATCCTGTAGAATTTTATAAAAAAATTTGGAAAATTGCTTTCTCCATATTTGTTGGAGATGTTCAAGGATTCTTTTGTGAAAGGTGATTTACCCTCTACTTTTTATGAGGCTTCTATTTCTTTAATTCTTAAAAAGGATAAAGATCCTATTGATTGTGTCTCATACAGACCTATCTCATTATTGAATGTTGATGCTAAGATTCTGTCAAAGATAATGGCCAATCGATTGGAAAGTATTTGGGTAAAATTATTTTTAAAGATCAAACAGGCTTTATAAAGGGTCGCTATACTTTTTCAAATGTTTAGAGACTATTTAACATTATATATTCGCCCTGTTCTAAAACTTTACAATGCATTGTATCTCTGGATGCTGAAAAAGTGTTTGATCAAGTCGAATGGAAATGTTTATTTAAAGTTTTAGAAACATTTGGTTTTGGTGTTAATTTTAATAATTGGATTAAAATGATATATAAAGCTCCCATTGCTACTGTTGTCACTAATAACTGTAGGTCTCCTTTTTTTCAGTTATCACGGGGGACAAGACAAGGTTGTCCATTAAGTCCTTTGTTATTTAATTTAATATTAGAACCCCTTGCTATTGCTCTTCGCGAAGTCGAAAATATTCATGGGATTTTTGTGAATGAGACCATGCACAAGGTCTCTCTTTACACTGACGATTTATTGGTTTATATTTCTAAGCCTGATGAATCTATTCCTGCTTTGCTAAAATTATTTGATAAATTTGGAGATTTTTCAGGATATAAAATAAATTTTAGTAAAAGTGAATTGCTTCCTTTAAATGAATCTGTCTCTATATATGATAATATTCCCTTTAAAGTTATGGATTCTTTTAGATATTTAGGTGTTACAATTACTAAAAAATATAAGGATCTTTATAAAGCCAATTTTGTTCCCTTAGTGGACTTTATGAAATATTCATTTAGTAGATGGAGTCCACTTACATTTTCACTTGTTGGTCGTATTCATATAGTTTAAATGATGATTTTACCAAATTTTTTATATTTATTTCAGAATATTCCTGTTTTTTTGACTAAAAAGTTTTTTGATTGGATTGATTCTATTATTCTATCTTTTATTTGGAATAATAAAAGACCAAGAATTAGTAAATGTCATTTACAAAAGTTGAAAAAGGATGGAGGTCTTGCTTTGCCTAATCTAAGAATGTATTACTGGGCAATTAATTTGCAATACATGTCATTTTTGGTTATATTGGGTTGATAGAAATGATCGGCCAATTTGGGTAGACCTGGAACTGAGAGCTGTGAAACAGTTTTATTTAACCTTGTTATTAGGATTTGCTTTACGTATACAATTAGCTGAAGTTGCTAATTTAAACCTATATCCTGTGATTAAGCACTCCTTACAAATTTGGCGCCAGTTCCGTAATTTTTTTAATCTTAAAAAATTTAAACTTTGTAGTTTAATTTATCGTAATTACTTTTTTAAACCTTCTTTGAGTGATCCAATTTTTTTACTTTGGAAAAATAAAGGTATTAATTCTTTTTTGGATTTATTTAAAGAAGGCAGATTGATGTCTTTTGAACAATTAGTTGATAAATATTCTCTCTCATATTCACACTTTTTACAATACCTTCAAGTTAGACATTTTTTACAAAAATATTTAAGTAATTTTCCTTATATATTGGAAGTTGACTTGTTAGATACTATTATATGAACCCTTCGATGAAGGATTCTATTGGAAGAATTTATAATTTATTATTACACTGGGATAAGCGTCCTTTACTTAAGATTAAACAGGATTGGGAAAAGGAACTCAATTTGACTTTTATATGGGAAGATTGGACGCGGATTCTGAAGTTGGTTAACTCTTCTTCGATCTGTGCTAGTCATTCACTGATTCAATTTAAAATTGTACATCGTTACCATTTGACAAATTTCAGTGAGTTCAGGTCCAAAGCTGCTAAACACTCCTCACGTTAATCCCTTCATTCCCAGAATCATCCTTATGAACCTCCTCTGTATTCTCCCCAATGACAACACATCCCTTCTGAGATATGGGACCCAACACTGTTGACAATACTCCAAGTGTGGCCTGACTAGTGTCTTATAAAACCTCAGCATTATTTCCTTGTTTTTACATTCCATTCCCCTTGAAATGAATGCCAACATTGTATTTGCCTTCTTTACTACAGACTCAATCTATGAATTAACCTTCTGGGAGTCTTGCACGAGGACTCCCAAGTCCCTTTACTCTTATGTTTGAATTTTCTCCCCATTTAAATAATAATCTGCACTTTTGTTCTTTTTGCAGAAATGCACTACCATACATTTCCAATGCTGTATTCCATTGCATTTTCTTGCCCATCCCTTCAATATATCTGAGCAACACGTACAAACAAGCTGGATGAATTCAGCAGGTCAGGCAGCATCTGTTGAAATGAGCAGTCAACGTTTCGGGCCGAGACCCTTCGTCAGGACTGAAGAAGGAGGGGGCAGGAGCCCCATAAAGAAGGTGGGGGGAGGGTGAAAAACCAATCAGAAGAAAGATCAAGGGGTGGGGGAGGGGAAGCAGGGAGGGGATAGGTAGGAGAGGTAAAGAAGGAATCTAAGGGGAAAGCACTATGGGTAGTAAAAGAGGGCAGAATCATGGGGGTGTCAGAGCATGTGGCATGCAGGGCGCCAGATCTGAGATCTGAATCAGAAGCGAGTGAGTCCATGGCGCACTGGGGGCTGATGCCCATGTTCAGGAGGCCGTGGTTCGACACCCCCAGCTCTAGATCCAGCTCGGACCAAGATCCTCACCCTATCCAGACCAGGACCGCTCTTACTGCCGCTGGCTCCTACCGCTCGTCTTATTCCTCTACTACCCCCTATCCTCCCCGCGACTCCCAACCCTCCCTCCACCCATCATCTCCCCTCCATTCCTCTGATCCCTCATCCTCCCCTCAGCCCGCTCTCCCTGAACATCCCAACCACCCTCTCCCTCCTGAGACCTCCCACTCTTTACCCTCCTCTGACCCCAGCCCCAACCCTTGCCATGGCTTCACCATCCCCTCTGACCTTCCCCTCTCTGAGGCAGAGCGTTCTGTGCTCAGAAAGGGCTTCACTTTTATCCCCTCCATCCACACCTCAGTGAGTTCCGTGCCCGGCATGACGTTGAACTCTTCTTCTGTCGCCTACGTCTCCAAGCCTACTACTTTAACAAGGATTCCCCCCCCCCCCCTATTGATGACCCCTTCTCACATCTTCAACCCTCCTCTTCCTCCTGGACACCTCCACCAGGCCTTCTACCTGCACTCGATCTTTTCATCTCCAACTATCGCCGAGACATCAACCGTCTCAACTTCACCACTCCTCTCTCCTGTTCCAACCTCACTCCCTCTGAACGCACTGCCCTCCACTCTCCCCGCACTAATCCTAACCTCACCATCAAACCCGCAGACAAAGGTGGTGCCGTAGTAGTCTGGCGGACGGACCTCTACCTCACTGAGGCCAAAGGGCAGCTCTCTGACACCTCCTCTTACTTACCCTTGGAACAGGACCCCACCCAAAAACATCAAACCATTGTCTCCCATACCATCACTGCCCTTATCAACTCTGGAGACCTTCCATCCTCAGCCAAAAAACTCATAATTCCCACACCCCGCACTGCTTGGTTTTACCTCCTCCCCTGGATTCATAAGCCTGACTGTCCTGGTAGGCCCATAGTTTCGGCCTGCTCCTGCCCCACTGAACTTGTATCTGCCTACCTGAACTCCATTTTGTCACCCATAGTTCAGTCCCTCCCTACCTACATCTGGGCTACATCCCATGCCCTCCACCTCTTCAATAACTTCCAGTTCCCCAGTCCCGACCACTTCATTTTCACCATGGATGTCCAATCCTTATACACTTCAATTCCCCATCAAGAAGGCCTCAGCCCTCCGCTACTTTCTTGACAATAGACCTCACCAGTTCCCCAACACCACCACACTCCTCCGCTTAGCAGAACTGGTACTCACACTTAATAACTTCTCTTTTGGCTCTTCCCACTTTCTTCAAACTAAGGGTGTAGCTATGGGCACTTGCATGGGCCCCAGCTATGCCTGCCTCTTCGTGGGTTATGTGGAACAACCTATGCTCCAAATCTATACTGGTACTGCTCCCCAACTTTTCCTCCGCTACATTGACAACTACATTGGTGCTGCTTCCTGCACCCATGCTGAGCTCGTCAATTTCATCGACTTTGCCTCTAACTTTCACCCAGCCCTCAAATTCACTTGGTCCATCTCGGACACTTCTCTCCCTTTTCTCGATCTCTCGGTCTCCATCTCTGGAGATAGACTGTCCACTGAAATCTTCTATAAACCCACTGACTCTCATAACTACCTTGATTATACCTCTTCACACCCTGCCAAATGCAAAAATGCTATCCCCTATTCCTAGTTCCTCCGTCTCCGCCGCATCTGTTCCTAGGCTTTCAATTCCAGGACATCCCAAGTGTCCTCTTTCTTTAAGAATCGTGGTTTCCCTTCTGCCGTCATCAATGATGCCCTCACCCACACCTCCTCCATTTCCCGCATTTCGGCCCTCACCCCATCCTCCCGTCACCACAACAGGGACCGTGTTCCCCTTGTCCTCACCTATCACCCCACCGGATCCAGATCCAGCATATTATCCTCCTTCAACAGGACCCCACCACTAAGGACATCTTTCCCTCTCTACCCCTCTCTGCTTTTCGCAGGGATCGTTCCCTCCGCGACTGCCTGGTCCACACGTCCCTCCCCACAGATCTCCCACCTGGTACTTATCCCTGCAAGCGCAAGTGCTACACCTGTCCCTACACCTCATCTCTTACCACCATTCAGGG
The DNA here is from genome assembly GCF_048418815.1 of Hemitrygon akajei. NCBI lineage: Eukaryota > Metazoa > Chordata > Chondrichthyes > Myliobatiformes > Dasyatidae > Hemitrygon > Hemitrygon akajei. Next base: position 41,634,656 of record NC_133137.1, on the reverse strand, counting down.
CCCCAAACAGTCCTTCCACGTGAGGCAACACTTCACTTGTGAGTCTGTTGGGGTAATCTATTGCATCCGGCACTCCCGGTGCGGCCTCCTCTACATCGGCGAGACCAGACGCAGATTGGAGGACCGCTTCGTCGAGCACCTCTGCTCCGTCCGCCACAACAGACAGGATCTCCCGGTCGCCATCCACTTCAACTCTGCTTCACATTCCCATTCGGATATGTCCATACATGGCCTCCTCTACAGCCATGATGAAGCCAATCTCTGGTTGGAGGAGCAACACCTCATATACCGTCTGGGTAGTCTCCAGCCCCTTGGTATGAACATCGAATTCTCCAACTTCCGGTAATTCCCTCCCTCTCCCTTCCCCCATCCCACTTCCACTCCGTCTCTTCTTCTAGCTGCCTATCACTTCTCTCATGATTCTGCTTTCTTCTACTACCCATAGTGCTTTCCCCTTGGATTCCTTCTTCACCTCTCCTGCCTATCCCCTCCCCGCTTCCCCTCCCCCACCCCTTGATCTTTCCTCTGATTGGTTTTCCACCCTCCCCCCACCTTCTTTATGGGGCCCCGCCCCCTCCTTCTTCAGTCCTGATGAAGGGTCTCGGCCCGAAACGTTGACTGCTCATTTCAACAGATGCTGTCCGACCTGCTGAGCTCATCCAGCTTGTTTGTATGTGTTGATTTGACCACAGCATCTGCAGTGTACTTTGTGTTTAATATATCTGAGTCCTTCTGCAATCACGTTGCTTCCTCAGCACTACCAACCCCTCCACTTATCTTCATATCATCCGCAAACATTGCCACAAAGCCATCAATTCCATTATCCAAATCATTGACAAACAATGTGAAAAGCTGCGTCCCTAATATTGACCCCTGATGAACACCACTAACTAGTCAACAGCAGCCAACCAGAAAAAGCTCCCTTTATTCTGACTCGCTGCCTCCTGTCTGTCAGCCATACCTCTGTCCATGCCAGTGTCTTTCCCGTAATGCCATGGGATTTTATCTTGTTAAGTAACTTCATGTGTGGCACCTTAACAACTTTTAGTATCCTGCTTTATATTATTGGCTTGGGCAAACACGTATTTCATCTTTTCCCTTTGTGTTGCTTTTTTAGTTGCCTTTTGTTGGATTTTACAAACTTCGCAATCATCCAGCTTCCCACTCACTTTTGCTACATTACTGTATATGTCCTTTCCTTGACTCTTATGCAGTCCTTAACTTCCCCCTTGTTAGCCACAGTTGTCTACACATGCTGTTTGAGAACTTCTGTGGGGACATATCAATCCTGTGCTTTGGAATTATTCCCAGAAACTTCAGCCATCTCTCTCTGCCATCTTCCTTGCTAGTATCCTCCAATCCAGTAGTCAAGAGTGATGGATATGTGGAGATTACAAGTTCACAGTGCCTACCCACCGAGACATACCCAATTCCAAAGACAAAAGACATCTATGCAACACTAGGAGGCGGAAATTTCTTCAGTAAACTTGACCTCATGCAGACTAACAGCTTGATCTGGAAGAACAGACTAATTTATGCTGAACGGGATCCTCGTATACTGGAATACACAAAGACTTGTTCCAGTATATGAGGCTCTCATTCGGCATAAATTCATCTCCAGCAATAATGCAATGTCCCATTGAATCCTGCATTAAAGACCTGCACAAATCAACAGCTTACTTAAGTTGATATTCTAATTACTGGTCAACCCTAGTAAGAGCACCTGAATAATCTTGGTAAAGCCTTCTCCTGATTTACGCAATTTGGTCTATGACTAAAGCGTGAAAAATGCTCCCTTCTGGCAGATCGTGTAAAATACCTGGGTTTTCGCTTGGATTCCAAGTATAAATCCGATCAAAGAAAAGCTTTGTCCCATTCTTGAAGCCTGGCACCAAGGAATATCCATGAACTTCGCTCCTTTTTGGGCAAGTTCAATCATTACGTCAGATGTTTGCCTGATGCAGCCATGCTTCATGGTCCACTTAATACTGTATTGAAGAAGATACAAGATGGCATTGGGAACGAGCTGAGGAATCTATTTTCCAGAGAGCCAACAAATAGTGACTTATTCCCAAGCATTAATGCACCTCAGACCAGGGATGACAATAATTGTGTACTGTGATGCCTCCCCGCATTGTGTTGGTATGGTGCTGACCCAGAAGGGCGTGGATGGTGATGAAAATCCTGTCACTTTCACATCATGCCCCCTTAACCCAGCCGAACGAAACTGTGCAAAGTTGGACAAGGAAGCATTGGCAGCTGTTTTTGGGGTCATGAGTTTCACCATGACCTGTACGGTCAGCCAACATTTCGAGATTCATACGGACCACAAGGCATTGGTGGGATTGTTTGGTGAGGGGCAGGGATATGCTGGAGATGGTGTCTCCAAGGATGCAACAGTGTGCGTCCATCAGTACATGATACCTTGTGTTCCTGGTAGAAACAATTACACCGCGGATCCCTTAAACCATCTTCCATTACGGGAATATCCCCGTGAGTCAGAACTTCCAGGCAAACTGGTATGACTGATGGAAAGGGTCAATGCGTCTCCAATCACTGCTTCTCAAGTAAAATGAGAAACTGAGCCAGATGCAACACTGGCACAAGTAAAAAGGTAGGTAGAGGATGGATAGCCAGCTAGTGTGTCTGAAATTGTGCCATCCTATGCCAGACGTCAAAGCAAGCTTAACATCTCCGACGGGGGACGTTCTATTGTAATTCCTACAAGTTACAGTCCCTTATCCTGGAAGATTTACATTGCACGCATCCAGGAATATCACATTTGAAGGCACTAGTCCGGAATTGAGTTTGGTGGCTGAAAATTGATGAAGACGTTGAGTATTTTGTTAGAGCATGTGACCACGCCAGCAGTCTTGACCTTTAAATGCTCCCGTACCGATAGTTCCATGACATTCTAAATGGATCGAGGCCAAAGTGGTGATGACTTCGACCAGCCAGATGATGACAAGTGTTTTACACACTGTTTTGTATCCATGGAATTCCTGATACTGTGGTCTGTGATAATGATCCCACGTTTACAAGTAAGGAGTTCAAACTATTTTTACAAGACAATGGAGTTCGATTGTAACATCATCAAATGGAATGGCTGAAAGAGCTGTTCAGACTGTCAAGCAGTGGATACAAAGGTTGAATGGGGGCATTCCCACCAGGATCAACCAGTTTTTGTATGGGTACCGAATAACCCCACAAACTACCCCAGGCTTCTCTTCATCTGAACTATTGATGGGCTGCAGGTCGCATTCCCAATTGCATTTATTGCGCCCAGAGCAGGAGAAACGAGTAGGAGACAGACAACAGACAACAAAAGTATGGTATGATCAAATACAGGATACTGGAACTTTGAGGTGGGAGATCAGTTTATGTTCACCCAAATCTTGAGAGCCGAAGGTGGATGTAAGGAGAAGTTGTAGTGAAAGTAGGCCAACAAGTTACTTCAGCACTTAAGGATGGAAGTTTATGCCTCTGACATCTAGACCACATCAGGAGACGGCCAAGTGAATCCCTCGTACCAGAACAAGCCAGTGAACAAGATGGGCTAGCCCCACAACCTATCAAAACAGAAACCCCAGTTGAAAGCACTGAACCTGGACCAACGTTGATCCTGGGGTTTCTGGATTGCCAGAACAGACCAGACAACCACTGGAATATTATCAAGCTGGTTTTACCCAAAAACTCACGGGTGGAGAGCTGTCCTATCCACGGGGTGACAGTTTATTGGTCTGTCATGTGACATCATGGGATTGGTAGATTTTGTGGGTTTGTCCAGTTAATGTTTGACATACAGATACTGTGCATGTGAACACATTCATTGTTTCTGGGTGACTGAGTCAAGCAGACCTAGTGACAGAAGTGATAGATGATCTTTAATTGTAACAGGAGATAGGGAATCCTGGATGGAATGCAAGGACAAAAGTTGCACTTATCGGGAGAGGGCTTGAAGAATAACGCTTTCCCCTTAAGAGCCTCCTGATCGCTCTTCCCCTGGCAGCACTCCCTCCACATTGCATAGATGATGAGAGTGGGAACCCCACTTATCCGCTCCTTCAGGAGCTCATCTTTGAGCAACGCAAAAAACATTTCCTTACGGGACATGTGGTTGGTATACCCTCCTGCCAGTCTGCTAAGCACACATTCTGTATACTGCAAACCCTGCAACAACTGAATAGCTACATTTACGGAATGTCCGACCACCGGTCCCAGTAAAGACGGCACCCATCCCATTCAAGTGGGGAGCTGTTACCATAACTAAATGCTCTATCATGACAGGGGTTAATTCAGAATCCTCTGGTCAGTTATCACTATCGCCATATAAACCTGTAATTAGATCCCATTGGTGAAGGGCTCTAATCCCTTCCTCTACTGTGCTCTATTCCACCCAGGGCTTCAAATCCCATTCAAAGAGGGAAGAGTACCAGAACCTGACTGCCACTGCCACCCAATGTATTATGCTCAGAGGAAGTGAGCAGCATCCCCAGAGGATTGTTGATTGCATGTTGGAGCAATGGGCTCTATAAAGCCCATTTCTCTATAAGATGGGTATACTCCTCATCCCATATTCTCAACAACCATGTGGGCAGAGACTTCCCGGGTTTCTGTATGTACCTATCCCTTCATCTTACCAATTTCTTAGCAGAGAACTCCCTGATCTCTGTTGATACAAAGTGACCCATTGTACTACTTTTCATACATTCTTGACCCTTCTGCTTCTGGGAGGAAGAAGCCATGGACGATGCCCCCCATAGTGGGTATGGGACTGTGAGATCATTGGCCTGGCCAGTACTGTCGTGGGTGTGTAGAGGAGAGAGCAATCATTTCAGGAGAGAATCCTAGAAGTCCACTCTACCCTCTCTTTCCCGTTCTCACCATCTAGCTAGACATTCCCATACCCCATCCACGAACTGGGATCATCACCTTGCTGTATCCAGGATTGGACCTTAACGGGATCCAGTTGCCAATTAGCCCCCCTGTGTAGCTATGCCTTCATTAGTCGACAAGCCATCTCCATACTCTTGTCTTCTAGCTCTGCAGCCTGGGTCTGGGCCAAATGGATGGCTCCCCCTTGGTGACACAGCGCTGATCCAGCACCTCCACTTCACTCTTAAGGACTGCGATCATCTTGTGCTGGTAGCTTACGATGGCTGCAAACAGGCAGAAAGCATCCCTCTGGCTATCCTTTCTCCTGGAGAATCTAAACGTATGGACATGATGCAGGGTATCGTTCAACCCCGGGGGAATCCAGCTGGTCTGACCGATCTATAGCCCAGATCCTGCACTGTTGTTGATTCACCCAGGACAGCATTGCTCATACAGGGGGCCCTCTTTCTTAGATGATATGTATTTATCGTCTGTCCAATCACCAAACCCTGCTACAGTGCCAATTCTTATGGGGAAAATTTCACGGGTTGGTGAGTGACACTGATTATAAATAAGTACACAAATCACTTATTTACAGACAAACAGTAAAACATTCAGCCAAGCATCAAACCCAGGCTCTTATACACAAACTACAAAACTAAACATTGAATAAACAGATATTTAGCTAAGAGTGCATATGGACCCTCCAGCGTACTTTGCCAATGGTCTTGCAGCACTGGTCATGACCACAGTGTGAAGATAAGTGCCTTGAGAAAAAAGGAAGGCCCTGAGGAACCAGAAACCAGACTCTGGAGCCACAGTATGCAAAGCAACCAATGGGAAAGAGCATGGCATCCTTCAAATGGGCCAATCGACGACTGGCATGGTAGAAGCGGCTTTCAACCGACAATAAACTAACCTTTCACATTACAACCGCTCAGAATGCTCTCCATCTACGTGTATAGAAATTTACCAGTGAAACCTCCCTTTTACTGGGCGTCTCTGGAGATGCGGCTGGTTGGCCCTTCGATAACAGCCACCGGATTCCGTGGCAAGAATTCACCTTTCACCGGCTTCATACATCTAGGGAGTATATGACTTTGGTTCCACCAAATCTATGAGTTGAGCTGTCACGCCCACACAGGCTCCAGTTTGTGTGAACACTCTGTCATTTACTGCCCTGCCATAGCCAGTCAGCATGAAATAACAGATCGCACACTGCATATAATTAGAACTATTATTTGTGAACGTTAACTTACCCAAAGAATTAGTAAAAAAAGAAAAAAAAAACAAAAGGGCTCATTATAATTATACAGTCAAATTTGCACAGGTTGGAGCTTAAATCTTCAGAAAGTCATACTCTCTGATCCTCGGCAGACCTCCACACCTGGCTCCATTGAATCACGTTCTCCCACCGGATCACATCATAGAAACATAGAAAATCTACAGCACGTTACAGGCCCTTTGGCCTGCAATGTTGTGCCGACCATGAAACTTACTCGAGAAGCTGCCTACAATTTCCCTACCACATAGCCCTCTATTTTTCTAAGGTCCATGTACCCACAGCGGCATGCAAAAGTTTGAGCACCCCGGTCAAAATTTCTGTTACTATGAATGAATAGTTAAGTCAGTAGAAGATGAACTGATCTGCAAAAGTCATAAAGTTAAAGATGAAACATTCTTTTCAACATTTTAAGCAAGATTAGTGTATTATTTTTGTTTTGTACAATTTTAGAGTGAAAAAAAGGAAAGGAGCACCATGCAGAAGTTTGGGCACCCCAAGAGATTTGAGCTCTCAGATAACTTTTACCAAGTTCTCAGGTCTTAATTAGCTTGTTAGGGCTACGGCTTGTTCACAATCAAGTCAAGTCACTTTTATTGTCTGTAGTGTTCACCGAGGTAAACCGTAGTCAAAGAAGCAGGATCACAGTAAGATTAACCATTTACTGTTCACTCTTCCACATTAATGTATGGTGAAAACTGTTGATAAGACAATACAAAATATATACAGTATTTATTTCCTTCTTGGCATCACATTTACATCATAAATATTTGTAAAAGTAAAACTACAACAAACTATATTACATTGAAGTACAACAGTCAGAATCTACCTACTTTATGAAGTAAACCCTTCATAAAGGGTTAATAACGTTGTTATTACCTCCTCCCATAGATACTGTCTGGCCTGCTGAGTTCTGCCAGCATTTTGTGTTTTTTTATTACTTTCAACAACCTTAACTTTAACTAGAAAATAATTACAAACGAATTACTAAAGAGAAAATGTAATAAAGCTAAACAAATGCCTTAAGGGCAACACATTGTTATTTCAACCATAACTGCTGGTACAGTACATAGTAAAAATGAGACAACGTTTTTTCAGGACCATGGTGTTACATGACACAGTACAAAAACAAGACTGAACTACGTAAAAAACAACACAGAGAAAAAAGCTACACTAGTCTACAGACCTACTCAGGACTGCATAAAGTGCTCAAAACAGTGCAGGCATTACAACAAATAATAAACAAGACAATAGGGCAGTAAGGTGTCAATCATTGTTAGGAAAGGCCAGATGATGCAAATTTCAAAGCTTTATAAATCCCCTAACTCCTCAAACATTGTCCCAATAATTAGCAGCCATGGGCTCCTCTAAGCAGCTGCCTAGCACTCTGAAAATTAAAATAAATGATGCCCACAAAGCAAGAGAAGGCTATAAGAAGATAGCAAAGAGTTTTCAGGTAGCTGTTTCCTCAGTTTGTAATGTAATTAAGAAATGGCAGTTAACAGGAACAGTGGAGGTCAAGTTGAGATTTGAAAGATCAAGAAAACTTTCCAAGAGAACTGCTTGTAGGATTGCTAGAAAGGCAAATCAAAACCCCCATTTGACTTCAGGAAGATTTAGCAGACTCTGGAGTGGTGGTGCACTGTTCTACTGTGCAGCAACACCTGCATAAATATGACCTGCATGGAAGAGTCATCAGAAGAATACCTTTCCTGTGTCCTCATCACAAAATTCAGCATCAGAAGTTTGCAAAGGAACATCTAAACAAGCCTGATGCATTTTGGAAACAAGTCCTGTGGACTGATGAAGTTAAAATAGAACTTTTTGGCCGCAATGAGTAAAGGTATGTTTGGAGAAAAAAGGGTGCAGAATTTCATGAAAATAACACCTCTCCAATTGTTAAGTACGGGGGTGGATCGATCATGCTTTGAGCTTGTATTGCAGCTAGTGGCACGGGGAACATTTCACTGGTAGAGGGAAGAATGAATTCAATTAAATACCAGCAAATTCCGGAAGCAAACATTACACCGTCTGTAAAAAAGCTGAAGGTGAAAATGTAATGGCTTCCAGAACAGGATAATGATTCTAACCACACCTCAAAATCCACAATGGGCTACCTCAAGAGGTGCAAGCTGAAGGTTTTGCCATGGCCCTCACAGTCCCCTGACCTGAACTTCATCAAAAATCTGCAGATAGACCTCAAAAGAGCAGTGGATGCAAGACGCCCAAGAATCTCACAGAACTGCCTTTTACAAGGAAGAATGGGAATAAATCCCCCAAACAAGAATTGAAAGATTCTTAGCTGGCTACAGAATGTGCTTACAAGCTGTGATACTGGCTAAAGGGGGTGTTAGTAAGTACTAACCATGCAGGGTGCCCAAACTTTTGCTTCAGGCCCTTTTCCTTTTTTGTTATTTTGAAACTGTAAAAGATGGAAATAAAGTAATTTTGCTTAAAATATTAAAGAAATGTGTCATCTTTAACTTTATGCCTTTTGGAAATCAGGTCATCTTTTACATGCTTAGCTATTCACAGTAACAGAAATTTTGACCAGGGGTGCCCAAACTTTTGTATGCCACTGTATCTGAGTCTCTTAAAAGATCCTTTTCCACTTTTTCCACTGATCAGCAGGCTTTTTCCACTGAGGCCAGGGGAGAAAAAAACCCAGAGGTCATGAGTTAAGGGTGAAGGGGGAAGAGTTTAAAGGGAACATTAGTGGGGGCTTCTTCACGCAGAGAGTGGTGAGAGTGTGGAATGAGCTGCCAGATGAAGTGGTGAATGCGGGCTCACTTTTAACATTTAAGAAAAACTTGGACAGGTATATGGATGAGAGGGGTTTGAAGGGATTTGGCCCAGGTGCAGGTCAGTGGGACTAGGTAGAAAAATGGTTTGCCACAGCCAAGAAGGGCCAAAAGGCCTGTTTCTGTGCTGTAATGTTCTATGGTTCTATCCTATTGTATCTGCTACCAACTTCACTGGCAGTGCATTCCATGTACCAACCATTCTCTGTGTGAAAAACTTACCTCTGGCATCCCCTTTGTACCTACTTCTAAGCACCTTAAAACTATGCCCCCTCGTGTTAGCCCTGGGAAAAAAAGCCTCCGGCTATTCACACAATCAATGCCTCTCATCATCTTATACACCTCTATCAGGTCACCCCTCATCCTCCATCACTCCAAGGAGCAAAGCCCAAGGTACTTTCAACCTATTCTCATAAGGCATGCTCTCCAATCCAGGCAACTTCCTTGTAAATTTCCTCTCCACTCTTTCTATAGTATCCACTGAACACAGCACTCCAGGTGGGGTCTAAGGTCTTATATAGCTGTAACATTACCTCACAGCTCTTGAACTCAATCCCACTGTTGATGAATCCCAACACACCATATGCCTTCTTAACAACACTATCAACCTGCACAGCAGCTTTGAGTGTCCGAAGATCTCACTCATCCTCCACACTGCCAAGGTTTTTACCATTAATATTATATTCTGTCTTCAAATTTGACCCACCAACATGAACAACTTCACACTTATCTGGGTTGAATTCCATCTGTCACTTCTCAGCCCAGTTCTGCATTCTATCGATGTCCCACTGTAACCTCTGACAACCCTCCAGACTGTCCACAATACCCCCATCCTTTGTGTCATCAGCAAACTTACTAACTCGCCCTTCTACTTCCTCATCCAGGTCATTTGTAAAAAAGTCACAAAGAGGAGGGGTCCCAAAACAGATCCTTGAGAACACCACTGGTCACCATCCTCCAGGCAGAATACAAAACATCCACAACCACACTTTGCCTTCTATGGTCAAGCCAATTTTGGATCCACAAAGCAAGGTCTCCTTGGATCCCATGCCTCATTACTTTCTGAATGAGCATCGCATCGGGAACCTTATCAAATGCCTTACTGAAATCCATATACACTACATCCACTGCTCTACCTTCATTTGAGCTTTGGTCCATCCTCGAAGAATTCAGTCAGGTTCGTAAGGCATGATCTGACGTTGATAAAGCCATGCTGACTATTCCTAATCAGATTATGTCTCTTCAAATGTTCATTTGAACATCCTGCCTCTCAGGATCTTCTCCCACAACTTGCCCACCATTGTCATATGGGGACAGGAGGCTGGACCCAAGTGCAGAACGCAGGCACTGAAGTACTAGGGGCAGGACGGGAACAACTAAACGAGAGACAAGACGAGACTGTGGTGTGTGTGAGGGACGTGACGTTCAAGGTGATGCTGGGGTTCCAAGAGAGTCTTAGAGTTCAGGCAGGGTCTAGGAGTTCACTGGGCAGGCTGCATAACTCCTAGGCAGGGCCCGGACCTCCCAGGCAGGAACACGGGGGCCTGAGCAGGTCGCGGGGCACAACCCGTTGGCAGCAAGGGATAGGTAGGGGCAGAGACCTCTGGGCAGGCTGCATAACTCCTAGGCAGGCCCCGGACCTCCCAGGCAGGAACACGGGGGCCTGAGCAGGTCACAGGACACATGCATAGGTTGCGGGGCACAACCTGTAGGCAGCCAGGGATGGAAAGGGGCAGAGTCCCCTGCCGGGCAACGGCAGTCCAGCCAGGCTTGCCCCACGGAGGCAAGGGATAGGAAGGAAACTAGGTCCAGAGTGACTGCCAGACTTACTCGAAGAACTCGTCTTTAATGAGGGGAACTCCAAGCCAGGGCAACTGGAGGAACAGAATAAGCAGGACGACTCCCCAACTCCACTCAGTCCTAGAACCCCCTATATACACCGCCAGCCGATGGGCATCAGGTGCGCCTCCTTGAGTCCCAAGAAGCCACGATGATCCACTGGTGTGACTACTTGGGCTCAAGGGCGAAAGGAGGAACGGCTACAAGACCCGGAGTCCGGTGTCTGCTGACTGGATCAAGACCCTGAATGCGGGCTCTGGACTGGACCATAACAGCCACTGAAGTAAGACTCACTGGTCTATAATTTCCTGGGTTATCTCTACACCCTTTCTTGAAGAAGGGAACAATGTTTGCCATCCTCTAATCCTCTGTTACTTCTCCCATCCCTATTGATGATGCAAAGTTCATCGCCAGTAGCTTAGCAATCTCCTGCCTCACTTCCCACAGTAGCCTGGGGTATATCTCGTCCAGTCCCGGTGACTTATCTAACTTAATACCTTTCAAATGCTCCAGCACATCCTCTTTCTTAATGTCTATAGACTCAAGCAATTCAGTCCGCTGCAAGTCATCCCCACAATTGCCAAGGTCTTTTTCCCTGGTGAATACTGAAGCAAAGTATTTAAGTACCTCTGCTACCTCCTCCACTCTCGCTCCTGATTGCTCCTATTCTCACATGGCTCATCCTCTTGCTCTTCACATACTTGTAGATTTCCTTAATCCTGGTCACCAAGGCCATCTCGTGGCCCCTTCTAGCTCTCCTAATTTCATTATTGAGCTCCCTCCTGGCACCCTTGTAATTCTCTAAAGCTCTTAACGGTAGCTAGTTTCTTGAACCTATTGCAAGCTTTTATTTTTTTCTTAACTAGATTTTCTACATCCTTTGTACACTACCCTGCCTCAATGGAACATACCTAAGCACACACCATGCAAATGTTCTGTGAATATTTGCCACATTTCTGCCGTGCATTTTCCTGAGAACATTTCCCAATTTATGTTCCCAAGTTCTTGCCTAAAGCATCATATTTCTCCCTATCCCAATTAAATGTTTTCCCAATTGTCTGCTCCTATTCCCCTCCAATGCAACGATAAAGGAGACAGAGTTGTGATCACCACCTTCAAAATGTTCTCCCACTGAGAGATCTGACACCTGACCAGGTTCATTTCCCAATACCAGATCAAGTACAGCCTTTCCTCTAGTTGGCTTATCTACATATTGCATCAGGAAACCTTCCTGAACACACCTAACAAACTCCACCCCACCTAAACTCCTTGCGCTAAGGAGATGCCAATCAATATTAGGAAAGTTAAAATCGCCTCTCAAAACAACCCTATTATTATTGCACTGTTCCAGCATCTGCTTCCCTATCTGCTCTTCGATGTCTCTGTTACTATTGGGGGGGGGGTCTATAAAAACACCCAGTAGATTTATTGTCCTCTTCCTGTTTCTGGCTTCCACCCCCAATGACTCAGTAGACAATCCCTCCATGACTTCCTCCTTTTCTGCAGCTGTGATGCTATCCCTGATTAGCAGTGCCACTCCTCCACCTCTTTTGCCTCCCTCCCTGTCCTTTTTGAAATATCTAAAGCCCAGCATTCTCAGCAGCCATTCCTGCCCTTGAGTCATCCAAGTCTCTGTAATGGCCATAACATCATAGTTCCACGTATTGATCCAAGCTCTAAGTCCGTCCGCCTTACTCATGATACTCCTTGCATTAAAATATAAACATCTCAAACTACTGGCTGAGTGCTTCTTTGCTCTATCATCCACCTATCCTTCCTCAAACTCCCTACAATCTCTCTCTACTTGTGCACCAACCACCCCATCCTCTGCCTCTTCACTTTGGGTTCTCACCGCCTGCAAATCTAGTTTAAACCCTCCCCAAAAGCATCAGCAAACCTTCCTCCCAGGATAATGGTTCCCCTCCAGTTCAGGTGCAACCTGTCCCACTTGTACAGGTCACCCCTTCCCCAGAAGAGGTTCCAATGATTCAAGAACTTGAAATCCTGTCCCCTGCACCATCTCCTCAGCCACTCATTCATCTATGCTATCTTCCTGTTCTGACCTGCACTAGCTCGTGACACTGGGAGTAAGCCGAAGATTACCACCTTGGAGGTCCTGCTCTTCAGCCTCCTTCCTAACTCCCTAAAGTTACTGCGCAGGACCTCTACTCCTCTCCAGCCTATGACATTGGTACCAACATGTACCACGACCTCTGGCTGCTCACTTTCCTCTTCAAGAGTATTCTGCAATCGCTCAGAGGCATCCTGCATCCGAGCACCCGGAAGGCAACACGCTATCCTGGTGTCTCTTTTGCTGCCGCAGAATCTCCTATCTGTCCCCCTAACTATCAGGTCCCCTCTGACTATTGCTTCACCTAACTTCACCGTACCATCCCAGGCACAGAACCAACTACAGTGCTGTTGGTCTGGCTGCTGCTGCCTTGCCCAGATAGGTCATCCCCCTCAGCAGTATCCAAAGGGGTATACCTGTTGCTGAGGGGAATTGCCACAGGGGGGACCCTGTACTGACTTCTTTCTCCCTTTACCTCTCTCAGTGTTCTCCCAGCTACTCCCCGAATTCTGCATTCTGGGTGTAACCATCTGCTCAAAAGTCATATTTATCACTTGCCCTGCCTCCCACATGATCCTAAGTTCATTCAGCTCCAGCTTCTTAAAGGGGTATTTCATGAGCTGGAGTTAGCTGCACTTCCTGCAAGTGTAGTCATCAGGGAGACTGTCGTATGACTGATTCCCTCCAATGTCTTCTCTCTTCATCTCCCACCGAACAAAGACAAAACCCCAGCCTTCTCTAGAACATTCTACCTGTTCCACTCTCCTGATTGGATGATCCACCCTCCTAAGCATCCCTTATTTCCAACAGTAATCCAAACACTGCTTCTACAGAAAGAGCATTTTATGAAATACCCTACAACATTAGCAGTAAAACCTTTACCAGGGGGTTACACAAGTGTTTGGTGACCCACCAAATCTCTTCATACTCCTGACACTTCTACACCTTCCTCATGACTGCATCAATGTGTTGGATCCAGGATAGATGCTCTGAGATGTTGACAGCCAATAACTGAAAGCTGCTTACCCTTTTCACCACTGACCTCTCAATGAGGACTTTTATTTATTGAGATACAGCATGGATTAGGTCCTTTGAGCTGTGTCCCCCAGCAATCCCCTGATTTAATCTGTGCCTAATCACTTGACAGTGTACAGTGACCAATCAACCTACCGAACAGCGGAGAAAACTGGAGCACCTGGAGGAAACCCACACCATCACAGGGAGAACGTACAAACTCCTTATAGACAGCAGCAGAAATTGAACCTGGGATGTCTGTACTGTAAAGTGTTGTGCTAATGACTACGCTACTGTGCCACTCTATGAATGCTAAAAATCCTCTATTAAAATCACCCTTCTTTGTAATGAACTTGAATAGTTTCTGAATTTATTCTGTCTGATGCTTTGCAGCTGCTGTCTGAGGTATATAACCAACTCCTAACAATGTCTTAAATCCTTTTCTTAATGCTTTCATTAAATTCCTATCACCTAACTACCTCATGGTTGTGTCTCTCATCGATACTTGCAGTGTATGTTGATTCATTTGAGTTTCTATTTACATTAGCAAATGAGCAGAAAAAGCTTTGTGAAAGCAGTCACTCAGTGGCATGTCAGCACTAGCGGCATGTCCAAATCATTCTGTGTGGTGCATTAGCAACATGTTGTTATCACTACAGTTACATATTCCACACTGCTTCTCTTTCAGAATGGAAGCAAGCCCCCTACCACTGCACAAAGTAAGTTACTGTATATTTTAGGTTAACAAAAGGTGTAACCCTATGTATTTTCTATTGATTAGAGAAGGAGAGAGATAAATTCAACAAAATATCAATTCATTTTATTGGCTTTCTGGACACCTGAGGGCTGCCAGATGCATTCAGCATCTTTGAACGTGTCCACAATATCCTGAAAAGGGAGGGTAAGCAGCCAGAAGTTATGGTAGGTATTGGTACCAATGACAGGTAGTAAAAGAGAGGACGCCCTGAAAACAGAATACAGGGATTTAGGAAGGAAGCTGAGAAGTAGGACCCCAAGGGTAGTAATCTCAGAATTGCTGCCTGTGCCATGCGACAGTGAGGACAGGAATAGATTAAGGTGGCAGATAAATGTGTGGATGAAGATTTGGAGCAGGGGTCAGAGATTCAGATTTCTGGATAATTGGCACCACTTCTGGGGCAGGTGAGACCTGTACAAAAGGTATGTGTTGCACCTGTATCCAAGAGGGACAAATATTCTTGTGGGCAGGTTTACTAGAGCTGTTGGGAGTGGTTTAAGGGGATAGGAACCAGGACGATAGAGCTAAGGATGAACCAGCAGGTTTACAAATAGATGATGGATGTAACATGAATGAAATGAAGGACAAGCCAATGAATGGGTATAAATACAGGCAGAGCAAAGAGTTCAATGGTACCACAGAGGCAAAATTCAAAAGGGCAAAGAATGCAGGATTGAAGGTGCTGTATTTAAATGCACATAGCATTTGGAATAAGGTGGATGAACTTGTGGCGCAATTAGAGATTGGTCGGTATTACGTTGTATCACTGAGTCGTGGCTGAAAGCAGCCATAGTTGGGAACTTAATATCAAAGGATATATTTTGCATTGAAAGGACAGGCTAGTAGGCATAGGCGGTGGTGTGGTTCTGTTGGTAAGAGATGAAATTGCATCTTTAGAATGAGGTCAGAGAATGTTGTGGGTGGAGTTAAGAAACTGCAAGGGTAAAAAAAAATTATAGGAATCATATATTGTTACGAAGGATGAATAGCTCTGATGGATAGAAGGGTGCAGTGTTGCCCATGCCCCCCCCCCCCCCGGAGATTCGCAAACCGTTACTGTTGTTATGCTGCTAATGAGAGAGAAAGAGAGGTAAGGGAAAACATGCTGGAATTGGAATATCTGCTACAGATAAGAGAGAGATAAATCCTGGGAGAGAGACTTGTTGTTCCACCATATTATGACTTCTGAAAGACTTATGGCTTCTGAGAGGATTGTTTACCTTATACTATTTTGTTCATTAAAATTCCTCAGTGGACAGCCGGAGTGGGCTGGTTTGATGGACAAAGCCATTCAAAACTGATTGACACCTGAGACCCCGTGAGTAGGGATAAAAGTGAGGTCTGGGGAGACACCCCTCAGATGCACCAGGAGACACACTAGTGAACACTGATTGGGTGTTGGAACCCACAAGAAAGGTGGGGGCTTCGAAGACCGAACCAGGAGGTCGGTCATTAAGGCTATCAGTGTTAAAGCAGGACCGGTGGGGACTTGTGTGTGTGTGTCCACTCATACCAGAGTGACGAGTCCACCACAGAAGAACGGTCTAGCAGAAGGACGGAGAAGTCATAACTGAATGACCACACTGATACGACAGATTAAGAAAGCAAAGGAATGTTTGCCTGACTGTAGCTGTTACATCTTGCTCGCTCTCTCTCTCTCTCTCTCTCTCTCTCTCTCCAACAATTACAATACAACAACTATAACTACATCAGCACTCATGAACTGAACTGAACTTTATACTTTTCTATGACAATTTATTTACCCCTAGACATCGATAGAACTTGTTTATTATTGATTATTATTAATCCTACACTTTTAGGTTTATTACTGCTAACTGGTTTTATATGTATATTTGCATTATTGATATGGTTTTGCTTATTTTTATTAATAAACACCTTTAGTATAGTACCACCAGACTCCAACGAACTCTTCTTTCTCTGCTGGTTAGACACCCAGTTACGGGGTACGTAACAATATAGTCCCCCAAACAGTAGCGAAGATGTGGGATTGAGATTGAAAAGGAAGCTGGAAAGTGCATGTAATAAGGGTAATGACACAATTATAATGGGGGGCTTCAATATGCAAAGGGATTAGGAAAATCAGGTCGATTTCGGATTGCAAGAGAGAATTTGTTGAATGCCTATGAGATGGCTTTTTTGGGAAGCTTGTGCTCGAGCCTACTAGGGAAAAGGCAATCTTGGATTGGGTGTTGTGTAATAATTCAGATCTTATTAGGGAGCTTAACGTAAAGAAACCCTTAGGAGGTAGTGATCAAAATATGTTTGAATTCATACTGCAATTTGAGAGGGAGAAGCACAAGTCAGATGTATCAGTATCACAATGGAATAGAGGAAATTAGAGGCATGAGAGAGGAGCTTTCCCAGGTGGATTGGAGGAAGATACTGGTGGGAATGATGGCAGATTAGGAGGAATGACTGACAGGCAGAAGACAGTGATTGGGAATAAAAGGAGCATTTTCTGGTTGGCTGCCAGTGACTAGTGATTTCCCAGGAACCGTTACTTTTCACATTGTTTGTCAATGATTTGGATAATGGAATTGGTGGCGTTGTGGCAAAGTTAGCAGATAATACGAAGATAGCTGGAGGAGTAGGTAGTGCTCCTCCACTACCTCCACATTGCATATGTCGTATGCAATTGCAGCACGACATAAATTGAAAGAATGGCCAAAAAAGTGGCAGATGGAATAAGGTGCTGGGAAGTGTATGATAATGCATTTTGGTAAAAGAAACAATACTGAGGACTATTTTCTAAATGGGGAGAAGCTCCGAACATCAGAGGTGCAGAGGGACCTAGGAATTCTTGTGCAAGATTCCCAGAAGGTTAATTTACAGGTTGAATCTGTGGTAAAGAAGGCAAATGCAATGTTGGCATTCATTTCAAGGGAAGTAGAATATAAAAACAAGGAGGTAATGCTGAGGCTTTATAAGACATTAGTCAGGCCGCACTTGGAATATTGTCAACAGTTTTAGACCCCTTATCTCAGAAAGGATGTGTCATCATTGGAGAGAGTCCAGAGGAGGTTTATGATGATGATTCTGTGAATGAAGGAGTTAACATATGAGGACCATTTGACAGCTATGGACCTGTACTCACTGGAATTTAGAAGAATGCGGCGGGATCTCATGGAAACCTACTGGATGTTGAAAGGACTAGACAAGGTGGATGTGGAGAGGATGTTTCCTATGGTGGGGGTATCCAGAACTAGAGGGCACAGCCTCAAAATTGAGGAGCAACCTTTTAGATCAGAGGTAAGAGGAATTTTTTTAAGTCGAAGAATAATGAATCTGTGGAATGCTCTGCTATAGATTGCTGTGGAAGCCAAGTCTGTGGGTATATTTAAAGTGGAGATTGATAGTTTCCCGATCGATCAGGGCCTCAAAGGATATGGCGAGAAGGCAGGTGTATAGGGTTGAGTGGGATCTGGGATCAGCCATAATGGAATGGCAAAGCAGTCTCGATGGGCTGAATGGCCTAATTCTGCTTCTATGTCTTATGGATTCACAATTCAGTCTTCACATTGTACCCTGTGTGATCTGGGTGCATTAAACCATATTAGATACCAGTGGAGTGAAGGCAGATAGCACATTGTGCTAGTCAGAACTGTATACAACCAAAGGAAACCAGTCCCTTGAGTAAACCATGGGTACGAGAACAGCCTTAATATCGCTCTGGTCTGCATATAATGGCAAACCTTATCAGCAAGTTGTGAGACAAACAATTTTCCAGAGGAACCCAGTGGCTCACTGGGTCAAGCAACATCTGTGTGTACGTGGGGGGTGGCGGAAGAATTGTTAACATTTCACAGTGCCTTTTGACTTGTTGCTTTCTACAGCAGACTATTTGTTGTTGGTTATCATCAGTTACTTTTCTCTGCTTCTGGTTATAGTCTAGTTCTGCTTCTACCTTTTCTCCTTCAAAGATATAACATGTTCCACTAATCTCTGAATGGCTATCCACTAAGATATCCACCACATGCAACAGAAAGCTATCAATATGTATCCACTGGGACAAATTAACTGGTCTCAATCTTGAATGCCCCAATCTCTGGCTGCTTCCTTCATGAGGATCATTCGCATATGCAGAAGGATTGCTTGCCTCTGGTACTACCCATTTGTGGCTCTATCTCAAGCAATGTTGTTTCACTGACAGAACATGCTTCTTCTCTAAGTTTGATTTCCTCCCAAAGTTTCAATTTATTATCAAAGTATGTATGTACAATACATCTGCATGAAGGTCATCCAGCTGCAGCTCCTTGAAGACTGTGTTAGGGATCTGGAGCAGCAGCTGGATGACCTTCAGCCTGTATGGGAGTTCATCGATCAGAGTTACAGGGAAGTAGTCACCCGTAAGTTGCAAGAGGCAAGTAGCTGTGTGACTGTTAGGAGAAATTGAAATGGAAATATACAGTTAGTGCAGAGCACCCCCGTGACCATTCCTCTCAATAGTAAGTATATCGTTTTGGATACTGTTGTGATGGATTACCTCCCAGAAGAACGCCATGGAGACCGGGTTACTGCCACTGAGCATAGGTCCGTGGGGCAGAAAGGAAAGAGGGAGATGTTCTCAGGGAAAAGTATGGAAATGTGGCAAATATTCAGGGAATATTTATGTACAGTTCTGTATAGGTACGTTCCAATGAGACAGGGAAGTTATGGTAGGGTACAGGAACTGTGGTGTACAAAGGCTGTAATAAATCTAGTCAAGAAGAAAAGAAAAGCTTACAAAAGGTTCAGAGAGCTAGGTAATGTTAGAGATCCAGAAGATTATAAGGCTACTAGGAAGGAGTTTAAGAAGGAAATTAGGAGAGCCAGAAGGGGCCATAAGAAGGCCTTAGCAGGCAGAATTAAGGAAAGCCCCAAGGCATTCTACAAGTATGTAAAGAGCAAGAGGATAAGGTGTGAAAGAATAGCACCTATCAAGTGTGACAGTGGAAAAGTGTGTATAGAACCAGAAGAAATAGTGGAGGTACTTAATGAATACTTTACTTCAGTATTCACTATGGAAAAGGATCTTAGTGATTGTAGTGATGACTTACAGCAGACTGAAAAGCTTGAGCATGTAGATATTAAGAAAGAGGATGTGCTGGAGCTTTTGGAAAACATCAAGTTGGTTAAGTTGCCAGGACCGGACGAAATGTACCCTAGGCTACTGTGGGAGATGAGGGAGGAGATTGCTGAGCCTCTGGCGATGATCTTTGCATCATCAATGGGGATGGGAGAGGTTCCAGAGGATTGGAGGGTCGCAGATGTTGTTCCTTTATTCAAGAAAGGGAGTAGAGAAAGTCCAGGAAATTATAGACCAGTGAGTCTTACCTCAGTGGTTGGTAAGTTGATGGAGAAGATCCTGATAGACAGGATTTATGAACATTTGGAGAGGTATAATATGATTAGGAGTAGTCAGCATGGCTTTGTAAAGGGCAGGTCGTGCCTTATGAGCCTGATTGAATTTTTTGAGGATGTGACTAAACACATTGATGAAGGAAAAGCAGTAGATGTAGTTTATATGGATTTTAGCAAGGCATTTGATAAGGTACCCCATGCAAGGCTTACTGAGAAAGTAAGGAGGCATGGGATCCAAGGGGACATTGCTTTTTGGATCCAGAACTGGCTTGCCCACAGAAGGCAAAGAGTAGTTGTAGACAGGTCATATTCTGCATGGAGGTCGGTGACCAGTGGAGTGCCTCAGGGATCTGTTCTGGGACATTTACTCTTCATGATTTTTATAAATGACCTGGATGAGGAAGTGGAGGGATGGGTTAGTAAGTTTGCTGATAACACAAAGGTTAGTGGTGTTGTGGATAGTGTGGAGGGCTGTCAGTGGTTACAGTGGGACATTGATAGGATGCAAAACTGGGCTGAGAAGTGACAGATGGAGTTCAACCCAGATAAGTGTGAAGTGGTTCATTTTGGTAGGTCAAATATGATGCCAGAATATAGTATTAATGGCAAGACTTTTGGCAGTGTGGAGGATCAAAGGGATCTTGGGGTTCGAGTCCATTGGACGCTCAAAGCAGCTGCGCAGGTTGACTCTGTGGTTAAGACGGTGTATGGTGTATTGGCCTGCATCAATCATGGAATTGAGTTTAGGAGCCGAGAGGTAATGTTACAGCTATATAGGACCCTGGTCAGACCCCACTTGGAGTACTATGCTCAGTTCTGGTTGCCTCACTACTGGAAGGATGTGGAAACCATAGAAAGGGTGCAGAGGAGATTTAGAGGGATGTTGCCTAGATTGGGGAGCATGCCTTATGAGAATAGGTTGAGTGAACTCAGCCTTTTCTCCTTGGAGTGAAGGAGGATGAGAGGTGACCTGATAGAGGTGTATAAGATGATGAGAGGTATTGATCGTGTGGATAGTCAGAGGCTTTTTCCCAGGGCTGAAATGGTTGCCACAAAAGGATACAGGTTTAAAATGCTGGGGAGTAGGTACAGAGGAGATGTCAGGGGTAAGCTTTTTACTCAGAGTGGTGAGTGCATGGAATGGGCTGCCGGCAACCATGGTGGAGGAAGATTCGATAGGGTCTTTTAAAAGACTTTTAGATGGGTATGTGGAGCTTAGTAAAATAGAGGGCTATAGGTAAGCCTAGTAATTTCTAAGGTAGGAACATGCTCGGCACAACTTCGTGGGCCAAAGAGCCTGTATTGTGTTGTCGGTTTTCTATGTTTCTAAGAGGGCAGTGGTAGTGATAGGGGATTCAATACTCAGAGGAACAAACAGGAGATTCTGTGGACGTGAACAGGACACCCGAATGGTATATGTACACAATGCTGGAAGAACTCAGCAGGTCTGGCAGCATCTGTGAGAAAAGAGTAGCCAAAGTTTCGGGCCGAGACCCTTCATCAGGATGAAGCATCTGCAGTTCTATTTTTCTGTTTTCACCCGAATGGTATGTTGCCTCCCAGTGCCAGGATCAGGGACGTCTCGGATCATGTCCACAGCATTTTGGAGAGGGAGGCAGAGCAGCCAGATGTCTTAGTATGTACTACCCAGGTCGTTCAGGACAGTAATCTCTGGATTGCTGCCTGTGCCATGTGCCAGTGAGGGTAGAAACAGGATTATGTGGCAGATAAATGCATGGCTGAGAAGCTGGTGCAGGGGACAGGACTTCAGGTTCTTAGATCATTGGGATCTCTTCTGAGGGAGGTATGACCTGTTCAAAAGTGACAGGTTGCACCTGAACCCGAGGGGGACCAATATTATCATGGGCAGTTTGTTAAAGCTGTTGAAGAGGGTTTAAGCTAATTTGGCAGGGGGGTGGGAGCCATATTGAAGAGACTCAGGTTAGGACAGGGACAGATGGTAAAAAAGCAATGATAGAGTGCAGTCAGACGGTCAGGAAGGGCAAGCAAAATTTCAGCCAGTAGGGTGAGTATTGGTGCATTAGAGATGCAGAATCAAAAAGGGTAGCAAATACAGGACTCAGAGTGTTATATCTCAAAGCACCAAGTATGAAAAATAAGGTGGATGATCTTGTTGAACTATTACAGATTGTCAGGTATGATGTTGTGGCCATCTCTGAATCATGACTGAAGGATGGTTGTTGTTGGGAGATGAATGCCCAAGGTTACATGTTGTATTGGAGGTATAGGAAGGTAGGCAGAGGGATGGTGTGGGTCTCCTGGTAAAGAATGGCATCAAATGAGTAGAAAGAGGTGACATAGGATTGCAAGATATTGAATCCTTGTGGGTTGAGTTAAGAAACTGCAGGGTAACTACTGAGGCCAGGGGAGAAAAAAAAGAGGTCATGGGTTAAGGGTGAAGGGGGAAAAGTTTAAAGGGAACATTAGGGGGGGCTTCTTCACGCAGAGAGTGGTGGGAGTGTGGAATGAGCTGCCAGATGAAATGGTGAATGCGGGCTCACTTTTGACATTTAAGAAAAACTTGGACAGGTATATGGATGAGAGAGGTTTGGAGGGATATGGCTCAGGTGCAGGTCAGTGGGACTAGGCAGAAAAATGGTTCAGCACAGCCAAGAAGGGCCAAAAGGCCTGTTTCTGTGCTGTAATGTTCTATGGTTCTATGGTAACAGAGCCTGACAGCTGGGATGTGGACTACAGACTACAATGGGAAATAGAAAAGGCATGTCAAAAAGGCAATGTTATGATAGTCATGAAAGAGCTTAACATGCAGATCAATGGAGAAAATCAGGTTGGTAATGGATCTGAAGAGAGTGAATTTACTGAATGCCTACGAGATGGTTTTTTAGAGCAGTTTGTCATTGAGCCTACTATGGGAACGACTATTCTGGATTGGGTGTTATGTGATGAACCGGAGGTGATTAGGGAGATAAAGATTAAAGAACTGTTAGGAGGCAGTGATCACAATATTACTGCGTTCAACTTGAAATTTGATAGGGAGAAAGTAAAGTCTGATGTAGCAGTATTTCAGTGGAGTAGATGAAATTACAGTGGTATGAAAGAGGAGTTGGCCAATGTAAATTGGAAGGAGATGCTGACAGGGTTGACAGCACAGCAGCAATGGCACGAGTTTCTAGGAAAAATGAGGAAGGTGCAGAATAGATTATTCCAAAAACAAAGAAATATTGAAATGGCAAAATAGTACAACCAACCATGGCTGAGAAGGGAAATCAAAAGCAAAAGAGAGGGCACATAACAAAGCAAAAATTAGTGGGAAGCTTTTAAAAGCATACAGGGAGCAACTAAAAGAGTCATTGGGGGGACAGATGAAATATGAAATTAAGCTAGCAAATAATATCAAAGTAGATAGTAAAAGCTTTTTCAAACATGTAAAAATAAAAGAGAGATGAGAGTGCAAATAGTACTGCTAGTAAATGAGACCAGAGAAATAATAACAGGGGACATGGAGATGGCAGAGGAACTAAATGAGTATTTTGCATCAGTCTTCACTGTGGAAGACACTAGCAGTGTGCCAGATGTTGATAGGTGTGAGGGAAGAGAAGTGGGTGCAGTTACTATTACAAGGGAGAAGGTGCTCAAAAAGCTGAAAGACCTAAGGGTACATAAGTCACCAAGGCCAGATGAACTGCACCCGAGGGTTCTGAAAGAGGTAGTGGTAGAGATTGTGGAGGCATTAGTAATGATCTTTCAAAAATCATTGGTATCTGCAATGGTGCCAGAGGACTGGAAAATTGTAAATGTCATTCCACTCTTTAAGAAAGGAGGAAGGCAGCAGAAAGGAAATTATAGACCAGTTAGCCTGACCTCAATGGTTGCGAAGATGTTGGAGTCAATTGTTAAGGATGAGCTTCTGGAGTACTTGGTGACACAGGACAAGATAGGACAAAGTCAGCATGGTTTCCTGAAGGGAAAATTTTGCATGATAAACCTGTTGGAATTCTTTGAGGAGATTACAAGTAGGATAGATAAAGAGAATGTAGTGGATGTTGTATATTTGGACTTTCAGAAGGCTTTTGACAAGGTGCCACACATGAGGTTGCTTACCAAGTTAAAAGCCCACGGTATTACAGGTAAGTTACTAATATGGTTAGTGCATTGGCTATCTGGTAGAAGGTAGCAAGTGGGAATAAAAGGATCCTTTTCTGGTTGGCTGCCAGTCGCTAGTGGTGTTTCACAAGGGTCAGTGTTGGGACCACCTCTTTTTATACTGTATATCAATGAGTTAGCTGATGGAATAGATGGCTTTGTTGCCAAGTTTGCGGATGATATGAAGATTGGTGGTGGGGCAGGTAGGCTGCAGGAGGACTTAGCAGATACGGAGAATGGGGAAGAAAGTGGCAAATGAAATACAATGTTGGAAAATGCATGGTCATGTGCTTTGGTAGTAGAAATAAATGTGCAGACTATTTTCTAAACAGGAAGAAAATCCAAATATCTGAGATGCAGAGGGACTGAGATGCAAGATGGTGGCGCGATGCAGTTTGCAGCGGCCTCTCTGGGATTGATATGTGTTATTTGTTAAGCGGGGTGCTGTGCACAATCTTAATCTGATGAAAAACTGACGTGGGAGCATGGAGGAACATCTGGAAATCTCCAGGAAGGCCTTCTTCATTGCTGCTGCTGTTGTGAGGTCCGGGTCCGGGTCTGAGAAGAACAGGCCCCCAGTCCTTGGGGTCGCGTTGCCGGTGGCCATTGGCGGGGGCGTCATAGTGCGCTCGGCAGAGGATGGTGCTCAGAGAGGCTGTGCCAGAGGGGATGGTCGGAGGCTTGGAGGTTCGATGGACTCGGAGTCTGCTGCGTTCCGGGCGCTTTCACTGTGAGGCTGGGTCTGACAGAGCTTTCATTGTGTGCTGCTTCTGCGAGGCTGAGTCCATCAGCGCCTTGGAAGTCCATAGCGGGAGTATTCCTTTCTGCCGCCTACGTGGGATGACAAGTCTATCGGGACCCTGAGGACTTGTGGAAACTGTGTGGTGGTTTCTTTTGAAATGATAGTCTTTTAACATCTTTGGACTATTTTTACTGTGCCCATGGTCTATTTTTTATCAATTATGGTATTGTCTGCACTGTTGTAACTATATGTTAACTATATTTAACTATGTGGTTTTGTGTAGGTCTTGTAGCTTTAGTTTTTGGTTTGTGGGGTGGTAGAGTTGGTCTCCTGACTTGGTGTGTCTGGGTAGTCTTGTTTTGTCTGGTGGAGTTGGAGCTCCTTTCTGGGAAATGCACTAAGATGGTAGCTTGATATTAATACACATCAGCCTCTCCTGACTCTGGATTTGGGGATTACCAAACGTTATGTGGATTTTCTGGTGTAGTCTGTTTTGTCGTGTGCTTTTGTGATATCATTCTGGAGGAACGTTGTCTCATTTTTTAACTGCATTGCATTTGTGGTTTCTAAATGACAATAAACTGAAATTGAACTGAACTGAACTGACTTGGGAGTCTTTGTGCAAAACACCCTGAAGGTTAACTTGCAGGTTGAGTCGGTGGTGAGGAACACAAATGTCATGTTAGCATTCATTTCAAGAGGACTATAATGCAAGAGCAGGCATGTGATGCTGAGGCTTTAAAGCACTGGTGAGGCCTCAGCTTGAGTATTGTGAATAGTTTTTAGCTCCTCATCTAAGTAAATTATGTGCTGACATTGGAGAGGGTTCAGAGGAGCTTCACAAGGATGATTCCGGGAATAAGTGTTATCATATGAGGAACGCTTGATGGCTCTGGGTCTGTACTCACTGGAGTTCAGAAGGATGAGGGGGAATCTCATTGAAACCTTTTGAATGTTTAAAGACCTTGGCAGAGTAGTTGTGGAAAGAATGTTTCCCATGGTGAGGGAGTCTAGAACAAGAAGTCACAACCTCAGGATGGAGGTCATCCATTTAAAACAGAGATGCAGAGAAAGTTCATCAGTCAGAGGGTGGTGAATTTGTGGAATTTATTACCACAGGCTACTATGGAGGCCAGGTCATTGGGTGTATTTGAGGCAGAGATTGATAGGTTCTTGACTGGACACAGCATCAAAGGTTACAGGGAAAGGGCCAGGGAGTGGGGCTGAGGAGGGGGAGAAAAGGATCAGCCATGGTGGAGCAGACTCAATGGGCCAAATGGCCTAATTCTAATCCTATGTCTTTTGGTGTTATACAGACAGACCATGGAGTTGATGAAAAAAAGATATCAGCTCCCCAGCACAAAAAGAAAAAAAACATAACTCGCAGACCCCAAATTCATGCACACACTTCCTGTAGAAAAACAGTGACAATAACGATTCCTGAACAAAGAGTCCTGATAAAGGGTCTCAGCCCGAAACATCGACAGCACTTCTCCCTATCGATGCTGCCTGACCTGCTGTGTTCCACCAGCATTTTGTGTGTGTTGCTTGAATTTCCAGCATCTGCAGATTTCCTCGTGTTTACGATTCCTGAACTCCTCACTTGCAGAAAAAAGTGACAGTAACAATCCCGACCCTCTCCCCACTGAAAAAACAGCGACAATAACAAACCTGACCCCCACCCCGCAGAAAAACAGAAACAATAACAATCCTGAACCCTCCCCACTGAAAAACAGCAACAATAATAATCCCGAACCCCTCCCTGCAGAAAAACAGCGACAATAACAACCTCGATCCCCTCCCTGCAGAAAAACAGCAACAACCTCGATCCCCTCCCCACTGTAAAACAGCAACAATAATAATCCCGAACCCCTCCCTGCAGAAAAACAACAACAATAACAACCTTGATCCCCTCCCCACTGAAAAACAGCAACAATAACAGCCTCGATCCCCTCCCTGCAGAAAAACAGCAACAATAATAATCCCGAACCCCTCCCTGCAGAAAAACAGCGACAATAACAAACTCGATCCCCTCCCCACTGAAAAACAGCGACAATAACAACCTCGATCCCCTCCCTGCAGAAAAACAGCAACAACCTCGATCCCCTCCCCACTGAAAAACAGCAACAATAATAATCCCGAACCCCTCCCTGCAGAAAAACAGCGAAAATAACAACCTTGATCCCCTCCCCACAGAAAAACAGCAACAATAACAGCCTCGATCCCCTCCCTGCAGAAAAACAGCAACAATAATAATCCCGAACCCCTCCCTGCAGAAAAACAGCGACAATAACAACCTCGATCCCCTCCCCACTGAAAAACAGCAACAATAACAACCTCGATCCCCTCCCTGCAGAAAAACAGCAACAATAACAACCTCAATCC
Organism: Hemitrygon akajei; assembly: GCF_048418815.1. Classification (NCBI taxonomy): domain Eukaryota; kingdom Metazoa; phylum Chordata; class Chondrichthyes; order Myliobatiformes; family Dasyatidae; genus Hemitrygon; species Hemitrygon akajei. Next base: position 41,607,404 of record NC_133137.1, on the reverse strand, counting down.
CCTCCCTGCAGAAAAACAGCGACAACCTCGATCCCCTCCCTGCAGAAAAACAGCGACAATAACAACCTCGATCCCCTTCCTGCAGAAAAACAGCAACAACCTCGAGCCCCACCCTGCAGAAAAACAGCAACAATAACAACCTCGATCCCCTCCCTGCAGAAAAACAGCAACAATAACAACCTCGATCCCCTCCCTGCAGAAAAACAGCAACAATAACAACCTCGATCCCCTCCATGCAGAAAAACAGCAACAATTACCACCTCGATCCCCTCCCTGCAGAAAAACAGCAACAACCTCGATCCCCTCCCTGCAGAAAAACAGCGACAATAACAACCTCGATCCCCTCCCTGCAGAAAAACAGCGACAATACCAACCTCGATCCCCTCCCTGCAGAAAAACAGCAACAATAACAACCTCGATCCCCTCCCTGCAGAAAAACAGCGACAATACCAACCTCGATCCCCTCCCTGCAGAAAAACAGCAACAATAACAACCTCGATCCCCTCCCTGCAGAAAAACAGCGACAATAGCAACCTCGATCCCCTCCCTGCAGAAAAACAGCGACAATAACAACCTCGATCCCCTCCCGACAACCTCGATCCCCTCCCTGCAGAAAAACAGCGACAATAACAACCTCGATCCCCTCCCTGCAGAAAAACAGTGACAATAACAACCTCGATCCCCTCCCTGCAGAAAAACAGCAACAATAACAACCTAGATCCCCTCCCTGCAGAAAAACAGTGACAATAACAACCTCGATCCCCTCCCTGCAGAAAAACAGTGACAATAACAACCTCGATCCCCTCCCTGCAGAAAAACAGCAACAATAACAACTTCGATCCCCTCCCGACAACCTCGATCCCCTCCCTGCAGAAAAACAGTGACAATACCAACCTCGATCCTCTCCCTGCAGAAAAACAGCAACAATAACAACCTCGATCCCCTCCCTGCAGAAAAACAGCAACAACTTCGATCCCCACCCTGCAGAAAAACAGCGACAACCTCGATCCCCTCCCTGCAGAAAAACAGCGACAATAACAACCTCGATCCCCTCCCTGCAGAAAAACAGCAACAACCTCGATCCACTCCCCACTGAAAAACAGCAACAATAATAATCCCGAACCCCTCCCCACAGAAAAACAGTGACAATAACCTCGATCCCCTCCCCACTGAAAAACAGCAACAATAACAACCTCGATCCCCTCCCTGCAGAAAAACAGCGACAATAACAACCTCGATCCCCTCCCTGCAGAAAAACAGCGACAATAACAACCTCGATCCCCTCCCTGCAGAAAAACAGCGACAAATACAACCTCGATCCCCTCCCTGCAGAAAAACAGCGACAATAACAACCTCGATCCCCTCCCTGCAGAAAAACAGCAACATCAACAACCTCGATCCCCTCCCTGCAGAAAAACAGCGACAATAACAACCTCGATCCCCTCCCTGCAGAAAAACAGCAACAACCTCGATCCCCTCGCTGCAGAAAAACAGCGACAATAACAACCTAGATCCCCTCCCTGCAGAAAAACAGCAACAATCTCGATCCCCTCCCCACCGAAAAACAGCAACAATAATAATCCCGAACCCCTCCCCGCAGAAAAACAGCGACAATAACAACCTCGATCCCCTTCCTGCAGAAAAACAGCAACAATAATAATCCCGAACCCCTCCCTGCAGAAAAACAGCGACAATAACAACCTCGATCCCCTCCCCACTGAAAAACAGCAACAATAACAACCTCGATCCCCTCCCTGCAGAAAAACAACAACAATAACAACCTCGATCCCCTTCCTGCAGAAAAACAGCAACAATAACAACCTCGATCCCCTCCCTGCAGAAAAACAGTGACAATAACAACCTCGATCCCCTCCCTGCAGAAAAACAGCGACAATAACAACCTCGATCCCCTCCCTGCAGAAAAACAGCAACAATAATAATCCCGAACCCCTCCCTGCAGAAAAACAGCGACAATAACAACCTCGATCCCCTCCCCACTGAAAAACAGCGACAATAACAACCACGATCCCCTCCCTGCAGAAAAACAGCAACAACCTCGATCCCCTCCCCACTGAAAAACAGCAACAATAATAATCCCGAACCCCTCCCTACAGAAAAACAGCGACAATAACAACCTTGATCCCCTCCCCACAGAAAAACAGCAACAATAACAGCCTCGATCCCCTCCCTGCAGAAAAACAGCAACAATAATAATCCCGAACCCCTCCCTGCAGAAAAACAGCGACAATAACAACCTCAATCCCCTCCCCACTGAAAAACAGCAACAATAACAACCTCGATCCCCTCCCTGCAGAAAAACAGCAACAATAACAACCTCGATCCCCTCCCTGCAGAAAAACATCGACAATAACAACCTCAATCCCCTCCCCACTGAAAAACAGCAACAATAACAACCTCGATCCCCTCCCTGCAGAAAAACAGCAACAATAACAAACTCGATCCCCTCCCTGCAGAAAAACAGCAACAACTTCGATCCCCACCCTGCAGAAAAACAGCGACAACCTCGATCCCCTCCCTGCAGAAAAACAGCGTCAATAACAACCTCGATCCCCTCCCTGCAGAAAAACAGCAACAACCTCGATCCCCTCCCTGCAGAAAAACAGCAACAATAACAACTACGATCCCCTCCCTGCAGAAAAACAGCAACAATAACAACCTCTATCCCCTCCCTGCAGAAAAACAGCGACAATAACAACCTCGATCCCCTCCCTGCAGAAAAACAGCAACAACCTCGATCCCCTCCCTGCAGAAAAACAGCAACAATAACAACCTCGATCCCCTCCCCGCAGAAAAACAGCAACAATAACAACCTCGATCCCCTCCCTGCAGAAAAACAGCAACAATATCAAACTTGATCCCCTCCCTGCAGAAAAACAGCAACAATAACCACCTCGATCCCCTCCCTGCAGAAAAACAGCAACAACCTCGATCCCCTCCCTGCAGAAAAACAGCAACAATAACCACCTCGATCCCCTCCCTGCAGAAAAACAGCAACAACCTCGATCCCCTCCCTGCAGAAAAACAGCGACAATAACAACCTCGATCCCCTCCCTGCAGAAAAACAGCGACAATACCAACCTCGATCCCCTCCCTGCAGAAAAACAGCAACAATAACAACCTCGATCCACTCCCTGCAGAAAAACAGCGACAATACCAAACTCGATCCCCTCCCTGCAGAAAAACAGCAACAATAACAACCTCGATCCCCTCCCTGCTGAAAAACAGCGACAATAGCAACCTCGATCCCCTCCCTGCAGAAAAACAGCGACAATAACAACCTCGATCCCCTCCCGACAACCTCGATCCCCTCCCTGCAGAAAAACAGCGACAATAACAACCTCGATCCCCTCCCTGCAGAAAAACAGCGACAATAACAACCTCGATCCCCTCCCTGCAGAAAAACAGCAACAGCAACAACCTCGATCCCCTCCCTGCAGAAAAACAGCAACAATTAGAACCTCGATCCCCTCCCTGCAGAAAAACAGCGACAATAACAACCTCGATCCCCTCCCTGCAGAAAAACAGCAACAACCTCGATCCCCTCGCTGCAGAAAAACAGCGACAATAACAACCTAGATCCCCTCCCTGCAGAAAAACAGCAACAATCTCGATCCCCTCCCCACCGAAAAACAGCAACAATAATAATCCCGAACCCCTCCCCGCAGAAAAACAGCGACAATAACAACCTCGATCCCCTTCCTGCAGAAAAACAGCAACAATAATAATCCCGAACCCCTCCCTGCAGAAAAACAGCGACAATAACAACCTCGATCCCCTCCCCACTGAAAAACAGCAACAATAACAACCTCGATCCCCTCCCTGCAGAAAAACAACAACAATAACAACCTCGATCCCCTTCCTGCAGAAAAACAGCAACAATAACAACCTCGATCCCCTCCCTGCAGAAAAACAGTGACAATAACAACCTCGATCCCCTCCCTGCAGAAAAACAGCGACAATAACAACCTCGATCCCCTCCCTGCAGAAAAACAGCAACAATAATAATCCCGAACCCCTCCCTGCAGAAAAACAGCGACAATAACAACCTCGATCCCCTCCCCACTGAAAAACAGCGACAATAACAACCACGATCCCCTCCCTGCAGAAAAACAGCAACAACCTCGATCCCCTCCCCACTGAAAAACAGCAACAATAATAATCCCGAACCCCTCCCTACAGAAAAACAGCGACAATAACAACCTTGATCCCCTCCCCACAGAAAAACAGCAACAATAACAGCCTCGATCCCCTCCCTGCAGAAAAACAGCAACAATAATAATCCCGAACCCCTCCCTGCAGAAAAACAGCGACAATAACAACCTCAATCCCCTCCCCACTGAAAAACAGCAACAATAACAACCTCGATCCCCTCCCTGCAGAAAAACAGCAACAATAACAACCTCGATCCCCTCCATGCAGAAAAACAGCAACAATAACAACCTCGATCCCCTCCCTGCAGAAAAACAGCAACAATAACAACCTCGATCCCCTCCCTGCAGAAAAACAGCAACAATAACAACCACGATCCCCTCCCTGCAGAAAAACAGCAACAACCTCGATCCCCTCCCCACTGAAAAACAGCAACAATAATAATCCCGAACCCCTCCCTACAGAAAAACAGCGACAATAACAACCTTGATCCCCTCCCCACAGAAAAACAGCAACAATAACAGCCTCGATCCCCTCCCTGCAGAAAAACAGCAACAATAATAATCCCGAACCCCTCCCTGCAGAAAAACAGCGACAATAACAACCTCAATCCCCTCCCCACTGAAAAACAGCAACAATAACAACCTCGATCCCCTCCCTGCAGAAAAACAGCGTCAATAACAACCTCGATCCCCTCCCTGCAGAAAAACAGCAACAACCTCGATCCCCTCCCTGCAGAAAAACAGCAACAATAACAACCTCGATCCCCTCCCTGCAGAAAAACAGCAACAATAACAACCTCTATCCCCTCCCTGCAGAAAAACAGCGACAATAACAACCTCGATCCCCTCCCTGCAGAAAAACAGCAACAACCTCGATCCCCTCCCTGCAGAAAAACAGCAACAATAACAACCTCGATCCCCTCCCCGCAGAAAAACAGCAACAATAACAACCTCGATCCCCTCCCTGCAGAAAAACAGCAACAATATCAAACTTGATCCCCTCCCTGCAGAAAAACAGCAACAATAACCACCTCGATCCCCTCCCTGCAGAAAAACAGCAACAACCTCGATCCCCTCCCTGCAGAAAAACAGCGACAATAACAACCTCGATCCCCTCCCTGCAGAAAAACAGCAACAACCTCGATCCCCTCCCTGCAGAAAAACAGCAACAATAACAACCTCGATCCCCTCCCTGCAGAAAAACAGCAACAATAACCACCTCGATCCCCTCCCTGCAGAAAAACAGCAACAACCTCGATCCCCTCCCTGCAGAAAAACAGCGACAATAACAACCTCGATCCCCGCCCTGCAGAAAAACAGCGACAATACCAACCTCGATCCCCTCCCTGCAGAAAAACAGCAACAATAACAACCTCGATCCACTCCCTGCAGAAAAACAGCGACAATACCAAACTCGATCCCCTCCCTGCAGAAAAACAGCAACAATAACAACCTCGATCCCCTCCCTGCAGAAAAACAGCGACAATAGCAACCTCGATCCCCTCCCTGCAGAAAAACAGCGACAATAACAACCTCGATCCCCTCCCGACAACCTCGATCCCCTCCCTGCAGAAAAACAGCGACAATAACAACCTCGATCCCCTCCCTGCAGAAAAACAGTGACAATAACAACCTCGATCCCCTCCCTGCAGAAAAACAGCAACAATAACAACCTCGATCCCCTCCCTGCAGAAAAACAGTGACAATAACAACCTCGATCCCCTCCCAGCAGAAAAACAGTGACAATAACAACCTCGATCCCCTCCCTGCAGAAAAACAGCAACATTAACAACTTTGATCCCCTCCCGACAACCTCGATCCCCTCCCTGCAGAAAAACAGCAACAATACCAACCTCGATCCCCTCCCTGCAGAAAAATAGCAACAATAACAACCTCGATCCCCTCCCTGCAGAAAAACAGCAACAAATTCGATCCCCACCCTGCAGAAAAACAGCGACAACCTCGATCCCCTCCCTGCAGAAAAACAGCGACAATAACAACCTCGATCCCCTCCCTGCAGCAAAACAGCAACAACCTCGATCCACTCCCCACTGAAAAACAGCAACAATAATAATCCCGAACCTCTCCCCGCAGAAAAACAGTGACAATAACATCCTCGATCCCCTCCCCACTGAAAAACAGCAACAATAACAAGCTCGATCCCCTCCCTGCAGAAAAACAGCGACAATAACAACCTCGATCCCCTCCCTGCAGAAAAACAGCGACAATAACAACCTCGATCCCCTCCCTGCAGAAAAACAGTGACAATAACAACCTCGAACCCCTCCCTGCAGAAAAACAGCGACAATAACAACCTCGATCCCCTCCCTGCAGAAAAACAGCAACAATAACAACCTCGATCCCCTCCCCACTGAAAAACAGCAACAATAACAACCTCGATCCCCTCCCTGCAGAAAAACAGCGTCAATAACAACCTCGATCCCCTCCCTGCAGAAAAACAGCAACAACCTCGATCCCCTCCCTGCAGAAAAACAGCAACAATAACAACCTCGATCCCCTCCCTGCAGAAAAACAGCAACAATAACAACCTCTATCCCCTCCCTGCAGAAAAACAGCGACAATAACAACCTCGATCCCCTCCCTGCAGAAAAACAGCAACAACCTCGATCCCCTCCCTGCAGAAAAACAGCAACAATAACAACCTCGATCCCCTCCCCGCAGAAAAACAGCAACAATAACAACCTCGATCCCCTCCCTGCAGAAAAACAGCAACAATATCAAACTTGATCCCCTCCCTGCAGAAAAACAGCAACAATAACCACCTCGATCCCCTCCCTGCAGAAAAACAGCAACAACCTCGATCCCCTCCCTGCAGAAAAACAGCGACAATAACAACCTCGATCCCCTCCCTGCAGAAAAACAGCAACAACCTCGATCCACTCCCTGCAGAAAAACAGCAACAATAACAACCTCGATCCCCTCCCTGCAGAAAAACAGCAACAATAACCACCTCGATCCCCTCCCTGCAGAAAAACAGCAACAACCTCGATCCCCTCCCTGCAGAAAAACAGCGACAATAACAACCTCGATCCCCGCCCTGCAGAAAAACAGCGACAATACCAACCTCGATCCCCTCCCTGCAGAAAAACAGCAACAATAACAACCTCGATCCACTCCCTGCAGAAAAACAGCGACAATACCAAACTCGATCCCCTCCCTGCAGAAAAACAGCAACAATAACAACCTCGATCCCCTCCCTGCAGAAAAACAGCGACAATAGCAACCTCGATCCCCTCCCTGCAGAAAAACAGCGACAATAACAACCTCGATCCCCTCCCGACAACCTCGATCCCCTCCCTGCAGAAAAACAGCGACAATAACAACCTCGATCCCCTCCCTGCAGAAAAACAGTGACAATAACAACCTCGATCCCCTCCCTGCAGAAAAACAGCAACAATAACAACCTCGATCCCCTCCCTGCAGAAAAACAGTGACAATAACAACCTCGATCCCCTCCCAGCAGAAAAACAGTGACAATAACAACCTCGATCCCCTCCCTGCAGAAAAACAGCAACATTAACAACTTTGATCCCCTCCCGACAACCTCGATCCCCTCCCTGCAGAAAAACAGCAACAATACCAACCTCGATCCCCTCCCTGCAGAAAAATAGCAACAATAACAACCTCGATCCCCTCCCTGCAGAAAAACAGCAACAAATTCGATCCCCACCCTGCAGAAAAACAGCGACAACCTCGATCCCCTCCCTGCAGAAAAACAGCGACAATAACAACCTCGATCCCCTCCCTGCAGCAAAACAGCAACAACCTCGATCCACTCCCCACTGAAAAACAGCAACAATAATAATCCCGAACCTCTCCCCGCAGAAAAACAGTGACAATAACATCCTCGATCCCCTCCCCACTGAAAAACAGCAACAATAACAAGCTCGATCCCCTCCCTGCAGAAAAACAGCGACAATAACAACCTCGATCCCCTCCCTGCAGAAAAACAGCGACAATAACAACCTCGATCCCCTCCCTGCAGAAAAACAGTGACAATAACAACCTCGAACCCCTCCCTGCAGAAAAACAGCGACAATAACAACCTCGATCCCCTCCCTGCAGAAAAACAGCAACAATAACAACCTCGATCCCCTCCCTGCAGAAAAACAGCAACAGCAACAACCTCGATCCCCTCCCTGCAGAAAAACAGCAACAATTAGAACCTCGATCCCCTCCCTGCAGTAAAACAGCAACAATAACAACCTCGATCCCCTCCCTGCAGAAAAACAGAAACAACCTCGATCCCCTCGCTGCAGAAAAACAGCGACAATAACAACCTCGATCCCCTCCCTGCAGAAAAACAGCAACAATCTCGATACCCTCCCCACCGAAAAACAGCAACAATAATAATCCCGAACCCCTCCCCGCATAAAAATAGCGACAATAACAACCTCGATCCCCTCCCTGCAGAAAAACAGCAACAATAATAATCCCGAACCCCTCCCTGCAGAAAAACAGCGACAATAACAACCTCGATCCCCTCCCCACTGAAAAACAGCAACAATAACAAACTCGATCCCCTCCCTGCAGAAAAACAACAACAATAACAACCTCGATCCCCTCCCTGCAGAAAAACAACAATAACAACCTCGATCCCCTCCCTGCAGAAAAACAGCGACAATAACAACCTCGATCCCCTCCCTGCAGAAAAACAGCAACAGCAACAACCTCGATCCCCTCCCTGCAGAAAAACAGCAACAATAACAACCTCGATCCACTCCCTGCAGAAAAACAGCAACAACCTCGATCCCCTCCCTGCAGAAAAACAGCGACAATAACAACCTCGATCCCCTCCCTGCAGAAAAACAGCGACAATAACAACCTCGATCCCCTCCCTGCAGAAAAACAGCAACAACTTCGATCCCCTCCCTGCAGAAAAACAGCGACAACCTCGATCCCCTCCCTGCAGAAAAACAGCAACAATAATAATCCGGAACCCCTCCCTGCAGAAAAACAGCAACAACCTCGATCCCCTCCCCACTGAAAAACAGCAACAATAATAATCCCGAACCCCTCCCTGCAGAAAAACAGTGACAATAACAACCTCGATCCCCTCCCCACTGAAAAACAGCAACAATAACAACCTCGATCCCCTTCCTGCAGAAAAACAGCAACAACCTCGATCCCCTCCCTGCGGAAAAACAGCAACAACCTCGATCCCCTCCCTGCAGAAAAACAGCAACAATAACAACCTCGATCCCCTCCCTGCAGTAAAATAGCGACAATAACAACCTCGATCCCCTCCCTGCAGAAAAACAGCAACAACCTCGATCCACTCCCTGCAGAAAAACAGCAACAACCTTGATCCCCTCTCTGCAGAAAAACAGCGACAATAACAACCTCGATCCCCTCCCTGTAGAAAAACAGCGACAATAACAACCTCGATCCCCTCCCTGCAGAAAAACAGCAACAATAACAACCTCGATCCCCTCCCTGCAGAAAAACAGCAACAACCTCGATCCCCTCCCTGCAGAAAAACAGCGACAATAACAACCTCAATCCCCTCCCTGCAGAAAAACAGCAACAATAACAACCTCGATACCCTCCCTGCAGAAAAACAGCAACAATAACAACCTCGATCCCCTCCCTGCAGAAAAACAGCAACAATAACAACCTCGATCCCGTCCCTGCAGAAAAACAGCGACAATAACAACCTCGATCCCCTCCCTGCAGAAAAACAGCAACAGCAACAACCTCGATCCCCTCCCTGCAGAAAAACAGCAACAATTAGAACCTCGATCCCCTCCCTGCAGAAAAACAGCAACAACCTCGATACCCTCGCTGCAGAAAAACAGCGACAATAACAACCTCGATCTCCTCCCTGCAGAAAAACAGCAACAATCTCGATCCCCTCCCCACCGAAAAACAGCAACAATAATAATCCCGAACCCCTCCCCGCATAAAAACAGCAACAATAACAACCTCGATCCGCTCCCTGCAGAAAAACTGCAACAATAATAATCCCGAACCCCTCCCTGCAGAAAAACAGCGACAATAACAACCTCGATCCCCTCCACACTGAAAAACAGCAACAATAACAAACTCGATCCCCTCCCTGCAGAAAAACAACAACAATAACAACCTCGATCCCCTCCCTGCAGAAAAACAACAATAACAACCTCGATCCCCTCCCTGCAGAAAAACAGCGACAATAACAACCTCGATCCCCTCCCTGCAGAAAAACAGCAACAGCAACAACCTCGATCCCCTCCCTGCAGAAAAACAGCAACAATAACAACCTCGATCCACTCCCTGCAGAAAAACAGCAGCAACCTCGATCCCCTCCCTGCAGAAAAACAGCGACAATAACAACCTCGATCCCCTCCCTGCAGAAAAACAGCAACAACTTCGATCCCCTCCCTGCAGAAAAACAGCGACAACCTCGATCCCCTCCCTGCAGAAAAACAGCAACAATAATAATCCTGAACCCCTCCCTGCAGAAAAACAGCAACAACCTCGATCCCCTCCCCACTGAAAAATAGCAACAATAATAATCCCGAACCCCTCCCTGCAGAAAAACAGTGACAATAACAACCTCGATCCCCTCCCCACTGAAAAACAGCAACAATAACAACCTCGATCCCTTTCCTGCAGAAAAACAGCAACAACCTCGATCCCCTCCCTGCGGAAAAACAGCAACAACCTCGATCCCCTCCCTGCAGAAAAACAGCAACAATAACAACCTCAATCCCCTCCCTGCAGTAAAATAGCGACAATAACAACCTCGATCCCCTGCCTGCAGAAAAACAGCAACAACCTCGATCCACTCCCTGCAGAAAAACAGCAACAACCTCGATCCCCTCTCTGCAGAAAAACAGCGACAATAACAACCTCGATCCCCTCCCTGTAGAAAAACAGCGACAATAACAACCTCGATCCCCTCCCTGCAGAAAAACAGCAACAATAACAACCTCGATCCCCTCCCTGCAGAAAAACAGCAACAACCTCGATCCCCTCCCTGCAGAAAAACAGCGACAATAACAACCTCAATCCCCTCCCTGCAGAAAAACAGCAACAATAACAACCTCGATACCCTCCCTGCAGAAAAACAGCAACAATAACAACCTCGATCCCCTCCCTGCAGAAAAACAGCAACAATAACAACCTCGATCCCCTCCCTGCAGAAAAACAGCGACAATAACAACCTCGATCCCCTCCCTGCAGAAAAACAGCAACAACTTCGATCCCCTCCCTGCAGAAAAACAGCGACAACCTCGATCCCCTCCCTGCAGAAAAACAGCGACAATAACAACCTCGATCCCCTCCCTGCAGAAAAACAGCAACAATAATAATCCCGAAACCCTCCCTGCAGAAAAACAGCGACAATAACAACCTCGATCCCCTCCCTGCAGAAAAACAGCAACAACTTCGATCCCCTCCCTGCAGAAAAACAGCGACAACCTCGATCCCCTCCCTGCAGAAAAACAGCGACAATAACAACCTCGATCACCTCCCTGCAGAAAAACAGCAACAATAATAATCCCGAAACACTCCCTGCAGAAAAACAGCGACAATAACAACCTCGATCCCCTCCCCACTGAAAAACAGCAACAATAACAACCTCGATCCCCTCCCTGCAGAAAAACAGCAACAATAATAATCCCGATTCCTTCCCTGCAGAAAAACAGCAACAACCTCGATCCCCTCCCCACTGAAAAACAGCAACAATAATAATCCCGAACCCCTCCCTGCAGAAAAACAGTGACAATAACAACCTCGATCCCCTCCCCACTGAAAAACAGCAACAATAACAACCTCGATCCCCTTCCTGCAGAAAAACAGCAACAACTTCGATCCCCTCCCTGCAGAAAAACAGCGACAATAACAACCTCGATCCCCTCCCTGCAGAAAAATAGCGACAATAACAACCTCGATCCCCTCCCTGCAGAAAAACAGCAACAACCTCGATCCCCTCCCTACAGAAAAACAGCAACAATAACAACCTCGATCCCCTCCCTGCAGAAAAACAGCAACAATAACAACCTCGATCCCCTCCCTGCAGAAAAACAGCAACAATAACAACCTCGATCCCCTCCCTGCAGAAAAACAGCAACAATAACAACCTCGATCCACTCCCTGCAGAAAAACAGCAACAACCTCAATCCCCTCCCTGCAGAAAAACAGCGACAATAACAACCTCGATCCCCTCCCTGTACAAAAACAGCGACAATAACAACCTCGATCCCCTCCCTGCAGAAAAACAGCAACAATAACAACCTCGATCCCCTCCCTGCAGAAAAACAGCAACAACCTCGATCCCCTCCCTGCAGAAAAACAGCGACAATAACAACCTCAATCCCCTCCCTGCAGAAAAACAGCAACAATAACAACCTCGATACCCTCCCTGCAGAAAAACAGCAACAATAACAACCTCGATCCCCTCCCTGCAGAAAAACAGCAACAATAACAACCTCGATCCCCACCCTGCAGAAAAACAGCGACAATAACAACCTCGATCCCCTCCCTGCAGAAAAACAGCGACAATAACAACCTCGATCCCCTCCCTGCAGAAAAACAGCAACAATAACAACCTCGATCCCCTCCCCGCAGAAAAACAGCAACAATAACAACCTCGATCCACTCCCTGCAGAAAAACAGCAACAACTTCGATCCCCTCCCTGCAGAAAAACAGCAACAACTTCGATCCCCTCCCTGCAGAAAAACAGCGACAACCTCGATCCCCTCCCTGCAGAAAAACAGCGACAATAACAACCTCGATCCCCTCCCCACTGAAAAACAGCAACAATAATAATCCCGAACCCCTCCTCGCAGAAAAACAGCGACAATAACAACCTCGATCCCCTCCCTGCAGAAAAACAGCAACAATAATAATCCCGAACCCCTCCCTGCAGAAAAACAGCGACAATAACAACCTTGATCCCCTCCCCACAGAAAAACAGCAACAATAACAGCCTCGATCCCCTCCCTGCAGAAAATCAGCAACAATAATAATCCCGAACCCCTCCCTGCAGAAAAACAGCGACAATAACAACCTCGATCCCCTCCCCACTGAAAAACAGCAACAATAACAACCTCGATCCCCTCCCTGCAGAAAAACAGCAACAATAACAACATCGATCCCCTCCCTGCAGAAAAACAGCAACAATAACAACCTCAATCCCCTCCCTGCAGAAAAACAGCAACAACTTCGATCCCCACCCTGCAGAAAAACAGCGAGAACCTCGATCCCCTCCCTGCAGAAAAACAGCGACAATAACAACCTCGATCCCCTCCCTGCAGAAAAACAGCAACAACGTCGATCCCCTCCCTGCAGAAAAACAGCAACAACCTCGATCCCCTCCCTGCAGAAAAACAGCGACAATAACAACCTCGATCCCCTCCCTGCAGAAAAACAGCAACAACCTCGATCCCCTCCCTGCAGAAAAACAGCAACAATAACAACCTCGATCCCCTCCCTGCAGAAAAACAGCAACAATAACCACCTCGATCCCCTCCCTGCAGAAAAACAGCAACAACCTCGATCCCCTCCCTGCAGAAAAACAGCGACAATAACAACCTCGATCCCCTCCCTGCAGAAAAACAGCGACAATACCAACCTCGATCCCCTCCCTGCAGAAAAACAGCAACAATAACAACCTCGATCCCCTCCCCGCAGAAAAACAGCAACAATAACAACCTCGATCCCCTCCCTGCAGAAAAACAGCAACAATATCAACCTTGATCCCCTCCCTGCAGAAAAACAGCAACAATAACCACCTCTATCACCTCCCTGCAGAAAAACAGCAACAATAATAATCCCGAAACCCTCCCTGCAGAAAAACAGCGACAATAACAACCTCGATCCCCTCCCTGCAGAAAAACAGCAACAACTTCGATCCCCTCCCTGCAGAAAAACAGCGACAACCTCGATCCCCTCCCTGCAGAAAAACAGCGACAATAACAACCTCGATCCCCTCCCTGCAGAAAAACAGCAACAATAATAATCCCAAAACCCTCCCTGCAGAAAAACAGCGACAATAACAACCTCGATCCCCTCCCTGCAGAAAAACAGCAACAACTTCGATCCCCTCCCTGCAGAAAAACAGCGACAACCTCGATCCCCTCCCTGCAGAAAAACAGCGACAATAACAACCTCGATCACCTCCCTGCAGAAAAACAGCAACAATAATAATCCCGAAACCCTCCCTGCAGAAAAACAGCGACAATAACAACCTCGATCCCCTCCCCACTGAAAAACAGCAACAATAACAACCTCGATCCCCCTCCCTGCAGAAAAACAGCAACAATAATAATCCCGATTCCTTCCCTGCAGAAAAACAGCAACAACCTCGATCCCCTCCCCACTGAAAAACAGCAACAATAATAATCCCGAACCCCTCCCTGCAGAAAAACAACAATAACAACCTCGATCCCCTCCCTGCAGAAAAACAGCGACAATAACAACCTCGATCCCCTCCCTGCAGAAAAACAGCAACAGCAACAACCTCGATCCCCTCCCTGCAGAAAAACAGCAACAATAACAACCTCGATCCACTCCCTGCAGAAAAACAGCAACAACCTCGATCCCCTCCCTGCAGAAAAACAGCGACAATAACAACCTCGATCCCCTCCCTGCAGAAAAACAGCAACAACTTCGATCCCCTCCCTGGAGAAAAACAGCGACAACCTCGATCCCCTCCCTGCAGAAAAACAGCAACAGCAACAACCTCGATCCCCTCCCTGCAGAAAAACAGCAACAATAACAACCTCGATCCACTCCCTGCAGAAAAACAGCAACAACCTCGATCCCCTCCCTGCAGAAAAACAGCGACAATAACAACCTCGATCCCCTCCCTGCAGAAAAACAGCAACAACCTCGATCCCCTCCCCACTGAAAAACAGCAACAATAATAATCCCGAACCCCTCCCTGCAGAAAAACAGTGACAATAACAACCTCGATCCCCTCCCCACTGAAAAACAGCAACAATAACAACCTCGATCCCTTTCCTGCAGAAAAACAGCAACAACCTCGATCCCCTCCCTGCGGAAAAACAGCAACAACCTCGATCCCCTCCCTGCAGAAAAACAGCAACAATAACAACCTCAATCCCCTCCCTGCAGTAAAATAGCGACAATAACAACCTCGATCCCCTCCCTGCAGAAAAACAGCAACAACCTCGATCCACTCCCTGCAGAAAAACAGCAACAACCTCGATCCCCTCTCTGCAGAAAAACAGCGACAATAACAACCTCGATCCCCTCCCTGTAGAAAAACAGCGACAATAACAACCTCGATCCCCTCCCTGCAGAAAAACAGCAACAATAACAACCTCGATCCCCTCCCTGCAGAAAAACAGCAACAACCTCGATCCCCTCCCTGCAGAAAAACAGCGACAATAACAACCTCAATCCCCTCCCTGCAGAAAAACAGCAACAATAACAACCTCGATACCCTCCCTGCAGAAAAACAGCAACAATAACAACCTCGATCCCCTCCCTGCAGAAAAACAGCAACAATAACAACCTCGATCCCCTCCCTGCAGAAAAACAGCGACAATAACAACCTCGATCCCCTCCCTGCAGAAAAACAGCAACAACTTCGATCCCCTCCCTGCAGAAAAACAGCGACAACCTCGATCCCCTCCCTGCAGAAAAACAGCGACAATAACAACCTCGATCCCCTCCCTGCAGAAAAACAGCAACAATAATAATCCCGAAACCCTCCCTGCAGAAAAACAGCGACAATAACAACCTCGATCCCCTCCCTGCAGAAAAACAGCAACAACTTCGATCCCCTCCCTGCAGAAAAACAGCGACAACCTCGATCCCCTCCCTGCAGAAAAACAGCGACAATAACAACCTCGATCCCCTCCCTGCAGAAAAACAGCAACAATAATAATCCCGAAACCCTCCCTGCAGAAAAACAGCGACAATAACAACCTCGATCCCCTCCCCACTGAAAAACAGCAACAATAACAACCTCGATCCCCTCCCTGCAGAAAAACAGCAACAATAATAATCCCGATTCCTTCCCTGCAGAAAAACAGCAACAACCTCGATCCCCTCCCCACTGAAAAACAGCAACAATAATAATCCCGAACCCCCCCCTGCAGAAAAACAGTGACAATAACAACCTCGATCCCCTCCCCACTGAAAAACAGCAACAATAACAACCTCGATCCCCTTTCTGCAGAAAAACAGCAACAACTTCGATCCCCTCCCTGCAGAAAAACAGCGACAATAACAACCTCGATCCCCTCCCTGCAGAAAAATAGCGACAATAACAACCTCGATCCCCTCCCTGCAGAAAAACAGCAACAACCTCGATCCCCTCCCTCAGAAAAACAGCAACAATAACAACCTCGATCCCCTCCCTGCAGAAAAACAGCAACAATAACAACCTCGATCCCCTCCCTGCAGAAAAACAGCAACAATAACAACCTCGATCCCCTCCCTGCAGAAAAACAGCAACAATAACAACCTCGATCCACTCCCTGCAGAAAAACAGCAACAACCTCAATCCCCTCCCTGCAGAAAAACAGCGACAATAACAACCTCGATCCCCTCCCTGTACAAAAACAGCGACAATAACAAACTCGATCCCCTCCCTGCAGAAAAACAGCAACAATAACAACCTCGATCCCCTCCCTTCAGAAAAACAGCAACAACCTCGATCCCCTCCCTGCAGAAAAACAGCGACAATAACAACCTCAATCCCCTCCCTGCAGAAAAACAGCAACAATAACAACCTCGATACCCTCCCTGCAGAAAAACAGCAACAATAACAACCTCGATCCCCTCCCTGCAGAAAAACAGCAACAACCTCGATCCACTCCCTGCAGAAAAACAGCAACTTCGATCCCCTCCCTGCAGAAAAACAGCAACAACTTCGATCCCCTCCCTGCAGAAAAACAGCGACAACCTCGATCCTCTCCCTGCAGAAAAACAGCGACAATAACAACCTCGATCCCCTCCCCACTGAAAAACAGCAACAATAATAATCCCGAACCCCTCCTCGCAGAAAAACAGCGACAATAACAACCTCGATCCCCTCCCTGCAGAAAAACAGCAACAATAATAATCCCGAACCCCTCCCTGCAGAAAAACAGCGACAATAACAACCTTGATCCCCTCCCCACAGAAAAACAGCAACAATAACAGCCTCGATCCCCTCCCTGCAGAAAAACAGCAACAATAATAATCCCGAACCCCTCCCTGCAGAAAAACAGCGACAATAACAACCTCGATCCCCTCCCCACTGAAAAACAGCAACTATAACAACCTCGATCCCCTCCCTGCAGAAAAACAGCAACAATAACAACATCGATCCCCTCCCTGCAGAAAAACAGCAACAATAACAACCTCAATCCCCTCCCTGCAGAAAAACAGCAACAACTTCGATCCCCACCCTGCAGAAAAACAGCGACAATAACAACCTCGATCCCCTCCCTGCAGAAAAACAGCAACAACCTCGATCCCCTCCCTGCAGAAAAACAGCAACAACCTCGATCCACTCCCTGCAGAAAAACAGCGACAATAACAACCTCGATCCCCTCCCTGCAGAAAAACAGCAACAACCTCGATCCCCTCCCTGCAGAAAAACAGCAACAATAACAACCTCGATCCCCTCCCTGTAGAAAAACAGCAACAATAACCACCTCGATCCCCTCCCTGCAGAAAAACAGCAACAACCTCGATCCCCTCCCTGCAGAAAAACAGCGACAATAACAACCTCGATCCCCTCCCTGCAGAAAAACAGCGACAATACCAACCTCGATCCCCTCCCTGCAGAAAAACAGCAACAATAACAACCTCGATCCCCTCCCCGCAGAAAAACAGCAACAATAACAACCTCGATCCCCTCCCTGCAGAAAAACAGCAACAATATCAACCTTGATCCCCTCCCTGCAGAAAAACAGCAACAATAACCACCTCGATCACCTCCCTGCAGAAAAACAGCAACAATAATAATCCCGAAACCCTCCCTGCAGAAAAACAGCGACAATAACAACCTCGATCCCCTCCCTGCAGAAAAACAGCAACAACTTCGATCCCCTCCCTGCAGAAAAACAGCGACAACCTCGATCCCCTCCCTGCAGAAAAACAGCGACAATAACAACCTCGATCCCCTCCCTGCAGAAAAACAGCAACAATAATAATCCCGAAACCCTCCCTGCAGAAAAACAGCGACAATAACAACCTCGATCCCCTCCCTGCAGAAAAACAGCAACAACTTCGATCCCCTCCCTGCAGAAAAACAGCGACAACCTCGATCCCCTCCCTGCAGAAAAACAGCGACAATAACAACCTCGATCACCTCCCTGCAGAAAAACAGCAACAATAATAATCCCGAAACCCTCCCTGCAGAAAAACAGCGACAATAACAACCTCGATCCCCTCCCCACTGAAAAACAGCAACAATAACAACCTCGATCCCCTCCCTGCAGAAAAACAGCAACAATAACAACCTCGATCCACTCCCTGCAGAAAAACAGCAACAACCTCAATCCCCTCCCTGCAGAAAAACAGCGACAATAACAACCTCGATCCCCTCCCTGTACAAAAACAGCGACAATAACAAACTCGATTCCTTCCCTGCAGAAAAACAGCAACAACCTCGATCCCCTCCCCACTGAAAAACAGCAACAATAATAATCCCGAACCCCCCCCTGCAGAAAAACAGTGACAATAACAACCTCGATCCCCTCCCCACTGAAAAACAGCAACAATAACAACCTCGATCCCCTTCCTGCAGAAAAACAGCAACAACTTCGATCCCCTCCCTGCAGAAAAACAGCGACAATAACAACCTCGATCCCCTCCCTGCAGAAAAATAGCGACAATAACAACCTCGATCCCCTCCCTGCAGAAAAACAGCAACAACCTCGATCCCCTCCCTCAGAAAAACAGCAACAATAACAACCTCGATCCCCTCCCTGCAGAAAAACAGCAACAATAACAACCTCGATCCCCTCCCTGCAGAAAAACAGCAAAAATAACAACCTCGATCCCCTCCCTGCAGAAAAACAGCAACAATAACAACCTCGATCCACTCCCTGCAGAAAAACAGCAACAACCTCAATCCCCTCCCTGCAGAAAAACAGCGACAATAACAACCTCGATCCCCTCCCTGTACAAAAACAGCGACAATAACAACCTCGATCCCCTCCCTGCAGAAAAACAGCAACAATAACAACCTCGATCCCCTCCCTTCAGAAAAACAGCAACAACCTCGATCCCCTCCCTGCAGAAAAACAGCGACAATAACAACCTCAATCCCCTCCCTGCAGAAAAACAGCAACAATAACAACCTCGATACCCTCCCTGCAGAAAAACAGCAACAATAACAACCTCGATCCCCTCCCTGCAGAAAAACAGCAACAACCTCGATCCACTCCCTGCAGAAAAACAGCAACTTCGATCCCCTCCCTGCAGAAAAACAGCAACAACTTCGATCCCCTCCCTGCAGAAAAACAGCGACAACCTCGATCCCCTCCCTGCAGAAAAACAGCGACAATAACAACCTCGATCCCCTCCCCACTGAAAAACAGCAACAATAATAATCCCGAACCCCTCCTCGCAGAAAAACAGCGACAATAACAACCTCGATCCCCTCCCTGCAGAAAAACAGCAACAATAATAATCCCGAACCCCTCCCTGCAGAAAAACAGCGACAATAACAACCTTGATCCCCTCCCCACAGAAAAACAGCAACAATAACAGCCTCGATCCCCTCCCTGCAGAAAAACAGCAACAATAATAATCCCGAACCCCTCCCTGCAGAAAAACAGCGACAATAACAACCTCGATCCCCTCCCCACTGAAAAACAGCAACAATAACAACCTCGATCCCCTCCCTGCAGAAAAACAGCAACAATAACAACATCGATCCCCTCCCTGCAGAAAAACAGCAACAATAACAACCTCAATCCCCTCCCTGCAGAAAAACAGCAACAACTTCGATCCCCACCCTGCAGAAAAACAGCGACAATAACAACCTCGATCCCCTCCCTGCAGAAAAACAGCAACAACCTCGATCCCCTCCCTGCAGAAAAACAGCAACAACCTCGATCCCCTCCCTGCAGAAAAACAGCGACAATAACAACCTCGATCCCCTCCCTGCAGAAAAACAGCAACAACCTCGATCCCCTCCCTGCAGAAAAACAGCAACAATAACAACCTCGATCCCCTCCCTGCAGAAAAACAGCAACAATAACCACCTCGATCCCCTCCCTGCAGAAAAACAGCAACAATAACAACCTCGATCCCCTCCCTGCAGAAAAACAGCGACAATACCAACCTCGATCCCCTCCCTGCAGAAAAACAGCAACAATAACAACCTCGATCCCCTCCCCGCAGAAAAACAGCAACAATAACAACCTCGATCCCCTCCCTGCAGAAAAACAGCAACAATATCAACCTTGATCCCCTCCCTGCAGAAAAACAGCAACAATAACCACCTCGATCACCTCCCTGCAGAAAAACAGCAACAATAATAATCCCGAAACCCTCCCTGCAGAAAAACAGCGACAATAACAACCTCGATCCCCTCCCTGCAGAAAAACAGCAACAACTTCGATCCCCTCCCTGCAGAAAAACAGCGACAACCTCGATCCCCTCCCTGCAGAAAAACAGCGACAATAACAACCTCGATCCCCTCCCTGCAGAAAAACAGCAACAATAATAATCCCGAAACCCTCCCTGCAGAAAAACAGCGACAATAACAACCTCGATCCCCTCCCTGCAGAAAAACAGCAACAACTTCGATCCCCTCCCTGCAGAAAAACAGCGACAACCTCGATCCCCTCCCTGCAGAAAAACAGCGACAATAACAACCTCGATCACCTCCCTGCAGAAAAACAGCAACAATAATAATCCCGAAACCCTCCCTGCAGAAAAACAGCGACAATAACAACCTCGATCCCCTCCCTGCAGAAAAACAGCAACAACTTCGATCCCCTCCCTGCAGAAAAACAGCGACAACCTCGATCCCCTCCCTGCAGAAAAACAGCGACAATAACAACCTCGATCCCCTCCCTGCAGAAAAACAGCAACAATAATAATCCCAAAACCCTCCCTGCAGAAAAACAGCGACAATAACAACCTCGATCCCCTCCCTGCAGAAAAACAGCAACAACTTCGATCCCCTCCCTGCAGAAAAACAGCGACAACCTCGATCCCCTCCCTGCAGAAAAACAGCGACAATAACAACCTCGATCACCTCCCTGCAGAAAAACAGCAACAATAATAATCCCGAAACCCTCCCTGCAGAAAAACAGCGACAATAACAACCTCGATCCCCTCCCCACTGAAAAACAGCAACAATAACAACCTCGATCCCCCTCCCTGCAGAAAAACAGCAACAATAATAATCCCGATTCCTTCCCTGCAGAAAAACAGCAACAACCTCGATCCCCTCCCCACTGAAAAACAGCAACAATAATAATCCCGAACCCCTCCCTGCAGAAAAACAACAATAACAACCTCGATCCCCTCCCTGCAGAAAAACAGCGACAATAACAACCTCGATCCCCTCCCTGCAGAAAAACAGCAACAGCAACAACCTCGATCCCCTCCCTGCAGAAAAACAGCAACAATAACAACCTCGATCCACTCCCTGCAGAAAAACAGCAACAACCTCGATCCCCTCCCTGCAGAAAAACAGCGACAATAACAACCTCGATCCCCTCCCTGCAGAAAAACAGCAACAACTTCGATCCCCTCCCTGCAGAAAAACAGCGACAACCTCGATCCCCTCCCTGCAGAAAAACAGCAACAGCAACAACCTCGATCCCCTCCCTGCAGAAAAACAGCAACAATAACAACCTCGATCCACTCCCTGCAGAAAAACAGCAACAACCTCGATCCCCTCCCTGCAGAAAAACAGCGACAATAACAACCTCGATCCCCTCCCTGCAGAAAAACAGCAACAACCTCGATCCCCTCCCCACTGAAAAACAGCAACAATAATAATCCCGAACCCCTCCCTGCAGAAAAACAGTGACAATAACAACCTCGATCCCCTCCCCACTGAAAAACAGCAACAATAACAACCTCGATCCCTTTCCTGCAGAAAAACAGCAACAACCTCGATCCCCTCCCTGCGGAAAAACAGCAACAACCTCGATCCCCTCCCTGCAGAAAAACAGCAACAATAACAACCTCAATCCCCTCCCTGCAGTAAAATAGCGACAATAACAACCTCGATCCCCTCCCTGCAGAAAAACAGCAACAACCTCGATCCACTCCCTGCAGAAAAACAGCAACAACCTCGATCCCCTCTCTGCAGAAAAACAGCGACAATAACAACCTCGATCCCCTCCCTGTAGAAAAACAGCGACAATAACAACCTCGATCCCCTCCCTGCAGAAAAACAGCAACAATAACAACCTCGATCCCCTCCCTGCAGAAAAACAGCAACAACCTCGATCCCCTCCCTGCAGAAAAACAGCGACAATAACAACCTCAATCCCCTCCCTGCAGAAAAACAGCAACAATAACAACCTCGATACCCTCCCTGCAGAAAAACAGCAACAATAACAACCTCGATCCCCTCCCTGCAGAAAAACAGCAACAATAACAACCTCGATCCCCTCCCTGCAGAAAAACAGCGACAATAACAACCTCGATCCCCTCCCTGCAGAAAAACAGCAACAACTTCGATCCCCTCCCTGCAGAAAAACAGCGACAACCTCGATCCCCTCCCTGCAGAAAAACAGCGACAATAACAACCTCGATCCCCTCCCTGCAGAAAAACAGCAACAATAATAATCCCGAAACCCTCCCTGCAGAAAAACAGCGACAATAACAACCTCGATCCCCTCCCTGCAGAAAAACAGCAACAACTTCGATCCCCTCCCTGCAGAAAAACAGCGACAACCTCGATCCCCTCCCTGCAGAAAAACAGCGACAATAACAACCTCGATCCCCTCCCTGCAGAAAAACAGCAACAATAATAATCCCGAAACCCTCCCTGCAGAAAAACAGCGACAATAACAACCTCGATCCCCTCCCCACTGAAAAACAGCAACAATAACAACCTCGATCCCCTCCCTGCAGAAAAACAGCAACAATAATAATCCCGATTCCTTCCCTGCAGAAAAACAGCAACAACCTCGATCCCCTCCCCACTGAAAAACAGCAACAATAATAATCCCGAACCCCCCCCTGCAGAAAAACAGTGACAATAACAACCTCGATCCCCTCCCCACTGAAAAACAGCAACAATAACAACCTCGATCCCCTTTCTGCAGAAAAACAGCAACAACTTCGATCCCCTCCCTGCAGAAAAACAGCGACAATAACAACCTCGATCCCCTCCCTGCAGAAAAATAGCGACAATAACAACCTCGATCCCCTCCCTGCAGAAAAACAGCAACAACCTCGATCCCCTCCCTCAGAAAAACAGCAACAATAACAACCTCGATCCCCTCCCTGCAGAAAAACAGCAACAATAACAACCTCGATCCCCTCCCTGCAGAAAAACAGCAACAATAACAACCTCGATCCCCTCCCTGCAGAAAAACAGCAACAATAACAACCTCGATCCACTCCCTGCAGAAAAACAGCAACAACCTCAATCCCCTCCCTGCAGAAAAACAGCGACAATAACAACCTCGATCCCCTCCCTGTACAAAAACACGACAATAACAAACTCGATCCCCTCCCTGCAGAAAAACAGCAACAATAACAACCTCGATCCCCTCCCTTCAGAAAAACAGCAACAACCTCGATCCCCTCCCTGCAGAAAAACAGCGACAATAACAACCTCAATCCCCTCCCTGCAGAAAAACAGCAACAATAACAACCTCGATACCCTCCCTGCAGAAAAACAGCAACAATAACAACCTCGATCCCCTCCCTGCAGAAAAACAGCAACAACCTCGATCCACTCCCTGCAGAAAAACAGCAACTTCGATCCCCTCCCTGCAGAAAAACAGCAACAACTTCGATCCCCTCCCTGCAGAAAAACAGCGACAACCTCGATCCTCTCCCTGCAGAAAAACAGCGACAATAACAACCTCGATCCCCTCCCCACTGAAAAACAGCAACAATAATAATCCCGAACCCCTCCTCGCAGAAAAACAGCGACAATAACAACCTCGATCCCCTCCCTGCAGAAAAACAGCAACAATAATAATCCCGAACCCCTCCCTGCAGAAAAACAGCGACAATAACAACCTTGATCCCCTCCCCACAGAAAAACAGCAACAATAACAGCCTCGATCCCCTCCCTGCAGAAAAACAGCAACAATAATAATCCCGAACCCCTCCCTGCAGAAAAACAGCGACAATAACAACCTCGATCCCCTCCCCACTGAAAAACAGCAACTATAACAACCTCGATCCCCTCCCTGCAGAAAAACAGCAACAATAACAACATCGATCCCCTCCCTGCAGAAAAACAGCAACAATAACAACCTCAATCCCCTCCCTGCAGAAAAACAGCAACAACTTCGATCCCCACCCTGCAGAAAAACAGCGACAAT
Organism: Hemitrygon akajei; assembly: GCF_048418815.1. NCBI lineage: Eukaryota > Metazoa > Chordata > Chondrichthyes > Myliobatiformes > Dasyatidae > Hemitrygon > Hemitrygon akajei. Next base: position 41,582,778 of record NC_133137.1, on the reverse strand, counting down.
AACAACCTCGATCCCCTCCCTGCAGAAAAACAGCAACAACCTCGATCCCCTCCCTGCAGAAAAACAGCAACAACCTCGATCCACTCCCTGCAGAAAAACAGCGACAATAACAACCTCGATCCCCTCCCTGCAGAAAAACAGCAACAACCTCGATCCCCTCCCTGCAGAAAAACAGCAACAATAACAACCTCGATCCCCTCCCTGTAGAAAAACAGCAACAATAACCACCTCGATCCCCTCCCTGCAGAAAAACAGCAACAACCTCGATCCCCTCCCTGCAGAAAAACAGCGACAATAACAACCTCGATCCCCTCCCTGCAGAAAAACAGCGACAATACCAACCTCGATCCCCTCCCTGCAGAAAAACAGCAACAATAACAACCTCGATCCCCTCCCCGCAGAAAAACAGCAACAATAACAACCTCGATCCCCTCCCTGCAGAAAAACAGCAACAATATCAACCTTGATCCCCTCCCTGCAGAAAAACAGCAACAATAACCACCTCGATCACCTCCCTGCAGAAAAACAGCAACAATAATAATCCCGAAACCCTCCCTGCAGAAAAACAGCGACAATAACAACCTCGATCCCCTCCCTGCAGAAAAACAGCAACAACTTCGATCCCCTCCCTGCAGAAAAACAGCGACAACCTCGATCCCCTCCCTGCAGAAAAACAGCGACAATAACAACCTCGATCCCCTCCCTGCAGAAAAACAGCAACAATAATAATCCCGAAACCCTCCCTGCAGAAAAACAGCGACAATAACAACCTCGATCCCCTCCCTGCAGAAAAACAGCAACAACTTCGATCCCCTCCCTGCAGAAAAACAGCGACAACCTCGATCCCCTCCCTGCAGAAAAACAGCGACAATAACAACCTCGATCACCTCCCTGCAGAAAAACAGCAACAATAATAATCCCGAAACCCTCCCTGCAGAAAAACAGCGACAATAACAACCTCGATCCCCTCCCCACTGAAAAACAGCAACAATAACAACCTCGATCCCCTCCCTGCAGAAAAACAGCAACAATAACAACCTCGATCCACTCCCTGCAGAAAAACAGCAACAACCTCAATCCCCTCCCTGCAGAAAAACAGCGACAATAACAACCTCGATCCCCTCCCTGTACAAAAACAGCGACAATAACAAACTCGATTCCTTCCCTGCAGAAAAACAGCAACAACCTCGATCCCCTCCCCACTGAAAAACAGCAACAATAATAATCCCGAACCCCCCCCTGCAGAAAAACAGTGACAATAACAACCTCGATCCCCTCCCCACTGAAAAACAGCAACAATAACAACCTCGATCCCCTTCCTGCAGAAAAACAGCAACAACTTCGATCCCCTCCCTGCAGAAAAACAGCGACAATAACAACCTCGATCCCCTCCCTGCAGAAAAATAGCGACAATAACAACCTCGATCCCCTCCCTGCAGAAAAACAGCAACAACCTCGATCCCCTCCCTCAGAAAAACAGCAACAATAACAACCTCGATCCCCTCCCTGCAGAAAAACAGCAACAATAACAACCTCGATCCCCTCCCTGCAGAAAAACAGCAAAAATAACAACCTCGATCCCCTCCCTGCAGAAAAACAGCAACAATAACAACCTCGATCCACTCCCTGCAGAAAAACAGCAACAACCTCAATCCCCTCCCTGCAGAAAAACAGCGACAATAACAACCTCGATCCCCTCCCTGTACAAAAACAGCGACAATAACAACCTCGATCCCCTCCCTGCAGAAAAACAGCAACAATAACAACCTCGATCCCCTCCCTTCAGAAAAACAGCAACAACCTCGATCCCCTCCCTGCAGAAAAACAGCGACAATAACAACCTCAATCCCCTCCCTGCAGAAAAACAGCAACAATAACAACCTCGATACCCTCCCTGCAGAAAAACAGCAACAATAACAACCTCGATCCCCTCCCTGCAGAAAAACAGCAACAACCTCGATCCACTCCCTGCAGAAAAACAGCAACTTCGATCCCCTCCCTGCAGAAAAACAGCAACAACTTCGATCCCCTCCCTGCAGAAAAACAGCGACAACCTCGATCCCCTCCCTGCAGAAAAACAGCGACAATAACAACCTCGATCCCCTCCCCACTGAAAAACAGCAACAATAATAATCCCGAACCCCTCCTCGCAGAAAAACAGCGACAATAACAACCTCGATCCCCTCCCTGCAGAAAAACAGCAACAATAATAATCCCGAACCCCTCCCTGCAGAAAAACAGCGACAATAACAACCTTGATCCCCTCCCCACAGAAAAACAGCAACAATAACAGCCTCGATCCCCTCCCTGCAGAAAAACAGCAACAATAATAATCCCGAACCCCTCCCTGCAGAAAAACAGCGACAATAACAACCTCGATCCCCTCCCCACTGAAAAACAGCAACAATAACAACCTCGATCCCCTCCCTGCAGAAAAACAGCAACAATAACAACATCGATCCCCTCCCTGCAGAAAAACAGCAACAATAACAACCTCAATCCCCTCCCTGCAGAAAAACAGCAACAACTTCGATCCCCACCCTGCAGAAAAACAGCGACAATAACAACCTCGATCCCCTCCCTGCAGAAAAACAGCAACAACCTCGATCCCCTCCCTGCAGAAAAACAGCAACAACCTCGATCCCCTCCCTGCAGAAAAACAGCGACAATAACAACCTCGATCCCCTCCCTGCAGAAAAACAGCAACAACCTCGATCCCCTCCCTGCAGAAAAACAGCAACAATAACAACCTCGATCCCCTCCCTGCAGAAAAACAGCAACAATAACCACCTCGATCCCCTCCCTGCAGAAAAACAGCAACAACCTTGATCCCCTCCCTGCAGAAAAACAGCGACAATACCAACCTCGATCCCCTCCCTGCAGAAAAACAGCAACAATAACAACCTCGATCCCCTCCCCGCAGAAAAACAGCAACAATAACAACCTCGATCCCCTCCCTGCAGAAAAACAGCAACAATATCAACCTTGATCCCCTCCCTGCAGAAAAACAGCAACAATAACCACCTCGATCACCTCCCTGCAGAAAAACAGCAACAATAATAATCCCGAAACCCTCCCTGCAGAAAAACAGCGACAATAACAACCTCGATCCCCTCCCTGCAGAAAAACAGCAACAACTTCGATCCCCTCCCTGCAGAAAAACAGCGACAACCTCGATCCCCTCCCTGCAGAAAAACAGCGACAATAACAACCTCGATCCCCTCCCTGCAGAAAAACAGCAACAATAATAATCCCGAAACCCTCCCTGCAGAAAAACAGCGACAATAACAACCTCGATCCCCTCCCTGCAGAAAAACAGCAACAACTTCGATCCCCTCCCTGCAGAAAAACAGCGACAACCTCGATCCCCTCCCTGCAGAAAAACAGCGACAATAACAACCTCGATCACCTCCCTGCAGAAAAACAGCAACAATAATAATCCCGAAACCCTCCCTGCAGAAAAACAGCGACAATAACAACCTCGATCCCCTCCCCACTGAAAAACAGCAACAATAACAACCTCGATCCCCCTCCCTGCAGAAAAACAGCAACAATAATAATCCCGATTCCTTCCCTGCAGAAAAACAGCAACAACCTCGATCCCCTCCCCACTGAAAAACAGCAACAATAATAATCCCGAACCCCTCCCTGCAGAAAAACAGTGACAATAACAACCTCGATCCCCTCCCCACTGAAAAACAGCAACAATAACAACCTCGATCCCCTTCCTGCAGAAAAACAGCAACAACTTCGATCCCCTCCCTGCAGAAAAACAGCGACAATAACAACCTCGATCCCCTCCCTGCAGAAAAACAGCAACAATAACAACCTCGATCCCCTCCCTGCAGAAAAACAGCAACAACCTCGATCCCCTCCCTGCAGAAAAACAGCGACAATAACAACCTCAATCCCCTCCCTGCAGAAAAACAGCAACAATAACAACCTCGATACCCTCCCTGCAGAAAAACAGCAACAATAACAACCTCGATCCCCTCCCTGCAGAAAAACAGCAACAACCTCGATCCACTCCCTGCAGAAAAACAGCAACAACTTCGATCCCCTCCCTGCAGAAAAACAGCAACAACTTCGATCCCCTCCCTGCAGAAAAACAGCGACAACCTCGATCCCCTCCCTGCAGAAAAACAGCGACAATAACAACCTCGATCCCCTCCCCACTGAAAAACAGCAACAATAATAATCCCGAACCCCTCCACGCAGAAAATCAGCGACAATAACAACCTCGATCCCCTCCCTGCAGAAAAACAGCAACAATAATAATCCCGAACCCCTCCCTGCAGAAAAACAGCGACAATAACAACCTTGATCCCCTCCCCACAGAAAAACAGCAACAATAACAGCCTCGATCCCCTCCCTGCAGAAAAACAGCAACAATAATAATCCCGAACCCCTCCCTGGAGAAAAACAGCGACAATAACAACCTCGATCCCCTCCCCACTGAAAAACAGCAACAATAACAACCTCGATCCCCTCCCTGCAGAAAAACAGCAACAACTTCGATCCCCTCCCTGCAGAAAAACAGCGACAACCTCGATCCCCTCCCTGCAGAAAAACAGCGACAATAACAACCTCGATCACCTCCCTGCAGAAAAACAGCAACAATAATAATCCCGAAACCCTCCCTGCAGAAAAACAGCGACAATAACAACCTCGATCCCCTCCCCACTGAAAAACAGCAACAATAACAACCTCGATCCCCCTCCCTGCAGAAAAACAGCAACAATAATAATCCCGATTCCTTCCCTGCAGAAAAACAGCAACAACCTCGATCCCCTCCCCACTGAAAAACAGCAACAATAATAATCCCGAACCCCTCCCTGCAGAAAAACAGTGACAATAACAACCTCGATCCCCTCCCCACTGAAAAACAGCAACAATAACAACCTCGATCCCCTCCCTGCAGAAAAACAGCAACAACTTCGATCCCCTCCCTGCAGAAAAACAGCGACAATAACAACCTCGATCCCCTCCCTGCAGAAAAATAGCGACAATAACAACCTCGATCCCCTCCCTGCAGAAAAACAGCAACAACCTCGATCCCCTCCCTACAGAAAAACAGCAACAATAACAACCTCGATCCCCTCCCTGCAGAAAAACAGCAACAACTTCGATCCCCTCCCTGCAGAAAAACAGCGACAATAACAACTTCGATCCCCTCCCTGCAGAAAAACAGCGACAATAACAACCTCGATCCCCTCCCTGCAGAAAAATAGCGACAATAACAACCTCTATCCCCTCCCTGCAGAAAAACAGCAACAACCTCGATCCCCTCCCTGCAGAAAAACAGCGACAATAACAACCTCGATCCCCTCCCTGTACAAAAACAGCGACAATAACAACCTCGATCCCCTCCCCACTGAAAAACAGCAACAATAACAACCTCGATCCCCTCCCTGCAGAAAAACAGCAACAACTTCGATCCCCTCCCTGCAGAAAAACAGCGACAATAACAACCTCGATCCCCTCCCTGCAGAAAAATAGCGACAATAACAACCTCGATCCCCTCCCTGCAGAAAAACAGCAACAACCTCGATCCCCTCCCTACAGAAAAACAGCAACAATAACAACCTCGATCCCCTCCCTGCAGAAAAACAGCAACAATAACAACCTCGATCCCCTCCCTGCAGAAAAGCAGCAACAATAACAACCTCGATCCCCACCCTGCAGAAAAACAGCAACAATAACAACCTCGATCCACTCCCTGCAGAAAAACAGCAACAACCTCAATCCCCTCCCTGCAGAAAAACAGCGACAATAACAACCTCGATCCCCTCCCTGTACAAAAACAGCGACAATAACAACCTCGATCCCCTCCCTGCAGAAAAACAGCAACAATAACAACCTCGATCCCCTCCCTGCAGAAAAACAGCAACAACCTCGATCCCCTCCCTGCAGAAAAACAGCGACAATAACAACCTCAATCCCCTCCCTGCAGAAAAACAGCAACAATAACAACCTCGATACCCTCCCTGCAGAAAAACAGCAACAATAACAACCTCGATCCCCTCCCTGCAGAAAAACAGCAACAATAACAACCTCGATCCCCTCCCTGCAGAAAAACAGCAACAACCTCGATCCACTCCCTGCAGAAAAACAGCAACTACTTCGATCCCCTCCCTGCAGAAAAACAGCAACAACTTCGATCCCCTCCCTGCAGAAAAACAGCGACAACCTCGATCCCCTCCCTGCAGAAAAACAGCGACAATAACAACCTCGATCCCCTCCCCACTGAAAAACAGCAACAATAATAATCCCGAACCCCTCCTCGCAGAAAAACAGCGACAATAACAACCTCGATCCCCTCCCTGCAGAAAAACAGCAACAATAATAATCCCGAACCCCTCCCTGCAGAAAAACAGCGAAAATAACAACCTTGATCCCCTCCCCACAGAAAAACAGCAACAATAACAGCCTCGATCCCCTCCCTGCAGAAAAACAGCAACAATAATAATCACGAACCCCTCCCTGCAGAAAAACAGCGACAATAACAACCTCGATCCCCTCCCCACTGAAAAACAGCAACAATAACAACCTCGATCCCCTCCCTGCAGAAAAACAGCAACAATAACAACATCGATCCCCTCCCTGCAGAAAAACAGCAACAATAACAACCTCAATCCCCTCCCTGCAGAAAAACAGCAACAACTTCGATCCCCACCCTGCAGAAAAACAGCGACAACCTCGATCCCCTCCCTGCAGAAAAACAGCGACAATATCAACCTCGATCCCCTCCCTGCAGAAAAACAGCAACAACCTCGATCCCCTCCCTGCAGAAAAACAGCAACAATAACAACCTCGATCCCCTCACTGCAGAAAAACAGCAACAATAACAAACTCGATCCCCTCCCTGCAGAAAAACAGCGACAATAACAACCTCGATCCCCTCCCTGCAGAAAAACAGCAACAACCTCGATCCCCTCCCTGCAGAAAAACAGCAACAATAACCACCTCGATCCCCTCCCTGCAGAAAAACAGCAACAACCTCGATCCCCTCCCTGCAGAAAAACAGCGACAATAACAACCTCGATCCCCTCCCTGCAGAAAAACAGCGACAATACCAACCTCGATCCCCTCCCTGCAGAAAAACAGCAACAATAACAACCTCGATCCCCTCCCCGCAGAAAAACAGCAACAATAACAACCTCGATTCCCTCCCTGCAGAAAAACAGCAACAATATCAACCTTGATCCCCTCCCTGCAGAAAAACAGCAACAATAACCACCTCGATCACCTCCCTGCAGAAAAACAGCAACAATAATAATCCCGAAACCCTCCCTGCAGAAAAACAGCGACAATAACAACCTCGATCCCCTCCCCACTGAAAAACAGCAACAATAACAACCTCGATCCCCTCCCTGCAGAAAAACAGCAACAATAATAATCCCGATCCCTTCCCTGCAGAAAAACAGCAACAACCTCGATCCCCTCCCCACTGAAAAACAGCAACAATAATAATCCCGAACCCCTCCCTGCAGAAAAACAGTGACAATAACAACCTCGATCCCCTCCCCACTGAAAAACAGCAACAATAACAACCTCGATCCCCTTCCTGCAGAAAAACAGCAACAACCTCGATCCCCTCCCTGCAGAAAAACAGCAACAATAACAACCTCGATCCCCTCCCTACAGAAAAACAGCAACAATAACAACCTCGATCCCCTCCCTGCAGAAAAACAGCAACAACTTCGATCCCCTCCCTGCAGAAAAACAGCGACAATAACAACTTAGATCCCCTCCCTGCAGAAAAACAGCGACAATAACAACCTCGATCCCCTCCCTGCAGAAAAATAGCGACAATAACAACCTCGATCCCCTCCCTGCAGAAAAACAGCAACAACCTCGATCCCCTCCCTGCAGAAAAACAGCGACAATAACAACCTCGATCCCCTCCCTGTACAAAAACAGCGACAATAACAACCTCGATCCCCTCCCCACTGAAAAACAGCAACAATAACAACCTCGATCCCCTCCCTGCAGAAAAACAGCAACAACTTCGATCCCCTCCCTGCAGAAAAACAGCGACAATAACAACCTCGATCCCCTCCCTGCAGAAAAATAGCGACAATAACAACCTCGATCCCCTCCCTGCAGAAAAACAGCAACAACCTCGATCCCCTCCACGCAGAAAATCAGCGACAATAACAACCTCGATCCCCTCCCTGCAGAAAAACAGCAACAATAATAATCCCGAACCCCTCCCTGCAGAAAAACAGCGACAATAACAACCTTGATCCCCTCCCCACAGAAAAACAGCAACAATAACAGCCTCGATCCCCTCCCTGCAGAAAAACAGCAACAATAATAATCCCGAACCCCTCCCTGGAGAAAAACAGCGACAATAACAACCTCGATCCCCTCCCCACTGAAAAACAGCAACAATAACAACCTCGATCCCCTCCCTGCAGAAAAACAGCAACAACTTCGATCCCCTCCCTGCAGAAAAACAGCGACAACCTCGATCCCCTCCCTGCAGAAAAACAGCGACAATAACAACCTCGATCACCTCCCTGCAGAAAAACAGCAACAATAATAATCCCGAAACCCTCCCTGCAGAAAAACAGCGACAATAACAACCTCGATCCCCTCCCCACTGAAAAACAGCAACAATAACAACCTCGATCCCCCTCCCTGCAGAAAAACAGCAACAATAATAATCCCGATTCCTTCCCTGCAGAAAAACAGCAACAACCTCGATCCCCTCCCCACTGAAAAACAGCAACAATAATAATCCCGAACCCCTCCCTGCAGAAAAACAGTGACAATAACAACCTCGATCCCCTCCCCACTGAAAAACAGCAACAATAACAACCTCGATCCCCTCCCTGCAGAAAAACAGCAACAACTTCGATCCCCTCCCTGCAGAAAAACAGCGACAATAACAACTTCGATCCCCTCCCTGCAGAAAAATAGCGACAATAACAACCTCGATCCCCTCCCTGCAGAAAAACAGCAACAACCTCGATCCCCTCCCTACAGAAAAACAGCAACAATAACAACCTCGATCCCCTCCCTGCAGAAAAACAGCAACAACTTCGATCCCCTCCCTGCAGAAAAACAGCGACAATAACAACTTCGATCCCCTCCCTGCAGAAAAACAGCGACAATAACAACCTCGATCCCCTCCCTGCAGAAAAATAGCGACAATAACAACCTCTATCCCCTCCCTGCAGAAAAACAGCAACAACCTCGATCCCCTCCCTGCAGAAAAACAGCGACAATAACAACCTCGATCCCCTCCCTGTACAAAAACAGCGACAATAACAACCTCGATCCCCTCCCCACTGAAAAACAGCAACAATAACAACCTCGATCCCCTCCCTGCAGAAAAACAGCAACAACTTCGATCCCCTCCCTGCAGAAAAACAGCGACAATAACAACCTCGATCCCCTCCCTGCAGAAAAATAGCGACAATAACAACCTCGATCCCCTCCCTGCAGAAAAACAGCAACAACCTCGATCCCCTCCCTACAGAAAAACAGCAACAATAACAACCTCGATCCCCTCCCTGCAGAAAAACAGCAACAATAACAACCTCGATCCCCTCCCTGCAGAAAAGCAGCAACAATAACAACCTCGATCCCCACCCTGCAGAAAAACAGCAACAATAACAACCTCGATCCACTCCCTGCAGAAAAACAGCAACAACCTCAATCCCCTCCCTGCAGAAAAACAGCGACAATAACAACCTCGATCCCCTCCCTGTACAAAAACAGCGACAATAACAACCTCGATCCCCTCCCTGCAGAAAAACAGCAACAATAACAACCTCGATCCCCTCCCTGCAGAAAAACAGCAACAACCTCGATCCCCTCCCTGCAGAAAAACAGCGACAATAACAACCTCAATCCCCTCCCTGCAGAAAAACAGCAACAATAACAACCTCGATACCCTCCCTGCAGAAAAACAGCAACAATAACAACCTCGATCCCCTCCCTGCAGAAAAACAGCAACAATAACAACCTCGATCCCCTCCCTGCAGAAAAACAGCAACAACCTCGATCCACTCCCTGCAGAAAAACAGCAACTACTTCGATCCCCTCCCTGCAGAAAAACAGCAACAACTTCGATCCCCTCCCTGCAGAAAAACAGCGACAACCTCGATCCCCTCCCTGCAGAAAAACAGCGACAATAACAACCTCGATCCCCTCCCCACTGAAAAACAGCAACAATAATAATCCCGAACCCCTCCTCGCAGAAAAACAGCGACAATAACAACCTCGATCCCCTCCCTGCAGAAAAACAGCAACAATAATAATCCCGAACCCCTCCCTGCAGAAAAACAGCGAAAATAACAACCTTGATCCCCTCCCCACAGAAAAACAGCAACAATAACAGCCTCGATCCCCTCCCTGCAGAAAAACAGCAACAATAATAATCACGAACCCCTCCCTGCAGAAAAACAGCGACAATAACAACCTCGATCCCCTCCCCACTGAAAAACAGCAACAATAACAACCTCGATCCCCTCCCTGCAGAAAAACAGCAACAATAACAACATCGATCCCCTCCCTGCAGAAAAACAGCAACAATAACAACCTCAATCCCCTCCCTGCAGAAAAACAGCAACAACTTCGATCCCCACCCTGCAGAAAAACAGCGACAACCTCGATCCCCTCCCTGCAGAAAAACAGCGACAATATCAACCTCGATCCCCTCCCTGCAGAAAAACAGCAACAACCTCGATCCCCTCCCTGCAGAAAAACAGCAACAATAACAACCTCGATCCCCTCACTGCAGAAAAACAGCAACAATAACAAACTCGATCCCCTCCCTGCAGAAAAACAGCGACAATAACAAACTCGATCCCCTCCCTGCAGAAAAACAGCGACAATAACAACCTCGATCCCCTCCCTGCAGAAAAACAGCAACAACCTCGATCCCCTCCCTGCAGAAAAACAGCAACAATAACCACCTCGATCCCCTCCCTGCAGAAAAACAGCAACAACCTCGATCCCCTCCCTGCAGAAAAACAGCGACAATAACAACCTCGATCCCCTCCCTGCAGAAAAACAGCGACAATACCAACCTCGATCCCCTCCCTGCAGAAAAACAGCAACAATAACAACCTCGATCCCCTCCCCGCAGAAAAACAGCAACAATAACAACCTCGATTCCCTCCCTGCAGAAAAACAGCAACAATATCAACCTTGATCCCCTCCCTGCAGAAAAACAGCAACAATAACCACCTCGATCACCTCCCTGCAGAAAAACAGCAACAATAATAATCCCGAAACCCTCCCTGCAGAAAAACAGCGACAATAACAACCTCGATCCCCTCCCCACTGAAAAACAGCAACAATAACAACCTCGATCCCCTCCCTGCAGAAAAACAGCAACAATAATAATCCCGATCCCTTCCCTGCAGAAAAACAGCAACAACCTCGATCCCCTCCCCACTGAAAAACAGCAACAATAATAATCCCGAACCCCTCCCTGCAGAAAAACAGTGACAATAACAACCTCGATCCCCTCCCCACTGAAAAACAGCAACAATAACAACCTCGATCCCCTTCCTGCAGAAAAACAGCAACAACCTCGATCCCCTCCCTGCAGAAAAACAGCAACAATAACAACCTCGATCCCCTCCCTACAGAAAAACAGCAACAATAACAACCTCGATCCCCTCCCTGCAGAAAAACAGCAACAACTTCGATCCCCTCCCTGCAGAAAAACAGCGACAATAACAACTTAGATCCCCTCCCTGCAGAAAAACAGCGACAATAACAACCTCGATCCCCTCCCTGCAGAAAAATAGCGACAATAACAACCTCGATCCCCTCCCTGCAGAAAAACAGCAACAACCTCGATCCCCTCCCTGCAGAAAAACAGCGACAATAACAACCTCGATCCCCTCCCTGTACAAAAACAGCGACAATAACAACCTCGATCCCCTCCCCACTGAAAAACAGCAACAATAACAACCTCGATCCCCTCCCTGCAGAAAAACAGCAACAACTTCGATCCCCTCCCTGCAGAAAAACAGCGACAATAACAACCTCGATCCCCTCCCTGCAGAAAAATAGCGACAATAACAACCTCGATCCCCTCCCTGCAGAAAAACAGCAACAACCTCGATCCCCTCCCTACAGAAAAACAGCAACAATAACAACCTCGATCCCCTCCCTGCAGAAAAACAGCAACAATAACAACCTCGATCCCCTCCCTGCAGAAAAGCAGCAACAATAACAACCTCGATCCCCACCCTGCAGAAAAACAGCAACAATAACAACCTCGATCCACTCCCTGCAGAAAAACAGCAACAACCTCAATCCCCTCCCTGCAGAAAAACAGCGACAATACCAACCTCGATCCCCTCCCTGTACAAAAACATCGACAATAACAACCTCGATCCCCTCCCTGCAGAAAAACAGCAACAATAACAACCTCGATCCCCTCCCTGCAGAAAAACAGCAACAACCTCGATCCCCTCCCTGCAGAAAAACAGCGACAATAACAACCTCAATCCCCTCCCTGCAGAAAAACAGCAACAATAACAACCTCGATACCCTCCCTGCAGAAAAACAGCAACAATAACAACCTCGATCCCCTCCCTGCAGAAAAACAGCAACAATAACAACCTCGATCCCCTCCCTGCAGAAAAACAGCAACAACCTCGATCCACTCCCTGCAGAAAAACAGCAACTACTTCGATCCCCTCCCTGCAGAAAAACAGCAACAACTTCGATCCCCTCCCTGCAGAAAAACAGCGACAACCTCGATCCCCTCCCTGCAGAAAAACAGCGACAATAACAACCTCGATCCCCTCCCCACTGAAAAACAGCAACAATAATAATCCCGAACCCCTCCTCGCAGAAAAACAGCGACAATAACAACCTCGATCCCCTCCCTGCAGAAAAACAGCAACAATAATAATCCCGAACCCCTCCCTGCAGAAAAACAGCGAAAATAACAACCTTGATCCCCTCCCCACAGAAAAACAGCAACAATAACAGCCTCGATCCCCTCCCTGCAGAAAAACAGCAACAATAATAATCACGAACCCCTCCCTGCAGAAAAACAGCGACAATAACAACCTCGATCCCCTCCCCACTGAAAAACAGCAACAATAACAACCTCGATCCCCTCCCTGCAGAAAAACAGCAACAATAACAACATCGATCCCCTCCCTGCAGAAAAACAGCAACAATAACAACCTCAATCCCCTCCCTGCAGAAAAACAGCAACAACTTCGATCCCCACCCTGCAGAAAAACAGCGACAACCTCGATCCCCTCCCTGCAGAAAAACAGCGACAATATCAACCTCGATCCCCTCCCTGCAGAAAAACAGCAACAACCTCGATCCCCTCCCTGCAGAAAAACAGCAACAATAACAACCTCGATCCCCTCACTGCAGAAAAACAGCAACAATAACAAACTCGATCCCCTCCCTGCAGAAAAACAGCGACAATAACAACCTCGATCCCCTCCCTGCAGAAAAACAGCAACAACCTCGATCCCCTCCCTGCAGAAAAACAGCAACAATAACCACCTCGATCCCCTCCCTGCAGAAAAACAGCAACAACCTCGATCCCCTCCCTGCAGAAAAACAGCGACAATAACAACCTCGATCCCCTCCCTGCAGAAAAACAGCGACAATACCAACCTCGATCCCCTCCCTGCAGAAAAACAGCAACAATAACAACCTCGATCCCCTCCCCGCAGAAAAACAGCAACAATAACAACCTCGATTCCCTCCCTGCAGAAAAACAGCAACAATATCAACCTTGATCCCCTCCCTGCAGAAAAACAGCAACAATAACCACCTCGATCACCTCCCTGCAGAAAAACAGCAACAATAATAATCCCGAAACCCTCCCTGCAGAAAAACAGCGACAATAACAACCTCGATCCCCTCCCCACTGAAAAACAGCAACAATAACAACCTCGATCCCCTCCCTGCAGAAAAACAGCAACAATAATAATCCCGATCCCTTCCCTGCAGAAAAACAGCAACAACCTCGATCCCCTCCCCACTGAAAAACAGCAACAATAATAATCCCGAACCCCTCCCTGCAGAAAAACAGTGACAATAACAACCTCGATCCCCTCCCCACTGAAAAACAGCAACAATAACAACCTCGATCCCCTTCCTGCAGAAAAACAGCAACAACCTCGATCCCCTCCCTGCAGAAAAACAGCAACAATAACAACCTCGATCCCCTCCCTGCAGAAAAATAGCGACAATAACAACCTCGATCCCCTCCCTGCAGAAAAACAGCAACAACCTCGATCCCCTCCCTACAGAAAAACAGCAACAATAACAACCTCGATCCCCTCCCTGCAGAAAAGCAGCAACAATAACAACCTCGATCCCCTCCCTGCAGAAAAATAGCAACAATAACAACCTCGATCCCCTCCCTGCAGAAAAACAGCAACAACCTCGATCCCCTCCGTGCAGAAAAACAGCGACAATAACAACCTCGATCCCCTCCCTGTACAAAAACAGCGACAATAACAACCTCGATCCCCTCCCTGCAGAAAAACAGCAACAATAACAACCTCGATCCCCTCCCTGCAGAAAAACAGCAACAACCTCGATCCCCTCCCTGCAGAAAAACAGCGACAATAACAACCTCGATACCCTCCCTGCAGAAAAACAGCAACAATAACAACCTCGATCCCCTCCCTGCAGAAAAACAGCAACAACCTCGATCCACTCCCTGCAGAAAAACAGCAACAACTTCGATCCCCTCCCTGCAGAAAAACAGCGACAACCTCGATCCCCTCCCTGCAGAAAAACAGCGACAATAACAACCTCGATCCCCTCCCCACTGAAAAACAGCAACAATAATAATCCCGAACCCCTCCTCGCAGAAAAACAGCGACAATAACAACCTCGATCCCCTCCCAGCAGAAAAACAGCAACAATAATAATCCCGAACCCCTCCCTGCAGAAAAACAGCGACAATAACAACCTTGATCCCCTCCCCACTGAAAAACAGCAACAATAACAACCTCGATCCCCTCCCTGCAGAAAAACAGCAACAATAACAACATCGATCCCCTCCCTGCAGAAAAACAGCAACAATAACAACGTCAATCCCCTCCCTGCAGAAAAACAGCAACAACTTCGATCCCCACCCTGCAGAAAAACAGCGACAACCTCGATCCCCTCCCTGCAGGAAAACAGCAACAATAACAAACTCGATCCCCTCCCTGCAGAAAAACAGCGACAATAACAACCTCGATCCCCTCCCTGCCGAAAAACAGCGACAATAACAACCTCGATCCCCTCCCTGCAGAAAAACAGCAACAACCTCGATCCCCTCCCTGCAGAAAAACAGCAACAATAACAACCTCGATCCCCTCCCTGCAGAAAAACAGCAACAATAACCACATCGATCCCCTCCCTGCAGAAAAACAGCAACAACCTCGATCCCCTCCCTGCAGAAAAACAGCGACAATAACAACCTCGATCCCCTCCCTGCATAAAAACAGCAACAACCTCGATCCCCTCCCTGCAGAAAAACAGCAACAATAACAACCTCGATCCCCTCCCTGCAGAAAAACAGCAACAATAACCACCTCGATCCCCTCCCTGCAGAAAAACAGCAACAACCTCGATCCCCTCCCTGCAGAAAAACAGCGACAATAACAACCTCGATCCCCTCCCTGCAGAAAAACAGCGACAATACCAACCTCGATCCCCTCCCTGCAGAAAAACAGCAACAATAACAACCTCGATCCCCTCCCTGCAGAAAAACAGCAACAATAAAAACCTCGATTCCCTCCCTGCAGAAAAACAGCAACAATATCAACCTTGATCCCCTCCCTGCAGAAAAACAGCAACAATAACCACCTCGATCACCTCCCTGCAGAAAAACAGCAACAACTTCGATCCCCTCCCTGCAGAAAAACAGCGACAACCTCGATCCCCTCCCTGCAGAAAAACAGCGACAATAACAACCTCGATCCCCTCCCCACTGAAAAACAGCAACAATAATAATCCCGAACCCCTCCTCGCAGAAAAACAGCGACAATAACAACCTCGATCCCCTCCCTGCAGAAAAACAGCAACAATAATAATCCCGAACCCCTCCCTGCAGAAAAACAGCGACAATAACAACCTTGATCCCCTCCCCACAGAAAAACAGCAACAATAACAGCCTCGATCCCCTCCCTGCAGAAAAACAGCGACAATAACAACCTCGATCCCCTCCCTGCAGAAAAACAGCAACAATAATAATCCCGAAACCCTCCCTGCAGAAAAACAGCGACAATAACAACCTCGATCCCCTCCCTGCAGAAAAACAGCAACAACTTCGATCCCCTCCCTGCAGAAAAACAGCGACAACCTCGATCCCATCCCTGCAGAAAAACAGCGACAATAACAACCTCGATCACCTCCCTGCAGAAAAACAGCAACAATAATAATCCCGAAACCCTCCCTGCAGAAAAACAGCGACAATAACAACCTCGATCCCCTCCCCACTGAAAAACAGCAACAATAACAACCTCGATCCCCTCCCTGCAGAAAAACAGCAACAATAATAATCCCGATTCCTTCCCTGCAGAAAAACAGCAACAACCTCGATCCCCTCCCCACTGAAAAACAGCAACAATAATAATCCCGAACCCCTCCCTGCAGAAAAACAGTGACAATAACAACCTCGATCCCCTCCCCACTGAAAAACAGCAACAATAACAACATCGATCCCCTTCCTGCAGAAAAACAGCAACAACTTCGATCCCCTCCCTGCAGAAAAACAGCGACAATAACAACCTCGATCCCCTCCCTGCAGAAAAATAGCGACAATAACAACCTCGATCCCCTCCCTGCAGAAAAACAGCAACAACCTCGATCCTCTCCCTACAGAAAAACAGCAACAATAACAACCTCGATCCCCTCCCTGCAGAAAAACAGCAACAATAACAACCTCGATCCCCTCCCTGCAGAAAAACAGCAACAATAACAACCTCGATCCCCTCCCTGCAGAAAAACAGCAACAATAACAACCTCGATCCACTCCCTGCAGAAAAACAGCAACAACCTCAATCCCCTCCCTGCAGAAAAACAGCGACAATCACAACCTCGATCCCCTCCCTGTACAAAAACAGCGACAATAACAACCTCGATCCCCTCCCTGCAGAAAAACAGCAACAATAACAACCTCGATCCCCTCCCTGCAGAAAAACAGCAACAACCTCGATCCCCTCCCTGCAGAAAAACAGCAACAATAACAACCTCGATACCCTCCCTGCAGAAAAACAGCAACAATAACAACCTTGATCCCCTCCCTGCAGAAAAACAGCAACAACCTCGATCCACTCCCTGCAGAAAAACAGCAACAACTTCGATCCCCTCCCTGCAGAAAAACAGCAACAACTTCGATCCCCTCCCTGCAGAAAAACAGCGACAACCTCGATCCCCTCCCTGCAGAAAAACAGCGACAATTACAACCTCGATCCCCTCCCCACTGTAAAACAGCAACAATAATAATCCCGAACCCCTCCTCGCAGAAAAACAGCGACAATAACAACCTCGATCCCCTCCCTGCAGAAAAACAGCAACAATAATAATCCCGAACCCCTCACTGCAGAAAAACAGCGACAATAACAACCTTGATCCCCTCCCCACAGAAAAACAGCAACAATAACAGCCTCGATCCCCTCCCCACTGAAAAACAGCAACAATAACAACCTCGATCCCCTCCCTGCAGAAAAACAGCAACAATAACAACATCGATCCCCTCCCTGCAGAAAAACAGCAACAATAACAACCTCAATCCCCTCCCTGCAGAAAAACAGCAACAACTTCGATCCCCACCCTACAGAAAAACAGCGACAACCTCGATCCCCTCCCTGCAGAAAAACAGCGACAATAACAACCTCGATCCCCTCCCTGCAGAAAAACAGCAACAACCTCGATCCCCTCCCTGCAGAAAAACAGCAACAACCTCGATCCCCTCCCTGCAGAAAAACAGCGACAATAACAACCTCGATCCCCTCCCTGCAGAAAAACAGCAACAACCTCGATCCCCTCCCTGCAGAAAAACAGCAACAATAACAACCTCGATCCCCTCCCTGCAGAAAAACAGCAACAATAACCACCTCGATCCCCTCCCTGCAGAAAAACAGCAACAACCTCGATCCCCTCCCTGCAGAAAAACAGCGACAATAACAACCTCGATCCCCTCCCTGCAGAAAAACAGCGACAATACCAACCTCGATCCCCTCCGTGCAGAAAAACAGCAACAATAACAACCTCGATCCCCTCCCCGCAGAAAAACAGCAACAATAACAACCTCGATCCCCTCCCTGCAGAAAAACAGCAACAATATCAACCTTGATCCCCTCCCTGCAGAAAAACAGCAACAATAACCACCTCGATCACCTCCCTGCAGAAAAACAGCAACAATAATAATCCCGAAACCCTCCCTGCAGAAAAACAGCGACAATAACAACCTCGATCCCCTCCCTGCAGAAAAACAGCACCAACTTCGATCCCCTCCCTGCAGAAAAACAGCGACAACCTCGATCCCCTCCCTGCAGAAAAACAGCGACAATAACAACCTCGATCCCCTCCCTGCAGAAAAACAACAACAATAATAATCCCGAAACCCTCCCTGCAGAAAAAAGGGACAATAACAACCTCGATCCCCTCCCTGCAGAAAAACAGCAACAACTTCGATCCCCTCCCTGCAGAAAAACAGCGACAACCTCGATCCCCTCCCTGCAGAAAAACAGCGACAATAACAACCTCGATCACCACACTGCAGAAAAACAGCAACAATAATAATCCCGAAACCCTCCCTGCAGAAAAACAGCGACAATAACAACCTCGATCCCCTCCCCACTGAAAAACAGCAACAATAACAACCTCGATCCCCCTCCCTGCAGAAAAACAGCAACAATAATAATCCCCATTCCTTCCCTGCAGAAAAACAGCAACAACCTCGATCCCCTCCCCACTGAAAAACAGCAACAATAATAATCCCGAACCCCTCCCTGCAGAAAAACAGTGACAATAACAACCTCGATCCCCTCCCCACTGAAAAACAGCAACAATAACAACCTCGATCCCCTCCCTGCAGAAAAACAGCAACAACTTCGATCCCCTCCCTGCAGAAAAACAGCGACAATAACAACCTCGATCCCCTCGATGCAGAAAAATAGCGACAATAACAACCTCGATCCCCTCCCTGCAGAAAAACAGCAACAACCTCGATCCCCTCCCTACAGAAAAACAGCAACAATAACAACCTCGATCCCCTCCCTGCAGAAAAACAGCAACAATAACAACCTCGATCCCCTCCCTGCAGAAAAACAGCAACAATAACAACCTCGATCCCCTCCCTGCAGAAAAACAGCAACAATAACAACCTCGATCCACTCCCTGCAGAAAAACAGCAACAACCTCAATCCCCTCCCTGCAGAAAAACAGCGACAATAACAACCTCGATCCCCTCCCTGTACAAAAACAGCGACAATAACAACCTCGATCCCCTCCCTGCAGAAAAACAGCAACAATAACAACCTCGATCCCCTCCCTGCAGAAAAACAGCAACAACCTCGATCCCCTCCCTGCAGAAAAACAGCGACAATAACAACCTCAATCCCCTCCCTGCAGAAAAACAGCAACAATAACAACCTCGATACCCTCCCTGCAGAAAAACAGCAACAATAACAACCTCGATCCCCTCCCTGCAGAAAAACAGCAACAACCTCGATCCACTCCCTGCAGAAAAACAGCAACTACTTCGATCCCCTCCCTGCAGAAAAACAGCAACAACTTCGATACCCTCCCTGCAGAAAAACAGCGACAACCTCGATCCCCTCCCTGCAGAAAAACAGCGACAATAACAACCTCGATCCCCTCCCCACTGAAAAACAGCAACAATAATAATCCCGATCCCCTCCTCGCAGAAAAACAGCGACAATAACAACCTCGATCCCCTCCCTGCAGAAAAACAGCAACAATAATAATCCCGAACCCCTCCCTGCAGAAAAACAGCGACAATAACAACCTTGATCCCCTCCCCACAGAAAAACAGCAACAATAACAGCCTCGATCCCCTCCCTGCAGAAAAACAGCAACAATAATAATCACGAACCCCTCCCTGCAGAAAAACAGCGACAATAACAACCTCGATCCCCTCCCCACTGAAAAACAGCAACAATAACAACCTCGATCCCCTCCCTGCAGAAAAACAGCAACAATAACAACATCGATCCCCTCCCTGCAGAAAAACAGCAACAATAACAACCTCAATCCCCTCCCTGCAGAAAAACAGCAACAACTTCGATCCCCACCCTGCAGAAAAACAGCGACAACCTCGATCCCCTCCCTGCAGAAAAACAGCGACAATAACAACCTCGATCCCCTCCCTGCAGAAAAACAGCAACAACCTCGATCCCCTCCCTGCAGAAAAACAGCAACAATAACAACCTCGATCCCCTCACTGCAGAAAAACAGCAACAATAACAAACTCGATCCCCTCCCTGCAGAAAAACAGCGACAATAACAACCTCGATCCCCTCCCTGCAGAAAAACAGCGACAATAACAACCTCGATCCCCTCCCTGCAGAAAAACAGCAACAACCTCGATCCACTCCCTGCAGAAAAACAGCAACAACTTCGATCCCCTCCCTGCAGAAAAACAGCGACAACCTCGATCCCCTCCCTGCAGAAAAACAGCGACAATAACAACCTCGATCCCCTCCCCACTGAAAAACAGCAACAATAATAATCCCGAACCCCTCCTCGCAGAAAAACAGCGACAATAACAACCTCGATCCCCTCCCAGCAGAAAAACAGCAACAATAATAATCCCGAACCCCTCCCTGCAGAAAAACAGCGACAATAACAACCTTGATCCCCTCCCCACTGAAAAACAGCAACAATAACAACCTCGATCCCCTCCCTGCAGAAAAACAGCAACAATAACAACATCGATCCCCTCCCTGCAGAAAAACAGCAACAATAACAACCTCAATCCCCTCCCTGCAGAAAAACAGCAACAACTTCGATCCCCACCCTGCAGAAAAACAGCGACAACCTCGATCCCCTCCCTGCAGGAAAACAGCAACAATAACAAACTCGATCCCCTCCCTGCAGAAAAACAGCGACAATAACAACCTCGATCCCCTCCCTGCCGAAAAACAGCGACAATAACAACCTCGATCCCCTCCCTGCAGAAAAACAGCAACAACCTCGATCCCCTCCCTGCAGAAAAACAGCAACAATAACAACCTCGATCCCCTCCCTGCAGAAAAACAGCAACAATAACCACCTCGATCCCCTCCCTGCAGAAAAACAGCAACAACCTCGATCCCCTCCCTGCAGAAAAACAGCGACAATAACAACCTCGATCCCCTCCCTGCAGAAAAACAGCAACAACCTCGATCCCCTCCCTGCAGAAAAACAGCAACAATAACAACCTCGATCCCCTCCCTGCAGAAAAACAGCAACAATAACCACCTCGATCCCCTCCCTGCAGAAAAACAGCAACAACCTTGATCCCCTCCCTGCAGAAAAACAGCGACAATAACAACCTCGATCCCCTCCCTGCAGAAAAACAGCGACAATACCAACCTCGATCCCCTCCCTGCAGAAAAACAGCAACAATAACAACCTCGATCCCCTCCCTGCAGAAAAACAGCAACAATAACAACCTCGATTCCCTCCCTGCAGAAAAACAGCAACAATATCAACCTTGATCCCCTCCCTGCAGAAAAACAGCAACAATAACCACCTCGATCACCTCCCTGCAGAAAAACAGCAACAACTTCGATCCCCTCCCTGCAGAAAAACAGCGACAACCTCGATCCCCTCCCTGCAGAAAAACAGCGACAATAACAACCTCGATCCCCTCCCCACTGAAAAACAGCAACAATAATAATCCCGAACCCCTCCTCGCAGAAAAACAGCGACAATAACAACCTCGATCCCCTCCCTGCAGAAAAACAGCAACAATAATAATCCCGAACCCCTCCCTGCAGAAAAACAGCGACAATAACAACCTTGATCCCCTCCCCACAGAAAAACAGCAACAATAACAGCCTCGATCCCCTCCCTGCAGAAAAACAGCGACAATAACAACCTCGATCCCCTCCCTGCAGAAAAACAGCAACAATAATAATCCCGAAACCCTCCCTGCAGAAAAACAGCGACAATAACAACCTCGATCCCCTCCCTGCAGAAAAACAGCAACAACTTCGATCCCCTCCCTGCAGAAAAACAGCGACAACCTCGATCCCCTCCCTGCAGAAAAACAGCGACAATAACAACCTCGATCACCTCCCTGCAGAAAAACAGCAACAATAATAATCCCGAAACCCTCCCTGCAGAAAAACAGCGACAATAACAACCTCGATCCCCTCCCCACTGAAAAACAGCAACAATAACAACCTCGATCCCCTCCCTGCAGAAAAACAGCAACAATAATAATCCCGATTCCTTCCCTGCAGAAAAACAGCAACAACCTCGATCCCCTCCCCACTGAAAAACAGCAACAATAATAATCCCGAACCCCTCCCTGCAGAAAAACAGTGACAATAACAACCTCGATCCCCTCCCCACTGAAAAACAGCAACAATAACAACATCGATCCCCTTCCTGCAGAAAAACAGCAACAACTTCGATCCCCTCCCTGCAGAAAAACAGCGACAATAACAACCTCGATCCCCTCCCTGCAGAAAAATAGCGACAATAACAACCTCGATCCCCTCCCTGCAGAAAAACAGCAACAACCTCGATCCTCTCCCTACAGAAAAACAGCAACAATAACAACCTCGATCCCCTCCCTGCAGAAAAACAGCAACAATAACAACCTCGATCCCCTCCCTGCAGAAAAACAGCAACAATAACAACCTCGATCCCCTCCCTGCAGAAAAACAGCAACAATAACAACCTCGATCCACTCCCTGCAGAAAAACAGCAACAACCTCAATCCCCTCCCTGCAGAAAAACAGCGACAATCACAACCTCGATCCCCTCCCTGTACAAAAACAGCGACAATAACAACCTCGATCCCCTCCCTGCAGAAAAACAGCAACAATAACAACCTCGATCCCCTCCCTGCAGAAAAACAGCAACAACCTCGATCCCCTCCCTGCAGAAAAACAGCGACAATAACAACCTCAATCCCCTCCCTGCAGAAAAACAGCAACAATAACAACCTCGATACCCTCCCTGCAGAAAAACAGCAACAATAACAACCTCGATCCCCTCCCTGCAGAAAAACAGCAACAACCTCGATCCACTCCCTGCAGAAAAACAGCAACAACTTCGATCCCCTCCCTGCAGAAAAACAGCAACAACTTCGATCCCCTCCCTGCAGAAAAACAGCGACAACCTCGATCCCCTCCCTGCAGAAAAACAGCGACAATAACAACCTCGATCCCCTCCCCACTGAAAAACAGCAACAATAATAATCCCGAACCCCTCCTCGCAGAAAAACAGCGACAATAACAACCTCGATCCCCTCCCTGCAGAAAAACAGCAACAATAATAATCCCGAACCCCTCACTGCAGAAAAACAGCGACAATAACAACCTTGATCCCCTCCCCACAGAAAAACAGCAACAATAACAGCCTCGATCCCCTCCCCACTGAAAAACAGCAACAATAACAACCTCGATCCCCTCCCTGCAGAAAAACAGCAACAATAACAACATCGATCCCCTCCCTGCAGAAAAACAGCAACAATAACAACCTCAATCCCCTCCCTGCAGAAAAACAGCAACAACTTCGATCCCCACCCTACAGAAAAACAGCGACAACCTCGATCCCCTCCCTGCAGAAAAACAGCGACAATAACAACCTCGATCCCCTCCCTGCAGAAAAACAGCAACAACCTCGATCCCCTCCCTGCAGAAAAACAGCAACAACCTCGATCCCCTCCCTGCAGAAAAACAGCGACAATAACAACCTCGATCCCCTCCCTGCAGAAAAACAGCAACAACCTCGATCCCCTCCCTGCAGAAAAACAGCAACAATAACAACCTCGATCCCCTCCCTGCAGAAAAACAGCAACAA
Source organism: Hemitrygon akajei (assembly GCF_048418815.1). Classification (NCBI taxonomy): domain Eukaryota; kingdom Metazoa; phylum Chordata; class Chondrichthyes; order Myliobatiformes; family Dasyatidae; genus Hemitrygon; species Hemitrygon akajei. The sequence continues at coordinate 41,558,778 of NC_133137.1, read as the reverse complement.
TAACCACCTCGATCCCCTCCCTGCAGAAAAACAGCAACAACCTCGATCCCCTCCCTGCAGAAAAACAGCGACAATAACAACCTCGATCCCCTCCCTGCAGAAAAACAGCGACAATACCAACCTCGATCCCCTCCGTGCAGAAAAACAGCAACAATAACAACCTCGATCCCCTCCCCGCAGAAAAACAGCAACAATAACAACCTCGATCCCCTCCCTGCAGAAAAACAGCAACAATAATAATCCCGAAACCCTCCCTGCAGAAAAACAGCGACAATAACAACCTCGATCCCCTCCCTGCAGAAAAACAGCACCAACTTCGATCCCCTCCCTGCAGAAAAACAGCGACAACCTCGATCCCCTCCCTGCAGAAAAACAGCGACAATAACAACCTCGATCCCCTCCCTGCAGAAAAACAACAACAATAATAATCCCGAAACCCTCCCTGCAGAAAAAAGGGACAATAACAACCTCGATCCCCTCCCTGCAGAAAAACAGCAACAACTTCGATCCCCTCCCTGCAGAAAAACAGCGACAACCTCGATCCCCTCCCTGCAGAAAAACAGCGACAATAACAACCTCGATCACCACACTGCAGAAAAACAGCAACAATAATAATCCCGAAACCCTCCCTGCAGAAAAACAGCGACAATAACAACCTCGATCCCCTCCCCACTGAAAAACAGCAACAATAACAACCTCGATCCCCCTCCCTGCAGAAAAACAGCAACAATAATAATCCCCATTCCTTCCCTGCAGAAAAACAGCAACAACCTCGATCCCCTCCCCACTGAAAAACAGCAACAATAATAATCCCGAACCCCTCCCTGCAGAAAAACAGTGACAATAACAACCTCGATCCCCTCCCCACTGAAAAACAGCAACAATAACAACCTCGATCCCCTCCCTGCAGAAAAACAGCAACAACTTCGATCCCCTCCCTGCAGAAAAACAGCGACAATAACAACCTCGATCCCCTCGATGCAGAAAAATAGCGACAATAACAACCTCGATCCCCTCCCTGCAGAAAAACAGCAACAACCTCGATCCCCTCCCTACAGAAAAACAGCAACAATAACAACCTCGATCCCCTCCCTGCAGAAAAACAGCAACAATAACAACCTCGATCCCCTCCCTGCAGAAAAACAGCAACAATAACAACCTCGATCCCCTCCCTGCAGAAAAACAGCAACAATAACAACCTCGATCCACTCCCTGCAGAAAAACAGCAACAACCTCAATCCCCTCCCTGCAGAAAAACAGCGACAATAACAACCTCGATCCCCTCCCTGTACAAAAACAGCGACAATAACAACCTCGATCCCCTCCCTGCAGAAAAACAGCAACAATAACAACCTCGATCCCCTCCCTGCAGAAAAACAGCAACAACCTCGATCCCCTCCCTGCAGAAAAACAGCGACAATAACAACCTCAATCCCCTCCCTGCAGAAAAACAGCAACAATAACAACCTCGATACCCTCCCTGCAGAAAAACAGCAACAATAACAACCTCGATCCCCTCCCTGCAGAAAAACAGCAACAACCTCGATCCACTCCCTGCAGAAAAACAGCAACTACTTCGATCCCCTCCCTGCAGAAAAACAGCAACAACTTCGATACCCTCCCTGCAGAAAAACAGCGACAACCTCGATCCCCTCCCTGCAGAAAAACAGCGACAATAACAACCTCGATCCCCTCCCCACTGAAAAACAGCAACAATAATAATCCCGATCCCCTCCTCGCAGAAAAACAGCGACAATAACAACCTCGATCCCCTCCCTGCAGAAAAACAGCAACAATAATAATCCCGAACCCCTCCCTGCAGAAAAACAGCGACAATAACAACCTTGATCCCCTCCCCACAGAAAAACAGCAACAATAACAGCCTCGATCCCCTCCCTGCAGAAAAACAGCAACAATAATAATCACGAACCCCTCCCTGCAGAAAAACAGCGACAATAACAACCTCGATCCCCTCCCCACTGAAAAACAGCAACAATAACAACCTCGATCCCCTCCCTGCAGAAAAACAGCAACAATAACAACATCGATCCCCTCCCTGCAGAAAAACAGCAACAATAACAACCTCAATCCCCTCCCTGCAGAAAAACAGCAACAACTTCGATCCCCACCCTGCAGAAAAACAGCGACAACCTCGATCCCCTCCCTGCAGAAAAACAGCGACAATAACAACCTCGATCCCCTCCCTGCAGAAAAACAGCAACAACCTCGATCCCCTCCCTGCAGAAAAACAGCAACAATAACAACCTCGATCCCCTCACTGCAGAAAAACAGCAACAATAACAAACTCGATCCCCTCCCTGCAGAAAAACAGCGACAATAACAACCTCGATCCCCTCCCTGCAGAAAAACAGCGACAATAACAACCTCGATCCGCTCCCTGCAGAAAAACAGCAACAACCTCGATCCCCTCCCTGCAGAAAAACAGCAACAATAACAACCTCGATCCCCTCCCTGCAGAAAAACAGCAACAATAACCACCTCGATCCCCTCCCTGCAGAAAAACAGCAACAACCTCGATCCCCTCCCTGCAGAAAAACAGCAACAATAACAACCTCGATCCCCTCCCTGCAGAAAAACAGCAACAATAACCACCTCGATCCCCTCCCTGCAGAAAAACAGCAACAATAACAACCTCGATCCCCTCCCTGCAGAAAAACAGCAACAATAACCACCTCGATCCCCTCCCTGCAGAAAAACAGCAACAACCTCGATCCCCTCCCTGCAGAAAAACAGCGACAATAACAACCTCGATCCCCTCCCTGCAGAAAAACAGCGACAATACCAACCTCGATCCCCTCCCTGCAGAAAAACAGCAACAATAACAACCTCGATCCCCTCCCCGCAGAAAAACAGCAACAATAACAACCTCGATTCCCTCCCTGCAGAAAAACAGCAACAATATCAACCTTGATCCCCTCCCTGCAGAAAAACAGCAACAATAACCACCTCGATCCCCTCCCCACTGAAAAACAGCAACAATAACAACCTCGATCCCCTCCCTGCAGAAAAACAGCAACAATAATAATCCCGATCCCTTCCCTGCAGAAAAACAGCAACAACCTCGATCCCCTCCCCACTGAAAAACAGCAACAATAATAATCCCGAACCCCTCCCTGCAGAAAAACAGTGACAATAACAACGTCGATCCCCTCCCCACTGAAAAACAGCAACAATAACAACCTCGATCCCCTTCCTGCAGAAAAACAGCAACAACCTCGATCCCCTCCCTGCAGAAAAACAGCAACAATAACAACCTCGATCCCCTCCCTGCAGAAAAATAGCGACAATAACAACCTCGATCCCCTCCCTGCAGAAAAACAGCAACAACCTCGATCCCCTCCCTACAGAAAAACAGCAACAATAACAACCTCGATCCCCTCCCTGCAGAAAAACAGCAACAATAACAACCTCGATCCCCTCCCTGCAGAAAAATAGCAACAATAACAACCTCGATCCCCTCCCTGCAGAAAAACAGCAACAATAACAACCACGATCCACTCCCTGCAGAAAAACAGCAACAACCTCGATCCCCTCCGTGCAGAAAAACAGCGACAATAACAACCTCGATCCCCTCCCTGTACAAAAACAGCGACAATAGCAAACTCGATCCCCTCCCTGCAGAAAAACAGCAACAATAACAACCTCGATCCCCTCCCTGCAGAAAAACAGCAACAACCTCGATCCCCTCCCTGCAGAAAAACAGCGACAATAACAACCTCGATACCCTCCCTGCAGAAAAACAGCAACAATAACAACCTCGATCCCCTCCCTGCAGAAAAACAGCAACAACCTCGATTCACTCCCTGCAGAAAAACAGCAACAACTTCGATCCCCTCCCTGCAGAAAAACAGCGACAACCTCGATCCCCTCCCTGCAGAAAAACAGCGACAATAACAACCTCGATCCCCTCCCCACTGAAAAACAGCAACAATAATAATCCCGAACCCCTCCTCGCAGAAAAACAGCGACAATAACAACCTCGATCCCCTCCCTGCAGAAAAACAGCAACAATAACAACATCGATCCCCTCCCTGCAGAAAAACAGCAACAATAACAACCTCAATCCCCTCCCTGCAGAAAAACAGCAACAACTTCGATCCCCACCCTGCAGAAAAACAGCGACAACCTCGATCCCCTCCCTGCAGAAAAACAGCGACAATAACAACCTCGATCCCCTCCCTGCAGAAAAACAGCAACAACCTCGATCCCCTCACTGCAGAAAAACAGCAACAATAACAACCTCGATCCCCTCCCTGCAGAAAAACAGCAACAATAACAAACTCGATCCCCTCCCTGCAGAAAAACAGCGACAATAACAACCTCGATCCCCTCCCTGCCGAAAAACAGCGACTATAACAACCTCGATCCCCTCCCTGCAGAAAAACAGCAACAACCTCGATCCCCTCCCTGCAGAAAAACAGCAACAATAACAACCTCGATCCCCTCCCTGCAGAAAAACAGCAACAATAACCACCTCGATCCCCTCCCTGCAGAAAAACAGCAACAACCTCGATCCCCTCCCTGCAGAAAAACAGCGACAATAACAACCTCGATCCCCTCCCTGCAGAAAAACAGCAACAACCTCGATCCCCTCCCTGCAGAAAAACAGCAACAATAACAACCTCGATCCCCTCCCTGCAGAAAAACAGCAACAATAACCACCACGATCCCCTCCCTGCAGAAAAACAGCAACAACCTCGATCCCCTCCCTGCAGAAAAACAGCGACAATAACAACCTCGATCCCCTCCCTGCAGAAAAACAGCGACAATACCAACCTCGTTCCCCTCCCTGCAGAAAAACTGCAACAATAACAACCTCGATCCCCTCCCCGCAGAAAAACAGCAACAATAACAACCTCGATCCCCTCCCTGCAGAAAAACAGCAACAATAACAACCTCGATCCCCTCCCTGCAGAAAAACAGCAACAATAACAACCTCGATCCCCTCTCTGCAGAAAAACAGCAACAATAACCACCTCGATCCCCTCCCTGCAGAAAAACAGCAACAACCTCGATCCCCTCCCTGCAGAAAAACAGCGACAATAACAACCTCGATCCCCTCCCTGCAGAAAAACAGCGACAATACCAACCTCGATCCCCTCCCTGCAGAAAAACAGCAACAATAACAACCTCGATCCCCTCCCTGCAGAAAAACAGCGACAATACCAACCTCGATCCCCTCCCTGCAGAAAAACAGCAACAATAACAACCTCGATCCCCTCCCTGCAGAAAAACAGCGACAATAACAACCTCGATCCCCTCCCGACAACCTCGATCCCCTCCCTGCAGAAAAACAGCGACAATAACAACCTCGATCCCCTCCCTGCAGAAAAACAGTGACAATAACAACCTCGATCCCCTCCCTGCAGAAAAACAGCAACAATAACAACCTCGATCCCCTCCCTGCAGAAAAACAGTGACAATAACAACCTCGATCCCCTCCCTGCTGAAAAACAGTGACAATAACAACCTCGATCCCCTCCCTGCAGAAAAACAGCAACAATAACAACTTCGATCCCCTCCCGACAACCTCGATCCCCTCCCTGCAGAAAAACAGCAACAATACCAACCTCGATCCCCTCCCTGCAGAAAAACAGCAACAATAACAACCTCGATCCCCTCCCTGCAGAAAAACAGCGACAACCTCGATCCCCTCCCTGCAGAAAAACAGCGACAATAACAACCTCGATCCCCTCCCTGCAGAAAAACAGCAACAACCTCGATCCACTCCCCACTGAAAAACAGCAACAATAATAATCCCGAACCCCTCCCCGCAGAAAAACAGTGACAATAACAACCTCGATCCCCTCCCCACTGAAAAACAGCAACAATAACAACCTCGATACCCTCCCTGCAGAAAAACAGCGACAATAACAACCTCGATCCCCTCCCTGCAGAAAAACAGCAACAATAACAAGCTCGATCCCCTCCCTGCAGAAAAACAGCAACAATAACAACCTCGATCCGCTCCCTGCAGAAAAACAGCAACAACCTCGATCCCCTCCCTGCAGAAAAACAGAGACAATAACAACCTCGATCCCCTCCCTGCAGAAAAACAGCAACAATAATAATCCCGAACCCCTCCCTGCAGAAAAACAGCGACAATAACAACCTCGATCCCCTCCCCACTGAAAAACAGCGACAATAACAACCGCGATCCATCCCTGCAGAAAAACAGCAACAACCTCGATCCCCTCCCTGTACAAAAACAGCGACAATAACAATCTCGATCCCCTCCCTGCAGAAAAACAGCAACAATAACAACCTCGATCCCCTCCCTGCAGAAAAACAGCAACAATAACAACCTCGATCCCCTCCCTGCAGAAAAACAGCAACAATAACAACCTCGATCCACTCCCTGCAGAAAAACAGCAACAACCTCAATCCCCTCCCTGCAGAAAAACAGCGACAATAACAACCTCGATCCCCTCCCTGTACAAAAACAGCGACAATAACAACCTCGATCCCCTCCCTGCAGAAAAACAGCAACAATAACAACCTCGATCCCCTCCCTGCAGAAAAACAGCAACAACCTCGATCCCCTCCCTGCAGAAAAACAGCGACAATAACAACCTCAATCCCCTCCCTGCAGAAAAACAGCAACAATAACAACCTCGATACCCTCCCTGCAGAAAAACAGCAACAATAACAACCTCGATCCCTTCCCTGCAGAAAAACAGCAACAACCTCGATCCACTCCCTGCAGAAAAACAGCAACTACTTCGATCCCCTCCCTGCAGAAAAACAGCAACAACTTCGATACCCTCCCTGCAGAAAAACAGCGACAACCTCGATCCCCTCCCTGCAGAAAAACAGCGACAATAACAACCTCGATCCCCTCCCCACTGAAAAACAGCAACAATAATAATCCCGATCCCCTCCTCGCAGAAAAACAGCGACAATAACAACCTCGATCCCCTCCCTGCAGAAAAACAGCAACAATAATAATCCCGAACCCCTCCCTGCAGAAAAACAGCGACAATAACAACCTTGATCCCCTCCCCACAGAAAAACAGCAACAATAACAGCCTCGATCCCCTCCCTGCAGAAAAACAGCAACAATAATAATCACGAACCCCTCCCTGCAGAAAAACAGCGACAATAACAACCTCGATCCCCTCCCCACTGAAAAACAGCAACAATAACAACCTCGATCCCCTCCCTGCAGAAAAACAGCAACAATAACAACATCGATCCCCTCCCTGCAGAAAAACAGCAACAATAACAACCTCAATCCCCTCCCTGCAGAAAAACAGCAACAACTTCGATCCCCACCCTGCAGAAAAACAGCGACAACCTCGATCCCCTCCCTGCAGAAAAACAGCGACAATAACAACCTCGATCCCCTCCCTGCAGAAAAACAGCAACAACCTCGATCCCCTCCCTGCAGAAAAACAGCAACAATAACAACCTCGATCCCCTCACTGCAGAAAAACAGCAACAATAACAAACTCGATCCCCTCCCTGCAGAAAAACAGCGACAATAACAACCTCGATCCCCTCCCTGCAGAAAAACAGCGACAATAACAACCTCGATCCGCTCCCTGCAGAAAAACAGCAACAACCTCGATCCCCTCCCTGCAGAAAAACAGCAACAATAACAACCTCGATCCCCTCCCTGCAGAAAAACAGCAACAATAACCACCTCGATCCCCTCCCTGCAGAAAAACAGCAACAACCTCGATCCCCTCCCTGCAGAAAAACAGCAACAATAACAACCTCGATCCCCTCCCTGCAGAAAAACAGCAACAATAACCACCTCGATCCCCTCCCTGCAGAAAAACAGCAACAATAACAACCTCGATCCCCTCCCTGCAGAAAAACAGCAACAATAACCACCTCGATCCCCTCCCTGCAGAAAAACAGCAACAACCTCGATCCCCTCCCTGCAGAAAAACAGCGACAATAACAACCTCGATCCCCTCCCTGCAGAAAAACAGCGACAATACCAACCTCGATCCCCTCCCTGCAGAAAAACAGCAACAATAACAACCTCGATCCCCTCCCCGCAGAAAAACAGCAACAATAACAACCTCGATTCCCTCCCTGCAGAAAAACAGCAACAATATCAACCTTGATCCCCTCCCTGCAGAAAAACAGCAACAATAACCACCTCGATCCCCTCCCCACTGAAAAACAGCAACAATAACAACCTCGATCCCCTCCCTGCAGAAAAACAGCAACAATAATAATCCCGATCCCTTCCCTGCAGAAAAACAGCAACAACCTCGATCCCCTCCCCACTGAAAAACAGCAACAATAATAATCCCGAACCCCTCCCTGCAGAAAAACAGTGACAATAACAACGTCGATCCCCTCCCCACTGAAAAACAGCAACAATAACAACCTCGATCCCCTTCCTGCAGAAAAACAGCAACAACCTCGATCCCCTCCCTGCAGAAAAACAGCAACAATAACAACCTCGATCCCCTCCCTGCAGAAAAATAGCGACAATAACAACCTCGATCCCCTCCCTGCAGAAAAACAGCAACAACCTCGATCCCCTCCCTACAGAAAAACAGCAACAATAACAACCTCGATCCCCTCCCTGCAGAAAAACAGCAACAATAACAACCTCGATCCCCTCCCTGCAGAAAAATAGCAACAATAACAACCTCGATCCCCTCCCTGCAGAAAAACAGCAACAATAACAACCACGATCCACTCCCTGCAGAAAAACAGCAACAACCTCGATCCCCTCCGTGCAGAAAAACAGCGACAATAACAACCTCGATCCCCTCCCTGTACAAAAACAGCGACAATAGCAAACTCGATCCCCTCCCTGCAGAAAAACAGCAACAATAACAACCTCGATCCCCTCCCTGCAGAAAAACAGCAACAACCTCGATCCCCTCCCTGCAGAAAAACAGCGACAATAACAACCTCGATACCCTCCCTGCAGAAAAACAGCAACAATAACAACCTCGATCCCCTCCCTGCAGAAAAACAGCAACAACCTCGATTCACTCCCTGCAGAAAAACAGCAACAACTTCGATCCCCTCCCTGCAGAAAAACAGCGACAACCTCGATCCCCTCCCTGCAGAAAAACAGCGACAATAACAACCTCGATCCCCTCCCCACTGAAAAACAGCAACAATAATAATCCCGAACCCCTCCTCGCAGAAAAACAGCGACAATAACAACCTCGATCCCCTCCCTGCAGAAAAACAGCAACAATAACAACATCGATCCCCTCCCTGCAGAAAAACAGCAACAATAACAACCTCAATCCCCTCCCTGCAGAAAAACAGCAACAACTTCGATCCCCACCCTGCAGAAAAACAGCGACAACCTCGATCCCCTCCCTGCAGAAAAACAGCGACAATAACAACCTCGATCCCCTCCCTGCAGAAAAACAGCAACAACCTCGATCCCCTCCCTGCAGAAAAACAGCAACAATAACAACCTCGATCCCCTCCCTGCAGAAAAACAGCAACAATAACAAACTCGATCCCCTCCCTGCAGAAAAACAGCGACAATAACAACCTCGATCCCCTCCCTGCCGAAAAACAGCGACTATAACAACCTCGATCCCCTCCCTGCAGAAAAACAGCAACAACCTCGATCCCCTCCCTGCAGAAAAACAGCAACAATAACAACCTCGATCCCCTCCCTGCAGAAAAACAGCAACAATAACCACCTCGATCCCCTCCCTGCAGAAAAACAGCAACAACCTCGATCCCCTCCCTGCAGAAAAACAGCGACAATAACAACCTCGATCCCCTCCCTGCAGAAAAACAGCAACAACCTCGATCCCCTCCCTGCAGAAAAACAGCAACAATAACAACCTCGATCCCCTCCCTGCAGAAAAACAGCAACAATAACCACCACGATCCCCTCCCTGCAGAAAAACAGCAACAACCTCGATCCCCTCCCTGCAGAAAAACAGCGACAATAACAACCTCGATCCCCTCCCTGCAGAAAAACAGCGACAATACCAACCTCGTTCCCCTCCCTGCAGAAAAACTGCAACAATAACAACCTCGATCCCCTCCCCGCAGAAAAACAGCAACAATAACAACCTCGATCCCCTCCCTGCAGAAAAACAGCAACAATAACAACCTCGATCCCCTCCCTGCAGAAAAACAGCAACAATAACAACCTCGATCCCCTCTCTGCAGAAAAACAGCAACAATAACCACCTCGATCCCCTCCCTGCAGAAAAACAGCAACAACCTCGATCCCCTCCCTGCAGAAAAACAGCGACAATAACAACCTCGATCCCCTCCCTGCAGAAAAACAGCGACAATACCAACCTCGATCCCCTCCCTGCAGAAAAACAGCAACAATAACAACCTCGATCCCCTCCCTGCAGAAAAACAGCGACAATACCAACCTCGATCCCCTCCCTGCAGAAAAACAGCAACAATAACAACCTCGATCCCCTCCCTGCAGAAAAACAGCGACAATAACAACCTCGATCCCCTCCCGACAACCTCGATCCCCTCCCTGCAGAAAAACAGCGACAATAACAACCTCGATCCCCTCCCTGCAGAAAAACAGTGACAATAACAACCTCGATCCCCTCCCTGCAGAAAAACAGCAACAATAACAACCTCGATCCCCTCCCTGCAGAAAAACAGTGACAATAACAACCTCGATCCCCTCCCTGCTGAAAAACAGTGACAATAACAACCTCGATCCCCTCCCTGCAGAAAAACAGCAACAATAACAACTTCGATCCCCTCCCGACAACCTCGATCCCCTCCCTGCAGAAAAACAGCAACAATACCAACCTCGATCCCCTCCCTGCAGAAAAACAGCAACAATAACAACCTCGATCCCCTCCCTGCAGAAAAACAGCGACAACCTCGATCCCCTCCCTGCAGAAAAACAGCGACAATAACAACCTCGATCCCCTCCCTGCAGAAAAACAGCAACAACCTCGATCCACTCCCCACTGAAAAACAGCAACAATAATAATCCCGAACCCCTCCCCGCAGAAAAACAGTGACAATAACAACCTCGATCCCCTCCCCACTGAAAAACAGCAACAATAACAACCTCGATACCCTCCCTGCAGAAAAACAGCGACAATAACAACCTCGATCCCCTCCCTGCAGAAAAACAGCAACAATAACAAGCTCGATCCCCTCCCTGCAGAAAAACAGCAACAATAACAACCTCGATCCGCTCCCTGCAGAAAAACAGCAACAACCTCGATCCCCTCCCTGCAGAAAAACAGAGACAATAACAACCTCGATCCCCTCCCTGCAGAAAAACAGCAACAATAATAATCCCGAACCCCTCCCTGCAGAAAAACAGCGACAATAACAACCTCGATCCCCTCCCCACTGAAAAACAGCGACAATAACAACCGCGATCCATCCCTGCAGAAAAACAGCAACAACCTCGATCCCCTCCCTGTACAAAAACAGCGACAATAACAATCTCGATCCCCTCCCTGCAGAAAAACAGCAACAATAACAACCTCGATCCCCTCCCTGCAGAAAAACAGCAACAACCTCGATCCCCTCCCTGCAGAAAAACAGCGACAATAACAACCTCAATCCCCTCCCTGCAGAAAAACAGCAACAATAACAACCTCGATCCCCTCCATGCAGAAAAACAGCAACAACCTCGATCCACTCCCTGCAGAAAAACAGCAACAAGTTCGATGCCCTCCCTGCAGAAAAACAGCGACAACCTCGATCCCCTCCCTGCAGAAAAACAGCGACAATAACAACCTCGATCCCCTCCACACTGAAAAACAGCAACAATAATAATCCCGAACCCCTCCTCGCAGAAAAACAGCGACAATAACAACCTCGATCCCCTCCCTGCAGAAAAACAGCAACAATAATAATCCCGAACCCCTCCCTGCAGAAAAACAGCGACAATAACAACCTCGATCCCCTCCCCACTGAAAAACAGCGACAATAACAACCGCGATCCATCCCTGCAGAAAAACAGCAACAACCTCGATCCCCTCCCTGTACAAAAACAGCGACAATAACAACCTCGATCCCCTCCCTGCAGAAAAACAGCAACAATAACAACCTCGATCCCCTCCCTGCAGAAAAACAGCAACAACCTCGATCCCCTCCCTGCAGAAAAACAGCGACAATAACAACCTCAATCCCCTCCCTGCAGAAAAACAGCAACAATAACAACCTCGATCCCCTCCATGCAGAAAAACAGCAACAACCTCGATCCACTCCCTGCAGAAAAACAGCAACAAGTTCGATCCCCTCCCTGCAGAAAAACAGCGACAACCTCGATCCCCTCCCTGCAGAAAAACAGCGACAATAACAACCTCGATCCCCTCCACACTGAAAAACAGCAACAATAATAATCCCGAACCCCTCCTCGCAGAAAAACAGCGACAATAACAACCTCGATCCCCTCCCTGCAGAAAAACAGCAACAATAATAATCCCGAACCCCTCCCTGCAGAAAAACAGCGACAATAACAACCTTGATCCCCTCCCCACAGAAAAACAGCAACAATAACAGCCTCGATCCCCTCCCTGCAGAAAAACAGCAACAATAATAATCCCGAACCCCTCCCTGCAGAAAAACAGCGACAATAACAACCTCGATCCCCTCCCCACTGAAAAACAGCAACAATAACAACCTCGATCCCCTCCCTGCAGAAAAACAGCAACAATAACAACATCGATCCCCTCCCTGCAGAAAAACAGCAACAATAACAAACTCAATCCCCTCCCTGCAGAAAAACAGCAACAACTTCGATCCCCACCCTGCAGAAAAACAGCGACAACCTCGATCCCCTCCCTGCAGAAAAACAGCGACAATAACAACCTCGATCCCCTCCCTGCAGAGAAACAGCAACAACCTCGATCCCCTCCCTGCAGAAAAACAGCAACAATAACAACCTCGATCCCCTCCCTGCAGAAAAACAGCAACAATAACAAACTGGATCCCCTCCCTGCAGAAAAACAGCGACAATAACAACCTCGATCCCCTCCCTGCCGAAAAACAGCGACAATAACAACCTCGATCCCCTCCCTGCAGAAAAACAGCAACAACCTCGATCCCCTCCCTGCAGAAAAACAGCAACAATAACAACCTCGATCCCCTCCCTGCAGAAAAACAGCAACAATAACCACCTCGATCCCCTCCCTGCAGAAAAACAGCAACAACCTCGATCCCCTCCCTGCAAAAAAACAGCGACAATAACAACCTCGATCCCCTCCCTGCAGAAAAACAGCAACAACCTCGATCCCCTCCCTGCAGAAAAACAGCAACAATAACAACCTCGATCCCCTCCCTGCAGAAAAACAGCAACAATAACCACCTCGATCCCCTCCCTGCAGAAAAACAGCAACAACCTCGATCCCCTCCCTGCAGAAAAACAGCGACAATAACAACCTCGATCCCCTCCCTGCAGAAAAACAGCGACAATACCAACCTCGATCCCCTCCCTGCAGAAAAACAGCAACAATAACAACCTCGATCCCCTCCCTGCAGAAAAACAGCGACAATACCAACCTCGATCCCCTCCCTGCAGAAAAACAGCGACAATAACAACCTCGATCCCCTCCCGACAACCTCGATCCCCTCCCTGCAGAAAAACAGCGACAATAACAACCTCGATCCCCTCCCTGCAGAAAAACAGTGACAATAACAACCTCGATCCCCTCCCTGCAGAAAAACAGCAACAATAACAACCTCGATCCCCTCCATGCAGAAAAACAGTGACAATAACAACCTCGATCCCCTCCCTGCAGAAAAACAGTGACAATAACAACCTCGATCCCCTCCCTGCAGAAAAACAGCAACAATAACATCTTCGATCCCCTCCTGACAACCTCGATCCCCTCCCTGCAGAAAAACAGCGACAATACCAACCTCGATCCCCTCCCTGCAGAAAAACAGCGACAATACCAACCTCGATCCCCTCCCTGCAGAAAAACAGCAACAATAACAACCTCGATCCCCTCCCTGCAGAAAAACAGCGACAACCTCGAGCCCCTCACTGCAGAAAAACAGCGACAATAACAACCTCGATCCCCTCCCTGCAGAATAACAGCAACAACCTCGATCCACTCCCCGCAGAAAAACAGTGACAATAACAACCTCGATCCCCTCCCCACTGAAAAACAGCAACAATAACAACCTCGATACCCTCCCTGCAGAAAAACAGCGACAATAACAACCTCGATCCCCTCCCTGCAGAAAAACAGCAACAATAACAACCTCGATCCCCTCCCTGCAGAAAAACAGCAACAATAACAACTTCGATCCGCTCCCTGCAGAAAAACAGCAACAACCTCGATCCCCTCCCTGCAGAAAAACAGAGACAATAACAACCTCGATCCCCTCCCTGCAGAAAAACAGCAACAATAATAATCCCGAACCCCTCCCTGCAGAAAAACAGCGACAATAACAACCTCGATCCCCTCCCCACTGAAAAACAGCGACAATAACAACCTCGATCCCCTCCCTGCAGAAAAACAGAGACAATAACAACCTCGATCCCCTCCCTGCAGAAAAACAGCAACAATAATAATCCCGATCCCCTCCCCACTGAAAAACAGCAACAATAATAATCCCGAACCCCTCCCTTCAGAAAAACAGCGACAATAACAAGCTTGATCCCCTCCCCACAGAAAAACAGAAACAATAACAGCCTCGATCCCCTCCCTGCAGAAAAACAGCAACAATAATAATCCCGAACCCCTCCCTGCAGAAAAACAGCGACTATAACAACCTCGATCCCCTCCCCACTGAAAAACGGCAACAATAACAACCTCGATCCCCTCCCTGCAGAAAAACAGCAGCAATAACAACCTCGATCCCCTCCCTGCAGAAAAACAGCAACAACTTCGATCCCCACCCTGCAGAAAAACAGCGACAACCTCGATCCCCTCCCTGCAGAAAAACAGCGACAATAACAACCTCGATCCCCTCCCTGCAGAAAAACAGCAACAACCTTGATCCCCTCCCTGCAGAAAAACAGCAACAATAACAACCTCGATCCCCTCCCTGCAGAAAAACAGCAACAATAACAACCTCGATCCCCTCCCTGCAGAAAAACAACGACAATAACAACCTCGATCCCCTCCCTGCAGAAAAACAGCGACAATAACAACCTCGATCCCCTCCCGACAACCTCGATCCCCTCCCTGCAGAAAAACAGCGACAATACCAACCTCGATCCCCTCCCTGCAGAAAAACAGCAACAATAACAACCTCGATCCCCTCCCTGCAGAAAAACAGCGACAATACCAACCTCGATCCCCTCCCTGCAGAAAAACAGCAACAATAACAACCTCGATCCCCTCCCTGCAGAAAAACAGCGACAATAACAACCTCGATCCCCTCCCGACAACCTCGATCCCCTCCCTGCAGAAAAACAGCGACAATAACAACCTCGATCCCCTCCCTGCAGAAAAACAGCGACAATAACAACCTCGATCCCCTCCACACTGAAAAACAGCAACAATAATAATCCCGAACCCCTCCTCGCAGAAAAACAGCGACAATAACAACCTCGATCCCCTCCCTGCAGAAAAACAGCAACAATAATAATCCCGAACCCCTCCCTGCAGAAAAACAGCGACAATAACAACCTCGATCCCCTCCCCACTGAAAAACAGCGACAATAACAACCGCGATCCATCCCTGCAGAAAAACAGCAACAACCTCGATCCCCTCCCTGTACAAAAACAGCGACAATAACAACCTCGATCCCCTCCCTGCAGAAAAACAGCAACAATAACAACCTCGATCCCCTCCCTGCAGAAAAACAGCAACAACCTCGATCCCCTCCCTGCAGAAAAACAGCGACAATAACAACCTCAATCCCCTCCCTGCAGAAAAACAGCAACAATAACAACCTCGATCCCCTCCATGCAGAAAAACAGCAACAACCTCGATCCACTCCCTGCAGAAAAACAGCAACAAGTTCGATCCACTCCCTGCAGAAAAACAGCGACAACCTCGATCCCCTCCCTGCAGAAAAACAGCGACAATAACAACCTCGATCCCCTCCACACTGAAAAACAGCAACAATAATAATCCCGAACCCCTCCTCGCAGAAAAACAGCGACAATAACAACCTCGATCCCCTCCCTGCAGAAAAACAGCAACAATAATAATCCCGAACCCCTCCCTGCAGAAAAACAGCGACAATAACAACCTTGATCCCCTCCCCACAGAAAAACAGCAACAATAACAGCCTCGATCCCCTCCCTGCAGAAAAACAGCAACAATAATAATCCCGAACCCCTCCCTGCAGAAAAACAGCGACAATAACAACCTCGATCCCCTCCCCACTGAAAAACAGCAACAATAACAACCTCGATCCCCTCCCTGCAGAAAAACAGCAACAATAACAACATCGATCCCCTCCCTGCAGAAAAACAGCAACAATAACAAACTCAATCCCCTCCCTGCAGAAAAACAGCAACAACTTCGATCCCCACCCTGCAGAAAAACAGCGACAACCTCGATCCCCTCCCTGCAGAAAAACAGCGACAATAACAACCTCGAATCCCTCCCTGCAGAGAAACAGCAACAACCTCGATCCCCTCCCTGCAGAAAAACAGCAACAATAACAACCTCGATCCCCTCCCTGCAGAAAAACAGCAACAATAACAAACTGGATCCCCTCCCTGCAGAAAAACAGCGACAATAACAACCTCGATCCCCTCCCTGCCGAAAAACAGCGACAATAACAACCTCGATCCCCTCCCTGCAGAAAAACAGCAACAACCTCGATCCCCTCCCTGCAGAAAAACAGCAACAATAACAACCTCGATCCCCTCCCTGCAGAAAAACAGCAACAATAACCACCTCGATCCCCTCCCTGCAGAAAAACAGCAACAACCTCGATCCCCTCCCTGCAAAAAAACAGCGACAATAACAACCTCGATCCCCTCCCTGCAGAAAAACAGCAACAACCTCGATCCCCTCCCTGCAGAAAAACAGCAACAATAACAACCTCGATCCCCTCCCTGCAGAAAAACAGCAACAATAACCACCTCGATCCCCTCCCTGCAGAAAAACAGCAACAACCTCGATCCCCTCCCTGCAGAAAAACAGCGACAATAACAACCTCGATCCCCTCCCTGCAGAAAAACAGCGACAATACCAACCTCGATCCCCTCCCTGCAGAAAAACAGCAACAATAACAACCTCGATCCCCTCCCTGCAGAAAAACAGCGACAATACCAACCTCGATCCCCTCCCTGCAGAAAAACAGCGACAATAACAACCTCGATCCCCTCCCGACAACCTCGATCCCCTCCCTGCAGAAAAACAGCGACAATAACAACCTCGATCCCCTCCCTGCAGAAAAACAGTGACAATAACAACCTCGATCCCCTCCCTGCAGAAAAACAGCAACAATAACAACCTCGATCCCCTCCCTGCAGAAAAACAGTGACAATAACAACCTCGATCCCCTCCCTGCAGAAAAACAGTGACAATAACAACCTCGATCCCCTCCCTGCAGAAAAACAGCAACAATAACAACTTCGATCCCCTCCCGACAACCTCGATCCCCTCCCTGCAGAAAAACAGCGACAATACCAACCTCGATCCCCTCCCTGCAGAAAAACAGCGACAATACCAACCTCGATCCCCTCCCTGCAGAAAAACAGCAACAATAACAACCTCGATCCCCTCCCTGCAGAAAAACAGCGACAACCTCGAGCCCCTCACTGCAGAAAAACAGCGACAATAACAACCTCGATCCCCTCCCTGCAGAATAACAGCAACAACCTCGATCCACTCCCCGCAGAAAAACAGTGACAATAACAACCTCGATCCCCTCCCCACTGAAAAACAGCAACAATAACAACCTCGATACCCTCCCTGCAGAAAAACAGCGACAATAACAACCTCGATCCCCTCCCTGCAGAAAAACAGCAACAATAACAACCTCGATCCCCTCCCTGCAGAAAAACAGCAACAATAACAACTTCGATCCGCTCCCTGCAGAAAAACAGCAACAACCTCGATCCCCTCCCTGCAGAAAAACAGAGACAATAACAACCTCGATCCCCTCCCTGCAGAAAAACAGCAACAATAATAATCCCGAACCCCTCCCTGCAGAAAAACAGCGACAATAACAACCTCGATCCCCTCCCCACTGAAAAACAGCGACAATAACAACCTCGATCCCCTCCCTGCAGAAAAACAGAGACAATAACAACCTCGATCCCCTCCCTGCAGAAAAACAGCAACAATAATAATCCCGATCCCCTCCCCACTGAAAAACAGCAACAATAATAATCCCGAACCCCTCCCTTCAGAAAAACAGCGACAATAACAAGCTTGATCCCCTCCCCACAGAAAAACAGAAACAATAACAGCCTCGATCCCCTCCCTGCAGAAAAACAGCAACAATAATAATCCCGAACCCCTCCCTGCAGAAAAACAGCGACTATAACAACCTCGATCCCCTCCCCACTGAAAAACGGCAACAATAACAACCTCGATCCCCTCCCTGCAGAAAAACAGCAGCAATAACAACCTCGATCCCCTCCCTGCAGAAAAACAGCAACAACTTCGATCCCCACCCTGCAGAAAAACAGCGACAACCTCGATCCCCTCCCTGCAGAAAAACAGCGACAATAACAACCTCGATCCCCTCCCTGCAGAAAAACAGCAACAACCTCGATCCCCTCCCTGCAGAAAAACAGCAACAATAACAACCTCGATCCCCTCCCTGCAGAAAAACAGCAACAATAACAACCTCGATCCCCTCCCTGCAGAAAAACAACGACAATAACAACCTCGATCCCCTCCCTGCAGAAAAACAGCGACAATAACAACCTCGATCCCCTCCCGACAACCTCGATCCCCTCCCTGCAGAAAAACAGCGACAATACCAACCTCGATCCCCTCCCTGCAGAAAAACAGCAACAATAACAACCTCGATCCCCTCCCTGCAGAAAAACAGCGACAATACCAACCTCGATCCCCTCCCTGCAGAAAAACAGCAACAATAACAACCTCGATCCCCTCCCTGCAGAAAAACAGCGACAATAACAACCTCGATCCCCTCCCGACAACCTCGATCCCCTCCCTGCAGAAAAACAGCGACAATAACAACCTCGATCCCCTCCCTGCAGAAAAACAGTGACATTAACAACCTCGATCCCCTCCCTGCAGAAAAACAGCAACAATAACAACCTCGATCCCCTCCCTGCAGAAAAACAGTGACAATAACAACCTCGATCCCCTCCCTGCAGAAAAACAGTGACAATAACAAACTCGATCCCCTCCCTGCAGAAAAACAGCAACAATAACAACTTCGATCCCCTCCCGACAACCTCGATCCCCTCCCTGCAGAAAAACAGCGACAATACCAACCTCGATCCCCTCCCTGCAGAAAAACAGCGACAACCTCGATCCCCTCCCTGCAGAAAAACAGCGACAATAACGACCTCGATCCCCTCCCCACTGAAAAACAGCAACAATAATAATCCCGAACCCCTCCTCGCAGAAAAACAGCGACAATAACACCCTCGATCCCCTCACTGCAGAAAAACAGCAACAATAACAACATCGATCCCCTCCCTGCAGAAAAACAGCAACAATAACAACCTCAATCCCCTCCCTGCAGAAGAACAGCAACAACTTCGATCCCCACCCTGCAGAAAAACAGCGACAACCTCGATCCCCTCCCTGCAGAAAAACAGCGACAATAACAACCTCGATCCCCTCCCTGCAGAAAAACAGCAACAACCTCGATCCCCTCCCTGCAGAAAAACAGCAACAATAACAACCTCGATCCCCTCCCTGCAGAAAAACAGCAACAATAACAAACTCGATCCCCTCCCTGCAGAAAACAGCGACAATAACAACCTCGATCCCCTCCCTGCCGAAAAACAGCGACTATAACAAGCTCGATCCACTCCCTGCAGAAAAACAGCAACAACCTCGATCCCCTCCCTGCAGAAAAACAGCAACAATAACAACCTCGATCCCCTCCCTGCAGAAAAACAGCAACAATAACCACCTCGATCCCCTCCCTGCAGAAAAACAGCAACAACCTCGATCCCCTCCCTGCAGAAAAACAGCGACAATAACAACCTCGATCCCCTCCCTGCAGAAAAACAGCAACAACCTCGATCCCCTCCCTGCAGAAAAACAGCAACAATAACAACCTCGATCCCCTCCCTGCAGAAAAACAGCAACAATAACCACCACGATCCCCTCCCTGCAGAAAAACAGCAACAACCTCGATCCCCTCCCTGCAGAAAAACAGCGACAATAACAACCTCGATCCCCTCCCTGCAGAAAAACTGCAACAATAACAACCTCGATCCCCTCCCCGCAGAAAAACAGCAACAATAACAACCTCGATCCCCTCCCTGCAGAAAAACAGCAACAATAACAACCTCGATCCCCTCCCTGCAGAAAAACAGCAACAATAACAACCTCGATCCCCTCCCTGCAGAAAAACAGCAACAATAACCACCTCGATCCCCTCCCTGCAGAAAAACAGCAACAACCTCGATCCCCTCCCTGCAGAAAAACAGCGACAATAACAACCTCGATCCCCTCCCTGCAGAAAAACAGCGACAATACCAACCTCGATCCCCTCCCTGCAGAAAAACAGCAACAATAACAACCTCGATCCCCTCCCTGCAGAAAAACAGCGACAATACCAACCTCGATCCCCTCCCTGCAGAAAAACAGCAACAATAACAACCTCGATCCCCTCCCTGCAGAAAAACAGCGACAATAACAACCTCGATCCCCTCCCGACAACCTCGATCCCCTCCCTGCAGAAAAACAGCGACAATAACAACCTCGATCCCCTCCCTGCAGAAAAACAGTGACAATAACAACCTCGATCCCCTCCCTGCAGAAAAACAGCAACAATAACAACCTCGATCCCCTCCCTGCAGAAAAACAGTGACAATAACAACCTCGATCCCCTCCCTGCTGAAAAACAGTGACAATAACAACCTCGATCCCCTCCCTGCAGAAAAACAGCAACAATAACAACTTCGATCCCCTCCCGACAACCTCGATCCCCTCCCTGCAGAAAAACAGCAACAATACCAACCTCGATCCCCTCCCTGCAGAAAAACAGCAACAATAACAACCTCGATCCCCTCCCTGCAGAAAAACAGCGACAACCTCGATCCCCTCCCTGCAGAAAAACAGCGACAATAACAACCTCGATCCCCTCCCTGCAGAAAAACAGCAACAACCTCGATCCACTCCCCACTGAAAAACAGCAACAATAATAATCCCGAACCCCTCCCCGCAGAAAGACAGTGACAATAACAACCTCGATCCCCTCCCCACTGAAAAACAGCAACAATAACAACCTCGATACCCTCCCTGCAGAAAAACAGCGACAATAACAACCTCGATCCCCTCCCTGCAGAAAAACAGCAACAATAACAACCTCGATCCCCTCCCTGCAGAAAAACAGCAACAATAACAACCTCGATCCGCTCCCTGCAGAAAAACAGCAACAACCTCGATCCCCTCCCTGCAGAAAAACAGAGACAATAACAACCTCGATCCCCTCCCTGCAGAAAAACAGCAACAATAATAATCCCGAACCCCTCCCTGCAGAAAAACAGCGACAATAACAACCTCGATCCCCTCCCCACTGAAAAACAGCGACAATAACAACCGCGATCCATCCCTGCAGAAAAACAGCAACAACCTCGATCCCCTCCCTGTACAAAAACAGCGACAATAACAACCTCGATCCCCTCCCTGCAGAAAAACAGCAACAATAACAACCTCGATCCCCTCCCTGCAGAAAAACAGCAACAACCTCGATCCCCTCCCTGCAGAAAAACAGCGACAATAACAACCTCAATCCCCTCCCTGCAGAAAAACAGCAACAATAACAACCTCGATCCCCTCCATGCAGAAAAACAGCAACAACCTCGATCCCCTCCCTGCAGAAAAACAGCAACAATAACAACCTCGATCCCCTCCCTGCAGAAAAACAGCAACAATAACAACCTCGATCCCCTCCCTGCAGAAAAACAGCGACAATAACAACCTCGATCCCCTCCACACTGAAAAACAGCAACAATAATAATCCCGAACCCCTCCTCGCAGAAAAACAGCGACAATAACAACCTCGATCCCCTCCCTGCAGAAAAACAGCAACAATAATAATCCCGAACCCCTCCCTGCAGAAAAACAGCGACAATAACAACCTTGATCCCCTCCCCACAGAAAAACAGCAACAATAACAGCCTCGATCCCCTCCCTGCAGAAAAACAGCAACAATAATAGTCCCGAACCCCTCCCTGCAGAAAAACAGCGACAATAACAACCTCGATCCCCTCCCCACTGAAAAACAGCAACAATAACAACCTCGATCCCCTCCCTGCAGAAAAACAGTGACAATAACAACCTCGATCCCCTCCCTGCAGAAAAACAGCAACAATAACAACCTCGATCCCCTCCCTGCAGAAAAACAGTGACAATAACAACCTCGATCCCCTCCCTGCAGAAAAACAGCAACAATAACAACTTCGATCCCCTCCCGACAACCTCGATCCCCTCCCTGCAGAAAAACAGCGACAATACCAACCTCGATCCCCTCCCTGCAGAAAAACAGCGACAATACCAACCTCGATCCCCTCCCTGCAGAAAAACAGCAACAATAACAACCTCGATCCCCTCCCTGCAGAAAAACAGCGACAACCTCGAGCCCCTCACTGCAGAAAAACAGCGACAATAACAACCTCGATCCCCTCCCTGCAGAATAACAGCAACAACCTCGATCCACTCCCCGCAGAAAAACAGTGACAATAACAACCTCGATCCCCTCCCCACTGAAAAACAGCAACAATAACAACCTCGATACCCTCCCTGCAGAAAAACAGCGACAATAACAACCTCGATCCCCTCCCTGCAGAAAAACAGCAACAATAACAACCTCGATCCCCTCCCTGCAGAAAAACAGCAACAATAACAACTTCGATCCGCTCCCTGCAGAAAAACAGCAACAACCTCGATCCCCTCCCTGCAGAAAAACAGAGACAATAACAACCTCGATCCCCTCCCTGCAGAAAAACAGCAACAATAATAATCCCGAACCCCTCCCTGCAGAAAAACAGCGACAATAACAACCTCGATCCCCTCCCCACTGAAAAACAGCGACAATAACAACCTCAATCCCCTCCCTGCAGAAAAACAGAGACAATAACAACCTCGATCCCCTCCCTGCAGAAAAACAGCAACAATAATAATCCCGATCCCCTCCCCACTGAAAAACAGCAACAATAATAATCCCGAACCCCTCCCTTCAGAAAAACAGCGACAATAACAAGCTTGATCCCCTCCCCACAGAAAAACAGAAACAATAACAGCCTCGATCCCCTCCCTGCAGAAAAACAGCAACAATAATAATCCCGAACCCCTCCCTGCAGAAAAACAGCGACTATAACAACCTCGATCCCCTCCCCACTGAAAAACGGCAACAATAACAACCTCGATCCCCTCCCTACAGAAAAACAGCAGCAATAACAACCTCGATCCCCTCCCTGCAGAAAAACAGCAACAACTTCGATCCCCACCCTGCAGAAAAACAGCGACAACCTCGATCCCCTCCCTGCAGAAAAACAGCGACAAAAACAACCTCGATCCCCTCCCTGCAGAAAAACAGCAACAACCTCGATCCCCTCCCTGCAGAAAAACAGCAACAATAACAACCTCGATCCCCTCCCTGCAGAAAAACAGCAACAATAACAACCTCGATCCCCTCCCTGCAGAAAAACAACGACAATAACAACCTCGATCCCCTCCCTGCAGAAAAACAGCGACAATAACAACCTCGATCCCCTCCCGACAACCTCGATCCCCTCCCTGCAGAAAAATAGCGACAATACCAACCTCGATCCCCTCCCTGCAGAAAAACAGCAACAATAACAACCTCGATCCCCTCCCTGCAGAAAAACAGCGACAATACCAACCTCGATCCCCTCCCTGCAGAAAAACAGCAACAATAACAACCTCGATCCCCTCCCTGCAGAAAAACAGCGACAATAACAACCTCGATCCCCTCCCGACAACCTCGATCCCCTCCCTGCAGAAAAACAGCGGCAATAACAACCTCGATCCCCTCCCTGCAGAAAAACAGTGACATTAACAACCTCGATCCCCTCCCTGCAGAAAAACAGCAACAATAACAACCTCGATCCCCTCCCTGCAGAAAAACAGTGACAATAACAACCTCGATCCCCTCCCTGCAGAAAAACAGTGACAATAACAACCTCGATCCCCTCCCTGCAGAAAAACAGCAACAATAACAACTTCGATCCCCTCCCGACAACCTCGATCCCCTCCCTGCAGAAAAACAGCGACAATACCAACCTCGATCCCCTCCCTGCAGAAAAACAGCAACAATAACAACCTCGATCCACTCCCTGCAGAAAAACAGCGACAACCTCGATCCCCTCCCTGCAGAAAAACAGCGACAATAACAACCTCGATCCCCTCCCTGCAGAAAAACAGCAACAACCTCGATCCACTCCCCACTGAAAAACAGCAACAATAATAATCCCGAACCCCTCCCCGCAGAAAAACAGTGACAATAACAACCTCGATCCCCTCCCCACTGAAAAACAGCAACAATAACAACCTCGATACCCTCCCTGCAGAAAAACAGCGACAATAACAACCTCGATCCCCTCCCTGCAGAAAAACAGCAACAATAACAACCTCGATCCCCTCCCTGCAGAAAAACCCCAACAATAACAACCTCGATCCGCTCCCTGCAGAAAAACAGCAACAACCTCGATCCCCTCCCTGCAGAAAAACAGAGACAATAACAACCTCGATCCCCTCCCTGAAGAAAAACAGCAACAATAATAATCCCGAACCCCTCCCTGCAGAAAAACTGCGACAATAACAACCTCGATCCCCTCCCCACTGAAAAACAGCGACAATAACAACCGCGATCCACTCCCTGCAGAAAAACAGCAACAACCTCGATCCCCTCCCTGTACAAAAACAGCGACAATAACAACATCGATCCCCTCCCTGCAGAAAAACAGCAACAATAACAACCTCGATCCCCTCCCTGCAGAAAAACAGCAACAACCTCGATCCCCTCCCTGCAGAAAAACAGCGACAATAACAACCTCAATCCCCTCCCTGCAGAAAAACAGCAACAATAACAACCTCGATCCCCTCCCTGCAGAAAAACAGCAACAACCTCGATCCACTCCCTGCAGAAAAACAGCAACAACTTCGATCCCCTCCCTGCAGAAAAACAGCGACAACCTCGATCCCCTCCCTGCAGAAAAACAGCGACAATAACAACCTCGATACCCTCCACACTGAAAAACAGCAACAATAATAATCCCGAACCCCTCCTCGCAGAAAAACAGCGACAATAACAACCTCGATCCCCTCCCTGCAGAAAAACAGCAACAATAACAACCTCGATCCCCTCCCTGCAGAAAAACAGCAACAATAACAACCTCGATCCCCTCCCTGCAGAAAAACAGAGACAATAACAACCTCGATCCCCTCCCTGCAGAAAAACAGCAACAATAATAATCCCGAACCCCTCCCTGCAGAAAAACAGCGACAATAACAACCTCGATCCCCTCCCCACTGAAAAACAGCGACAATAACAACCGCGATCCACTCCCTGCAGAAAAACAGCAACAACCTCAATCCCCTCCCTGCAGAAAAACAGCAACAATAACAACCTCGATCCCCTCCCTGCAGAAAAACAGCAACAACCTCGATCCACTCCCTGCAGAAAAACAGCAACAACTTCGATCCCCACCCTGCAGAAAAACAGCGACAACCTCGATCCCCTCCCTGCAGAAAAACAGCGACAATAACAACCTCGATCCCCTCCCTGCAGAAAAACAGCAACAACCTCGATCCCCTCCCTGCAGAAAAACAGCAACAATAACAACCTCGATCCCCTCCCTGCAGAAAAACAGCAACAATAACAACATCGATCCCCTCCCTGCAGAAAAACAGCAACAATAACAACCTCAATCCCCTCCCTGCAGAAAAACAGCAACAACTTCGATCCCCACCCTGCAGAAAAACAGCGACAACCTCGATCCCCTCCCTGCAGAAAAACTGCGACAATAACAACCTCGATCCCCTCCCCACTGAAAAACAGCGACAATAACAACCGCGATCCACTCCCTGCAGAAAAACAGCAACAACCTCGATCCCCTCCCTGTACAAAAACAGCGACAATAACAACATCGATCCCCTCCCTGCAGAAAAACAGCAACAATAACAACCTCGATCCCCTCCCTGCAGAAAAACAGCAACAACCTCGATCCCCTCCCTGCAGAAAAACAGCGACAATAACAACCTCAATCCCCTCCCTGCAGAAAAACAGCAACAATAACAACCTCGATCCCCTCCCTGCAGAAAAACAGCAACAACCTCGATCCACTCCCTGCAGAAAAACAGCAACAACTTCGATCCCCTCCCTGCAGAAAAACAGCGACAACCTCGATCCCCTCCCTGCAGAAAAACAGCGACAATAACAACCTCGATACCCTCCACACTGAAAAACAGCAACAATAATAATCCCGAACCCCTCCTCGCAGAAAAACAGCGACAATAACAACCTCGATCCCCTCCCTGCAGAAAAACAGCAACAATAACAACCTCGATCCCCTCCCTGCAGAAAAACAGCAACAATAACAACCTCGATCCCCTCCCTGCAGAAAAACAGAGACAATAACAACCTCGATCCCCTCCCTGCAGAAAAACAGCAACAATAATAATCCCGAACCCCTCCCTGCAGAAAAACAGCGACAATAACAACCTCGATCCCCTCCCCACTGAAAAACAGCGACAATAACAACCGCGATCCACTCCCTGCAGAAAAACAGCAACAACCTCAATCCCCTCCCTGCAGAAAAACAGCAACAATAACAACCTCGATACCCTCCCTGCAGAAAAACAGCAACAACCTCGATCCACTCCCTGCAGAAAAACAGCAACAACTTCGATCCCCACCCTGCAGAAAAACAGCGACAACCTCGATCCCCTCCCTGCAGAAAAACAGCGACAATAACAACCTCGATCCCCTCCCTGCAGAAAAACAGCAACAACCTCGATCCCCTCCCTGCAGAAAAACAGCAACAATAACAACCTCGATCCCCTCCCTGCAGAAAAACAGCAACAATAACAACATCGATCCCCTCCCTGCAGAAAAACAGCAACAATAACAACCTCAATCCCCTCCCTGCAGAAAAACAGCAACAACTTCGATCCCCACCCTGCAGAAAAACAGCGACAACCTCGATCCCCTCCCTGCAGAAAAACAGCGACAATAACAACCTCGATCCCCTCCCTGCAGAAAAACAGCAACAACCTCGATCCCCTCCCTGCAGAAAAACAGCAACAATAACAACCTCGATCCCCTCCCTGCAGAAAAACAGCAACAATAACAACCTCGATCCCCTCCCTGCAGAAAAACAGCGACAATAACAACCTCGATCCCCTCCCTGCAGAAAAACAGCGACAATAACAACCTCGATCCCCTCCCTGCAGAAAAACAGCAACAACCTCGATCCCTTCCCTGCAGAAAAACAGCAACAATAACAACCTCGATCCCCTCCCTGCAGAAAAACAGCAACAATAACCACCTCGATCCCCTCCCTGCAGAAAAACAGCAACAACCTCGATCCCCTCCCTGCAGAAAAACAGCGACAATAACAACCTCGATCCGCTCCCTGCAGAAAAACAGCAACAACCTCGATCCCCTCCCTGCAGAAAAACAGCAACAATAACAACCTCGATTCCCTCCCTGCAGAAAAACAGCAACAATAACCACCTCGATCCCCTCCCTGCAGAAAAACAGCAACAACCTCGATCCCCTCCCTGCAGAAAAACAGCGACAATAACAACCTCGATCCCCTCACTGCAGAAAAACAGCGACAATACCAACCTCGATCTCCTCCCTGCAGAAAAACAGCAACAATAACAACCTCGATCCCCTCCCCGCAGAAAAACAGCAACAATAACAACCTCGATCCCCTCCCTGCAGAAAAACAGCAACAATATCAACCTTGATCCCCTCCCTGCAGAAAAACAGCAACAATAACCACCTCGATCACCTCCCTGCAGAAAAACAGCAACAATAATAATCCCGAAACCCTCCCTGCAGAAAAACAGCGACAATAACAACCTCGATCCCCTCCCCACTGAAAAACAGCAACAATAACAACCTCGATCCCCTCCCTGCAGAAAAACAGCAACAATAATAATCCCGATCCCTTCCGTGCAGAAAAACAGCAACAACCTCGATCCCCTCCCCACTGAAAAACAGCAACAATAATAATCCCGAACCCCTCCCTGCAGAAAAACAGTGACAATAACAACCTCGATCCCCTCCCCACTGAAAAACAGCAACAATAACAACCTCGATCCCCTTCCTGCAGAAAAACAGCAACAACCTCGATCCCCTCCCTGCAGAAAAACAGCAACAATAACAACCTCGATCCCCTCCCTGCAGAAAAATAGCGACAATAACAACCTCGATCCCCTCCCTGCAGAAAAACAGCAACAACCTCGATCCCCTCCCTACAGAAAAACAGCAACAATAACAACCTCGATCCCCTCCCTGCAGAAAAACAGCAACAATAACAACCTCGATCCCCTCCCTGCAGAAAAACAGCAACAATAACAACCTCGATCCCCTCCCTGCAGAAAAACAGCAACAATAACAACCTCGATCCACTCCCTGCAGAAAAACAGCAACAACCTCGATCCCCTCCGTGCAGAAAAACAGCGACAATAACAACCTCGATCCCCTCCCTGTACAAAAACAGCGACAATAACAACCTCGATCCCCTCCCTGCAGAAAAACAGCAACAATAACAACCTCGATCCCCTCCCTGCAGAAAAACAGCAACAACCTCGATCCCCTCCCTGCAGAAAAACAGCGACAATATCAACCTCCATCCCCTCCCTGCAGAAAAACAGCAACAATAACAACCTCGATACCCTCCCTGCAGAAAAACAGCAACAATAACAACCTCGATCCCCTCCCTGCAGAAAAACAGCAACAACCTCGATCCACTCCCTGCAGAAAAAGAGCAACAACTTCGATCCCCTCCCTGCAGAAAAACAGCGACAACCTCGATCCCCTCCCTGCAGAAAAACAGCGACAATAACAACCTCGATCCCCTCCCCACTGAAAAACAGCAACAATAATAATCCCGAACCCCTCCTCGCAGAAAAACAGCGACAATAACAACCTCGATCCCCTCCCTGCAGAAAAACAGCAACAATAATAATCCCGAACCCCTCCCTGCAGAAAAACAGCGACAATAACAACCTTGATCCCCTCCCCACAGAAAAACAGCAACAATAACAGCCTCGATCCCCTCCCTGCAGAAAAACAGCAACAATAATAATCCCGAACCCCTCCCTGCAGAAAAACAGCGACAATAACAACCTCGATCCCCTCCCCACTGAAAAACAGCAACAATAACAACCTCGATCCCCTCCCTGCAGAAAAACAGCAACAATAACAACCTCGATCCCCTCCCTGCAGAAAAACAGTGACATTAACAACCTCGATCCCCTCCCTGCAGAAAAACAGCAACAATAACAACCTCGATCCCCTCCCTGCAGAAAAACAGTGACAATAACAACCTCGATCCCCTCCCTGCAGAAAAACAGTGACAATAACAACCTCGATCCCCTCCCTGCAGAAAAACAGCGACAATAACAACCTCGATCCGCTCCCTGCAGAAAAACAGCAACAACCTCGATCCCCTCCCTGCAGAAAAACAGCAACAATAACAACCTCGATCCCCTCCCTGCAGAAAAACAGCAACAATAACCACCTCGATCCCCTCCCTGCAGAAAAATAGCAACAACCTCGATCCCCTCCCTGCAGAAAAACAGCGACAATAACAACCTCGATCCCCTCCCTGCAGAAAAACAGCGACAATACCAACCTCGATCTCCTCCCTGCAGAAAAACAGCAACAATAACAACCTCGATCCCCTCCCCGCAGAAAAACAGCAACAATAACAACCTCGATCCCCTCCCTGCAGAAAAACAGCAACAATATCAACCTTGATCCCCTCCCTGCAGAAAAACAGCAACAATAACCACCTCGATCACCTCCCTGCAGAAAAACAGCAACAATAATAATCCCGAAACCCTCCCTGCAGAAAAACAGCGACAATAACAACCTCGATCCCCTCCCCACTGAAAAACAGCAACAATAACAACCTCGATCCCCTCCCTGCAGAAAAACAGCAACAATAATAATCCCGATCCCTTCCGTGCAGAAAAACAGCAACAACCTCGATCCCCTCCCCACTGAAAAACAGCAACAATAATAATCCCGAACCCCTCCCTGCAGAAAAACAGTGACAATAACAACCTCGATCCCCTCCCCACTGAAAAACAGCAACAATAACAACCTCGATCCCCTTCCTGCAGAAAAACAGCAACAACCTCGATCCCCTCCCTGCAGAAAAACAGCAACAATAACAACCTCGATCCCCTCCCTGCAGAAAAATAGCGACAATAACAACCTCGATCCCCTCCCTGCAGAAAAACAGCAACAACCTCGATCCCCTCCCTACAGAAAAACAGCAACAATAACAACCTCGATCCCCTCCCTGCAGAAAAACAGCAACAATAACAACCTCGATCCCCTCCCTGCAGAAAAACAGCAACAATAACAACCTCGATCCACTCCCTGCAGAAAAACAGCAACAACCTCGATCCCCTCCCTGCAGAAAAACAGCAACAACCTCGATCCCCTCCCTGCAGAAAAACAGCGACAATAACAACCTCAATCCCCTCCCTGCAGAAAAACAGCAACAATAACAACCTCGATACCCTCCCTGCAGAAAAACAGCAACAATAACAACCTCGATCCCCTCCCTGCAGAAAAACAGCAACAACCTCGATCCACTCCCTGCAGAAAAACAGCAACAACTTCGATCCCCTCCCTGCAGAAAAACAGCGACAACCTCGATCCCCTCCCTGCAGAAAAACAGCGACAATAACAACCTCGATCCCCTCCCCACTGAAAAACAGCAACAATAATAATCCCGAACCCCTCCTCGCAGAAAAACAGCGACAATAACAACCTCGATCCCCTCCCTGCAGAAAAACAGCAACAATAATAATCCCGAACCCCTGCCTGCAGAAAAACAGCGACAATAACAACCTTGATCCCCTCCCCACAGAAAAACAGCAACAATAACAGCCTCGATCCCCTCCCTGCAGAAAAACAGCAACAATAATAATCCCGAACCCCTCCCTGCAGAAAAACAGCGACAATAACAACCTCAATCCCCTCCCCACTGAAAAACAGCAACAATAACAACCTCGATCCCCTCCCTGCAGAAAAACAGCGACAATAACAACCTCGATCCCCTCCCTGCAGAAAAACAGTGACATTAACAACCTCGATCCCCTCCCTGCAGAAAAACAGCAACAATAACAACCTCGATCCCCTCCCTGCAGAAAAACAGTGACAATAACAACCTCGAACACCTCCCTGCAGAAAAACAGTGACAATAACAACCTCGATCCCCTCCCTGCAGAAAAACAGCAACAATAACAACTTCGATCCCCTCCCGACAACCTCGATCCCCTCCCTGCAGAAAAACAGCGACAATACCAACCTCGATCCCCTCCCTGCAGAAAAACAGCAACAATAACAACCTCGATCCCCTCCCTGCAGAAAAACAGCGACAACCTCGATCCCCTCCCTGCAGAAAAACAGCGACAATAACAACCTCGATCCCCTCCCTGCAGAAAAACAGCAACAACCTCGATCCACTCCCCACTGAAAAACAGCAACAATAATAATCCCGAACCCCTCCCCGCAGAAAAACAGTGACAATAACAACCTCGATGCCCTCCCCACTGAAAAACAGC
Source organism: Hemitrygon akajei (assembly GCF_048418815.1). Lineage (NCBI taxonomy): Eukaryota > Metazoa > Chordata > Chondrichthyes > Myliobatiformes > Dasyatidae > Hemitrygon > Hemitrygon akajei. The sequence goes on along the minus strand of NC_133137.1, from coordinate 41,526,939 downwards.
AACAATAACAACCTCGATACCCTCCCTGCAGAAAAACAGCGACAATAACAACCTCGATCCCCTCCCTGCAGAAAAACAGCAACAATAACAACCTCGATCCCCTCCCTGCAGAAAAACAGCAACAATAACAACCTCGATCCGCTCCCTGCAGAAAAACAGCAACAACCTCGATCCCCTCCCTGCAGAAAAACAGAGACAATAACAACCTCGATCCCCTCCCTGAAGAAAAACAGCAACAATAATAATCCCGAACCCCTCCCTGCAGAAAAACTGCGACAATAACAACCTCGATCCCCTCCCCACTGAAAAACAGCGACAATAACAACCGCGATCCACTCCCTGCAGAAAAACAGCAACAACCTCGATCCCCTCCCTGTACAAAAACAGCGACAATAACAACATCGATCCCCTCCCTGCAGAAAAACAGCAACAATAACAACCTCGATCCCCTCCCTGCAGAAAAACAGCAACAACCTCGATCCCCTCCCTGCAGAAAAACAGCGACAATAACAACCTCAATCCCCTCCCTGCAGAAAAACAGCAACAATAACAACCTCGATCCCCTCCCTGCAGAAAAACAGCAACAACCTCGATCCACTCCCTGCAGAAAAACAGCAACAACTTCGATCCCCTCCCTGCAGAAAAACAGCGACAACCTCGATCCCCTCCCTGCAGAAAAACAGCGACAATAACAACCTCGATACCCTCCACACTGAAAAACAGCAACAATAATAATCCCGAACCCCTCCTCGCAGAAAAACAGCGACAATAACAACCTCGATCCCCTCCCTGCAGAAAAACAGCAACAATAACAACCTCGATCCCCTCCCTGCAGAAAAACAGCAACAATAACAACCTCGATCCCCTCTCTGCAGAAAAACAGAGACAATAACAACCTCGATCCCCTCCCTGCAGAAAAACAGCAACAATAATAATCCCGAACCCCTCCCTGCAGAAAAACAGCGACAATAACAAGCTCGATCCCCTCCCCACTGAAAAACAGCGACAATAACAACCGCGATCCACTCCCTGCAGAAAAACAGCAACAACCTCAATCCCCTCCCTGCAGAAAAACAGCAACAATAACAACCTCGATCCCCTCCCTGCAGAAAAACAGCAACAACCTCGATCCACTCCCTGCAGAAAAACAGCAACAACTTCGATCCCCACCCTGCAGAAAAACAGCGACAACCTCGATCCCCTCCCTGCAGAAAAACAGCGACAATAACAACCTCGATCCCCTCCCTGCAGAAAAACAGCAACAACCTCGATCCCCTCCCTGCAGAAAAACAGCAACAATAACAACCTCGATCCCCTCCCTGCAGAAAAACAGCAACAATAACAACATCGATCCCCTCCCTGCAGAAAAACAGCAACAATAACAACCTCAATCCCCTCCCTGCAGAAAAACAGCAACAACTTCGATCCCCACCCTGCAGAAAAACAGCGACAACCTCGATCCCCTCCCTGCAGAAAAACAGCGACAATAACAACCTCGATCCCCTCCCTGCAGAAAAACAGCAACAACCTCGATCCCCTCCCTGCAGAAAAACAGCAACAATAACAACCTCGATCCCCTCCCTGCAGAAAAACAGCAACAATAACCACCTCGATCCCCTCCCTGCAGAAAAACAGCAACAACCTCGATCCCCTCCCTGCAGAAAAACAGCGACAATAACAACCTCGATCCGCTCCCTGCAGAAAAACAGCAACAACCTCGATCCCCGCCCTGCAGAAAAACAGCAACAATAACAACCTCGATCCCCTCCCTGCAGAAAAACAGCAACAATAACCACCTCGATCCCCTCCCTGCAGAAAAACAGCAACAACCTCGATCCCCTCCCTGCAGAAAAACAGCGACAATAACAACCTCGATCCCCTCCCTGCAGAAAAACAGCGACAATACCAACCTCGATCTCCTCCCTGCAGAAAAACAGCAACAATAACAACCTCGATCCCCTCCCCGCAGAAAAACAGCAACAATAACAACCTCGATCCCCTCCCTGCAGAAAAACAGCAACAATATCAACCTTGATCCCCTCCCTGCAGAAAAACAGCAACAATAACCACCTCGATCACCTCCCTGCAGAAAAACAGCAACAATAATAATCCCGAAACCCTCCCTGCAGAAAAACAGCGACAATAACAACCTCGATCCCCTCCCCACTGAAAAACAGCAACAATAACAACCTCGATCCCCTCCCTGCAGAAAAACAGCGACAATAACAACCTCGATCCCCTCCCTGCAGAAAAACAGCGACAATAACAACCTCGATCCCCTCCCTGCAGAAAAACAGCAACAACCTCGATCCCCTCCCTGCAGAAAAACAGCAACAATAACAACCTCGATCCCCTCCCTGCAGAAAAACAGCAACAATAACCACCTCGATCCCCTCCCTGCAGAAAAACAGCAACAACCTCGATCCCCTCCCTGCAGAAAAACAGCGACAATAACAACCTCGATCCGCTCCCTGCAGAAAAACAGCAACAACCTCGATCCCCTCCCTGCAGAAAAACAGCAACAATAACAACCTCGATCCCCTCCCTGCAGAAAAACAGCAACAATAACCACCTCGATCCCCTCCCTGCAGAAAAACAGCAACAACCTCGATCCCCTCCCTGCAGAAAAACAGCGACAATAACAACCTCGATCCCCTCCCTGCAGAAAAACAGCGACAATACCAACCTCGATCTCCTCCCTGCAGAAAAACAGCAACAATAACAACCTCGATCCCCTCCCCGCAGAAAAACAGCAACAATAACAACCTCGATCCCCTCCCTGCAGAAAAACAGCAACAATATCAACCTTGATCCCCTCCCTGCAGAAAAACAGCAACAATAACCACCTCGATCACCTCCCTGCAGAAAAACAGCAACAATAATAATCCCGAAACCCTCCCTGCAGAAAAACAGCGACAATAACAACCTCGATCCCCTCCCCACTGAAAAACAGCAACAATAACAACCTCGATCCCCTCCCTGCAGAAAAACAGCAACAATAATAATCCCGATCCCTTCCGTGCAGAAAAACAGCAACAACCTCGATCCCCTCCCCACTGAAAAACAGCAACAATAATAATCCCGAACCCCTCCCTGCAGAAAAACAGTGACAATAACAACCTCGATCCCCTCCCCACTGAAAAACAGCAACAATAACAACCTCGATCCCCTTCCTGCAGAAAAACAGCAACAACCTCGATCCCCTCCCTGCAGAAAAACAGCAACAATAACAACCTCGATCCCCTCCCTGCAGAAAAATAGCGACAATAACAACCTCGATCCCCTCCCTGCAGAAAAACAGCAACAACCTCGATCCCCTCCCTACAGAAAAACAGCAACAATTACAACCTCGATCCCCTCCCTGCAGAAAAACAGCAACAATAACAACCTCGATCCCCTCCCTGCAGAAAAACAGCAACAATAACAACCTCGATCCCCTCCCTGCAGAAAAACAGCAACAATAACAAACTCGATCCACTCCCTGCAGAAAAAAAGCAACAACCTCGATCCCCTCCGTGCAGAAAATCAGCGACAATAACAACCTCGATCCCCTCCCTGTACAAAAACAGCGACAATAACAACCTCGATCCCCTCCCTGCAGAAAAACAGCAACAATAACAACCTCGATCCCCTCCCTGCAGAAAAACAGCAACAACCTCGATCCCCTCCCTGCAGAAAAACAGCGACAATAACAACCTCAATCCCCTCCCTGCAGAAAAACAGCAACAATAACAACCTCGATACCCTCCCTGCAGAAAAACAGCAACAATAACAACCTCGATCCCCTCCCTGCAGAAAAACAGCAACAACCTCGATCCACTCCCTGCAGAAAAACAGCAACAACTTCGATCCCCTCCCTGCAGAAAAACAGCGACAACCTCGATCCCCTCCCTGCAGAAAAACAGCGACAATAACAACCTCGATCCCCTCCCCACTGAAAAACAGCAACAATAATAATCCCGAACCCCTCCTCGCAGAAAAACAGCGACAATAACAACCTCGATCCCCTCCCTGCAGAAAAACAGCAACAATAATAATCCCGAACCCCTCCCTGCAGAAAAACAGCGACAATAACAACCTTGATCCCCTCCCCACAGAAAAACAGCAACAATAACAGCCTCGATCCCCTCCCTGCAGAAAAACAGCAACAATAATAATCCCGAACCCCTCCCTGCAGAAAAACAGCGACAATAACAACCTCGATCCCCTCCCCACTGAAAAACAGCAACAATAACAACCTCGATCCCCTCCCTGCAGAAAAACAGCAACAATAACAACATCGATCCCCTCCCTGCAGAAAAACAGCAACAATAACAACCTCAATCCCCTCCCTGCAGAGAAACAGCAACAACTTCGATCCCCACCCTGCAGAAAAACAGCGACAACCTCGATCCCCTCCCTGCAGAAAAACAGCAACAACCTCGATCCCCTCCCTGCAGAAAAACAGCAACAATAACAACCTCGATCCCCTCCCTGCAGAAAAACAGCAACAATAACAAACTGGATCCCCTCCCTGCAGAAAAACAGCGACAATAACAACCTCGATCCCCTCCCTGCCGAAAAACAGCGACAATAACAACCTCGATCCCCTCCCTGCAGAAAAACAGCAACAACCTCGATCCCCTCCCTGCAGAAAAACAGCAACAATAACAACCTCAATCACCTCCCTGCAGAAAAACAGCAACAACTTCGATCCCCTCCCTGCAGAAAAACAGCGACAACCTCGATCCCCTCCCTGCAGAAAAACAGCGACAATAACAACCTCGATACCCTCCACACTGAAAAACAGCAACAATAATAATCCCGAACCCCTCCTCGCAGAAAAACAGCGACAATAACAACCTCGATCCCCTCCCTGCAGAAAAACAGCAACAATAACAACCTCGATCCCCTCCCTGCAGAAAAACAGCAACAATAACAACCTCGATCCGCTCCCTGCAGAAAAACAGCAACAACCTCGATCCCCTCCCTGTACAAAAACAGCGACAATAACAACATCGATCCCCTCCCTGCAGAAAAACAGCAACAATAACAACCTCGATCCCCTCCCTGCAGAAAAACAGCAACAACCTCGATCCCCTCCCTGCAGAAAAACAGCGACAATAACAACCTCAATCCCCTCCCTGCAGAAAAACAGCAACAATAACAACCTCGATCCCCTCCCTGCAGAAAAACAGCAACAACCCCGATCCACTCCCTGCAGAAAAACAGCAACAACTTCGATCCCCTCCCTGCAGAAAAACAGCGACAACCTCGATCCCCTCCCTGCAGAAAAACAGCGACAATAACAACCTCGATACCCTCCACACTGAAAAACAGCAACAATAATAATCCCGAATCCCTCCTCGCAGAAAAACAGCGACAATAACAACCTCGATCCCCTCCCTGCAGAAAAACAGCAACAATAACAACCTTGATCCCCTCCCTGCAGAAAAACAGCAACAATAACAACCTCGATCCGCTCCCTGCAGAAAAACAGCAACAACCTCGATCCCCTCCCTGCAGAAAAACAGAGACAATAACAACCTCGATCCCCTCCCTGCAGAAAAACAGCAACAATAATAATCCCGAACCCCTCCCTGCAGAAAAACAGCGACAATAACAACCTCGATCCCCTCCCTGCAGAAAAACAGCAACAATAACAACCTCGATCCCCTCCCTGCAGAAAAACAGCAACAATAACAACCTCGATCCACTCCCTGCAGAAAAACAGCAACAACCTCGATCCCCTCCGTGCAGAAAAACAGCGACAATAACAACCTCGATCCCCTCCCTGTACAAAAACAGCGACAATAACAACCTCGATCCCCTCCCTGCAGAAAAACAGCAACAATAACAACCTCGATCCCCTCCCTGCAGAAAAACAGCAACAACCTCGATCCCCTCCCTGCAGAAAAACAGCGACAATAACAACCTCAATCCCCTCCCTGCAGAAAAACAGCAACAATAACAACCTCGATACCCTCCCTGCAGAAAAACAGCAACAATAACAACCTCGATCCCCTCCCTGCAGAAAAACAGCAACAACCTCGATCCACTCCCTGCAGAAAAACAGCAACAACTTCGATCCCCTCCCTGCAGAAAAACAGCGACAACCTCGATCCCCTCCCTGCAGAAAAACAGCGACAATAACAACCTCGATCCCCTCCCCACTGAAAAACAGCAACAATAATAATCCCGAACCCCTCCTCGCAGAAAAACAGCGACAATAACAACCTCGATCCCCTCCCTGCAGAAAAACAGCAACAATAATAATCCCGAACCCCTCCCTGCAGAAAAACAGCGACAATAACAACCTTGATCCCCTCCCCACAGAAAAACAGCAACAATAACAGCCTCGATCCCCTCCCTGCAGAAAAACAGCAACAATAATAATCCCGAACCCCTCCCTGCAGAAAAACAGCGACAATAACAACCTCGATCCCCTCCCCACTGAAAAACAGCAACAATAACAACCTCGATCCCCTCCCTGCAGAAAAACAGCGACAATAACAACCTCGATCCCCTCCCTGCAGAAAAACAGTGACATTAACAACCTCGATCCCCTCCCTGCAGAAAAACAGCAACAATAACAACCTCGATCCCCTCCCTGCAGAAAAACAGTGACAATAACAACCTCGATCCCCTCCCTGCAGAAAAACAGTGACAATAACAACCTCGATCCCCTCCCTGCAGAAAAACAGCAACAATAACAACTTCGATCCCCTCCCGACAACCTCGATCCCCTCCCTGCAGAAAAACAGCGACAATACCAACCTCGATCCCCTCCCTGCAGAAAAACAGCAACAATAACAACCTCGATCCCCTCCCTGCAGAAAAACAGCGACAACCTCGATCCCCTCCCTGCAGAAAAACAGCGACAATAACAACCTCGATCCCCTCCCTGCAGAAAAACAGTGACAATAACAACCTCGATCCCCTCCCCACTGAAAAACAGCAACAATAACAACCTCGATACCCTCCCTGCAGAAAAACAGCGACAATAACAACCTCGATCCCCTCCCTGCAGAAAAACAGCAACAATAACAACCTCGATCCCCTCCCTGCAGAAAAACAGCAACAATAACAACCTCGATCCGCTCCCTGCAGAAAAACAGCAACAACCTCGATCCCCTCCCTGCAGAAAAACAGAGACAATAACAACCTCGATCCCCTCCCTGAAGAAAAACAGCAACAATAATAATCCCGAACCCCTCCCTGCAGAAAAACTGCGACAATAACAACCTCGATCCCCTCCCCACTGAAAAACAGTGACAATAACAACCTCGATCCCCTCCCTGCAGAAAAACAGCGACAATAACAACCTCGATCCCCTCCCTGCCGAAAAACAGCGACAATAACAACCTCGATCCCCTCCCTGCAGAAAAACAGCAACAACCTCGATCCCCTCCCTGCAGAAAAACAGCAACAATAACAACCTCGATCCCCTCCCTGCAGAAAAACAGCAACAACTTCGATCCCCTCCCTGCAGAAAAACAGCGACAACCTCGATCCCCTCCCTGCAGAAAAACAGCGACAATAACAACCTCGATACCCTCCACACTGAAAAACAGCAACAATAATAATCCCGAACCCCTCCTCGCAGAAAAACAGCGACAATAACAACCTCGATCCCCTCCCTGCAGAAAAACAGCAACAATAACAACCTCGATCCCCTCCCTGCAGAAAAACAACAACAATAACAACCTCGATCCGCTCCCTGCAGAAAAACAGCAACAACCTCGATCCCCTCCCTGTACAAAAACAGCGACAATAACAACATCGATCCCCTCCCTGCAGAAAAACAGCAACAATAACAACCTCGATCCCCTCCCTGCAGAAAAACAGCAACAACCTCTATCCCCTCCCTGCAGAAAAACAGCGACAATAACAACCTCAATCCCCTCCCTGCAGAAAAACAGCAACAATAACAACCTCGATCCACTCCCTGCAGAAAAACAGCAACAACTTCGATCCCCTCCCTGCAGAAAAACAGCGACAACCTCGATCCCCTCCCTGCAGAAAAACAGCGACAATAACAACCTCGATACCCTCCACACTGAAAAACAGCAACAATAATAATCCCGAATCCCTCCTCGCAGAAAAACAGCGACAATAACAACCTCGATCCCCTCCCTGCAGAAAAACAGCAACAATAACAACCTTGATCCCCTCCCTGCAGAAAAACAGCAACAATAACAACCTCGATCCGCTCCCTGCAGAAAAACAGCAACAACCTCGATCCCCTCCCTGCAGAAAAACTGAGACAATAACAACCTCGATCCCCTCCCTGCAGAGAAACAGCAACAATAATAATCCCGAACCCCTCCCTGCAGAAAAACAGCGACAATAACAACCTCGATCCCCTCCCTGCAGAAAAACAGCAACAATAACAACCTCGATCCCCTCCCTGCAGAAAAACAGCAACAATAACAACCTCGATCCACTCCCTGCAGAAAAACAGCAACAACCTCGATCCCCTCCGTGCAGAAAAAACAGCGACAATAACAACCTCGATCCCCTCCCTGTACAAAAACAGCGACAATAACAACCTCGATCCCCTCCCTGCAGAAAAACAGCAACAATAACAACCTCGATCCCCTCCCTGCAGAAAAACAGCAACAACCTCGATCCCCTCCCTGCAGAAATACAGCGACAATAACAACCTCAATCCCCTCCCTGCAGAAAAACAGCAACAATAACAACCTCGATACCCTCCCTGCAGAAAAACAGCAACAATAACAACCTCGATCCCCTCCCTGCAGAAAAACAGCAACAACCTCGATCCACTCCCTGCAGAAAAACAGCAACAACTTCGATCCCCTCCCTGCAGAAAAACAGCGACAACCTCGATCCCCTCCCTGCAGAAAAACAGCGACAATAACAACCTCGATCCCCTCCCCACTGAAAAACAGCAACAATAATAATCCCGAACCCCTCCTCGCAGAAAAACAGCGACAATAACAACCTCGATCCCCTCCCTGCAGAAAAACAGCAACAGTAATAATCCCGAACCCCTCCCTGCAGAAAAACAGCGACAATAACAACCTTGATCCCCTCCCCACAGAAAAACAGCAACAATAACAGCCTCGATCCCCTCCCTGCAGAAAAACAGCAACAATAATAATCCCGAACCCCTCCCTGCAGAAAAACAGCGACAATAACAACCTCGATCCCCTCCCCACTGAAAAACAGCAACAATAACAACCTCGATCCCCTCCCTGCAGAAAAACAGCGACAATAACAACCTCGATCCCCTCCCTGCAGAAAAACAGTGACATTAACAACCTCGATCCCCTCCCTGCAGAAAAACAGCAACAATAACAACCTCGATCCCCTCCCTGCAGAAAAACAGTGACAATAACAACCTCGATCCCCTCCCTGCAGAAAAACAGTGACAATAACAACCTCGATCCCCTCCCTGCAGAAAAACAGCAACAATAACAACTTCGATCCCCTCCCGACAACCTCGATCCCCTCCCTGCAGAAAAACAGCGACAATACCAACCTCGATCCCCTCCCTGCAGAAAAACAGCAACAATAACAACCTCGATCCCCTCCCTGCAGAAAAACAGCGACAACCTCGATCCCCTCCCTGCAGAAAAACAGCGACAATAACAACCTCGATCCCCTCCCTGCAGAAAAACAGTGACAATAACAACCTCGATCCCCTCCCCACTGAAAAACAGCAACAATAACAACCTCGATACCCTCCCTGCAGAAAAACAGCGACAATAACAACCTCGATCCCCTCCCTGCAGAAAAACAGCAACAATAACAACCTCGATCCCCTCCCTGCAGAAAAACAGCAACAATAACAACCTCGATCCGCTCCCTGCAGAAAAACAGCAACAACCTCGATCCCCTCCCTGCAGAAAAACAGAGACAATAACAACCTCGATCCCCTCCCTGAAGAAAAACAGCAACAAGAATAATCCCGAACCCCTCCCTGCAGAAAAACTGCGACAATAACAACCTCGATCCCCTCCCCACTGAAAAACAGCGACAATAACAACCGCGATCCACTCCCTGCAGAAAAACAGCAACAACCTCGATCCCCTCCCTGTACAAAAACAGCGACAATAACAACATCGATCCCCTCCCTGCAGAAAAACAGCAACAATAACAACCTCGATCCCCTCCCTGCAGAAAAACAGCAACAACCTCGATCCCCTCCCTGCAGAAAAACAGCGACAATAACAACCTCAATCCCCTCCCTGCAGAAAAACAGCAACAATAACAACCTCGATCCCCTCCCTGCAGAAAAACAGCAACAACCTCGATCCACTCCCTGCAGAAAAACAGCAACAACTTCGATCCCCTCCCTGCAGAAAAACAGCGACAACCTCGATCCCCTCCCTGCAGAAAAACAGCGACAATAACAACCTCGATACCCTCCACATTGAAAAACAGCAACAATAATAATCCCGAACCCCTCCTCGCAGAAAAACAGCGACAATAACAACCTCGATCCCCTCCCTGCAGAAAAACAGCAACAATAACAACCTCGATCCCCTCCCTGCAGAAAAACAGCAACAATAACAACCTCGATCCCCTCCCTGCAGAAAAACAGCGACAATAACAACCTCGATCCCCTCCCTGCAGAAAAACAGCAACAACCTCGATCCCCTCCCTGCAGAAAAACAGCAACAATAACAACCTCGATCCCCTCCCTGCAGAAAAACAGCAACAACTTCGATCCCCTCCCTGCAGAAAAACAGCGACAACCTCGATCCCCTCCCTGCAGAAAAACAGCGACAATAACAACCTCGATACCCTCCACACTGAAAAACAGCAACAATAATAATCCCGAACCCCTCCTCGCAGAAAAACAGCGACAATAACAACCTCGATCCCCTCCCTGCAGAAAAACAGCAACAATAACAACCTCGATCCCCTCCCTGCAGAAAAACAGCAACAATAACAACCTCGATCCGCTCCCTGCAGAAAAACAGCAACAACCTCGATCCCCTCCCTGTACAAAAACAGCGACAATAACAACATCGATCCCCTCCCTGCAGAAAAACAGCAACAATAACAACCTCGATCCCCTCCCTGCAGAAAAACAGCAACAACCTCGATCCCCTCCCTGCAGAAAAACAGCGACAATAACAACCTCAATCCCCTCCCTGCAGAAAAACAGCAACAATAACAACCTCGATCCACTCCCTGCAGAAAAACAGCAACAACTTCGATCCCCTCCCTGCAGAAAAACAGCGACAACCTCGATCCCCTCCCTGCAGAAAAACAGCGACAATAACAACCTCGATACCCTCCACACTGAAAAACAGCAACAATAATAATCCCGAATCCCTCCTCGCAGAAAAACAGCGACAATAACAACCTCGATCCCCTCCCTGCAGAAAAACAGCAACAATAACAACCTCGATCCCCTCCCTGCAGAAAAACAGCAACAATAACAACCTCGATCCGCTCCCTGCAGAAAAACAGCAACAACCTCGATCCCCTCCCTGCAGAAAAACAGAGACAATAACAACCTCGATCCCCTCCCTGCAGAAAAACAGCAACAATAATAATCCCGAACCCCTCCCTGCAGAAAAACAGCGACAATAACAACCTCGATCCCCTCCCTGCAGAAAAACAGCAACAATAACAACCTCGATCCCCTCCCTGCAGAAAAACAGCAACAATAACAACCTCGATCCACTCCCTGCAGAAAAACAGCAACCTCGATCCCCTCCGTGCAGAAAAACAGCGACAATAACAACCTCGATCCCCTCCCTGTACAAAAACAGCGACAATAACAACCTCGATCCCCTCCCTGCAGAAAAACAGCAACAATAACAACCTCGATCCCCTCCCTGCAGAAAAACAGCAACAACCTCGATCCCCTCCCTGCAGAAAAACAGCGACAATAACAACCTCAATCCCCTCCCTGCAGAAAAACAGCAACAATAACAACCTCGATACCCTCCCTGCAGAAAAACAGCAACAATAACAACCTCGATCCCCTCCCTGCAGAAAAACAGCAACAACCTCGATCCACTCCCTGCAGAAAAACAGCAACAACTTCGATCCCCTCCCTGCAGAAAAACAGCGACAACCTCGATCCCCTCCCTGCAGAAAAACAGCGACAATAACAACCTCGATCCCCTCCCCACTGAAAAACAGCAACAATAATAATCCCGAACCCCTCCTCGCAGAAAAACAGCGACAATAACAACCTCGATCCCCTCCCTGCAGAAAAACAGCAACAATAATAATCCCGAACCCCTCCCTGCAGAAAAACAGCGACAATAACAACCTTGATCCCCTCCCCACAGAAAAACAGCAACAATAACAGCCTCGATCCCCTCCCTGCAGAAAAACAGCAACAATAATAATCCCGAACCCCTCCCTGCAGAAAACAGCGACAATAACAACCTCGATCCCCTCCCCACTGAAAAACAGCAACAATAACAACCTCGATCCCCTCCCTGCAGAAAAACAGCGACAATAACAACCTCGATCCCCTCCCTGCAGAAAAACAGTGACATTAACAACCTCGATCCCCTCCCTGCAGAAAAACAGCAACAATAACAACCTCGATCCCCTCCCTGCAGAAAAACAGTGACAATAACAACCTCGATCCCCTCCCTGCAGAAAAACAGTGACAATAATAACCTCGATCCCCTCCCTGCAGAAAAACAGCAACAATAACAACTTCGATCCCCTCCCGACAACCTCGATCCCCTCCCTGCAGAAAAACAGCGACAATACCAACCTCGATCCCCTCCCTGCAGAAAAACAGCAACAATAACAACCTCGATCCCCTCCCTGCAGAAAAACAGCGACAACCTCGATCCCCTCCCTGCAGAAAAACAGCGACAATAACAACCTCGATCCCCTCCCTGCAGAAAAACAGTGACAATAACAACCTCGATCCCCTCCCCACTGAAAAACAGCAACAATAACAACCTCGATACCCTCCCTGCAGAAAAACAGCGACAATAACAACCTCGATCCCCTCCCTGCAGAAAAACAGCAACAATAACAACCTCGATCCCCTCCCTGCAGAAAAACAGCAACAATAACAACCTCGATCCGCTCCCTGCAGAAAAACAGCAACAACCTCGATCCCCTCCCTGCAGAAAAACAGAGACAATAACAACCTCGATCCCCTCCCTGAAGAAAAACAGCAACAATAATAATCCCGAACCCCTCCCTGCAGAAAAACTGCGACAATAACAACCTCGATCCCCTCCCCACTGAAAAACAGCGACAATAACAACCGCGATCCACTCCCTGCAGAAAAACAGCAACAACCTCGATCCCCTCCCTGTACAAAAACAGCGACAATAACAACATCGATCCCCTCCCTGCAGAAAAACAGCAACAATAACAACCTCGATCCCCTCCCTGCAGAAAAACAGCAACAACCTCGATCCCCTCCCTGCAGAAAAACAGTGACAATAACAACCTCAATCCCCTCCCTGCAGAAAAACAGCAACAATAACAACCTCGATCCCCTCCCTGCAGAAAAACAGCAACAACCTCGATCCACTCCCTGCAGAAAAACAGCAACAACTTCGATCCCCTCCCTGCAGAAAAACAGCGACAACCTCGATCCCCTCCCTGCAGAAAAACAGCGACAATAACAACCTCGATACCCTCCACATTGAAAAACAGCAACAATAATAATCCCGAACCCCTCCTCGCAGAAAAACAGCGACAATAACAACCTCGATCCCCTCCCTGCAGAAAAACAGCAACAATAACAACCTCGATCCCCTCCCTGCAGAAAAACAGCAACAATAACAACCTCGATCCCCTCCCTGCAGAAAAACAGAGACAATAACAACCTCGATCCCCTCCCTGCAGAAAAACAGCAACAATAATAATCCCGAACCCCTCCCTGCAGAAAAACAGCGACAATAACAACCTCGATCCCCTCCCCACTGAAAAACAGCGACAATAACAACCGCGATCCACTCCCTGCAGAAAAACAGCAACAACCTCAATCCCCTCCCTGCAGAAAAACAGCAACAATAACAACCTCGATCCCCTCCCTGCAGAAAAACAGCAACAACCTCGATCCACTCCCTGCAGAAAAACAGCAACAACTTCGATCCCCACCCTGCAGAAAAACAGCGACAACCTCGATCCCCTCCCTGCAGAAAAACAGCGACAATAACAACCTCGATCCCCTCCCTGCAGAAAAACAGCAACAACCTCGATCCCCTCCCTGCAGAAAAACAGCAACAATAACAACCTCGATCCCCTCCCTGCAGAAAAACAGCAACAATAACAACATCGATCCCCTCCCTGCAGAAAAACAGCAACAATAACAACCTCAATCCCCTCCCTGCAGAAAAACAGCAACAACTTCGATCCCCACCCTGCAGAAAAACAGCGACAACCTCGATCCCCTCCCTGCAGAAAAACAGCGACAATAACAACCTCGATCCCCTCCCTGCAGAAAAACAGCAACAATAACAAACTCGATCCCCTCCCTGCAGAAAAACAGCGACAATAACAACCTCGATCCCCTCCCTGCAGAAAAACAGCGACAATAACAACCTCGATCCCCTCCCTGCAGAAAAACATCAACAACCTCGATCCCCTCCCTGCAGAAAAACAGCAACAATAACAACCTCGATCCCCTCCCTGCAGAAAAACAGCAACAATAACCACCTCGATCCCCTCCCTGCAGAAAAACAGCAACAACCTCGATCCCCTCCTGCAGAAAAACAGCGACAATAACAACCTCGATCCGCTCCCTGCAGAAAAACAGCAACAACCTCGATCCCCTCCCTGCAGAAAAACAGCAACAATAACAACCTCGATCCCCTCCCTGCAGAAAAACAGCAACAATAAACACCTCGATCCCCTCCCTGCAGAAAAACAGCAACAACCTCGATCCCCTCCCTGCAGAAAAACAGCGACAATAACAACCTCGATCCCCTCCCTGCAGAAAAACAGCGACAATACCAACCTCGATCTCCTCCCTGCAGAAAAACAGCAACAATAACAACCTCGATCCCCTCCCCGCAGAAAAACAGCAACAATAACAACCTCGATCCCCTCCCTGCAGAAAAACAGCAACAATATCAACCTTGATCCCCTCCCTGCAGAAAAACAGCAACAATAACCACCTCGATCACCTCCCTGCAGAAAAACAGCAACAATAATAATCCCGAAACCCTCCCTGCAGAAAAACAGCGACAATAACAACCTCGATCCCCTCCCCACTGAAAAACAGCAACAATAACAACCTCGATCCCCTCCCTGCAGAAAAACAGCAACAATAATAATCCCGATCCCTTCCGTGCAGAAAAACAGCAACAACCTCGATCCCCTCCCCACTGAAAAACAGCAACAATAATAATCCCGAACCCCTCCCTGCAGAAAAACAGTGACAATAACAACCTCGATCCCCTCCCCACTGAAAAACAGCAACAATAACAACCTCGATCCCCTTCCTGCAGAAAAACAGCAACAACCTCGATCCCCTCCCTGCAGAAAAACAGCAACAATAACAACCTCGATCCCCTCCCTGCAGAAAAATAGCGACAATAACAACCTCGATCCCCTCCCTGCAGAAAAACAGCAACAACCTCGATCCCCTCCCTACAGAAAAACAGCAACAATAACAACCTCGATCCCCTCCCTGCAGAAAAACAGCAACAATAACAACCTCGATCCCCTCCCTGCAGAAAAACAGCAACAATAACAACCTCGATCCACTCCCTGCAGAAAAACAGCAACAACCTCGATCCCCTCCGTGCAGAAAAACAGCGACAATAACAACCTCGATCCCCTCCCTGTACAAAAACAGCGACAATAACAACCTCGATCCCCTCCCTGCAGAAAAACAGCAACAATAACAACCTCGATCCCCTCCCTGCAGAAAAACAGCAACAACCTCGATCCCCTCCCTGCAGAAAAACAGCGACAATAACAACCTCAATCCCCTCCCTGCAGAAAAACAGCAACAATAACAACCTCGATACCCTCCCTGCAGAAAAACAGCAACAATAACAACTTCGATCCCCTCCCTGCAGAAAAACAGCGACAACCTCGATCCCCTCCCTGCAGAAAAACAGCGACAATAACAACCTCGATCCCCTCCCCACTGAAAAACAGCAACAATAATAATCCCGAACCCCTCCTCGCAGAAAAACAGCGACAATAACAACCTCGATCCCCTCCCTGCAGAAAAACAGCAACAATAATAATCCCGAACCCCTCCCTGCAGAAAAACAGCGACAATAACAACCTTGATCCCCTCCCCACAGAAAAACAGCAACAATAACAGCCTCGATCCCCTCCCTGCAGAAAAACAGCAACAATAATAATCCCGAACCCCTCCCTGCAGAAAAACAGCGACAATAACAACCTCGATCCCCTCCGCACTGAAAAACAGCAACAATAACAACCTCGATCCCCTCCCTGCAGAAAAACAGCAACAATAACAACCTCAATCCCCTCCCTGCAGAAAAACAGCAACAACTTCGATCCCCACCCTGCAGAAAAACAGCGACAACCTCGATCCCCTACCTGCAGAAAAACAGCGACAATAACAACCTCGATCCCCTCCCTGCAGAAAAACAGCAACAACCTCGATCCCCTCCCTGCAGAAAAACAGCAACAATAACAACCTCGATCCCCTCCCTGCAGAAAAACAGCAACAATAACAAACTGGATCCCCTCCCTGCAGAAAAACAGCGACAATAACAACCTCGATCCCCTCCCTGCCGAAAAACAGCGACAATAACAACCTCGATCCCCTCCCTGCAGAAAAACAGCAACAACCTCGATCCCCTCCCTGCAGAAAAACAGCAACAATAACAACCTCGATCCCCTCCCTGCAGAAAAACAGCAACAACTTCGATCCCCTCCCTGCAGAAAAACAGCGACAACCTCGATCCCCTCCCTGCAGAAAAACAGCGACAATAACAACCTCGATACCCTCCACACTGAAAAACAGCAACAATAATAATCCCGAACCCCTCCTCGCAGAAAAACAGCGACAATAACAACCTCGATCCCCTCCCTGCAGAAAAACAGCAACAATAACAACCTCGATCCCCTCCCTGCAGAAAAACAGCAACAATAACAACCTCGATCCGTTCCCTGCAGAAAAACAGCAACAACCTCGATCCCCTCCCTGTACAAAAACAGCGACAATAACAACATCGATCCCCTCCCTGCAGAAAAACAGCAACAATAACAACCTCGATCCCCTCCCTGCAGAAAAACAGCAACAACCTCGATCCCCTCCCTGCAGAAAAACAGCGACAATAACAACCTCAATCCCCTCCCTGCAGAAAAACAGCAACAATAACAACCTCGATCCCCTCCCTGCAGAAAAACAGCAACAACCTCGATCCACTCCCTGCAGAAAAACAGCAACAACTTCGATCCCCTCCCTGCAGAAAAACAGCGACAACCTCGATCCCCTCCCTGCAGAAAAACAGCGACAATAACAACCTCGATACCCTCCACACTGAAAAACAGCAACAATAATAATCCCGAATCCCTCCTCGCAGAAAAACAGCGACAATAACAACCTCGATCCCCTCCCTGCAGAAAAACAGCAACAATAACAACCTCGATCCCCTCCCTGCAGAAAAACAGCAACAATAACAACCTCGATCCGCTCCCTGCAGAAAAACAGCAACAACCTCGATCCCCTCCCTGCAGAAAAACAGAGACAATAACAACCTCGATCCCCTCCCTGCAGAAAAACAGCAACAATAATAATCCCGAACCCCTCCCTGCAGAAAAACAGCGACAATAACAACCTCGATCCCCTCCCCACTGAAAAACAGCGACAATAACAACCGCGATCCCCTCCCCACTGAAAAACAGCAACAATAACAACCTCGATCCCCTCCCTGCAGAAAAACAGCGACAATAACAACCTCGATCCCCTCCCTGCAGAAAAACAGTGACATTAACAACCTCGATCCCCTCCCTGCAGAAAAACAGCAACAATAACAACCTCGATCCCCTCCCTGCAGAAAAACAGTGACAATAACAACCTCGATCCCCTCCCTGCAGAAAAACAGTGACAATAATAACCTCGATCCCCTCCCTGCAGAAAAACAGCAACAATAACAACTTCGATCCCCTCCCGACAACCTCGATCCCCTCCCTGCAGAAAAACAGCGACAATACCAACCTCGATCCCCTCCCTGCAGAAAAACAGCAACAATAACAACCTCGATCCCCTCCCTGCAGAAAAACAGCGACAACCTCGATCCCCTCCCTGCAGAAAAACAGCGACAATAACAACCTCGATCCCCTCCCTGCAGAAAAACAGTGACAATAACAACCTCGATCCCCTCCCCACTGAAAAACAGCAACAATAACAACCTCGATACCCTCCCTGCAGAAAAACAGCGACAATAACAACCTCGATCCCCTCCCTGCAGAAAAACAGCAACAATAACAACCTCGATCCCCTCCCTGCAGAAAAACAGCAACAATAACAACCTCGATCCGCTCCCTGCAGAAAAACAGCAACAACCTCGATCCCCTCCCTGCAGAAAAACAGAGACAATAACAACCTCGATCCCCTCCCTGAAGAAAAACAGCAACAATAATAATCCCGAACCCCTCCCTGCAGAAAAACTGCGACAATAACAACCTCGATCCCCTCCCCACTGAAAAACAGCGACAATAACAACCGCGATCCACTCCCTGCAGAAAAACAGCAACAACCTCGATCCCCTCCCTGTACAAAAACAGCGACAATAACAACATCGATCCCCTCCCTGCAGAAAAACAGCAACAATAACAACCTCGATCCCCTCCCTGCAGAAAAACAGCAACAACCTCGATCCCCTCCCTGCAGAAAAACAGTGACAATAACAACCTCAATCCCCTCCCTGCAGAAAAACAGCAACAATAACAACCTCGATCCCCTCCCTGCAGAAAAACAGCAACAACCTCGATCCACTCCCTGCAGAAAAACAGCAACAACTTCGATCCCCTCCCTGCAGAAAAACAGCGACAACCTCGATCCCCTCCCTGCAGAAAAACAGCGACAATAACAACCTCGATACCCTCCACATTGAAAAACAGCAACAATAATAATCCCGAACCCCTCCTCGCAGAAAAACAGCGACAATAACAACCTCGATCCCCTCCCTGCAGAAAAACAGCAACAATAACAACCTCGATCCCCTCCCTGCAGAAAAACAGCAACAATAACAACCTCGATCCCCTCCCTGCAGAAAAACAGAGACAATAACAACCTCGATCCCCTCCCTGCAGAAAAACAGCAACAATAATAATCCCGAACCCCTCCCTGCAGAAAAACAGCGACAATAACAACCTCGATCCCCTCCCCACTGAAAAACAGCGACAATAACAACCGCGATCCACTCCCTGCAGAAAAACAGCAACAACCTCAATCCCCTCCCTGCAGAAAAACAGCAACAATAACAACCTCGATCCCCTCCCTGCAGAAAAACAGCAACAACCTCGATCCACTCCCTGCAGAAAAACAGCAACAACTTCGATCCCCACCCTGCAGAAAAACAGCGACAACCTCGATCCCCTCCCTGCAGAAAAACAGCGACAATAACAACCTCGATCCCCTCCCTGCAGAAAAACAGCAACAACCTCGATCCCCTCCCTGCAGAAAAACAGCAACAATAACAACCTCGATCCCCCTCCCTGCAGAAAAACAGCAACAATAACAACATCGATCCCCTCCCTGCAGAAAAACAGCAACAATAACAACCTCAATCCCCTCCCTGCAGAAAAACAGCAACAACTTCGATCCCCACCCTGCAGAAAAACAGCGACAACCTCGATCCCCTCCCTGCAGAAAAACAGCGACAATAACAACCTCGATCCCCTCCCTGCAGAAAAACAGCAACAATAACAAACTCGATCCCCTCCCTGCAGAAAAACAGCGACAATAACAACCTCGATCCCCTCCCTGCAGAAAAACAGCGACAATAACAACCTCGATCCCCTCCCTGCAGAAAAACATCAACAACCTCGATCCCCTCCCTGCAGAAAAACAGCAACAATAACAACCTCGATCCCCTCCCTGCAGAAAAACAGCAACAATAACCACCTCGATCCCCTCCCTGCAGAAAAACAGCAACAACCTCGATCCCCTCCTGCAGAAAAACAGCGACAATAACAACCTCGATCCGCTCCCTGCAGAAAAACAGCAACAACCTCGATCCCCTCCCTGCAGAAAAACAGCAACAATAACAACCTCGATCCCCTCCCTGCAGAAAAACAGCAACAATAAACACCTCGATCCCCTCCCTGCAGAAAAACAGCAACAACCTCGATCCCCTCCCTGCAGAAAAACAGCGACAATAACAACCTCGATCCCCTCCCTGCAGAAAAACAGCGACAATACCAACCTCGATCTCCTCCCTGCAGAAAAACAGCAACAATAACAACCTCGATCCCCTCCCCGCAGAAAAACAGCAACAATAACAACCTCGATCCCCTCCCTGCAGAAAAACAGCAACAATATCAACCTTGATCCCCTCCCTGCAGAAAAACAGCAACAATAACCACCTCGATCACCTCCCTGCAGAAAAACAGCAACAATAATAATCCCGAAACCCTCCCTGCAGAAAAACAGCGACAATAACAACCTCGATCCCCTCCCCACTGAAAAACAGCAACAATAACAACCTCGATCCCCTCCCTGCAGAAAAACAGCAACAATAATAATCCCGATCCCTTCCGTGCAGAAAAACAGCAACAACCTCGATCCCCTCCCCACTGAAAAACAGCAACAATAATAATCCCGAACCCCTCCCTGCAGAAAAACAGTGACAATAACAACCTCGATCCCCTCCCCACTGAAAAACAGCAACAATAACAACCTCGATCCCCTTCCTGCAGAAAAACAGCAACAACCTCGATCCCCTCCCTGCAGAAAAACAGCAACAATAACAACCTCGATCCCCTCCCTGCAGAAAAATAGCGACAATAACAACCTCGATCCCCTCCCTGCAGAAAAACAGCAACAACCTCGATCCCCTCCCTACAGAAAAACAGCAACAATAACAACCTCGATCCCCTCCCTGCAGAAAAACAGCAACAATAACAACCTCGATCCCCTCCCTGCAGAAAAACAGCAACAATAACAACCTCGATCCACTCCCTGCAGAAAAACAGCAACAACCTCGATCCCCTCCGTGCAGAAAAACAGCGACAATAACAACCTCGATCCCCTCCCTGTACAAAAACAGCGACAATAACAACCTCGATCCCCTCCCTGCAGAAAAACAGCAACAATAACAACCTCGATCCCCTCCCTGCAGAAAAACAGCAACAACCTCAATCCCCTCCCTGCAGAAAAACAGCAACAATAACAACCTCGATACCCTCCCTGCAGAAAAACAGCAACAATAACAACTTCGATCCCCTCCCTGCAGAAAAACAGCGACAACCTCGATCCCCTCCCTGCAGAAAAACAGCGACAATAACAACCTCGATCCCCTCCCCACTGAAAAACAGCGACAATAACAACCTTGATCCCCTCCCCACAGAAAAACAGCAACAATAACAGCCTCGATCCCCTCCCTGCAGAAAAACAGCAACAATAATAATCCCGAACCCCTCCCTGCAGAAAAACAGCGACAATAACAACCTCGATCCCCTCCGCACTGAAAAACAGCAACAATAACAACCTCGATCCCCTCCCTGCAGAAAAACAGCAACAATAACAACCTCAATCCCCTCCCTGCAGAAAAACAGCAACAACTTCGATCCCCACCCTGCAGAAAAACAGCGACAACCTCGATCCCCTACCTGCAGAAAAACAGCGACAATAACAACCTCGATCCCCTCCCTGCAGAAAAACAGCAACAACCTCGATCCCCTCCCTGCAGAAAAACAGCAACAATAACAACCTCGATCCCCTCCCTGCAGAAAAACAGCAACAATAACAAACTGGATCCCCTCCCTGCAGAAAAACAGCGACAATAACAACCTCGATCCCCTCCCTGCCGAAAAACAGCGACAATAACAACCTCGATCCCCTCCCTGCAGAAAAACAGCAACAACCTCGATCCCCTCCCTGCAGAAAAACAGCAACAATAACAACCTCGATCCCCTCCCTGCAGAAAAACAGCAACAACTTCGATCCCCTCCCTGCAGAAAAACAGCGACAACCTCGATCCCCTCCCTGCAGAAAAACAGCGACAATAACAACCTCGATACCCTCCACACTGAAAAACAGCAACAATAATAATCCCGAACCCCTCCTCGCAGAAAAACAGCGACAATAACAACCTCGATCCCCTCCCTGCAGAAAAACAGCAACAATAACAACCTCGATCCCCTCCCTGCAGAAAAACAGCAACAATAACAACCTCGATCCGTTCCCTGCAGAAAAACAGCAACAACCTCGATCCCCTCCCTGTACAAAAACAGCGACAATAACAACATCGATCCCCTCCCTGCAGAAAAACAGCAACAATAACAACCTCGATCCCCTCCCTGCAGAAAAACAGCAACAACCTCGATCCCCTCCCTGCAGAAAAACAGCGACAATAACAACCTCAATCCCCTCCCTGCAGAAAAACAGCAACAATAACAACCTCGATCCCCTCCCTGCAGAAAAACAGCAACAACCTCGATCCACTCCCTGCAGAAAAACAGCAACAACTTCGATCCCCTCCCTGCAGAAAAACAGCGACAACCTCGATCCCCTCCCTGCAGAAAAACAGCGACAATAACAACCTCGATACCCTCCACACTGAAAAACAGCAACAATAATAATCCCGAATCCCTCCTCGCAGAAAAACAGCGACAATAACAACCTCGATCCCCTCCCTGCAGAAAAACAGCAACAATAACAACCTCGATCCCCTCCCTGCAGAAAAACAGCAACAATAACAACCTCGATCCGCTCCCTGCAGAAAAACAGCAACAACCTCGATCCCCTCCCTGCAGAAAAACAGAGACAATAACAACCTCGATCCCCTCCCTGCAGAAAAACAGCAACAATAATAATCCCGAACCCCTCCCTGCAGAAAAACAGCGACAATAACAACCTCGATCCCCTCCCCACTGAAAAACAGCGACAATAACAACCGCGATCCACTCCCTGCAGAAAAACAGCAACAACCTCAATCCCCTCCCTGCAGAAAAACAGCAACAATAACAACCTCGATCCCCTCCCTGCAGAAAAACAGCAACAACCTCGATCCACTCCCTGCAGAAAAACAGCAACAACTTCGATCCCCACCCTGCAGAAAAACAGCGACAACCTCGATCCCCTCCCTGCAGAAAAACAGCGACAATAACAACCTCGATCCCTTCCCTGCAGAAAAACAGCAACAACCTCGATCCCCTCCCTGCAGAAAAACAGCAACAATAACAACCTCGATCCCCTCCCTGCAGAAAAACAGCAACAATAACAACCTCGATCCCCTCCCTGCAGAAAAACAGCAACAACCTCGATCCCCTCCCTGCAGAAAAACAGCGACAATAACAACCTCAATCCCCTCCCTGCAGAAAAACAGCAACAATAACAACCTCGATACCCTCCCTGCAGAAAAACAGCAACAATAACAACTTCGATCCCCTCCCTGCAGAAAAAAAGCGAGAACCTCGATCCCCTCCCTGCAGAAAAACAGCGACAATAACAACCTCGATCCCCTCCCCACTGAAAAACAGCAACAATAATAATCCCGAACCCCTCCTCGCAGAAAAACAGCGACAATAACAACCTCGATCCCCTCCCTGCAGAAAAACAGCAACAATAATAATCCCGAACCCCTCCCTGCAGAAAAACAGCGACAATAACAACCTTGATCCCCTCCCCACAGAAAAACAGCAACAATAACAGCCTCGATCCCCTCCCTGCAGAAAAACAGCAACAATAATAATCCCGAACCCCTCCCTGCAGAAAAACAGCGACAATAACAACCTCGATCCCCTCCGCACTGAAAAACAGCAACAATAACAACCTCGATCCCCTCCCTGCAGAAAAACAGCAACAATAACAACCTCAATCCCCTCCCTGCAGAAAAACAGCAACAACTTCGATCCCCACCCTGCAGAAAAACAGCGACAACCTCGATCCCCTCCCTGCAGAAAAACAGCGACAATAACAACCTCGATCCCCTCCCTGCAGAAAAACAGCAACAACCTCGATCCCCTCCCTGCAGAAAAACAGCAACAATAACAACCTCGATCCCCTCCCTGCAGAAAAACAGCAACAATAACAAACTGGATCCCCTCCCTGCAGAAAAACAGCGACAATAACAACCTCGATCCCCTCCCTGCCGAAAAACAGCGACAATAACAACCTCGATCCCCTCCCTGCAGAAAAACAGCAACAACCTCGATCCCCTCCCTGCAGAAAAACAGCAACAATAACAACCTCGATCCCCTCCCTGCAGAAAAACAGCAACAACTTCGATCCCCTCCCTGCAGAAAAACAGCGACAACCTCGATCCCCTCCCTGCAGAAAAACAGCGACAATAACAACCTCGATCCCCTCCGCACTGAAAAACAGCAACAATAACAACCTCGATCCCCTCCCTGCAGAAAAACAGCAACAATAACAACCTCGATCCGTTCCCTGCAGAAAAACAGCAACAACCTCGATCCCCTCCCTGTACAAAAACAGCGACAATAACAACATCGATCCCCTCCCTGCAGAAAAACAGCAACAATAACAACCTCGATCCCCTCCCTGCAGAAAAACAGCAACAACCTCGATCCCCTCCCTGCAGAAAAACAGCGACAATAACAACCTCAATCCCCTCCCTGCAGAAAAACAGCAACAATAACAACCTCGATCCCCTCCCTGCAGAAAAACAGCAACAACCTCGATCCACTCCCTGCAGAAAAACAGCAACAACTTCGATCCCCTCCCTGCAGAAAAACAGCGACAACCTCGATCCCCTCCCTGCAGAAAAACAGCGACAATAACAACCTCGATACCCTCCACACTGAAAAACAGCAACAATAATAATCCCGAATCCCTCCTCGCAGAAAAACAGCGACAATAACAACCTCGATCCCCTCCCTGCAGAAAAACAGCAACAATAACAACCTCGATCCCCTCCCTGCAGAAAAACAGCGACAATAACAACCTCGATCCCCTCCCTGCAGAAAAACAGCGACAATAACAACCTCGATCCCCTCCCTGCAGAAAAACAGCAACAACCTCGATCCCCTCCCTGCAGAAAAACAGCAACAATAACAACCTCGATCCCCTCCCTGCAGAAAAACAGCAACAATAACAAACTGGATCCCCTCCCTGCAGAAAAACAGCGACAATAACAACCTCGATCCCCTCCCTGCCGAAAAACAGCGACAATAACAACCTCGATCCCCTCCCTGCAGAAAAACAGCAACAATAATAATCCCGAACCCCTCCCGGCAGAAAAACAGCGACAATAACAACCTCGATCCCCTCCCCACTGAAAAACAGCAACAATAACAACCTCGATCCCCTCCCTGCAGAAAAACAGCAACAATAATAATCCCGAACCCCTCCCTGCAGAAAAACAGCGACAATAACAACCTCGATCCCCTCCCCACTGAAAAACAGCAACAATAACAACCTCGATCCCCTCCCTGCAGAAAAACAGCAACAATAACAACATCGATCCCCTCCCTGCAGAAAAACAGCAACAATAACAACCTCAATCCCCTCCCTGCAGAAAAACAGCAACAATAATAATCCCGAACCCCTCCCTGCAGAAAAACAGCGACAATAACAACCTCGATCCCCTCCCTGCAGAAAAACAGCGACAATAACAACCTCGATCCCCTCCCTGCAGAAAAACAGCAACAACCTCGATCCCCTCCCTGCAGAAAAACAGCAACAATAACAACCTCGATCCCCTCCCTGCAGAAAAACAGCAACAATAACAACCTCGATCCCCTCCCTGCAGAAAAACAGCAACAACCTCGATCCCCTCCCTGCAGAAAAACAGCGACAATAACAACCTCAATCCCCTCCCTGCAGAAAAACAGCAACAATAACAACCTCGATCCCCTCCCTGCAGAAAAACAGCAACAACCTCGATCCACTCCCTGCAGAAAAACAGCAACAACTTCGATCCCCTCCCTGCAGAAAAACAGCGACAACCTCGATCCCCTCCCTGCAGAAAAACAGCGACAATAACAACCTCGATACCCTCCACACTGAAAAACAGCAACAATAATAATCCCGAATCCCTCCTCGCAGAAAAACAGCGACAATAACAACCTCGATCCCCTCCCTGCAGAAAAACAGCAACAATAACAACCTCGATCCCCTCCCTGCAGAAAAACAGCGACAATAACAACCTCGATCCCCTCCCTGCAGAAAAACAGCGACAATAACAACCTCGATCCCCTCCCTGCAGAAAAACAGCAACAACCTCGATCCCCTCCCTGCAGAAAAACAGCAACAATAACAACCTCGATCCCCTCCCTGCAGAAAAACAGCAACAATAACAAACTGGATCCCCTCCCTGCAGAAAAACAGCGACAATAACAACCTCGATCCCCTCCCTGCCGAAAAACAGCGACAATAACAACCTCGATCCCCTCCCTGCAGAAAAACAGCAACAATAATAATCCCGAACCCCTCCCGGCAGAAAAACAGCGACAATAACAACCTCGATCCCCTCCCCACTGAAAAACAGCAACAATAACAACCTCGATCCCCTCCCTGCAGAAAAACAGCAACAATAATAATCCCGAACCCCTCCCTGCAGAAAAACAGCGACAATAACAACCTCGATCCCCTCCCCACTGAAAAACAGCAACAATAACAACCTCGATCCCCTCCCTGCAGAAAAACAGCAACAATAACAACATCGATCCCCTCCCTGCAGAAAAACAGCAACAATAACAACCTCAATCCCCTCCCTGCAGAAAAACAGCAACAATAATAATCCCGAACCCCTCCCTGCAGAAAAACAGCGACAATAACAACCTCGATCCCCTCCCTGCAGAAAAACAGCGACAATAACAACCTCGATCCCCTCCCTGCAGAAAAACAGCAACAACCTCGATCCCCTCCCTGCAGAAAAACAGCAACAATAACAACCTCGATCCCCTCCCTGCAGAAAAACAGCAACAATAACAAACTGGATCCCCTCCCTGCAGAAAAACAGCGACAATAACAACCTCGATCCCCTCCCTGCCGAAAAACAGCGACAATAACAACCTCGATCCCCTCCCTGCAGAAAAACAGAGACAATAACAACCTCGATCCCCTCCCTGCAGAAAAACAGCAACAATAATAATCCTGAACCCCTCCCTGCAGAAAAACAGCGACAATAACAACCTCGATCCCCTCCCTGCAGAAAAACAGCGACAATAACAACCTCGATCCCCTCCCTGCAGAAAAACAGCAACAACCTCGATCCCCTCCCTGCAGAAAAACAGCAACAATAACAACCTCGATCCCCTCCCTGCAGAAAAACAGCAACAATAACAAACTGGATCCCCTCCCTGCAGAAAAACAGCGACAATAACAACCTCGATCCCCTCCCTGCCGAAAAACAGCGACAATAACAACCTCGATCCCCTCCCTGCAGAAAAACAGCAACAATAATAATCCCGAACCCCTCCCTGCAGAAAAACAGCGACAATAACAACCTCGATCCCCTCCCTGCAGAAAAACAGCAACAATAATAATCCCGAACCCCTCCCTGCAGAAAAACAGCGACAATAACAACCTCGATCCCCTCCCTGCAGAAAAACAGCGACAATAACAACCTCGATCCCCTCCCTGCAGAAAAACAGCAACAACCTCGATCCCCTCCCTGCAGAAAAACAGCAACAATAACAACCTCGATCCCCTCCCTGCAGAAAAACAGCAACAATAACAAACTGGATCCCCTCCCTGCAGAAAAACAGCGACAATAACAACCTCGATCCCCTCCCTGCCGAAAAACAGCGACAATAACAACCTCGATCCCCTCCCTGCAGAAAAACAGCAACAACCTCGATCCCCTCCCTGCAGAAAAACAGCGACAATAACAACCTCGATCCCCTCCCTGCAGAAAAACAGCGACAATAACAACCTCGATCCCCTCCCTGCAGAAAAACAGCAACAACCTCGATCCCCTCCCTGCAGAAAAACAGCAACAATAACAACCTCGATCCCCTCCCTGCAGAAAAACAGCAACAATAACAAACTGGATCCCCTCCCTGCAGAAAAACAGCGACAATAACAACCTCGATCCCCTCCCTGCCGAAAAACAGCGACAATAACAACCTCGATCCCCTCCCTGCAGAAAAACAGCAACAACCTCGATCCCCTCCCTGCAGAAAAACAGCGACAATAACAACCTCAATCCCCTCCCTGCAGAAAAACAGCAACAATAACAACCTCGATCCCCTCCCTGCAGAAAAACAGCAACAACCTCGATCCACTCCCTGCAGAAAAACAGCAACAACTTCGATCCCCTCCCTGCAGAAAAACAGCGACAACCTCGATCCCCTCCCTGCAGAAAAACAGCGACAATAACAACCTCGATACCCTCCACACTGAAAAACAGCAACAATAATAATCCCGAATCCCTCCTCGCAGAAAAACAGCGACAATAACAACCTCGATCCCCTCCCTGCAGAAAAACAGCAACAATAACAACCTCGATCCCCTCCCTGCAGAAAAACAGCAACAATAACAACCTCGATCCGCTCCCTGCAGAAAAACAGCAACAACCTCGATCCCCTCCCTGCAGAAAAACAGAGACAATAACAACCTCGATCCCCTCCCTGCAGAAAAACAGCAACAATAATAATCCCGAACCCCTCCCTGCAGAAAAACAGCGACAATAACAACCTCGATCCCCTCCCTGCAGAAAAACAGCGACAATAACAACCTCGATCCACTCCCTGCAGAAAAACAGCAACAACTTCGATCCCCACCCTGCAGAAAAACAGCGACAACCTCGATCCCCTCCCTGCAGAAAAACAGCGACAATAACAACCTCGATCCCTTCCCTGCAGAAAAACAGCAACAACCTCGATCCCCTCCCTGCAGAAAAACAGCAACAATAACAACCTCGATCCCCTCCCTGCAGAAAAACAGCAACAATAACAACCTCGATCCCCTCCCTGCAGAAAAACAGCGACAATAACAACCTCGATCCCCTCCCTGCAGAAAAACAGCGACAATAACAACCTCGATCCCCTCCCCACTGAAAAACAGCAACAGTAATAATCCCGAACCCCTCCTCGCAGAAAAACAGCGACAATAACAACCTCGATCCCCTCCCTGCAGAAAAACAGCAACAATAATAATCCCGAACCCCTCCCTGCAGAAAAACAGCGACAATAACAACCTTGATCCCCTCCCCACAGAAAAACAGCAACAATAACAGCCTCGATCCCCTCCCTGCAGAAAAACAGCAACAATAATAATCCCGAACCCCTCCCGGCAGAAAAACAGCGACAATAACAACCTCGATCCCCTCCCCACTGAAAAACAGCAACAATAACAACCTCGATCCCCTCCCTGCAGAAAAACAGCAACAATAACAACATCGATCCCCTCCCTGCAGAAAAACAGCAACAATAACAACCTCAATCCCCTCCCTGCAGAAAAACAGCAACAACTTCGATCCCCACCCTGCAGAAAAACAGCGACAACCTCGATCCCCTCCCTGCAGAAAAACAGCGACAAAAACAACCTCGATCCCCTCCCTGCAGAAAAACAGCAACAACCTCGATTCCCTCCCTGCAGAAAAACAGCAACAATAACAACCTCGATCCCCTCCCTGCAGAAAAACAGCAACAATAACAAACTCATTCCCCTCCCTGCAGAAAAACAGCGACAATAACAACCTCGATCCCCTCCCTGCAGAAAAACAGCAACAATAACAACCTCGATCCCCTCCCTGCAGAAAAACAGCAACAACCTCGATCCCCTCCCTGCAGAAAAACAGCAACAATAACAACCTCGATCCCCTCCCTGCAGAAAAACAGCAACAATAACCACCTCGATCCCCTCCCTGCAGAAAAACAGCAACAACCTCGATCCGCTCCCTGCAGAAAAACAGCGACAATAACAACCTCAATCCCCTCCCTGCAGAAAAACAGCAACAACCTCGATCCCCTCCCTGCAGAAAAACAGCAACAATAACAACCTCGATCCCCTCCCTGCAGAAAAACAGCAACAATAACCACCTCGATCCCCTCCCTGCAGAAAAACAGCAACAACCTCGATCCCCTCCCTGCAGAAAAACAGCGACAATAACAAACTGGATCCCCTCCCTGCAGAAAAACAGCGACAATAACAACCTCGATCCCCTCCCTGCCGAAAAACAGCGACAATAACAACCTCGATCCCCTCCCTGCAGAAAAACAGCAACAACCTCGATCCCCTCCCTGCAGAAAAACAGCGACAATAACAACCTCAATCCCCTCCCTGCAGAAAAACAGCAACAATAACAACCTCGATCCCCTCCCTGCAGAAAAACAGCAACAACCTCGATCCACTCCCTGCAGAAAAACAGCAACAACTTCGATCCCCTCCCTGCAGAAAAACAGCGACAACCTCGATCCCCTCCCTGCAGAAAAACAGCGACAATAACAACCTCGATACCCTCCACACTGAAAAACAGCAACAATAATAATCCCGAATCCCTCCTCGCAGAAAAACAGCGACAATAACAACCTCGATCCCCTCCCTGCAGAAAAACAGCAACAATAACAACCTCGATCCCCTCCCTGCAGAAAAACAGCAACAATAACAACCTCGATCCGCTCCCTGCAGAAAAACAGCAACAACCTCGATCCCCTCCCTGCAGAAAAACAGAGACAATAACAACCTCGATCCCCTCCCTGCAGAAAAACAGCAACAATAATAATCCCGAACCCCTCCCTGCAGAAAAACAGCGACAATAACAACCTCGATCCCCTCCCTGCAGAAAAACAGCGACAATAACAACCTCGATCCACTCCCTGCAGAAAAACAGCAACAACTTCGATCCCCACCCTGCAGAAAAACAGCGACAACCTCGATCCCCTCCCTGCAGAAAAACAGCGACAATAACAACCTCGATCCCTTCCCTGCAGAAAAACAGCAACAACCTCGATCCCCTCCCTGCAGAAAAACAGCAACAATAACAACCTCGATCCCCTCCCTGCAGAAAAACAGCAACAATAACAACCTCGATCCCCTCCCTGCAGAAAAACAGCGACAATAACAACCTCGATCCCCTCCCTGCAGAAAAACAGCGACAATAACAACCTCGATCCCCTCCCCACTGAAAAACAGCAACAATAATAATCCCGAACCCCTCCTCGCAGAAAAACAGCGACAATAACAACCTCGATCCCCTCCCTGCAGAAAAACAGCAACAATAATAATCCCGAACCCCTCCCTGCAGAAAAACAGCGACAATAACAACCTTGATCCCCTCCCCACAGAAAAACAGCAACAATAACAGCCTCGATCCCCTCCCTGCAGAAAAACAGCAACAATAATAATCCCGAACCCCTCCCGGCAGAAAAACAGCGACAATAACAACCTCGATCCCCTCCCCACTGAAAAACAGCAACAATAACAACCTCGATCCCCTCCCTGCAGAAAAACAGCAACAATAACAACATCGATCCCCTCCCTGCAGAAAAACAGCAACAATAACAACCTCAATCCCCTCCCTGCAGAAAAACAGCAACAACTTCGATCCCCACCCTGCAGAAAAACAGCGACAACCTCGATCCCCTCCCTGCAGAAAAACAGCGACAATAACAACCTCGATCCCCTCCCTGCAGAAAAACAGCAACAACCTCGATTCCCTCCCTGCAGAAAAACAGCAACAATAACAACCTCGATCCCCTCCCTGCAGAAAAACAGCAACAATAACAAACTCATTCCCCTCCCTGCAGAAAAACAGCGACAATAACAACCTCGATCCCCTCCCTGCAGAAAAACAGCGACAATAACAACCTCGATCCCCTCCCTGCAGAAAAACAGCAACAACCTCGATCCCCTCCCTGCAGAAAAACAGCAACAATAACAACCTCGATCCCCTCCCTGCAGAAAAACAGCAACAATAACCACCTCGATCCCCTCCCTGCAGAAAAACAGCAACAACCTCGATCCGCTCCCTGCAGAAAAACAGCGACAATAACAACCTCAATCCCCTCCCTGCAGAAAAACAGCAACAACCTCGATCCCCTCCCTGCAGAAAAACAGCAACAATAACAACCTCGATCCCCTCCCTGCAGAAAAACAGCAACAATAACCACCTCGATCCCCTCCCTGCAGAAAAACAGCAACAACCTCGATCCCCTCCCTGCAGAAAAACAGCGACAATAACAACCTCGATCCCCTCCCTGCAGAAAAACAGCAACAACCTCGATCCCCTCCCTGCAGAAAAACAGCAACAATAACAACCTCGATCCCCTCCCTGCAGAAAAACAGCAACAATAACCACCTCGATCCCCTCCCTGCAGAAAAACAGCAACAACCTCGATCCCCTCCCTGCAGAAAAACAGCAACAATAACAACCTCGATCCCCTCCCCGCAGAAAAACAGCAACAATAACAACCTCGATCCCCTCCCTGCAGAAAAACAGCAACAATATCAACCTTGATCCCCTCCCTGCAGAAAAACAGCAACAATAACCACCTCGATCACCTCCCTGCAGAAAAACAGCAACAATAATGATCCCGAAACCCTCCCTGCAGAAAAACAGCGACAATAACAACCTCGATCCCCTCCCCACTGAAAAACAGCAACAATAACAACCTCGATCGCCTCCCTGCAGAAAAACAGCAACAATAATAATCCCGATCCCTTCCCTGCAGAAAAACAGCAACAACCTCGATCCCCTCCCCACTGAAAAACAGCAACAATAATAATCCCGAACCCCACCCTGCAGAAAAAACAGTGACAATAACAACCTCGATCCCCTCCCCACTGAAAAACAGCAACAATAACAACCTCGATCCCCTTCCTGCAGAAAAACAGCAACAACCTCGATCCCCTCCCTGCAGAAAAACAGCGACAATAACAACCTCGATCCCCTCCCTGCAGAAAAATAGCGACAATAACAACCTCGATCCCCTCCCTGCAGAAAAACAGCAACAACCTCGATCCCCTCCCTACAGAAAAACAGCAACAATAACAACCTCGAACCCCTCCCTGCAGAAAAACAGCAACAATAACAACCTCGATCCCCTCCCTGCAGAAAAACAGCAACAATAACAACCTCGATCCCCTCCCTGCAGAAAAACAGCAACAATAACAACCTCGATCCACTCCCTGCAGAAAAACAGCAACAACCTCGATCCCCTCCGTGTAGAAAAACAGCGACAATAACAACCTCGATCCCCTCCCTGTACAAAAACAGCGACAATAACAACCTCGATCCCCTCCCTGCAGAAAAACAGCAACAATAACAAGCTCGATCCCCTCCCTGCAGAAAAACAGCAACAACCTCGATCCCCTCCCTGCAGAAAAACAGCGACAATAACAACCTCAATCCCCTCCCTGCAGAAAAACAGCAACAATAACAACCTCGATACCCTCCCTGCAGAAAAACAGCAACAATAACAACCTCGATCCCCTCCCTGCAGAAAAACAGCAACAACCTCGATCCACTCCCTGCAGAAAAACAGCAACAACTTCGATCCCCTCCCTGCAGAAAAACAGCGACAACCTCGATCCCCTCCCTGCAGAAAAACAGCGACAATAACAACCTCGATCCCCTCCCCACTGAAAAACCGCAACAATAATAATCCCGAACCCCTCCTCGCAGAAAAACAGCGACAATAACAACCTCGATCCCCTCCCTGCAGAAAAACAGCAACAATAATAATCCCGAACCCCTCCCTGCAGAAAAACAGCGACAATAACAACCTTGATCCCCTCCCCACAGAAAAACAGCAACAATAACAGCCTCGATCCCCTCCCTGCAGAAAAACAGCAACAATAATAATCCCGAACCCCTCCCGGCAGAAAAACAGCGACAATAACAACCTCGATCCCCTCCCCACTGAAAAACAGCAACAATAACAACCTCGATCCCCTCCCTGCAGAAAAACAGCAACAATAACCACCTCGATCCCCTCCCTGCAGAAAAACAGCAACAACCTCGATCCCCTCCCTGCAGAAAAACAGCGACAATAACAACCTCGATCCCCTCCCTGCAGAAAAACAGCGACACTACCAACCTCGATCTCCTCCCTGCAGAAAAACAGCAACAATAATAATCCCGAACCCCTCCCTGCAGAAAAACAGCGACAATAACAACCTCGATCCCCTCCCTGCAGAAAAACAGCGACACTACCAACCTCGATCCACTCCCTGCAGAAAAACAGCAACAACTTCGATCCCCTCCCTGCAGAAAAACAGCGACAACCTCGATCCCCTCCCTGCAGAAAAACAGCGACAATAACAACCTCGATACCCTCCACACTGAAAAACAGCAACAATAATAATCCCGAATCCCTCCTCGCAGAAAAACAGCGACAATAACAACCTCGATCCCCTCCCTGCAGAAAAACAGCAACAATAACAACCTCGATCCCCTCCCTGCAGAAAAACAGCAACAATAACAACCTCGATCCGCTCCCTGCAGAAAAACAGCAACAACCTCGATCCCCTCCCTGCAGAAAAACAGAGACAATAACAACCTCGATCCCCTCCCTGCAGAAAAACAGCAACAATAATAATCCCGAACCCCTCCCTGCAGAAAAACAGCGACAATAACAACCTCGATCCCCTCCCTGCAGAAAAACAGCGACAATAACAACCTCGATCCACTCCCTGCAGAAAAACAGCAACAACTTCGATCCCCACCCTGCAGAAAAACAGCGACAACCTCGATCCCCTCCCTGCAGAAAAACAGCGACAATAACAACCTCGATCCCTTCCCTGCAGAAAAACAGCAACAACCTCGATCCCCTCCCTGCAGAAAAACAGCAACAATAACAACCTCGATCCCCTCCCTGCAGAAAAACAGCAACAATAACAACCTCGATCCCCTCCCTGCAGAAAAACAGCGACAATAACAACCTCGATCCCCTCCCTGCAGAAAAACAGCGACAATAACAACCTCGATCCCCTCCCCACTGAAAAACAGCAACAATAATAATCCCGAACCCCTCCTCGCAGAAAAACAGCGACAATAACAACCTCGATCCCCTCCCTGCAGAAAAACAGCAACAATAATAATCCCGAACCCCTCCCTGCAGAAAAACAGCGACAATAACAACCTTGATCCCCTCCCCACAGAAAAACAGCAACAATAACAGCCTCGATCCCCTCCCTGCAGAAAAACAGCAACAATAATAATCCCGAACCCCTCCCGGCAGAAAAACAGCGACAATAACAACCTCGATCCCCTCCCCACTGAAAAACAGCAACAATAACAACCTCGATCCCCTCCCTGCAGAAAAACAGCAACAATAACAACATCGATCCCCTCCCTGCAGAAAAACAGCAACAATAACAACCTCAATCCCCTCCCTGCAGAAAAACAGCAACAACTTCGATCCCCACCCTGCAGAAAAACAGCGACAACCTCGATCCCCTCCCTGCAGAAAAACAGCGACAATAACAACCTCGATCCCCTCCCTGCAGAAAAACAGCAACAACCTCGATTCCCTCCCTGCAGAAAAACAGCAACAATAACAACCTCGATCCCCTCCCTGCAGAAAAACAGCAACAATAACAAACTCATTCCCCTCCCTGCAGAAAAACAGCGACAATAACAACCTCGATCCCCTCCCTGCAGAAAAACAGCGACAATAACAACCTCGATCCCCTCCCTGCAGAAAAACAGCAACAACCTCGATCCCCTCCCTGCAGAAAAACAGCAACAATAACAACCTCGATCCCCTCCCTGCAGAAAAACAGCAACAATAACCACCTCGATCCCCTCCCTGCAGAAAAACAGCAACAACCTCGATCCGCTCCCTGCAGAAAAACAGCGACAATAACAACCTCAATCCCCTCCCTGCAGAAAAACAGCAACAACCTCGATCCCCTCCCTGCAGAAAAACAGCAACAATAACAACCTCGATCCCCTCCCTGCAGAAAAACAGCAACAATAACCACCTCGATCCCCTCCCTGCAGAAAAACAGCAACAACCTCGATCCCCTCCCTGCAGAAAAACAGCGACAATAACAACCTCGATCCCCTCCCTGCAGAAAAACAGCAACAACCTCGATCCCCTCCCTGCAGAAAAACAGCAACAATAACAACCTCGATCCCCTCCCTGCAGAAAAACAGCAACAATAACCACCTCGATCCCCTCCCTGCAGAAAAACAGCAACAACCTCGATCCCCTCCCTGCAGAAAAACAGCAACAATAACAACCTCGATCCCCTCCCGCAGAAAAACAGCAACAATAACAACCTCGATCCCCTCCCTGCAGAAAAACAGCAACAATATCAACCTTGATCCCCTCCCTGCAGAAAAACAGCAACAATAACCACCTCGATCACCTCCCTGCAGAAAAACAGCAACAATAATGATCCCGAAACCCTCCCTGCAGAAAAACAGCGACAATAACAACCTCGATCCCCTCCCCACTGAAAAACAGCAACAATAACAACCTCGATCGCCTCCCTGCAGAAAAACAGCAACAATAATAATCCCGATCCCTTCCCTGCAGAAAAACAGCAACAACCTCGATCCCCTCCCCACTGAAAAACAGCAACAATAATAATCCCGAACCCCTCCCTGCAGAAAAACAGTGACAATAACAACCTCGATCCCCTCCCCACTGAAAAACAGCAACAATAACAACCTCGATCCCCTTCCTGCAGAAAAACAGCAACAACCTCGATCCCCTCCCTGCAGAAAAACAGCGACAATAACAACCTCGATCCCCTCCCTGCAGAAAAATAGCGACAATAACAACCTCGATCCCCTCCCTGCAGAAAAAACAGCAACAACCTCGATCCCCTCCCTACAGAAAAACAGCAACAATAACAACCTCGAACCCCTCCCTGCAGAAAAACAGCAACAATAACAACCTCGATCCCCTCCCTGCAGAAAAACAGCAACAATAACAACCTCGATCCCTCCCTGCAGAAAAACAGCAACAATAACAACCTCGATCCACTCCCTGCAGAAAAACAGCAACAACCTCGATCCCCTCCGTGTAGAAAAACAGCGACAATAACAACCTCGATCCCCTCCCTGTACAAAAACAGCGACAATAACAACCTCGATCCCCTCCCTGCAGAAAAACAGCAACAATAACAAGCTCGATCCCCTCCCTGCAGAAAAACAGCAACAACCTCGATCCCCTCCCTGCAGAAAAACAGCGACAATAACAACCTCAATCCCCTCCCTGCAGAAAAACAGCAACAATAACAACCTCGATACCCTCCCTGCAGAAAAACAGCAACAATAACAACCTCGATCCCCTCCCTGCAGAAAAACAGCAACAACCTCGATCCACTCCCTGCAGAAAAACAGCAACAACTTCGATCCCCTCCCTGCAGAAAAACAGCGACAACCTCGATCCCCTCCCTGCAGAAAAACAGCGACAATAACAACCTCGATCCCCTCCCCACTGAAAAACCGCAACAATAATAATCCCGAACCCCTCCTCGCAGAAAAACAGCGACAATAACAACCTCGATCCCCTCCCTGCAGAAAAACAGCAACAATAATAATCCCGAACCCCTCCTGCAGAAAAACAGCGACAATAACAACCTTGATCCCCTCCCCACAGAAAAACAGCAACAATAACAGCCTCGATCCCTCCCTGCAGAAAAACAGCAACAATAATAATCCCGAACCCCTCCCGGCAGAAAAACAGCGACAATAACAACCTCGATCCCCTCCCCACTGAAAAACAGCAACAATAACAACCTCGATCCCCTCCCTGCAGAAAACAGCAACAATAACAACATCGATCCCCTCCCTGCAGAAAAACAGCAACAATAACAACCTCAATCCCCTCCCTGCAGAAAAACAGCAACAACTTCGATCCCCACCCTGCAGAAAAACAGCGACAACCTCGATCCCCTCCCTGCAGAAAAACAGCAACAATAACCACCTCGATCCCTCCCTGCAGAAAAACAGCAACAACCTCGATCCCCTCCCTGCAGAAAAACAGCGACAATAACAACCTCGATCCCCTCCCTGCAGAAAAACAGCGACACTACCAACCTCGATCTCCTCCCTGCAGAAAAACAGCAACAATAACAACCTCGATCCCCTCCCCGCAGAAAAACAGCAACAATAACAACCTCGATCCCCTCCCTGCAGAAAAACAGCAACAATATCAACCTTGATCCCCTCCCTGCAGAAAAAACAGCAACAATAACCACCTCGATCACCTCCCTGCAGAAAAACAGCAACAATAATAATCCCGAAACCCTCCCTGCAGAAAAACAGCGACAATAACAACCTCGATCCCCTCCCCACTGAAAAACAGCAACAATAACAACCTCGATCGCCTCCCTGCAGAAAAACAGCAACAATAATAATCCCGATCCCTTCCCTGCAGAAAAACAGCAACAACCTCGATCCCCTCCCCACTGAAAAACAGCAACAATAATAATCCCGAACCCCTCCCTGCAGAAAAACAGTGACAATAACAACCTCGATCCCCTCCCCACTGAAAAACAGCAACAATAACAACCTCGATCCCCTTCCTGCAGAAAAACAGAAACAACCTCGATCCCCTCCCTGCAGAAAAACAGCAACAATAACAACCTCGATCCCCTCCCTGCAGAAAAATAGCGACAATAACAACCTCGATCCCCTCCCTGCAGAAAAACAGCAACAACCTCGATCCCCTCCCTACAGAAAAACAGCAACAATAACAACCTCGATCCCCTCCCTGCAGAAAAACAGCAACAATAACAACCTCGACCCCCTCCCTGCAGAAAAACAGCAACAATAACAACCTCGATCCCCTCCCTGCAGAAAAACAGCAACAATAACAACCTCGATCCACTCCCTGCAGAAAAACAGCAACAACCTCGATCCCCTCCGTGTAGAAAAACAGCGACAATAACAACCTCGATCCCCTCCCTGTACAAAAACAGCGACAATAACAACCTCGATCCCCTCCCTGCAGAAAAACAGCAACAATAACAAGCTCGATCCACTCCCTGCAGAAAAACAGCAACAACCTCGATCCCCTCCCTGCAGAAAAACAGCGACAATAACAACCTCAATCCCCTCCCTGCAGAAAAACAGCAACAATAACAACCTCGATACCCTCCCTGCAGAAAAACAGCAACAATAACAACCTCGATCCCCTCCCTGCAGAAAAACAGCAACAACCTCGATCCACTCCCTGCAGAAAAACAGCAACAACTTCGATCCCCTCCCTGCAGAAAAACAGCGACAACCTCGATCCCCTCCCTGCAGAAAAACAGCGACAATAACAACCTCGATCCCCTCCCCACTGAAAAACCGCAACAATAATAATCCCGAACCCCTCCTCGCAGAAAAACAGCGACAATAACAACCTCGATCCCCTCCCTGCAGAAAAACAGCAACAATAATAATCCCGAACCCCTCCCTGCAGAAAAACAGCGACAATAACAACCTTGATCCCCTCCCCACAGAAAAACAGCAACAATAACAGCCTCGATCCCCTCCCTGCAGAAAAACAGCAACAATAATAATCCCGAACCCCTCCCGGCAGAAAAACAGCGACAATAACAACCTCGATCCCCTCCCCACTGAAAAACAGCAACAATAACAACCTCGATCCCCTCCCTGCAGAAAAACAGCAACAATAACAACATCGATCCCCTCCCTGCAGAAAAACAGCAACAATAACAACCTCAATCCCCTCCCTGCAGAAAAACAGCAACAACTTCGATCCCCACCCTGCAGAAAAACAGCGACAACCTCGATCCCCTCCCTGCAGAAAAACAGCGACAATAACAACCTCGATCCCCTCCCTGCAGAAAAACAGCAACAACCTCGATTCCCTCCCTGCAGAAAAACAGCAACAATAACAACCTCGATCCCCTCCCTGCAGAAAAACAGCAACAATAACAAACTCGATCCCCTCCCTGCAGAAAAACAGCGACAATAACAACCTCGATCCCCTCCCTGCAGAAAAACAGCGACAATAACAACCTCGATCCCCTCCCTGCAGAAAAACAGCAACAACCTCGATCCCCTCCCTGCAGAAAAACAGCAACAATAACAACCTCGATCCCCTCCCTGCAGAAAAACAGCAACAATAACCACCTCGATCCCCTCCCTGCAGAAAAACAGCAACAATAACCACCTCGATCCCCTCCCTGCAGAAAAACAGCAACAACCTCGATCCGCTCCCTGCAGAAAAACAGCGACAATAACAACCTCGATCCCCTCCCTGCAGAAAAACAGCAACAACCTCGATCCCCTCCCTGCAGAAAAACAGCAACAATAACAACCTCGATCCCCTCCCTGCAGAAAAACAGCAACAATAACCACCTCGATCCCCTCCCTGCAGAAAAACAGCAACAACCTCGATCCCCTCCCTGCAGAAAAACAGCGACAATAACAACCTCGATCCCCTCCCTGCAGAAAAACAGCGACAATACCAACCTCGATCTCCTCCCTGCAGAAAAACAGCAACAATAACAACCTCGATCCCCTCCCCGCAGAAAAACAGCAACAATAACAACCTCGATCCCCTCCCTGCAGAAAAACAGCAACAATATCAACCTTGATCCCCTCCCTGCAGAAAAACAGCAACAATAACCACCTCGATCACCTCCCTGCAGAAAAACAGCAACAATAATAATCCCGAAACCCTCCCTGCAGAAAAACAGCGACAATAACAACCTCGATCCCCTCCCCACTGAAAAACAGCAACAATAACAACCTCGATCGCCTCCCTGCAGAAAAACAGCAACAATAATAATCCCGATCCCTTCCCTGCAGAAAAACAGCAACAACCTCGATCCCCTCCCCACTGAAAAACAGCAACAATAATAATCCCGAACCCCTCCCTGCAGAAAAACAGTGACAATAACAACCTCGATCCCCTCCCCACTGAAAAACAGCAACAATAACAACCTCGATCCCCTTCCTGCAGAAAAACAGCAACAACCTCGATCCCCTCCCTGCAGAAAAACAGCAACAATAACAACCTCGATCCCCTCCCTGCAGAAAAATAGCGACAATAACAACCTCGATCCCCTCCCTGCAGAAAAACAGCAACAACCTCGATCCCCTCCCTACAGAAAAACAGCAACAATAACAACCTCGATCCCCTCCCTGCAGAAAAACAGCAACAATAACAACCTCGATCCCCTCCCTGCAGAAAAACAGCAACAATAACAACCTCGATCCCCTCCCTGCAGAAAAACAGCAACAATAACAACCTCGATCCACTCCCTGCAGAAAAACAGCAACAACCTCGATCCCCTCCGTGCAGAAAAACAGCGACAATAACAACCTCGATCCCCTCCCTGTACAAAAACAGCGACAATAACAACCTCGATCCCCTCCCTGCAGAAAAACAGCAACAATAACAACCTCGATCCCCTCCCTGCAGAAAAACAGCAACAACCTCGATCCCCTCCCTGCAGAAAAACAGCGACAATAACAACCTCAATCCCCTCCCTGCAGAAAAACAGCAACAATAACAACCTCGATACCCTCCCTGCAGAAAAACAGCAACAATAACAACCTCGATCCCCTCCCTGCAGAAAAACAGCAACAACCTCGATCCATTCCCTGCAGAAAAACAGCAACAACTTCGATCCCCTCCCTGCAGAAAAACAGCGACAACCTCGATCCCCTCCCTGCAGAAAAACAGCGACAATAACAACCTCGATCCCCTCCCCACTGAAAAACCGCAACAAAAATAATCCCGAAACCCTCCTCGCAGAAAAACAGCGACAATAACAACCTCGATCCCCTCCCTGCAGAAAAACAGCAACAATAATAATCCCGAACCCCTCCCTGCAGAAAAACAGCGACAATAACAACCTTGATCCCCTCCCCACAGAAAAACAGCAACAATAACAGCCTCGATCCCCTCCCTGCAGAAAAACAGCAACAATAATAATCCCGAACCCCTCCCTGCAGAAAAACAGCGACAATAACAACCTCGATCCCCTCCCCACTGAAAAACAGCAACAATAACAACCTCGATCCCCTCCCTGCAGAAAAACAGCAACAATAACAACATCGATCCCCTCCCTGCAGAAAAACAGCAACAATAACAACCTCAATCCCCTCCCTGCAGAAAAACAGCAACAACTTCGATCCCCACCCTGCAGAAAAACAGCGACAACCTCGATCCCCTCCCTGCAGAAAAACAGCGATAATAACAACCTCGATCCCCTCCCTGCAGAAAAACAGCAACAACCTCGATCCCCTCCCTGCAGAAAAACAGCAACAATAACAACCTCGATCCCCTCCCTGCAGAAAAACAGCAACAATAACAAACTCGATCCCCTCCCTGCAGAAAAACAGCGACAATAACAACCTCGATCCCCTCCCTGCCGAAAAACAGCGACAATAACAACCTC
Source organism: Hemitrygon akajei (assembly GCF_048418815.1). Taxonomy (NCBI): domain Eukaryota; kingdom Metazoa; phylum Chordata; class Chondrichthyes; order Myliobatiformes; family Dasyatidae; genus Hemitrygon; species Hemitrygon akajei. The sequence goes on along the minus strand of NC_133137.1, from coordinate 41,484,587 downwards.
GATCCCCTTCCTGCAGAAAAACAGCAACAACCTCGATCCCCTCCCTGCAGAAAAACAGCAACAATAACAACCTCGATCCCCTACCTGCAGAAAAACAGCAACAATAACCACCTCGATCCCCTCCCTGCAGAAAAACAGCAACAACCTCGATCCCCTCCCTGCAGAAAAACAGCGACAATAACAACCTCGATCCCCTCCCTGCAGAAAAACAGCAACAACCTCGATCCCCTCCCTGCAGAAAAACAGCAACAATAACAACCTCGATCCCCTCCCTGCAGAAAAACAGCAACAATAACCACCTCGATCCCCTCCCTGCAGAAAAACAGCAACAATAACAACCTCGATCCCCTCCCTGCAGAAAAACAGCAACAACCTCGATCCCCTCCCTGCAGAAAAACAGCAACAATAACAACCTCGATCCCCTCCCTGCAGAAAAACAGCAACAACTTCGATCCCCTCCCTGCAGAAAAACAGCGACAACCTCGATCCCCTCCCTGCAGAAAAACAGCGACAATAACAACCTCGATACCCTCCACACTGAAAAACAGCAACAATAATAATCCCGAACCCCTCCTCGCAGAAAAACAGCGACAATAACAACCTCGATCCCCTCCCTGCAGAAAAACAGCAACAATAACAACCTCGATCCCCTCCCTGCAGAAAAACAGCAACAATAACAACCTCGATCCGCTCCCTGCAGAAAAACAGCAACAACCTCGATCCCCTCCCTGTACAAAAACAGCGACAATAACAACATCGATCCCCTCCCTGCAGAAAAACAGCAACAATAACAACCTCGATCCCCTCCCTGCAGAAAAACAGCAACAACCTCGATCCCCTCCCTGCAGAAAAACAGCGACAATAACAACCTCAATCCCCTCCCTGCAGAAAAACAGCAACAATAACAACCTCGATCCCCTCCCTGCAGAAAAACAGCAACAAGCTCGATCCACTCCCTGCAGAAAAACAGCAACAACTTCGATCCCCTCCCTGCAGAAAAACAGCGACAACCTCGATCCCCTCCCTGCAGAAAAACAGCGACAATAACAACCTCGATACCCTCCACACTGAAAAACAGCAACAATAATAATCCCGAATCCCTCCTCGCAGAAAAACAGCGACAATAACAACCTCGATCCCCTCCCTGCAGAAAAACAGCAACAATAACAACCTCGATCCCCTCCCTGCAGAAAAACAGCAACAATAACAACCTCGATCCGCTCCCTGCAGAAAAACAGCAACAACCTCGATCCCCTCCCTGCAGAAAAACAGAGACAATAACAACCTCGATCCCCTCCCTGCAGAAAAACAGCAACAATAATAATCCCGAACCCCTCCCTGCAGAAAAACAGCGACAATAACAACCTCGATCCCCTCCCCACTGAAAAACAGCGACAATAACAACCGCGATCCACTCCCTGCAGAAAAACAGCAACAACCTCAATCCCCTCCCTGCAGAAAAACAGCAACAATAACAACCTCGATCCCCTCCCTGCAGAAAAACAGCAACAACCTCGATCCACTCCCTGCAGAAAAACAGCAACAACTTCGATCCCCACCCTGCAGAAAAACAGCGACAACCTCGATCCCCTCCCTGCAGAAAAACAGCGACAATAACAACCTCGATCCCTGCCCTGCAGAAAAACAGCAACAACCTCGATCCCCTCCCTGCAGAAAAACAGCAACAATAACAACCTCGATCCCCTCCCTGCAGAAAAACAGCAACAATAACAACCTCGATCCCCTCCCTGCAGAAAAACAGCGACAATAACAACCTCGATCCCCTCCCTGCAGAAAAACAGCGACAATAACAACCTCGATCCCCTCCCCACTGAAAAACAGCAACAATAATAATCCCGAACCCCTCCTCGCAGAAAAACAGCGACAATAACAACCTCGATCCCCTCCCTGCAGAAAAACAGCAACAATAATAATCCCGAACCCCTCCCTGCAGAAAAACAGCGACAATAACAACCTTGATCCCCTCCCCACAGAAAAACAGCAACAATAACAGCCTCGATCCCCTCCCTGCAGAAAAACAGCAACAATAATAATCCCGAACCCCTCCCGGCAGAAAAACAGCGACAATAACAACCTCGATCCCCTCCCCACTGAAAAACAGCAACAATAACAACCTCGATCCCCTCCCTGCAGAAAAACAGCAACAATAACAACATCGATCCCCTCCCTGCAGAAAAACAGCAACAATAACAACCTCAATCCCCTCCCTGCAGAAAAACAGCAACAACTTCGATCCCCACCCTGCAGAAAAACAGCGACAACCTCGATCCCCTCCCTGCAGAAAAACAGCGACAATAACAACCTCGATCCCCTCCCTGCAGAAAAACAGCAACAACCTCGATTCCCTCCCTGCAGAAAAACAGCAACAATAACAACCTCGATCCCCTCCCTGCAGAAAAACAGCAACAATAACAAACTCGATCCCCTCCCTGCAGAAAAACAGCGACAATAACAACCTCGATCCCCTCCCTGCAGAAAAACAGCGACAATAACAACCTCGATCCCCTCCCTGCAGAAAAACAGCAACAACCTCGATCCCCTCCCTGCAGAAAAACAGCAACAATAACAACCTCGATCCCCTCCCTGCAGAAAAACAGCAACAATAACCACCTCGATCCCCTCCCTGCAGAAAAACAGCAACAACCTCGATCCGCTCCCTGCAGAAAAACAGCGACAATAACAACCTCAATCCCCTCCCTGCAGAAAAACAGCAACAACCTCGATCCCCTCCCTGCAGAAAAACAGCAACAATAACAACCTCGATCCCCTCCCTGCAGAAAAACAGCAACAATAACAACCTCGATCCCCTCCCCACTGAAAAACAGCGACAATAACAACCTCGATCCCCTCCCTGCAGAAAAACAGCAACAACCTCGATCCCCTCCCCACTGAAAAACAGCAACAATAATAATCCCGAACCCCTCCCTGCAGAAAAACAGTGACAATAACAACCTCGATCCCCTCCCCACTGAAAAACAGCAACAATAACAACCTCGATCCCCTTCCTGCAGAAAAACAGCAAAAACCTCGATCCCCTCCCTGCAGAAAAACAGCAACAATAACAACCTCGATCCCCTCCCTGCAGAAAAATAGCGACAATAACAACCTCGATCCCCTCCCTGCAGAAAAACAGCAACAACCTCGATCCCCTCCCTACAGAAAAACAGCAACAATAACAACCTCGATCCCCTCCCTGCAGAAAAACAGCAACAATAACAACCTCGATCCCCTCCCTGCAGAAAAACAGCAACAATAACAACCTCGATCCCCTCCCTGCAGAAAAAAAGCAACAATATCAACCTTGATCCCCTCCCTGCAGAAAAACAGCAACAATAACCACCTCGATCACCTCCCTGCAGAAAAACAGCAACAATAATAATCCCGAAACCCTCCCTGCAGAAAAACAGCGACAATAACAACCTCGATCCCCTCCCCACTGAAAAACAGCAACAATAACAACCTCGATCGCCTCCCTGCAGAAAAACAGCAACAATAATAATCCCGATCCCTTCCCTGCAGAAAAACAGCAACAACCTCGATCCCCTCCCCACTGAAAAACAGCAACAATAATAATCCCGAACCCCTCCCTGCAGAAAAACAGTGACAATAACAACCTCGATCCCCTCCCCACTGAAAAACAGCAACAATAACAACCTCGATCCCCTTCCTGCAGAAAAACAGCAAAAACCTCGATCCCCTCCCTGCAGAAAAACAGCAACAATAACAACCTCGATCCCCTCCCTGCAGAAAAATAGCGACAATAACAACCTCGATCCCCTCCCTGCAGAAAAACAGCAACAACCTCGATCCCCTCCCTACAGAAAAACAGCAACAATAACAACCTCGATCCCCTCCCTGCAGAAAAACAGCAACAATAACAACCTCGATCCCCTCCCTGCAGAAAAACAGCAACAATAACAACCTCGATCCCCTCCCTGCAGAAAAACAGCAACAATAACAACCTCGATCCACTCCCTGCAGAAAAACAGCAACAACCTCGATCCCCTCCGTGCAGAAAAACAGCGACAATAACAACCTCGATCCCCTCCCTGTACAAAAACAGCGACAATAACAACCTCGATCCCCTCCCTGCAGAAAAACAGCAACAATAACAACCTCGATCCCCTCCCTGCAGAAAAACAGCAACAACCTCGATCCCCTCCCTGCAGAAAAACAGCGACAATAACAACCTCAATCCCCTCCCTGCAGAAAAACAGCAACAATAACAACCTCGATACCCTCCCTGCAGAAAAACAGCAACAATAACAACCTCGATCCCCTCCCTGCAGAAAAACAGCAACAACCTCGATCCCCTCCCTGCAGAAAAACAGCAACAACTTCGATCCCCTCCCTGCAGAAAAACAGCGACAACCTCGATCCCCTCCCTGCAGAAAAACAGCGACAATAACAACCTCGATCCCCTCCCCACTGAAAAACCGCAACAATAATAATCCCGAACCCCTCCTCGCAGAAAAACAGCGACAATAACAACCTCGATCCCCTCCCTGCAGAAAAACAGCAACAATAATAATCCCGAACCCCTCCCTGCAGAAAAACAGCGACAATAACAACCTTGATCCCCTCCCCACAGAAAAACAGCAACAATAACAGCCTCGATCCCCTCCCTGCAGAAAAACAGCAACAATAATAATCCCGAACCCCTCCCGGCAGAAAAACAGCGACAATAACAACCTCGATCCCCTCCCCACTGAAAAACAGCAACAATAACAACCTCGATCCCCTCCCTGCAGAAAAACAGCAACAATAACAACATCGATCCCCTCCCTGCAGAAAAACAGCAACAATAACAACCTCAATCCCCTCCCTGCAGAAAAACAGCAACAACTTCGATCCCCACCCTGCAGAAAAACAGCGACAACCTCGATCCCCTCCCTGCAGAAAAACAGCGACAATAACAACCTCGATCCCCTCCCTGCAGAAAAACAGCAACAACCTCGATTCCCTCCCTGCAGAAAAACAGCAACAATAACAACCTCGATCCCCTCCCTGCAGAAAAACAGCAACAATAACAAACTCGATCCCCTCCCTGCAGAAAAACAGCGACAATAACAACCTCGATCCCCTCCCTGCAGAAAAACAGCGACAATAACAACCTCGATCCCCTCCCTGCAGAAAAACAGCAACAACCTCGATCCCCTCCCTGCAGAAAAACAGCAACAATAACAACCTCGATCCCCTCCCTGCAGAAAAACAGCAACAATAACCACCTCGATCCCCTCCCTGCAGAAAAACAGCAACAATAACCACCTCGATCCCCTCCCTGCAGAAAAACAGCAACAACCTCGATCCGCTCCCTGCAGAAAAACAGCGACAATAACAACCTCGATCCCCTCCCTGCAGAAAAACAGCAACAACCTCGATCCCCTCCCTGCAGAAAAACAGCAACAATAACAACCTCGATCCCCTCCCTGCAGAAAAACAGCAACAATAACCACCTCGATCCCCTCCCTGCAGAAAAACAGCAACAACCTCGATCCCCTCCCTGCAGAAAAACAGCGACAATAACAACCTCGATCCCCTCCCTGCAGAAAAACAGCGACAATACCAACCTCGATCTCCTCCCTGCAGAAAAACAGCAACAATAACAACCTCGATCCCCTCCCCGCAGAAAAACAGCAACAATAACAACCTCGATCCCCTCCCTGCAGAAAAACAGCAACAATATCAACCTTGATCCCCTCCCTGCAGAAAAACAGCAACAATAACCACCTCGATCCCCTCCCCACTGAAAAACAGCAACAATAACAACCTCGATCGCCTCCCTGCAGAAAAACAGCATCAATAATAATCCCGAAACCCTCCCTGCAGAAAAACAGCGACAATAACAACCTCGATCCCCTCCCCACTGAAAAACAGCAACAATAACAACCTCGATCGCCTCCCTGCAGAAAAACAGCAACAATAATAATCCCGATCCCTTCCCTGCAGAAAAACAGCAACAACCTCGATCCCCTCCCCACTGAAAAACAGCAACAATAATAATCCCGAACCCCTCCCTGCAGAAAAACAGTGACAATAACAACCTCGATCCCCTCCCCACTGAAAAACAGCAACAATAACAACCTCGATCCCCTTCCTGCAGAAAAACAGCAACAAACTCGATCCCCTCCCTGCAGAAAAACAGCAACAATAACAACCTCGATCCCCTCCCTGCAGAAAAATAGCGACAATAACAACCTCGATCCCCTCCCTGCAGAAAAACAGCAACAACCTCGATCCCCTCCCTACAGAAAAACAGCAACAATAACAACCTCGATCCCCTCCCTGCAGAAAAACAGCAACAATAACAACCTCGATCCCCTCCCTGCAGAAAAACAGCAACAATAACAACCTCGATCCACTCCCTGCAGAAAAACAGCAACAACCTCGATCCCCTCCGTGCAGAAAAACAGCGACAATAACAACCTCGATCCCCTCCCTGTACAACAACAGCGACAATAACAACCTCGATCCCCTCCCTGCAGAAAAACAGCAACAATAACAACCTCGATCCCCTCCCTGCAGAAAAACAGCAACAACCTCGATCCCCTCCCTGCAGAAAAACAGCGACAATAACAACCTCAATCCCCTCCCTGCAGAAAAACAGCAACAATAACAACCTCGATACCCTCCCTGCAGAAAAACAGCAACAATAACAACCTCGATCCCCTCCCTGCAGAAAAACAGCAACAACCTCGATCCACTCCCTGCAGAAAAACAGCAACAACTTCGATCCCCTCCCTGCAGAAAAACAGCGACAACCTCGATCCCCTCCCTGCAGAAAAACAGCGACAATAACAACCTCGATCCCCTCCCCACTGAAAAACCGCAACAATAATAATCCCGAACCCCTCCTCGCAGAAAAACAGCGACAATAACAACCTCGATCCCCTCCCTGCAGAAAAACAGCAACAATAATAATCCCGAACCCCTCCCTGCAGAAAAACAGCGACAATAACAACCTTGATCCCCTCCCCACAGAAAAACAGCAACAATAACAGCCTCGATCCCCTCCCTGCAGAAAAACAGCAACAACCTCGATCCCCTCCCTGCAGAAAAACAGCAACAATAACAACCTCGATCCCCTCCCTGCAGAAAAACAGCAACAATAACAAACTGGATCCCCTCCCTGCAGAAAAACAGCGACAATAACAACCTCGATCCCCTCCCTGCCGAAAAACAGCGACAATAACAACCTCGATCCCCTCCCTGCAGAAAAACAGCAACAACCTCGATCCCCTCCTGCAGAAAAACAGCAACAATAACAACCTTGATCCCCTCCCTGCAGAAAAACAGCAACAACTTCGATCCCCTCCCTGCAGAAAAACAGTGACAACCTCGATCCCCTCCCTGCAGAAAAACAGCGACAATAACAACCTCGATACCCTCCACACTGAAAAACAGCAACAATAATAATCCCGAACCCCTCCTCGCAGAAAAACAGCGACAATAACAACCTCGATCCCCTACCTGCAGAAAAACAGCAACAATAACAACCTCGATCCCCTCCCTGCAGAAAAACAGCAACAATAACAACCTCGATCCCCTCCCTGCAGAAAAACAGCAACAACCTCGATCCCCTCCCTGCAGAAAAACAGCGACAATAACAACCTCAATCCCCTCCCTGCAGAAAAACAGCAACAATAACAACCTCGATCCCCTCCCTGCAGAAAAACAGCAACAATAACCACCTCGATCCCCTCCCTGCAGAAAAACAGCAACAACCTCGATCCCCTCCCTGCAGAAAAACAGCGACAATAACAACCTCGATCCCCTCCCTGCAGAAAAACAGCGACAATACCAACCTCGATCTCCTCCCTGCAGAAAAACAGCAACAATAACAACCTCGATCCCCTCCCCGCAGAAAAACAGCAACAATAACAACCTCGATCCCCTCCCTGCAGAAAAACAGCAACAATATCAACCTTGATCCCCTCCCTGCAGAAAAACAGCAACAATAACCACCTCGATCCCTTCCCCACTGAAAAACAGCAACAATAACAACCTCGATCGCCTCCCTGCAGAAAAACAGCATCAATAATAATCCCGAAACCCTCCCTGCAGAAAAACAGCGACAATAACAACCTCGATCCCCTCCCCACTGAAAAACAGCAACAATAACAACCTCGATCGCCTCCCTGCAGAAAAACAGCAACAATAATAATCCCGATCCCTTCCCTGCAGAAAAACAGCAACAACCTCGATCCCCTCCCCACTGAAAAACAGCAACAATAATAATCCCGAACCCCTCCCTGCAGAAAAACAGTGACAATAACAACCTCGATCCCCTCCCCACTGAAAAACAGCAACAATAACAACCTCGATCCCCTTCCTGCAGAAAAACAGCAACAACCTCGATCCCCTCCCTGCAGAAAAACAGCAACAATAACAACCTCGATCCCCTCCCTGCAGAAAAATAGCGACAATAACAACCTCGATCCCCTCCCTGCAGAAAAACAGCAACAACCTCGATCCCCTCCCTACAGAAAAACAGCAACAATAACAACCTCGATCCCCTCCCTGCAGAAAAACAGCAACAATAACAACCTCGATCCCCTCCCTGCAGAAAAACAGCAACAATAACAACCTCGATCCCCTCCCTGCAGAAAAACAGCAACAATAACAACCTCGATCCACTCCCTGCAGAAAAACAGCAACAACCTCGATCCCCTCCGTGCAGAAAAACAGCGACAATAACAACCTCGATCCCCTCCCTGTACAAAAACAGCGACAATAACAACCTCGATCCCCTCCCTGCAGAAAAACAGCAACAATAACAACCTCGATCCCCTCCCTGCAGAAAAACAGCAACAACCTCGATCCCCTTCCTGCAGAAAAACAGCGACAATAACAACCTCAATCCCCTCCCTGCAGAAAAACAGCAACAATAACAACCTCGATACCCTCCCTGCAGAAAAACAGCAACAATAACAACCTCGATCCCCTCCCTGCAGAAAAACAGCAACAACCTCGATCCACTCCCTGCAGAAAAACAGCAACAACTTCGATCCCCTCCCTGCAGAAAAACAGCGACAACCTCGATCCCCTCCCTGCAGAAAAACAGCGACAATAACAACCTCGATCCCCTCCCCACTGAAAAACCGCAACAATAATAATCCCGAACCCCTCCTCGCAGAAAAACAGCGACAATAACAACCTCGATCCCCTCCCTGCAGAAAAACAGCAACAATAATAATCCCGAACCCCTCCCTGCAGAAAAACAGCGACAATAACAACCTTGATCCCCTCCCCACAGAAAAACAGCAACAATAACAGCCTCGATCCCCTCCCTGCAGAAAAACAGCAACAACCTCGATCCCCTCCCTGCAGAAAAACAGCAACAATAACAACCTCGATCCCCTCCCTGCAGAAAAACAGCAACAATAACAAACTGGATCCCCTCCCTGCAGAAAAACAGCGACAATAACAACCTCGATCCCCTCCCTGCCGAAAAACAGCGACAATAACAACCTCGATCCCCTCCCTGCAGAAAAACAGCAACAACCTCGATCCCCTCCCTGCAAAAAAACAGCAACAATAATAATCCCGAACCCCTCCCTGCAGAAAAACAGTGACAATAACAACCTCGATCCCCTCCCCACTGAAAAACAGCAACAATAACAACCTCGATCCCCTTCCTGCAGAAAAACAGCAACAACCTCGATCCCCTCCCTGCAGAAAAACAGCAACAATAACAACCTCGATCCCCTCCCTGCAGAAAAATAGCGACAATAACAACCTCGATCCCCTCCCTGCAGAAAAACAGCAACAACCTCGATCCCCTCCCTACAGAAAAACAGCAACAATAACAACCTCGATCCCCTCCCTGCAGAAAAACAGCAACAATAACAACCTCGATCCCCTCCCTGCAGAAAAACAGCAACAATAACAACCTCGATCCCCTCCCTGCAGAAAAACAGCAACAATAACAACCTCGATCCACTCCCTGCAGAAAAACAGCAACAACCTCGATCCCCTCCGTGCAGAAAAACAGCGACAATAACAACCTCGATCCCCTCCCTGTACAAAAACAGCGACAATAACAACCTCGATCCCCTCCCTGCAGAAAAACAGCAACAATAACAACCTCGATCCCCTCCCTGCAGAAAAACAGCAACAACCTCGATCCCCTCCCTGCAGAAAAACAGCGACAATAACAACCTCAATCCCCTCCCTGCAGAAAAACAGCAACAATAACAACCTCGATACCCTCCCTGCAGAAAAACAGCAACAATAACAACCTCGATCCCCTCCCTGCAGAAAAACAGCAACAACCTCGATCCACTCCCTGCAGAAAAACAGCAACAACTTCGATCCCCTCCCTGCAGAAAAACAGCGACAACCTCGATCCCCTCCCTGCAGAAAAACAGCGACAATAACAACCTCGATCCCCTCCCCACTGAAAAACCGCAACAATAATAATCCCGAACCCCTCCTCGCAGAAAAACAGCGACAATAACAACCTCGATCCCCTCCCTGCAGAAAAACAGCAACAATAATAATCCCGAACCCCTCCCTGCAGAAAAACAGCGACAATAACAACCTTGATCCCCTCCCCACAGAAAAACAGCAACAATAACAGCCTCGATCCCCTCCCTGCAGAAAAACAGCAACAACCTCGATCCCCTCCCTGCAGAAAAACAGCAACAATAACAACCTCGATCCCCTCCCTGCAGAAAAACAGCAACAATAACAAACTGGATCCCCTCCCTGCAGAAAAACAGCGACAATAACAACCTCGATCCCCTCCCTGCCGAAAAACAGCGACAATAACAACCTCGATCCCCTCCCTGCAGAAAAACAGCAACAACCTCGATCCCCTCCCTGCAGAAAAACAGCAACAATAACAACCTCGATCCCCTCCCTGCAGAAAAACAGCAACAACTTCGATCCCCTCCCTGCAGAAAAACAGCGACAACCTCGATCCCCTCCCTGCAGAAAAACAGCGACAATAACAACCTCGATACCCTCCACACTGAAAAACAGCAACAATAATAATCCCGAACCCCTCCTCGCAGAAAAACAGCGACAATAACAACCTCGATCCCCTCCCTGCAGAAAAACAGCAACAATAACAACCTCGATCCCCTCCCTGCAGAAAAACAGCAACAATAACAACCTCGATCCGCTCCCTGCAGAAAAACAGCAACAACCTCGATCCCCTCCCTGTACAAAAACAGCGACAATAACAACATCGATCCCCTCCCTGCAGAAAAACAGCAACAATAACAACCTCGATCCCCTCCCTGCAGAAAAACAGCAACAACCTCGATCCCCTCCCTGCAGAAAAACAGCGACAATAACAACCTCAATCCCCTCCCTGCAGAAAAACAGCAACAATAACAACCTCGATCCCCTCCCTGCAGAAAAACAGCAACAACCTCGATCCACTCCCTGCAGAAAAACAGCAAAAACTTCGATCCCCTCCCTGCAGAAAAACAGCGACAACCTCGATCCCCTCCCTGCAGAAAAACAGCGACAATACCAACCTCGATCCCCTCCCTGCAGAAAAACAGCAACAATAACAACCTCGATCCCCTCCCTGCAGAAAAACAGCGACAATACCAACCTCGATCCCCTCCCTGCAGAAAAACAGCAACAATAACAACCTCGATCCCCTCCCTGCAGAAAAACAGCGACAATAACAACCTCGATCCCCTCCCGACAACCTCGATCCCTTCCCTGCAGACAAACAGCGACAATACCAACCTCGATCCCCTCCCTGCAGAAAAACAGCAACAATAACAACCTCGATCCCCTCCCTGCAGAAAAACAGCGACAATAACAACCTCGATCCCCTCCCGACAACCTCGATCCACTCCCTGCAGAAAAACAGCGACAATAACAACCTCGATCCCATCCCTGCAGAAAAACAGTGACAATAACAACCTCGATCCCCTCCCTGCAGAAAAACAGCAACAATAACAACCTCGATCCCCTCCCTGCAGAAAAACAGTGACAATAACAACCTCGATCCCCTCCCTGCAGAAAAACAGTGACAATAACAACCTCGATCCCCTCCCTGCAGAAAAACAGCAACAATAACAACTTCGATCCCCTCCCGACAACCTCGATCCCCTCCCTGCAGAAAAACAGCGACAATACCAACCTCGATCCCCTCCCTGCAGAAAAACAGCAACAATAACAACCTCGATCCCCTCCCTGCAGAAAAACAGCGACAACCTCGATCCCCTCCCTGCAGAAAAACAGCGACAATAACAACCTCGATCCCCTCCCTGCAGAAAAACAGCAACAACCTCGATCCACTCCCCACTGAAAAACAGCAACAATAATAATCCCGAACCCCTCCCCGCAGAAAAACAGTGACAATAACAACCTCGATCCCCTCCCCACTGAAAAACAGCAACAATAACAACCTCGATACCCTCCCTGCAGAAAAACAGCGACAATAACAACCTCGATCCCCTCCCTGCAGAAAAACAGCAACAATAACAACCTCGATCCCCTCCCTGCAGAAAAACAGCAACAATAACAACCTCGATCCACTCCCTGCAGAAAAACAGCAACAACCTCGATCCCCTCCGTGCAGAAAAACAGCGACAATAACAACCTCGATCCCCTCCCTGTACAAAAACAGCGACAATAACAACCTCGATCCCCTCCCTGCAGAAAAACAGCAACAATAACAACCTCGATCCCCTCCCTGCAGAAAAACAGCAACAACCTCGATCCCCTCCCTGCAGAAAAACAGCGACAATAACAACCTCAATCCCCTCCCTGCAGAAAAACAGGAACAATAACAACCTCGATACCCTCCCTGCAGAAAAACAGCAACAATAACAACCTCGATCCCCTCCCTGCAGAAAAACAGCAACAACCTCGATCCACTCCCTGCAGAAAAACAGCAACAACTTCGATCCCCTCCCTGCAGAAAAACAGCGACAACCTCGATCCCCTCCCTGCAGAAAAACAGCGACAATAACAACCTCGATCCCCTCCCCACTGAAAAACCGCAACAATAATAATCCCGAACCCCTCCTCGCAGAAAAACAGCGACAATAACAACCTCGATCCCCTCCCTGCAGAAAAACAGCAACAATAATAATCCCGAACCCCTCCCTGCAGAAAAACAGCGACAATAACAACCTTGATCCCCTCCCCACAGAAAAACAGCAACAATAACAGCCTCGATCCCCTCCCTGCAGAAAAACAGCAACAACCTCGATCCCCTCCCTGCAGAAAAACAGCAACAATAACAACCTCGATCCCCTCCCTGCAGAAAAACAGCAACAATAACAAACTGGATCCCCTCCCTGCAGAAAAACAGCGACAATAACAACCTCGATCCCCTCCCTGCCGAAAAACAGCGACAATAACAACCTCGATCCCCTCCCTGCAGAAAAACAGCAACAACCTCGATCCCCTCCCTGCAGAAAAACAGCAACAATAACAACCTCGATCCCCTCCCTGCAGAAAAACAGCAACAACTTCGATCCCCTCCCTGCAGAAAAACAGCGACAACCTCGATCCACTCCCTGCAGAAAAACAGCGACAATAACAACCTCGATACCCTCCACACTGAAAAACAGCAACAATAATAATCCCGAACCCCTCCTCGCAGAAAAACAGCGACAATAACAACCTCGATCCCCTCCCTGCAGAAAAACAGCAACAATAACAACCTCGATCCCCTCCCTGCAGAAAAACAGCAACAATAACAACCTCGATCCGCTCCCTGCAGAAAAACAGCAACAACCTCGATCCCCTCCCTGTACAAAAACAGCGACAATAACAACATCGATCCCCTCCCTGCAGAAAAACAGCAACAATAACAACCTCGATCCCCTCCCTGCAGAAAAACAGCAACAACCTCGATCCCCTCCCTGCAGAAAAACAGCGACAATAACAACCTCAATCCCCTCCCTGCAGAAAAACAGCAACAATAACAACCTCGATCCCCTCCCTGCAGAAAAACAGCAACAACCTCGATCCACTCCCTGCAGAAAAACAGCAAAAACTTCGATCCCCTCCCTGCAGAAAAACAGCGACAACCTCGATCCCCTCCCTGCAGAAAAACAGCGACAATACCAACCTCGATCCCCTCCCTGCAGAAAAACAGCAACAATAACAACCTCGATCCCCTCCCTGCAGAAAAACAGCGACAATACCAACCTCGATCCCCTCCCTGCAGAAAAACAGCAACAATAACAACCTCGATCCCCTCCCTGCAGAAAAACAGCGACAATAACAACCTCGATCCCCTCCCGACAACCTCGATCCCTTCCCTGCAGAAAAACAGCGACAATACCAACCTCGATCCCCTCCCTGCAGAAAAACAGCAACAATAACAACCTCGATCCCCTCCCTGCAGAAAAACAGCGACAATAACAACCTCGATCCCCTCCCGACAACCTCGATCCACTCCCTGCAGAAAAACAGCGACAATAACAACCTCGATCCCATCCCTGCAGAAAAACAGTGACAATAACAACCTCGATCCCCTCCCTGCAGAAAAACAGCAACAATAACAACCTCGATCCCCTCCCTGCAGAAAAACAGTGACAATAACAACCTCGATCCCCTCCCTGCAGAAAAACAGTGACAATAACAACCTCGATCCCCTCCCTGCAGAAAAACAGCGACAATAACAACCTCAATCCCCTCCCTGCAGAAAAACAGCAACAATAACAACCTCGATCCCCTCCCTGCAGAAAAACAGCAACAACCTCGATCCACTCCCTGCAGAAAAACAGCAAAAACTTCGATCCCCTCCCTGCAGAAAAACAGCGACAACCTCGATCCCCTCCCTGCAGAAAAACAGCGACAATACCAACCTCGATCCCCTCCCTGCAGAAAAACAGCAACAATAACAACCTCGATCCCCTCCCTGCAGAAAAACAGCGACAATACCAACCTCGATCCCCTCCCTGCAGAAAAACAGCAACAATAACAACCTCGATCCCCTCCCTGCAGAAAAACAGCGACAATAACAACCTCGATCCCCTCCCGACAACCTCGATCCCTTCCCTGCAGAAAAACAGCGACAATACCAACCTCGATCCCCTCCCTGCAGAAAAACAGCAACAATAACAACCTCGATCCCCTCCCTGCAGAAAAACAGCGACAATAACAACCTCGATCCCCTCCCGACAACCTCGATCCACTCCCTGCAGAAAAACAGCGACAATAACAACCTCGATCCCATCCCTGCAGAAAAACAGTGACAATAACAACCTCGATCCCCTCCCTGCAGAAAAACAGCAACAATAACAACCTCGATCCCCTCCCTGCAGAAAAACAGTGACAATAACAACCTCGATCCCCTCCCTGCAGAAAAACAGTGACAATAACAACCTCGATCCCCTCCCTGCAGAAAAACAGCAACAATAACAACTTTGATCCCCTCCCGACAACCTCGATCCCCTCCCTGCAGAAAAACAGCGACAATACCAACCTCGATCCCCTCCCTGCAGAAAAACAGCAACAATAACAACCTCGATCCCCTCCCTGCAGAAAAACAGCGACAACCTCGATCCCCTCCCTGCAGAAAAACAGCGACAATAACAACCTCGATCCCCTCCCTGCAGAAAAACAGCAACAACCTCGATCCACTCCCCACTGAAAAACAGCAACAATAATAATCCCGAACCCCTCCCCGCAGAAAAACAGTGACAATAACAACCTCGATCCCCTCCCCACTGAAAAACAGCAACAATAACAACCTCGATACCCTCCCTGCAGAAAAACAGCGACAATAACAACCTCGATCCCCTCCCTGCAGAAAAACAGCAACAATAACAACCTCGATCCCCTCCCTGCAGAAAAACAGCAACAATAACAACCTCGATCCGCTCCCTGCAGAAAAACAGCAACAACCTCGATCCCCTCCCTGCAGAAAAACAGAGACAATAACAACCTCGATCCCCTCCCCACTGAAAAACAGCGACAATAACAACCGCGATCCACTCCCTGCAGAAAAACAGCAACAACCTCGATCCCCTCCCTGTACAAAAACAGCGACAATAACAACCTCGATCCCCTCCCTGCAGAAAAACAGCAACAATAACAACCTCGATCCCCTCCCTGCAGGAAAACAGCAACAACCTCGATCCCCTCCCTGCAGAAAAACAGCGACAATAACAACCTCAATCCCCTCCCTGCAGAAAAACAGCAACAATAACAACCTCGATCCCCTCCCTGCAGAAAAACAGCAACAACCTCGATCCACTCCCTGCAGAAAAACAGCAACAACTACGATCCCCTCCCTGCAGAAAAACAGCGACAACCTCGATCCCCTCCCTGCAGAAAGACAGCGACAATAACAACCTCGATCCCCTCCACACTGAAAAACAGCAACAATAATAATGCCGAACCCATCCTCGCAGAAAAACAGCGACAATAACAACCTCGATCCCCTCCCTGCAGAAAAACAGCAACAATAATAATCCCGAACCCCTCCCTGCAGAAAAACAGCGACAATAACAACCTTGATCCCCTCCCCACAGAAAAACAGCAACAATAACAGCCTCGATCCCCTCCCTGCAGAAAAACAGCAACAGTAATAATCCCGAACCCCTCCCTGCAGAAAAACAGCGACAATAACAACCTCGATCCCCTCCCCACTGAAAAACAGCAACAATAACAACCTCGATCCCCTCCCTGCAGAAAAACAGCAACAATAACAACATTGATCTCCTCCCTGCAGAAAAACAGCAACAATAACAACCTCAATCCCCTCCCTGCAGAAAAACAGCAACAACTTCGATCCCCACCCTGCAGAAAAACAGCGACAACCTCGATCCCCTCCCTGCAGAAAAACAGCGACAATAACAACCTCGATCCCCTCCCTGCAGAAAAACAGCAACAACCTCGATCCCCTCCCTGCAGAAAAACAGCAACAGTAACAACCTCGATCCCCTCCCTGCAGAAAAACAGCAACAATAACCACCTCGATACCCTCCCTGCAGAAAAACAGCAACAACCTCGATCCCCTCCCTGCAGAAAAACAGCGACAATAACAACCTCGATCCCCTCCCTGCAGAAAAACAGCAACAACCTCGATCCCCTCCCTGCAGAAAAACAGCAACAATAACAACCTCGATCCCCTCCCTGCAGAAAAACAGCAACAATAACCACCTCGATCCCCTCCCTGCAGAAAAACAGCAACAACCTCGATCCCCTCCCTGCAGAAAAACAGCGACAATAACAACCTCGATCCCCTCCCTGCAGAAAAACAGCGACAATACCAACCTCGATCCCCTCCCTGCAGAAAAACAGCAACAATAACAACCTCGATCCCATCCCCGCAGAAAAACAGCAACAATAACAACCTCGATCCCCTCCCTGCAGAAAAACAGCAACAATAACGACCTCGATCCCCTCCCTGCAGAAAAACAGCAACAATAACAACCTCGATCCCCTCCCTGCAGAAAAACAGCAACAATAACCACCTCGATCCCCTCCCTGCAGAAAAACAGCAACAACCTGGATCCCCTCCCTGCAGAAAAACAGCGACAATAACAACCTCGATCCCCTCCCTGCAGAAAAACAGCGACAATACCAACCTCGATGCCCTCCCTGCAGAAAAACAGCAACAATAACAACCTCGATCCCCTCCCTGCAGAAAAACTGCGACAATACCAACCTCGATCCCCTCCCTGCAGAAAAACAGCAACAATAACAACCTCGATCCCCTCCCTGCAGAAAAACAGCGACAATAACAACCTCGATCCCCTCCCGACAACCTCGATCCCCTCCCTGCAGAAAAACAGCGACAATACCAACCTCGAACCCCTCCCTGCAGAAAAACAGCAACAATAACAACCTCGATCCCCTCCCTGCAGAAAAACAGCGACAATACCAACCTCGATCCCCTCCCTGCAGAAAAACAGCAACAATAACAACCTCGATCCCCTCCCTGCAGAAAAACAGCGACAATAACAACCTCGATCCCCTCCCGACAACCTCGATCCCCTCCCTGCAGAAAAACAGCGACAATAACAACCTCGATCCCCTCCCTGCAGAAAAACAGTGACAATAACAACCTCGATCCCCTCCCTGCAGAAAAACAGCAACAATAACAACCTCGATACCCTCCCTGCAGAAAAACAGTGACAATAACAACCTCGATCCCCTCCCTGCAGAAAAACAGTGACAATAACAACCTCGATCCCCTCCCTGCAGAAAAACAGCAACAATAACAACTTCGATCCCCTCCCGACAACCTCGATCCCCTCCCTGCAGAAAAACAGCGACAATACCAACCTCGATCCCCTCCCGACAACCTCGATCCCCTCCCTGCAGAAAAACAGCGACAATACCAACCTCGATCCCCTCCCTGCAGAAAAACAGCAACAATAACAACCTCGATCCCCTCCCTGAAGAAAAACAGCAACAATAACCACCTCGATCCCCTCCCCGCAGAAAAACAGCAACAACCTCGATCCCCTCCCTGCAGAAAAACAGCGACAATAACAACCTCGATCCCCTCCCTGCAAAAAAACAGCGACAATACCAACCTCGATCCCCTCCCTGCAGAAAAACAGCAACAATAACAACCTCGATCCCCTCCCTGCAGAAAAACAGCAAAAACTTCGATCCCCACCCTGCAGAAAAACAGCGACAACCTCGATCCCCTCCCTGCAGAAAAACAGCGACAATTAGAACCTCGATCCCCTCCCTGCAGAAAAACAGCGACAATAACAACCTCGATCCCCACCCTGCAGAAAAACAGCAACAACCTCGATCCACTCCGCACTGAAAAACAGCAACAATAATAATCCCGAACCCCTCCCCGCAGAAAAACAGTGACAATAACAACCTCGATCCCCTCCCTGCAGAAAAACAGCGACAATAACAACCTCGATCCCCTCCCTGCAGAAAAACAGCGACAATAACAACCTCGATCCCCTCCCTGCAGAAAAACAGCAACAATAACAACCTCGATCCCCTCCCTGCAGAAAAACAGCTACAGCAACAACCTCGATCCCCTCCCTGCAGAAAAACAGCAACAATTAGAACCTCGATCCCCTCCCTGCAGAAAAACAGCGACAATAACAACCTCGATCCCCACCCTGCAGAAAAACAGCAACAATAACAACCTCGATCCCCTCCCTGCAGAAAAACAGCAACAACCTCGATCCCCTCGCTGCGGAAAAACAGCGACAATAACAACCTCGATTCCCTCCCTGCAGAAAAACAGCAACAATCTCGATCCCCTCCCCACCGAAAAACAGCAACAATAATAATCCCGAACCCCTCCCCGCAGAAAAACAGCGACAACCTCGATCCACTCCCTGCAGAAAAACAGCAACAACTTCGATCCCCTCCCTGCAGAAAAACAGCGACAACCTCGATCCCCTCCCCGCAGAAAAACAGCGACAATAACAACCTCGATCCCCTCCCTGCAGAAAAACAGCAACAACCTCGATCCACTCCGCACTGAAAAACAGCAACAATAATAATCCCGAACCCCTCCCCGCAGAAAAACAGTGACAATAACAACCTCGATCCCCTCCCTGCAGAAAAACAGCGACAATAACAACCTCGATCCCCTCCCTGCAGAAAAACAGCGACAATAACAACCTCGATCCCCTCCCTGCAGAAAAACAGCAACAATAACAACCTCGATCCCCTCCCTGCAGAAAAACAGCAACAGCAACAACCTCGATCCCCTCCCTGCAGAAAAACAGCAACAATTAGAACCTCGATCCCCTCCCTGCAGAAAAACAGCGACAATAACAACCTCGATCCCCACCCTGCAGAAAAACAGCAACAATAACAACCTCGATCCCCTCCCTGCAGAAAAACAGCAACAACCTCGATCCCCTCGCTGCGGAAAAACAGCGACAATAACAACCTCGATTCCCTCCCTGCAGAAAAACAGCAACAATCTCGATCCACTCCCCACCGAAAAACAGCAACAATAATAATCCCGAACCCCTCCCCGCAGAAAAACAGCGACAACCTCGATCCACTCCCTGCAGAAAAACAGCAACAACTTCGATCCCCTCCCTGCAGAAAAACAGCGACAACCTCGATCCCCTCCCCGCAGAAAAACAGCGACAATAACAACCTCGATCCCCTCCCTGCAGAAAAACAGCAACAATAATAATCCCGAACCCCTCCCTGCAGAAAAACAGCGACAATAACAACCTCGATCCCCTCCCCGCAGAAAAACAGCAACAATAACAACCTCGATCCCCTCCCTGCAGAAAAACAACAACAATAACAACCTCGATCCCCTCCCTGCAGAAAAACAACAACAATAACAACCTCGATCCCCTCCCTGCAGAAAAACAGCGACAACAACAACCTCGATCCCCTCCCTGCAGAAAAACAGCAACAGCAACAACCTCGATCCCCTCCCTGCAGAAAAACAGCAACAATAACAACCTCGATCCCCTCCCTGCAGAAAAACAGCAACAACCTCGATCCCCTCCCTGCAGAAAAACAGCGACAATAACAACCTCGATCCCCTCCCTGCAGAAAAACAGCAACAATAACAACCTCGATCCCCTCCCTGCAGAAAAACAGTGACAATAACAACCTCGATCCCCTCCCTGCAGAAAAACAGTGACAATAACCTCGATCCCCCCACTGCAGAAAAACAGCAACAATAACAACTTTGATCCCCTCCCTGCAGAATAACTGCGACAATACCAACCTCGATCCCCTCCCTGCAGAAAAACAGCAACAATAACAACCTCGATCCCCTCCCTGCAGAAAAACAGCAAAAACTTCGATCCCCACCCTGCAGAAAAACAGCGACAACCTCGATCCCCTCCCTGCAGAAAAACAGCGACAATAACAACCTCGATCCCCTCCCTGCAGAAAAACAGCAACAGCAACAACCTCGATCCCCTCCCTGCAGAAAAACAGCAACAATTAGAACCTCGATCCCCTCCCTGCAGAAAAACAGCGACAATAACAACCTCGATCCCCACCCTGCAGAAAAACAGCAACAATAACAACCTCGATCCCCTCCCTGCAGAAAAACAGCAACAACCTCGATCCCCTCGCTGCGGAAAAACAGCGACAATAACAACCTCGATTCCCTCCCTGCAGAAAAACAGCAACAATCTCGATCCCCTCCCCACCGAAAAACAGCAACAATAATAATCCCGAACCCCTCCCCGCAGAAAAACAGCGACAACCTCGATCCACTCCCTGCAGAAAAACAGCAACAACTTCGATCCCCTCCCTGCAGAAAAACAGCGACAACCTCGATCCCCTCCCTGCAGAAAAACAGCGACAATAACAACCTCGATACCCTCCACACTGAAAAACAGCAACAATAATAATCCCGAACCCCTCCTCGCAGAAAAACAGCGACAATAACAACCTCGATCCCCTCCCTGCAGAAAAACAGCAACAATAACAACCTCGATCCCCTCCCTGCAGAAAAACAGCAACAATAACAACCTCGATCCGCTCCCTGCAGAAAAACAGCAACAACCTCGATCCCCTCCCTGCAGAAAAACAGAGACAATAACAACCTCGATCCCCTCCCTGCAGAAAAACAGCAACAATAATAATCCCGAACCACTCCCTGCAGAAAAACAGCGACAATAACAACCTCGATCCCCTCCCCACTGAAAAACAGCGACAATAACAACCGCGATCCACTCCCTGCAGAAAAACAGCGACAATAACAACCTCGGTCCCCTCCCGACAACCTCGATCCCCTCCCTGCAGAAAAACAGCGACAATAACAACCTCGATCCCCTCCCTGCAGAAAAACAGTGACAATAACAACCTCGATCCCCTCCCTGCAGAAAAACAGCAACAATAACAACCTCGATCCCCTCCCTGCAGAAAAACAGTGACAATAACAACCTCGATCCCCTCCCTGCAGAAAAACAGTGACAATAACCTCGATCCCCCCACTGCAGAAAAACAGCAACAATAACAACTTTGATCCCCTCCCTGCAGAATAACTGCGACAATACCAACCTCGATCCCCTCCCTGCAGAAAAACAGCAACAATAACAACCTCGATCCCCTCCCTGCAGAAAAACAGCAAAAACTTCGATCCCCACCCTGCAGAAAAACAGCGACAACCTCGATCCCCTCCCTGCAGAAAAACAGCGACAATAACAACCTCGATCCCCTCCCTGCAGAAAAACAGCAACAACCTCGATCCACTCCGCACTGAAAAACAGCAACAATAATAATCCCGAACCCCTCCCCGCAGAAAAACAGTGACAATAACAACCTCGATCCCCTCCCTGCAGAAAAACAGCGACAATAACAACCTCGATCCCCTCCCTGCAGAAAAACAGCGACAATAACAACCTCGATCCCCTCCCTGCAGAAAAACAGCAACAATAACAACCTCGATCCCCTCCCTGCAGAAAAACAGCAACAGCAACAACCTCGATCCCCTCCCTGCAGAAAAACAGCAACAATTAGAACCTCGATCCCCTCCCTGCAGAAAAACAGCGACAATAACAACCTCG
Organism: Hemitrygon akajei; assembly: GCF_048418815.1. Taxonomy (NCBI): domain Eukaryota; kingdom Metazoa; phylum Chordata; class Chondrichthyes; order Myliobatiformes; family Dasyatidae; genus Hemitrygon; species Hemitrygon akajei. Next base: position 41,462,145 of record NC_133137.1, on the reverse strand, counting down.
ATCCCCACCCTGCAGAAAAACAGCAACAATAACAACCTCGATCCCCTCCCTGCAGAAAAACAGCAACAACCTCGATCCCCTCGCTGCGGAAAAACAGCGACAATAACAACCTCGATTCCCTCCCTGCAGAAAAACAGCAACAATCTCGATCCCCTCCCCACCGAAAAACAGCAACAATAATAATCCCGAACCCCTCCCCGCAGAAAAACAGCGACAACCTCGATCCACTCCCTGCAGAAAAACAGCAACAACTTCGATCCCCTCCCTGCAGAAAAACAGCGACAACCTCGATCCCCTCCCTGCAGAAAAACAGCGACAATAACAACCTCGATACCCTCCACACTGAAAAACAGCAACAATAATAATCCCGAACCCCTCCTCGCAGAAAAACAGCGACAATAACAACCTCGATCCCCTCCCTGCAGAAAAACAGCAACAATAACAACCTCGATCCCCTCCCTGCAGAAAAACAGCAACAATAACAACCTCGATCCGCTCCCTGCAGAAAAACAGCAACAACCTCGATCCCCTCCCTGCAGAAAAACAGAGACAATAACAACCTCGATCCCCTCCCTGCAGAAAAACAGCAACAATAATAATCCCGAACCTGCAGAAAAACAGCGACAATAACAACCTCGATCCCCTCCCCACTGAAAAACAGCGACAATAACAACCGCGATCCACTCCCTGCAGAAAAACAGCAACAACCTCAATCCCCTCCCTGCAGAAAAACAGCAACAATAACAACCTCGATCCCCTCCCTGCAGAAAAACAGCAACAACCTCGATCCACTCCCTGCAGAAAAACAGCAACAACTTTGATCCCCACCCTGCAGAAAAACAGCGACAACCTCGATCCCCTCCCTGCAGAAAAACAGCGACAATAACAACCTCGATCCCCTCCCTGCAGAAAAACAGCAACAACCTCGAACCCCTCCCTGCAGAAAAACAGCAACAATAACAACCTCGATCCCCTCCCTGCAGAAAAACAGCAACAATAACAACCTCGATCCCCTCCCTGCAGAAAAACAGCGACAATAACAACCTCGATCCCCTCCCCACTGAAAAACAGCGACAATAACAACCTCGATCCCCTCCCTGCAGAAAAACAGCAACAACCTCGATCCCGTCCCCACTGAAAAACAGCAACAATAATAATCCCGAACCCCTCCCTGCAGAAAAACAGCGACAATAACAACCTTGATCCCCTCCCCACAGAAAAACAGCAACAAAAACAGCCTCGATCCCCTCCCTGCAGAAAAACAGCAACAATAATAATCCCGAACCCCTCACTGCAGAAAAACAGCGACAATAACAACCTCGATCCCCTCCCCACTGAAAAACAGCAACAATAACAACCTCGATCCCCTCCCTGCAGAAAAACAGCAGCAATAACAACCTCAATCCCCTCCCTGCAGAAAAACAGCAACAACTTCGATCCCCACCCTGCAGAAAAACAGCGACAACCTCGATCCCATCCCTGCAGAAAAACAGCGACAATAACAACCTCGATCCCCTCCCTGCAGAAAAACAGCAACAACCTCGATCCCCTCCCTGCAGAAAAACAGCAACAATAACAACCTCGATCCCCTCCCTGCAGAAAAACAGCAAAAATAACAACCTCGATCCCCTCCCTGCAGAAAAAGAGCGACAATAACAACCTCGATCCCCTCCCTGCAGAAAAACAGCGACAATAACAACCTCGATCCCCTCCCTGCAGAAAAACAGCAACAACCTCGATCCCCTCCCTGCAGAAAAACAGCAACAATAACAACCTCGATCCCCTCCCCGAAGAAAAACAGCAACAATAACAACATCGATCCCCTCCCTGCAGAAAAACAGCAACAATAACAACCTTGATCCCCTCCCTGCAGAAAAACAGCAACAATAACCACCTCGATCCCCTCCCTGCAGAAAAACAGCAACAACCTCGATCCCCTCCCTGCAGAAAAACAGCGACAATAACAACCTCGATCCCCTCCCTGCAGAAAAACAGCGACAATACCAACCTCGATCCCCACCCTGCAGAAAAACAGCAACAATAACAACCTCGATCCCCTCCCTGCAGAAAAACAGCGACAATAGCAACCTCGATCCCCTCCCTGCAGAAAAACAGCGACAATAACAACCTCGGTCCCCTCCCGACAACCTCGATCCCCTCCCTGCAGAAAAACAGCGACAATAACAACCTCGATCCCCTCCTTGCAGAAAAACAGTGACAATAACAACCTCGATCCCATCCCTGCAGAAAAACAGCAACAATAACAACCTCGATCCCCTCCCTGCAGAAAAACAGTGACAATAACCTCGATCCCCCCACTGCAGAAAAACAGCAACAATAACAACTTTGATCCCCTCCCTGCAGAATAACTGCGACAATACCAACCTCGATCCCCTCCCTGCAGAAAAACAGCAAAAACTTCGATCCCCACCCTGCAGAAAAACAGCGACAACCTCGATCCCCTCCCTGCAGAAAAACAGCGACAATAACAACCTCGATCCCCTCCCTGCAGAAAAACAGCAACAACCTCGATCCACTCCGCACTGAAAAACAGCAACAATAATAATCCCGAACCCCTCCCCGCAGAAAAACAGCAACAATAACAACCTCGATCCCCTCCCTGCAGAAAAACAGCGACAATAGCAACCTCGATCCCCTCCCTGCAGAAAAACAGCGACAATAACAACCTCGATCCCCTCCCTGCAGAAAAATAGCAACAATAACAACCTCGATCCCCTCCCTGCAGAAAAACAGCAACAGCAACAACCTCGATCCCCTCCCTGCAGAAAAACAGCAACAATTAGAACCTCGATCCCCTCCCTGCAGAAAAACAGCGACAATAACAACCTCGATCCCCACCCTGCAGAAAAACAGCAACAATAACAACCTCGATCCCCTCCCTGCAGAAAAACAGCAACAACCTCGATCCCCTCGCTGCGGAAAAACAGCGACAATAACAACCTCGATTCCCTCCCTGCAGAAAAACAGCAACAATCTCGATCCCCTCCCCACCGAAAAACAGCAACAATAATAATCCCGAACCCCTCCCCGCAGAAAAACAGCGACAACCTCGATCCACTCCCTGCAGAAAAACAGCAACAACTTCGATCCCCTCCCTGCAGAAAAACAGCGACAACCTCGATCCCCTCCCTGCAGAAAAACAGCGACAATAACAACCTCGATACCCTCCACACTGAAAAACAGCAACAATAATAATCCCGAACCCCTCCTCGCAGAAAAACAGCGACAATAACAACCTCGATCCCCTCCCTGCAGAAAAACAACAACAATAACAACCTCGATCCCCTCCCTGCAGAAAAACAGCAACAATAACAACCTCGATCCGCTCCCTGCAGAAAAACAGCAACAACCTCGATCCCCTCCCTGCAGAAAAACAGAGACAATAACAACCTCGATCCCCTCCCTGCAGAAAAACAGCAACAATAACAACCTCGATCCCCTCCCTGCAGAAAAACAGTGACAATAACAACCTCGATCCCCTCCCTGCAGAAAAACAGTGACAATAACCTCGATCCCCCCACTGCAGAAAAACAGCAACAATAACAACTTTGATCCCCTCCCTGCAGAATAACTGCGACAATACCAACCTCGATCCCCTCCCTGCAGAAAAACAGCAACAATAACAACCTCGATCCCCTCCCTGCAGAAAAACAGCAAAAACTTCGATCCCCACCCTGCAGAAAAACAGCGACAACCTCGATCCCCTCCCTGCAGAAAAACAGCGACAATAACAACCTCGATCCCCTCCCTGCAGAAAAACAGCAACAACCTCGATCCACTCCGCACTGAAAAACAGCAACAATAATAATCCCGAACCCCTCCCCGCAGAAAAACAGTGACAATAACAACCTCGATCCCCTCACTGCAGAAAAACAGCGACAATAACAACCTCGATCCCCTCCCTGCAGAAAAACAGCGACAATAACAACCTCGATCCCCTCCCTGCAGAAAAACAGCAACAATAACAACCTCGATCCCCTCCCTGCAGAAAAACAGCAACAGCAACAACCTCGATCCCCTCCCTGCAGAAAAACAGCAACAATTAGAACCTCGATCCCCTCCCTGCAGAAAAACAGCGACAATAACAACCTCGATCCCCACCCTGCAGAAAAACAGCAACAATAACAACCTCGATCCCCTCCCTGCAGAAAAACAGCAACAACCTCGATCCCCTCGCTGCGGAAAAACAGCGACAATAACAACCTCGATTCCCTCCCTGCAGAAAAACAGCAACAATCTCGATCCCCTCCCCACCGAAAAACAGCAACAATAATAATCCCGAACCCCTCCCCGCAGAAAAACAGCGACAACCTCGATCCACTCCCTGCAGAAAAACAGCAACAACTTCGATCCCCTCCCTGCAGAAAAACAGCGACAACCTCGATCCCCTCCCTGCAGAAAAACAGCGACAATAACAACCTCGATACCCTCCACACTGAAAAACAGCAACAATAATAATCCCGAACCCCTCCTCGCAGAAAAACTGCGACAATAACAACCTCGATCCCCTCCCTGCAGAAAAACAGCAACAATAACAACCTCGATCCCCTCCCTGCAGAAAAACAGCAACAATAACAACCTCGATCCGCTCCCTGCAGAAAAACAGCAACAACCTCGATCCCCTCCCTGCAGAAAAACAGAGACAATAACAACCTCGATCCCCTCCCTGCAGAAAAACAGCAACAATAATAATCCCGAACCCCTCCCTGCAGAAAAACAGCGACAATAACAACCTCGATCCCCTCCCCACTGAAAAACAGCGACAATAACAACCGCGATCCACTCCCTGCAGAAAAACAGCAACAACCTCAATCCCCTCCCTGCAGAAAAACAGCAACAATAACAACCTCGATCCCCTCCCTGCAGAAAAACAGCAACAACCTCGATCCACTCCCTGCAGAAAAACAGCAACAACTTTGATCCCCACCCTGCAGAAAAACAGCGACAACCTCGATCCCCTCCCTGCAGAAAAACAGCGACAATAACAACCTCGATCCCCTCCCTGCAGAAAAACAGCAACAACCTCGAACCCCTCCCTGCAGAAAAACAGCAACAATAACAACCTCGATCCCCTCCCTGCAGAAAAACAGCAACAATAACAACCTCGATCCCCTCCCTGCAGAAAAACAGCGACAATAACAACCTCGATCCCCTCCCCACTGAAAAACAGCGACAATAACAACCTCGATCCCCTCCCTGCAGAAAAACAGCAACAACCTCGATCCCGTCCCCACTGAAAAACAGCAACAATAATAATCCCGAACCCCTCCCTGCAGAAAAACAGCGACAATAACAACCTTGATCCCCTCCCCACAGAAAAACAGCAACAAAAACAGCCTCGATCCCCTCCCTGCAGAAAAACAGCAACAATAATAATCCCGAACCCCTCACTGCAGAAAAACAGCGACAATAACAACCTCGATCCCCTCCCCACTGAAAAACAGCAACAATAACAACCTCGATCCCCTCCCTGCAGAAAAACAGCAGCAATAACAACCTCAATCCCCTCCCTGCAGAAAAACAGCAACAACTTCGATCCCCACCCTGCAGAAAAACAGCGACAACCTCGATCCCATCCCTGCAGAAAAACAGCGACAATAACAACCTCGATCCCCTCCCTGCAGAAAAACAGCAACAACCTCGATCCCCTCCCTGCAGAAAAACAGCAACAATAACAACCTCGATCCCCTCCCTGCAGAAAAACAGCAAAAATAACAACCTCGATCCCCTCCCTGCAGAAAAACAGCGACAATAACAACCTCGATCCCCTCCCTGCAGAAAAACAGCGACAATAACAACCTCGATCCCCTCCCTGCAGAAAAACAGCAACAACCTCGATCCCCTCCCTGCAGAAAAACAGCAACAATAACAACCTCGATCCCCTCCCCGAAGAAAAACAGCAACAATAACAACATCGATCCCCTCCCTGCAGAAAAACAGCAACAATAACAACCTTGATCCCCTCCCTGCAGAAAAACAGCAACAATAACCACCTCGATCCCCTCCCTGCAGAAAAACAGCAACAACCTCGATCCCCTCCCTGCAGAAAAACAGCGACAATAACAACCTCGATCCCCTCCCTGCAGAAAAACAGCAACAACCTCGATCCCCTCCCTGCAGAAAAACAGCAACAATAACAACCTCGATCCCCTCCCTGCAGAAAAACAGCGACAATACCAACCTCGATCCCCACCCTGCAGAAAAACAGCAACAATAACAACCTCGATCCCCTCCCTGCAGAAAAACAGCGACAATAGCAACCTCGATCCCCTCCCTGCAGAAAAACAGCGACAATAACAACCTCGGTCCCCTCCCGACAACCTCGATCCCCTCCCTGCAGAAAAACAGCGACAATAACAACCTCGATCCCCTCCTTGCAGAAAAACAGTGACAATAACAACCTCGATCCCATCCCTGCAGAAAAACAGCAAGAATAACAACCTCGATCCCCTCCCTGCAGAAAAACAGTGACAATAACAACCTCGATCCCCTCCCTGCAGAAAAACAGTGACAATAACCTCGATCCCCCCACTGCAGAAAAACAGCAACAATAACAACTTTGATCCCCTCCCTGCAGAAAAACTGCGACAATACCAACCTCGATCCCCTCCCTGCAGAAAAACAGCAACAATAACAACCTCGATCCACTCCCTGCAGAAAAACAGCAAAAACTTCGATCCCCACCCTGCAGAAAAACAGCGACAACCTCGATCCCCTCCCTGCAGAAAAACAGCGACAATAACAACCTCGATCCCCTCCCTGCAGAAAAACAGCAACAACCTCGATCCACTCCGCACTGAAAAACAGCAACAATAATAATCCCGAACCCCTCCCCGCAGAAAAACAGTGACAATAACAACCTCGATCCCCTCCCTGCAGAAAAACAGCGACAATAACAACCTCGATCCCCTCCCTGCAGAAAAACAGCGACAATAACAACCTCGATCCCCTCCCTGCAGAAAAACAGCAACAACCTCGATCCCCTCGCTGCGGAAAAACAGCGACAATAACAACCTCGATTCCCTCCCTGCAGAAAAACAGCAACAATCTCGATCCCCTCCCCACCGAAAAACAGCAACAATAATAATCCCGAACCCCTCCCCGCAGAAAAACAGCGACAACCTCGATCCACTCCCTGCAGAAAAACAGCAACAACTTCGATCCCCTCCCTGCAGAAAAACAGCGACAACCTCGATCCCCTCCCTGCAGAAAAACAGCGACAATAACAACCTCGATACCCTCCACACTGAAAAACAGCAACAATAATAATCCCGAACCCCTCCTCGCAGAAAAACAGCGACAATAACAACCTCGATCCCCTCCCTGCAGAAAAACAGCAACAATAACAACCTCGATCCCCTCCCTGCAGAAAAACAGCAACAATCTCGATCCCCTCCCCACCGAAAAACAGCAACAATAATAATCCCGAACCCCTCCCCGCAGAAAAACAGCGACAACCTCGATCCACTCCCTGCAGAAAAACAGCAACAACTTCGATCCCCTCCCTGCAGAAAAACAGCGACAACCTCGATCCCCTCCCTGCAGAAAAACAGCGACAATAACAACCTCGATACCCTCCACACTGAAAAACAGCAACAATAATAATCCCGAACCCCTCCTCGCAGAAAAACAGCGACAATAACAACCTCGATCCCCTCCCTGCAGAAAAACAGCAACAATAACAACCTCGATCCCCTCCCTGCAGAAAAACAGCAACAATAACAACCTCGATCCGCTCCCTGCAGAAAAACAGCAACAACCTCGATCCCCTCCCTGCAGAAAAACAGCAACAATTAGAACCTCGATCCCCTCCCTGCAGAAAAACAGCGACAATAACAACCTCGATCCCCACCCTGCAGAAAAACAGCAACAATAACAACCTCGATCCCCTCCCTGCAGAAAAACAGCAACAACCTCGATCCCCTCGCTGCGGAAAAACAGCGACAATAACAACCTCGATTCCCTCCCTGCAGAAAAACAGCAACAATCTCGATCCCCTCCCCACCGAAAAACAGCAACAATAATAATCCCGAACCCCTCCCCGCAGAAAAACAGCGACAACCTCGATCCACTCCCTGCAGAAAAACAGCAACAACTTCGATCCCCTCCCTGCAGAAAAACAGCGACAACCTCGATCCCCTCCCTGCAGAAAAACAGCGACAATAACAACCTCGATACCCTCCACACTGAAAAACAGCAACAATAATAATCCCGAACCCCTCCTCGCAGAAAAACAGCGACAATAACAACCTCGATCCCCTCCCTGCAGAAAAACAGCAACAATAACAACCTCGATCCCCTCCCTGCAGAAAAACAGCAACAATAACAACCTCGATCCGCTCCCTGCAGAAAAACAGCAACAACCTCGATCCCCTCCCTGCAGAAAAACAGAGACAATAACAACCTCGATCCCCTCCCTGCAGAAAAACAGCAACAATAATAATCCCGAACCCCTCCCTGCAGAAAAACAGCGACAATAACAACCTCGATCCCCTCCCCACTGAAAAACAGCGACAATAACAACCGCGATCCACTCCCTGCAGAAAAACAGCGACAATAACAACCTCGGTCCCCTCCCGACAACCTCGATCCCCTCCCTGCAGAAAAACAGCGACAATAACAACCTCGATCCCCTCCCTGCAGAAAAACAGTGACAATAACAACCTCGATCCCCTCCCTGCAGAAAAACAGCAACAATAACAACCTCGATCCCCTCCCTGCAGAAAAACAGTGACAATAACAACCTCGATCCCCTCCCTGCAGAAAAACAGTGACAATAACCTCGATCCCCCCACTGCAGAAAAACAGCAACAATAACAACTTTGATCCCCTCCCTGCAGAATAACTGCGACAATACCAACCTCGATCCCCTCCCTGCAGAAAAACAGCAACAATAACAACCTCGATCCCCTCCCTGCAGAAAAACAGCAAAAACTTCGATCCCCACCCTGCAGAAAAACAGCGACAACCTCGATCCCCTCCCTGCAGAAAAACAGCGACAATAACAACCTCGATCCCCTCCCTGCAGAAAAACAGCAACAACCTCGATCCACTCCGCACTGAAAAACAGCAACAATAATAATCCCGAACCCCTCCCCGCAGAAAAACAGTGACAATAACAACCTCGATCCCCTCCCTGCAGAAAAACAGCGACAATAACAACCTCGATCCCCTCCCTGCAGAAAAACAGCGACAATAACAACCTCGATCCCCTCCCTGCAGAAAAACAGCAACAATAACAACCTCGATCCCCTCCCTGCAGAAAAACAGCAACAGCAACAACCTCGATCCCCTCCCTGCAGAAAAACAGCAACAATTAGAACCTCGATCCCCTCCCTGCAGAAAAACAGCGACAATAACAACCTCGATCCCCACCCTGCAGAAAAACAGCAACAATAACAACCTCGATCCCCTCCCTGCAGAAAAACAGCAACAACCTCGATCCCCTCGCTGCGGAAAAACAGCGACAATAACAACCTCGATTCCCTCCCTGCAGAAAAACAGCAACAATCTCGATCCCCTCCCCACCGAAAAACAGCAACAATAATAATCCCGAACCCCTCCCCGCAGAAAAACAGCGACAACCTCGATCCACTCCCTGCAGAAAAACAGCAACAACTTCGATCCCCTCCCTGCAGAAAAACAGCGACAACCTCGATCCCCTCCCTGCAGAAAAACAGCGACAATAACAACCTCGATACCCTCCACACTGAAAAACAGCAACAATAATAATCCCGAACCCCTCCTCGCAGAAAAACAGCGACAATAACAACCTCGATCCCCTCCCTGCAGAAAAACAGCAACAATAACAACCTCGATCCCCTCCCTGCAGAAAAACAGCAACAATAACAACCTCGATCCGCTCCCTGCAGAAAAACAGCAACAACCTCGATCCCCTCCCTGCAGAAAAACAGAGACAATAACAACCTCGATCCCCTCCCTGCAGAAAAACAGCAACAATAATAATCCCGAACCCCTCCCTGCAGAAAAACAGCGACAATAACAACCTCGATCCCCTCCCCACTGAAAAACAGCGACAATAACAACCGCGATCCACTCCCTGCAGAAAAACAGCAACAACCTCAATCCCCTCCCTGCAGAAAAACAGCAACAATAACAACCTCGATCCCCTCCCTGCAGAAAAACAGCAACAACCTCGATCCACTCCCTGCAGAAAAACAGCAACAACTTTGATCCCCACCCTGCAGAAAAACAGCGACAACCTCGATCCCCTCCCTGCAGAAAAACAGCGACAATAACAACCTCGATCCCCTCCCTGCAGAAAAACAGCAACAACCTCGAACCCCTCCCTGCAGAAAAACAGCAACAATAACAACCTCGATCCCCTCCCTGCAGAAAAACAGCAACAATAACAACCTCGATCCCCTCCCTGCAGAAAAACAGCGACAATAACAACCTCGATCCCCTCCCCACTGAAAAACAGCGACAATAACAACCTCGATCCCCTCCCTGCAGAAAAACAGCAACAACCTCGATCCCGTCCCCACTGAAAAACAACAACAATAATAATCCCGAACCCCTCCCTGCAGAAAAACAGCGACAATAACAACCTTGATCCCCTCCCCACAGAAAAACAGCAACAAAAACAGCCTCGATCCCCTCCCTGCAGAAAAACAGCAACAATAATAATCCCGAACCCCTCACTGCAGAAAAACAGCGACAATAACAACCTCGATCCCCTCCCCACTGAAAAACAGCAACAATAACAACCTCGATCCCCTCCCTGCAGAAAAACAGCAGCAATAACAACCTCAATCCCCTCCCTGCAGAAAAACAGCAACAACTTCGATCCCCACCCTGCAGAAAAACAGCGACAACCTCGATCCCATCCCTGCAGAAAAACAGCGACAATAACAACCTCGATCCCCTCCCTGCAGAAAAACAGCAACAACCTCGATCCCCTCCCTGCAGAAAAACAGCAACAATAACAACCTCGATCCCCTCCCTGCAGAAAAACAGCAAAAATAACAACCTCGATCACCTCCCTGCAGAAAAACAGCGACAATAACAACCTCGATCCCCTCCCTGCAGAAAAACAGCGACAATAACAACCTCGATCCCCTCCCTGCAGAAAAACAGCAACAACCTCGATCCCCTCCCTGCAGAAAAACAGCAACAATAACAACCTCGATCCCCTCCCCGAAGAAAAACAGCAACAATAACAACATCGATCCCCTCCCTGCAGAAAAACAGCAACAATAACAACCTTGATCCCCTCCCTGCAGAAAAACAGCAACAATAACCACCTCGATCCCCTCCCTGCAGAAAAACAGCAACAACCTCGATCCCCTCCCTGCAGAAAAACAGCGACAATAACAACCTCGATCCCCTCCCTGCAGAAAAACAGCAACAACCTCGATCCCCTCCCTGCAGAAAAACAGCAACAATAACAACCTCGATCCCCTCCCTGCAGAAAAACAGCGACAATACCAACCTCGATCCCCACCCTGCAGAAAAACAGCAACAATAACAACCTCGATCCCCTCCCTGCAGAAAAACAGCGACAATAGCAACCTCGATCCCCTCCCTGCAGAAAAACAGCGACAATAACAACCTCGGTCCCCTCCCGACAACCTCGATCCCCACCCTGCAGAAAAACAGCGACAATAACAACCTCGATCCCCTCCTTGCAGAAAAACAGTGACAATAACAACCTCGATCCCATCCCTGCAGAAAAACAGCAACAATAACAACCTCGATCCCCTCCCTGCAGAAAAACAGTGACAATAACAACCTCGATCCCCTCCCTGCAGAAAAACAGTGACATAACCTCGATCCCCCCACTGCAGAAAAACAGCAACAATAACAACTTTGATCCCCTCCCTGCAGAAAAACTGCGACAATACCAACCTCGATCCCCTCCCTGCAGAAAAACAGCAACAATAACAACCTCGATCCCCTCCCTGCAGAAAAACAGCAAAAACTTCGATCCCCACCCTGCAGAAAAACAGCGACAACCTCGATCCCCTCCCTGCAGAAAAACAGCGACAATAACAACCTCGATCCCCTCCCTGCAGAAAAACAGCAACAACCTCGATCCACTCCGCACTGAAAAACAGCAACAATAATAATCCCGAACCCCTCCCCGCAGAAAAACAGTGACAATAACAACCTCGATCCCCTCCCTGCAGAAAAACAGCGACAATAACAACCTCGATCCCCTCCCTGCAGAAAAACAGCGACAATAACAACCTCGATCCCCTCCCTGCAGAAAAACAGCAACAACCTCGATCCCCTCGCTGCGGAAAAACAGCGACAATAACAACCTCGATTCCCTCCCTGCAGAAAAACAGCAACAATCTCGATCCCCTCCCCACCGAAAAACAGCAACAATAATAATCCCGAACCCCTCCCCGCAGAAAAACAGCGACAACCTCGATCCACTCCCTGCAGAAAAACAGCAACAACTTCGATCCCCTCCCTGCAGAAAAACAGCGACAACCTCGATCCCCTCCCTGCAGAAAAACAGCGACAATAACAACCTCGATACCCTCCACACTGAAAAACAGCAACAATAATAATCCCGAACCCCTCACTGCAGAAAAACAGCGACAATAACAACCTCGATCCCCTCCCCACTGAAAAACAGCAACAATAACAACCTCGATCCCCTCCCTGCAGAAAAACAGCAGCAATAACAACCTCAATCCCCTCCCTGCAGAAAAACAGCAACAACTTCGATCCCCACCCTGCAGAAAAACAGCGACAACCTCGATCCCATCCCTGCAGAAAAACAGCGACAATAACAACCTCGATCCCCTCCCTGCAGAAAAACAGCAACAACCTCGATCCCCTCCCTGCAGAAAAACAGCAACAATAACAACCTCGATCCCCTCCCTGCAGAAAAACAGCAAAAATAACAACCTCGATCACCTCCCTGCAGAAAAACAGCGACAATAACAACCTCGATCCCCTCCCTGCAGAAAAACAGCGACAATAACAACCTCGATCCCCTCCCTGCAGAAAAACAGCAACAACCTCGATCCCCTCCCTGCAGAAAAACAGCAACAATAACAACCTCGATCCCCTCCCCGAAGAAAAACAGCAACAATAACAACATCGATCCCCTCCCTGCAGAAAAACAGCAACAATAACAACCTTGATCCCCTCCCTGCAGAAAAACAGCAACAATAACCACCTCGATCCCCTCCCTGCAGAAAAACAGCAACAACCTCGATCCCCTCCCTGCAGAAAAACAGCGACAATAACAACCTCGATCCCCTCCCTGCAGAAAAACAGCAACAACCTCGATCCCCTCCCTGCAGAAAAACAGCAACAATAACAACCTCGATCCCCTCCCTGCAGAAAAACAGCGACAATACCAACCTCGATCCCCACCCTGCAGAAAAACAGCAACAATAACAACCTCGATCCCCTCCCTGCAGAAAAACAGCGACAATAGCAACCTCGATCCCCTCCCTGCAGAAAAACAGCGACAATAACAACCTCGGTCCCCTCCCGACAACCTCGATCCCCACCCTGCAGAAAAACAGCGACAATAACAACCTCGATCCCCTCCTTGCAGAAAAACAGTGACAATAACAACCTCGATCCCATCCCTGCAGAAAAACAGCAACAATAACAACCTCGATCCCCTCCCTGCAGAAAAACAGTGACAATAACAACCTCGATCCCCTCCCTGCAGAAAAACAGTGACAATAACCTCGATCCCCCCACTGCAGAAAAACAGCAACAATAACAACTTTGATCCCCTCCCTGCAGAAAAACTGCGACAATACCAACCTCGATCCCCTCCCTGCAGAAAAACAGCAACAATAACAACCTCGATCCCCTCCCTGCAGAAAAACAGCAAAAACTTCGATCCCCACCCTGCAGAAAAACAGCGACAACCTCGATCCCCTCCCTGCAGAAAAACAGCGACAATAACAACCTCGATCCCCTCCCTGCAGAAAAACAGCAACAACCTCGATCCACTCCGCACTGAAAAACAGCAACAATAATAATCCCGAACCCCTCCCCGCAGAAAAACAGTGACAATAACAACCTCGATCCCCTCCCTGCAGAAAAACAGCGACAATAACAACCTCGATCCCCTCCCTGCAGAAAAACAGCGACAATAACAACCTCGATCCCCTCCCTGCAGAAAAACAGCAACAACCTCGATCCCCTCGCTGCGGAAAAACAGCGACAATAACAACCTCGATTCCCTCCCTGCAGAAAAACAGCAACAATCTCGATCCCCTCCCCACCGAAAAACAGCAACAATAATAATCCCGAACCCCTCCCCGCAGAAAAACAGCGACAACCTCGATCCACTCCCTGCAGAAAAACAGCAACAACTTCGATCCCCTCCCTGCAGAAAAACAGCGACAACCTCGATCCCCTCCCTGCAGAAAGACAGCGACAATAACAACCTCGATACCCTCCACACTGAAAAACAGCAACAATAATAATCCCGAACCCCTCCTCGCAGAAAAACAGCGACAATAACAACCTCGATCCCCTCCCTGCAGAAAAACAGCAACAATAACAACCTCGATCCCCTCCCTGCAGAAAAACAGCAACAATCTCGATCCCCTCCCCACCGAAAAACAGCAACAATAATAATCCCGAACCCCTCCCCGCAGAAAAACAGCGACAACCTCGATCCACTCCCTGCAGAAAAACAGCAACAACTTCGATCCCCTCCCTGCAGAAAAACAGCGACAACCTCGATCCCCTCCCTGCAGAAAAACAGCGACAATAACAACCTCGATACCCTCCACACTGAAAAACAGCAACAATAATAATCCCGAACCCCTCCTCGCAGAAAAACAGCGACAATAACAACCTCGATCCCCTCCCTGCAGAAAAACAGCAACAATAACAACCTCGATCCCCTCCCTGCAGAAAAACAGCAACAATAACAACCTCGATCCGCTCCCTGCAGAAAAACAGCAACAACCTCGATCCCCTCCCTGCAGAAAAACAGAGAAAATAACAACCTCGATCCCCTCCCTGCAGAAAAACAGCAACAATAATAATCCCGAACCCCTCCCTGCTGAAAAACAGCGACAATAACAACCTCGATCCCCTCCCCACTGAAAAACAGCGACAATAACAACCGCGATCCACTCCCTGCAGAAAAACAGCGACAATAACAACCTCGGTCCCCTCCCGACAACCTCGATCCCCTCCCTGCAGAAAAACAGCGACAATAACAACCTCGATCCCCTCCCTGCAGAAAAACAGTGACAATAACAACCTCGATCCCCTCCCTGCAGAAAAACAGCAACAATAACAACCTCGATCCCCTCCCTGCAGAAAAACAGTGACAATAACAACCTCGATCCCCTCCCTGCAGAAAAACAGTGACAATAACCTCGATCCCCCCACTGCAGAAAAACAGCAACAATAACAACTTTGATCCCCTCCCTGCAGAATAACTGCGACAATACCAACCTCGATCCCCTCCCTGCAGAAAAACAGCAACAATAACAACCTCGATCCCCTCCCTGCAGAAAAACAGCAAAAACTTCGATCCCCACCCTGCAGAAAAACAGCGACAACCTCGATCCCCTCCCTGCAGAAAAACAGCGACAATAACAACCTCGATCCCCTCCCTGCAGAAAAACAGCAACAACCTCGATCCACTCCGCACTGAAAAACAGCAACAATAATAATCCCGAACCCCTCCCCGCAGAAAAACAGTGACAATAACAACCTCGATCCCCTCCCTGCAGAAAAACAGCGACAATAACGACCTCGATCCCCTCCCTGCAGAAAAACAGCGACAATAACAACCTCGATCCCCTCCCTGCAGAAAAACAGCAACAATAACAACCTCGATCCCCTCCCTGCAGAAAAACAGCAACAGCAACAACCTCGATCCCCTCCCTGCAGAAAAACAGCAACAATTAGAACCTCGATCCCCTCCCTGCAGAAAAACAGCGACAATAACAACCTCGATCCCCACCCTGCAGAAAAACAGCAACAATAACAACCTCGATCCCCTCCCTGCAGAAAAACAGCAACAACCTCGATCCCCTCGCTGCGGAAAAACAGCGACAATAACAACCTCGATTCCCTCCCTGCAGAAAAACAGCAACAATCTCGATCCCCTCCCCACCGAAAAACAGCAACAATAATAATCCCGAACCCCTCCCCGCAGAAAAACAGCGACAACCTCGATCCACTCCCTGCAGAAAAACAGCAACAACTTCGATCCCCTCCCTGCAGAAAAACAGTGACAACCTCGATCCCCTCCCTGCAGAAAAACAGCGACAATAACAACCTCGATCCCCTCCTTGCAGAAAAACAGTGACAATAACAACCTCGATCCCATCCCTGCAGAAAAACAGCAACAATAACAACCTCGATCCCCTCCCTGCAGAAAAACAGTGACAATAACAACCTCGATCCCCTCCCTGCAGAAAAACAGTGACAATAACCTCGATCCCCCCACTGCAGAAAAACAGCAACAATAACAACTTTGATCCCCTCCCTGCAGAAAAACTGCGACAATACCAACCTCGATCCCCTCCCTGCAGAAAAACAGCAACAATAACAACCTCGATCCCCTCCCTGCAGAAAAACAGCAAAAACTTCGATCCCCACCCTGCAGAAAAACAGCGACAACCTCGATCCCCTCCCTGCAGAAAAACAGCGACAATAACAACCTCGATCCCCTCCCTGCAGAAAAACAGCGACAACCTCGATCCACTCCGCACTGAAAAACAGCAACAATAATAATCCCGAACCCCTCCCCGCAGAAAAACAGTGACAATAACAACCTCGATCCCCTCCCTGCAGAAAAACAGCGACAATAACAACCTCGATCCCCTCCCTGCAGAAAAACAGCGACAATAACAACCTCGATCCCCTCCCTGCAGAAAAACAGCAACAATAACAACCTCGATCCCCTCCCTGCAGAAAAACAGCAACAGCAACAACCTCGATCCCATCCCTGCAGAAAAACAGCAACAATTAGAACCTCGATCCCCTCCCTGCAGAAAAACAGCGACAATAACAACCTCGATCCCCACCCTGCAGAAAAACAGCAACAATAACAACCTCGATCCCCTCCCTGCAGAAAAACAGCAACAACCTCGATCCCCTCGCTGCGGAAAAACAGCGACAATAACAACCTCGATTCCCTCCCTGCAGAAAAACAGCAACAATCTCGATCCCCTCCCCACCGAAAAACAGCAACAATAATAATCCCGAACCCCTCCCCGCAGAAAAACAGCGACAATAACAACCTCGATCCCCTCCCTGCAGAAAAACAGCAACAATAATAATCTCGAACCCCTCCCTGCAGAAAAACAGCGACAATAACAACCTCGATCCCCTCCCCACAGAAAAACAGCAACAATAACAACCTCGATCCCCTCCCTGCAGAAAAACAACAACAATAACAACCTCGATCCCCTCCCTGCAGAAAAACAACAACAATAACAACCTCGATCCCCTCCCTGCAGAAAAACAGCGACAACAACAACCTCGATCCCCTCCCTGCAGAAAAACAGCAACAGCAACAACCTCGATCCCCTCCCTGCAGAAAAACAGCAACAATAACAACCTCGATCCCCTCCCTGCAGAAAAACAGCAACAACCTCGATCCCCTCCCTGCAGAAAAACAGCGACAATAACAACCTCGATCCCCTCCCTGCAGAAAAACAGCAACAATAACAACCTCGATCCCCTCCCTGCAGAAAAACAGTGACAATAACAACCTCGATCCCCTCCCTGCAGAAAAACAGTGACAATAACCTCGATCCCCCCACTGCAGAAAAACAGCAACAATAACAACTTTGATCCCCTCCCTGCAGAATAACTGCGACAATACCAACCTCGATCCCCTCCCTGCAGAAAAACAGCAACAATAACAACCTCGATCCCCTCCCTGCAGAAAAACAGCAAAAACTTCGATCCCCACCCTGCAGAAAAACAGCGACAACCTCGATCCCCTCCCTGCAGAAAAACAGCGACAATAACAACCTCGATCCCCTCCCTGCAGAAAAACAGCAACAACCTCGATCCACTCCGCACTGAAAAACAGCAACAATAATAATCCCGAACCCCTCCCCGCAGAAAAACAGTGACAATAACAACCTCGATCCCCTCCCTGCAGAACAACAGCGACAATAACAACCTCGATCCCCTCCCTGCAGAAAAACAGCGACAATAACAACCTCGATCCCCTCCCTGCAGAAAAACAGCAACAATAACAACCTCGATCCCCTGCCTGCAGAAAAACAGCAACAGCAACAACCTCGATCCCCTCCCTGCAGAAAAACAGCAACAATTAGAACCTCGATCCCCTCCCTGCAGAAAAACAGCGACAATAACAACCTCGATCCCCACCCTGCAGAAAAACAGCAACAATAACAACCTCGATCCCCTCCCTGCAGAAAAACAGCAACAACCTCGATCCCCTCGCTGCGGAAAAACAGCGACAATAACAACCTCGATTCCCTCCCTGCAGAAAAACAGCAACAATCTCGATCCCCTCCCCACCGAAAAACAGCAACAATAATAATCCCGAACCCCTCCCCGCAGAAAAACAGCGACAACCTCGATCCACTCCCTGCAGAAAAACAGCAACAACTTCGATCCCCTCCCTGCAGAAAAACAGCGACAACCTCGATCCCCTCCCTGCAGAAAAACAGCGACAATAACAACCTCGATACCCTCCACACTGAAAAACAGCAACAATAATAATCCCGAACCCCTCCTCGCAGAAAAACAGCGACAATAACAACCTCGATCCCCTCCCTGCAGAAAAACAGCAACAATAACAACCTCGATCCCCTCCCTGCAGAAAAACAGCAACAATAACAACCTCGATCCGCTCCCTGCAGAAAAACAGCAACAACCTCGATCCCCTCCCTGCAGAAAAACAGAGACAATAACAACCTCGATCCCCTCCCTGCAGAAAAACAGCAACAATAATAATCCCGAACCCCTCCCTGCAGAAAAACAGCGACATTAACAACCTCGATCCCCTCCCCACTGAAAAACAGCGACAATAACAACCGCGATCCACTCCCTGCAGAAAAACAGCAACAACCTCAATCCCCTCCCTGCAGAAAAACAGCAACAATAACAACCTCGATCCCCTCCCTGCAGAAAAACAGCAACAACCTCGATCCACTCCCTGCAGAAAAACAGCAACAACTTTGATCCCCACCCTGCAGAAAAACAGCGACAACCTCGATCCCCTCCCTGCAGAAAAACAGCGACAATAACAACCTCGATCCCCTCCCTGCAGAAAAACAGCAACAACCTCGATCCCCTCCCTGCAGAAAAACAGCAACAATAACAACCTCGATCCCCTCCCTGCAGAAAAACAGCAACAATAACAACCTCGATCCCCTCCCTGCAGAAAAACAGCGACAATAACAACCTCGATCCCCTCCCCACTGAAAAACAGCGACAATAACAACCTCGATCCCCTCCCTGCAGAAAAACAGCAACAACCTCGATCCCGTCCCCACTGAAAAACAGCAACAATAATAATCCCGAACCCCTCCCTGCAGAAAAACAGCGACAATAACAACCTTGATCCCCTCCCCACAGAAAAACAGCAACAAAAACAGCCTCGATCCCCTCCCTGCAGAAAAACAGCAACAATAATAATCCCGAACCCCTCACTGCAGAAAAACAGCGACAATAACAACCTCGATCCCCTCCCCACTGAAAAACAGCAACAATAACAACCTCGATCCCCTCCCTGCAGAAAAACAGCAGCAATAACAACCTCAATCCCCTCCCTGCAGAAAAACAGCAACAACTTCGATCCCCACCCTGCAGAAAAACAGCGACAACCTCGATCCCATCCCTGCAGAAAAACAGCGACAATAACAACCTCGATCCCCTCCCTGCAGAAAAACAGCAACAACCTCGATCCCCTCCCTGCAGAAAAACAGCAACAATAACAACCTCGATCCCCTCCCCGCAGAAAAACAGCAAAAATAACAACCTCGATCCCCTCCCTGCAGAAAAACAGCGACAATAACAACCTCGATCCCCTCCCTGCAGAAAAACAGCGACAATAACAACCTCGATCCCCTCCCTGCAGAAAAACAGCAACAACCTCGATCCCCTCCCTGCAGAAAAACAGCAACAATAACAACCTCGATCCCCTCCCCGAAGAAAAACAGCAACAATAACAACATCGATCCCCTCCCTGCAGAAAAACAGCAACAATAACAACCTTGATCCCCTCCCTGCAGAAAAACAGCAACAATAACCACCTCGATCCCCTCCCTGCAGAAAAACAGCAACAACCTCGATCCCCTCCCTGCAGAAAAACAGCGACAATAACAACCTCGATCCCCTCCCTGCAGAAAAACAGCAACAACCTCGATCCCCTCCCTGCAGAAAAACAGCAACAATAACAACCTCGATCCCCTCCCTGCAGAAAAACAGCGACAATACCAACCTCGATCCCCACCCTGCAGAAAAACAGCAACAATAACAACCTCGATCCCCTCCCTGCAGAAAAACAGCGACAATAGCAACCTCGATCCCCTCCCTGCAGAAAAACAGCGACAATAACAACCTCGGTCCCCTCCCGACAACCTCGATCCCCTCCCTGCAGAAAAACAGCGACAATAACAACCTCGATCCCCTCCTTGCAGAAAAACAGTGACAATAACAACCTCGATCCCATCCCTGCAGAAAAACAGCAACAATAACAACCTCGATCCCCTCCCTGCAGAAAAACAGTGACAATAACAACCTCGATCCCCTCCCTGCAGAAAAACAGTGACAATAACCTCGATCCCCCCACTGCAGAAAAACAGCAACAATAACAACTTTGATCCCCTCCCTGCAGAAAAACTGCGACAATACCAACCTCGATCCCCTCCCTGCAGAAAAACAGCAACAATAACAACCTCGATCCCCTCCCTGCAGAAAAACAGCAAAAACTTCGATCCCCACCCTGCAGAAAAACAGCGACAACCTCGATCCCCTCCCTGCAGAAAAACAGCGACAATAACAACCTCGATCCCCTCCCTGCAGAAAAACAGCAACAACCTCGATCCACTCCGCACTGAAAAACAGCAACAATAATAATCCCGAACCCCTCCCCGCAGAAAAACAGTGACAATAACAACCTCGATCCCCTCCCTGCAGAAAAACAGCGACAATAACAACCTCGATCCCCTCCCTGCAGAAAAACAGCGACAATAACAACCTCGATCCCCTCCCTGCAGAAAAACAGCAACAATAACAACCTCGATCCCCTCCCTGCAGAAAAACAGCAACAGCAACAACCTCGATCCCCTCCCTGCAGAAAAACAGCAACAATTAGAACCTCGATCCCCTCCCTGCAGAAAAACAGCGACAATAACAACCTCGATCCCCACCCTGCAGAAAAACAGCAACAATAACAACCTCGATCCCCTCCCTGCAGAAAAACAGCAACAACCTCGATCCCCTCGCTGCGGAAAAACAGCGACAATAACAACCTCGATTCCCTCCCTGCAGAAAAACAGCAACAATCTCGATCCCCTCCCCACCGAAAAACAGCAACAATAATAATCCCGAACCCCTCCCCGCAGAAAAACAGCGACAATAACAACCTCGATCCCCTCCCTGCAGAAAAACAGCAACAATAATAATCCCGAACCCCTCCCTGCAGAAAAACAGCGACAATAACAACCTCGATCCCCTCCCCACAGAAAAACAGCAACAATAACAACCTCGATCCCCTCCCTGCAGAAAAACAACAACAATAACAACCTCGATCCCCTCCCTGCAGAAAAACAACAACAATAACCACCTCGATCCCCTCCCTGCAGAAAAACAGCGACAACAACAACCTCGATCCCCTCCCTGCAGAAAAACAGCAACAGCAACAACCTCGATCCCCTCCCTGCAGAAAAACAGCAACAATAACAACCTCGATCCCCTCCCTGCAGAAAAACAGCAACAACCTCGATCCCCTCCCTGCAGAAAAACAGCGACAATAACAACCTCGATCCCCTCCCTGCAGAAAAACAGCGACAATAACAAGCTCGATCCCCTCCCTGCAGAAAAACAGCAACAACTTCGATCCTCTCCCTGCAGAAAAACAGCGACAACCTCGATCCCCTCCCTGCAGAAAAACAGCGACAATAACAACCTCGATCCCCTCCCTGCAGAAAAACAGCAACAATAATAATCCCGAAACCCTCCCTGCAGAAAAACTGCGACAATAACAACCTCAATCCCCTCCCCACTGAAAAACAGCAACAATAACAACCTCGATCCCCTCCCTGCAGAAAAACTGCAACAATAATAATCCCGATCCCTTCCCTGCAGAAAAACAGCAACAACCTCGATCCCCTCCCAACTGAAAAACAGCAACAATAATAATCCCGAACCCCTCCCTGCAGAAAAACAGTGACAATAACAACCTCGATCCCCTCCCCACTGAAAAACAGCAACAATAACAACCTCGATCCCCTTCCTGCAGAAAAACAGCAACAACCTCGATCCCCTCACTGCAGAAAAACAGCAACAATAACAACCTCGATCCCATCCCTGCAGAAAAACAGCAGCAATAACAACCTCAATCCCCTCCCTGCAGAAAAACAGCAACAACCTCGATCCCCTCCCTGCAGAAAAACAGCGACAATAACAACCTCGATCCCCTCCCTGCAGAAAAACAGCGACAATAACAAGCTCGATCCCCTCCCTGCAGAAAAACAGCAACAACTTCGATCCTCTCCCTGCAGAAAAACAGCGACAACCTCGATCCCCTCCCTGCAGAAAAACAGCGACAATAACAACCTCGATCCCCTCCCTGCAGAAAAACAGCAACAATAACAACCTCGATCCCCTTCCTGCAGAAAAACAGCAACAACCTCGATCCCCTCACTGCAGAAAAACAGCAACAATAACAACCTCGATCCCATCCCTGCAGAAAAACAGCAGCAATAACAACCTCAATCCCCTCCCTGCAGAAAAACAGCAACAACTTCGATCCCCACCCTGCAGAAAAACAGCGACAACCTCGATCCCATCCCTGCAGAAAAACAGCGACAATAACAACCTCGATCCCCTCCCTGCAGAAAAACAGCAACAACCTCGATCCCCTCCCTGCAGAAAAACAGCAACAATAACAACCTCGATCCCCTCCCTGCAGAAAAACAGCAAAAATAACAACCTCGATCCCCTCCCTGCAGAAAAACAGCGACAATAACAACCTCGATCCCCTCCCTGCAGAAAAACAGCGACAATAACAACCTCGATCCCCTCCCTGCAGAAAAACAGCAACAACCTCGATCCCCTCCCTGCAGAAAAACAGCAACAATAACAACCTCGATCCCCTCCCCGAAGAAAAACAGCAACAATAACAACATCGATCCCCTCCCTGCAGAAAAACAGCAACAATAACAACCTTGATCCCCTCCCTGCAGAAAAACAGCAACAATAACCACCTCGATCCCCTCCCTGCAGAAAAACAGCAACAACCTCGATCCCCTCCCTGCAGAAAAACAGCGACAATAACAACCTCGATCCCCTCCCTGCAGAAAAACAGCAACAACCTCGATCCCCTCCCAACTGAAAAACAGCAACAGTAACCACCTCGATCCCCTCCCTGCAGAAAAACAGCAACAACCTCGATCCCCTCCTTGCAGAAAAACAGTGACAATAACAACCTCGATCCCATCCCTGCAGAAAAACAGCAACAATAACAACCTCGATCCCCTCCCTGCAGAAAAACAGTGACAATAACAACCTCGATCCCCTCCCTGCAGAAAAACAGTGACAATAACCTCGATCCCCCAACTGCAGAAAAACAGCAACAATAACAACTTTGATCCCCTCCCTGCAGAAAAACTGCGACAATACCAACCTCGATCCCCTCCCTGCAGAAAAACAGCAACAATAACAACCTCGATCCCCTCCCTGCAGAAAAACAGCAAAAACTTCGATCCCCACCCTGCAGAAAAACAGCGACAACCTCGATCCCCTCCCTGCAGAAAAACAGCGACAATAACAACCTCGATCCCCTCCCAGCAGAAAAACAGCAACAACCTCGATCCACTCCGCACTGAAAAACAGCAACAATAATAATCCCGAACCCCTCCCCGCAGAAAAACAGTGACAATAACAACCTCGATCCCCTCCCTGCAGAAAAACAGCGACAATAACAACCTCGATCCCCTCCCTGCAGAAAAACAGCGACAATAACAACCTCGATCCCCTCCCTGCAGAAAAACAGCAACAATAACAACCTCGATCCCCTCCCTGCAGAAAAACAGCAACTGCAACAACCTCGATCCCCTCCCTGCAGAAAAACAGCAACAATTAGAACCTCGATCCCCTCCCTGCAGAAAAACAGCGACAATAACAACCTCGATCCCCACCCTGCAGAAAAACAGCAACAATAACAACCTCGATCCCCTCCCTGCAGAAAAACAGCAACAACCTCGATCCCCTCGCTGCGGAAAAACAGCGACAATAACAACCTCGATTCCCTCCCTGCAGAAAAACAGCAACAATCTCGATCCCCTCCCCACCGAAAAACAGCAACAATAATAATCCCGAACCCCTCCCCGCAGAAAAACAGCGACAATAACAACCTCGATCCCCTCCCTGCAGAAAAACAGCAACAATAATAATCCCGAACCCCTCCCTGCAGAAAAACAGCGACAATAACAACCTCGATCCCCTCCCCACAGAAAAACAGCAACAATAACAACCTCGATCCCCTCCCTGCAGAAAAACAACAACAATAACAACCTCGATCCCCTCCCTGCAGAAAAACAACAACAATAACAACCTCGATCCCTTCCCTGCAGAAAAACAGCGACAATAACAACCTCGATCCCCTCCCTGCAGAAAAACAGCAACAGCAACAACCTCGATCCCCTCCCTGCAGAAAAACAGCAACAATAACAACCTCGATCCCCTCCCTGCAGAAAAACAGCAACAACCTCGATCCCCTCCCTGCAGAAAAACAGCGACAATAACAACCTCGATCCCCTCCCTGCAGAAAAACAGAGACAATAACAAACTCGATCCCCTCCCTGCAGAAAAACAGCAACAACTTCGATCCCCTCCCTGCAGAAAAACAGCGACAACCTCGATCCCCTCCCTGCAGAAAAACAGCGACAATAACAACCTCGATCCCCTCCCTGCAGAAAAAGAGCAACAATAATAATCCCGAAACCCTCCCTGCAGAAAAACTGCGACAATAACAACCTCAATCCCCTCCCCACTGAAAAACAGCAACAATAACAACCTCGATCCCCTCCCTGCAGAAAAACTGCAACAATAATAATCCCGATCCCTTCCCTGCAGAAAAACAGCAACAACCTCGATCCCCTCCCAACTGAAAAACAGCAACAATAATAATCCCGAACCCCTCCCTGCAGAAAAACAGTGACAATAACAACCTCGATCCCCTCCCCACTGAAAAACAGCAACAATAACAACCTCGATCCCCTTCCTGCAGAAAAACAGCAACAACCTCGATCCCCTCCCTGCAGAAAAACAGCAACAATAACAACCTCGATCCCATCCCTGCAGAAAAACAGCAGCAATAACAACCTCAATCCCCTCCCTGCAGAAAAACAGCAACAACTTCGATCCCCACCCTGCAGAAAAACAGCGACAACCTCGATCCCATCCCTGCAGAAAAACAGCGACAATAACAACCTCAATCCCCTCCCTGCAGAAAAACAGCCACAACCTCGATCCCCTCCCTGCAGAAAAACAGCAACAATAACAACCTCGATCCCCTCCCCGAAGAAAAACAGCAACAATAACAACATCGATCCCCTCCCTGCAGAAAAACAGCAACAATAACAACCTTGATCCCCTCCCTGCAGAAAAACAGCAACAATAACCACCTCGATCCCCTCCCTGCAGAAAAACAGCAACAACCTCGATCCCCTCCCTGCAGAAAAACAGCGACAATAACAACCTCGATCCACTCCCTGCAGAAAAACAGCAACAACCTCGATCCCCTCCCTGCAGAAAAACAGCAACAATAACAACCTCGATCCCCTCCCTGCAGAAAAACAGCGACAATACCAACCTCGATCCCCACCCTGCAGAAAAACAGCAACAATAACAACCTCGATCCCCTCCCTGCAGAAAAACAGCGACAATAGCAACCTCGATCCCCTCCCTGCAGAAAAACAGCGACAATAACAACCTCGGTCCCCTCCCGACAACCTCGATCCCCTCCCTGCAGAAAAACAGCGACAATAACAACCTCGATCCCCTCCCTGCAGAAAAACAGTGACAATAACAACCTCGATCCCCTCCCTGCAGAAAAACAGCAACAATAACAACCTCGATCCCCTCCCTGCAGAAAAACAGTGACAATAACAACCTCGATCCCCTCCCTGCAGAAAAACAGTGACAATAACCTCGATCCCCCCACTGCAGAAAAACAGCAACAATAACAACTTTGATCCCCTCCCTGCAGAAAAACTGCGACAATACCAACCTCGATCCCCTCCCTGCAGAAAAACAGCAACAATAACAACCTCGATCCCCTCCCTGCAGAAAAACAGCAAAAACTTCGATCCCCACCCTGCAGAAAAACAGCGACAACCTCGATCCCCTCCCTGCAGAAAAACAGCGACAATAACAACCTCGATCCCCTCCCTGCAGAAAAACAGCAACAACCTCGATCCACTCCGCACTGAAAAACAGCAACAATAATAATCCCGAACCCCTCCCCGCAGAAAAACAGTGACAATAACAACCTCGATCCCCTCCCTGCAGAAAAACATCGACAATAACAACCTCGATCCCCTCCCTGCAGAAAAACAGCGACAATAACAACCTCGATCCCCTCCCTGCAGAAAAACAGCAACAATAACAACCTCGATCCCCTCCCTGCAGAAAAACAGCAACAGCAACAACCTCGATCCCCTCCCTGCAGAAAAACAGCAACAATTAGAACCTCGATCCCCTCCCTGCAGAAAAACAGCGACAATAACAACCTCGATCCCCACCCTGCAGAAAAACAGCAACAATAACAACCTCGATCCCCTCCCTGCAGAAAAACAGCAACAACCTCGATCCCCTCGCTGCGGAAAAACAGCGAAAATAACAACCTCGATTCCCTCCCTGCAGAAAAACAGCAACAATCTCGATCCCCTCCCCACCGAAAAACAGCAACAATAATAATCCCGAACCCCTCCCCGCAGAAAAACAGCGACAATAACAACCTCGATCCCCTCCCTGCAGAAAAACAGCAACAATAATAATCCCGAACCCCTCCCTGCAGAAAAACAGCGACAATAACAACCTCGATCCCCTCCCCACAGAAAAACAGCAACAATAACAACCTCGATCCCCTCCCTGCAGAAAAACAAAAACAATAACAACCTCGATCCCCTCCCTGCAGAAAAACAACAACAATAACAACCTCGATCCCCTCCCTGCAGAAAAACAGCGACAATAACAACCTCGATCCCCTCCCTGCAGAAAAACAGCAACAGCAACAACCTCGATCCCCTCCCTGCAGAAAAACAGCAACAATAACAACCTCGATCCCCTCCCTGCAGAAAAACAGCAACAACCTCGATCCCCTCCCTGCAGAAAAACAGCGACAATAACAACCTCGATCCCCTCCCTGCAGAAAAACAGCGACAATAACAAGCTCGATCCCCTCCCTGCAGAAAAACAGCAACAACTTCGATCCCCTCCCTGCAGAAAAACAGCGACAACCTCGATCCCCTCCCTGCAGAAAAACAGCGACAATAACAACCTCGATCCCCTCCCTGCAGAAAAACAGCAACAATAATAATCCCGAAACCCTCCCTGCAGAAAAACTGCGACAATAACAACCTCGATCCCCTCCCCACTGAAAAACAGCAACAATAACAACCTCGATCCCCTCCCAACTGAAAAACAGCAACAATAATAATCCCGAACCCCTCCCTGCAGAAAAACAGTGACAATAACAACCTCGATCCCCTCCCCACTGAAAAACAGCAACAATAACAACCTCGATCCCCTTCCTGCAGAAAAACAGCAACAACCTCGATCCCCTCCCTGCAGAAAAACAGCAACAATAACAACCTCGATCCCATCCCTGCAGAAAAACAGCAACAACCTCGATCCCCTCGCTGCAGAAAAACAGCGACAATAACAACCTCGATCCCCTCCCTGCAGAAAAACAGCAACAATCTCGATCCCCTCCCCACCGAAAAACAGCAACAATAATAATCCCGAACCCCTCCCCGCAGAAGAACAGCGACAATAACAACCTCGATCCCCTCCCTGCAGAAAAACAGCAACAATAATAATCCTGAACCCCTCCCTGCAGAAAAACAGCGACA
Source organism: Hemitrygon akajei (assembly GCF_048418815.1). Taxonomy (NCBI): domain Eukaryota; kingdom Metazoa; phylum Chordata; class Chondrichthyes; order Myliobatiformes; family Dasyatidae; genus Hemitrygon; species Hemitrygon akajei. The sequence continues at coordinate 41,433,856 of NC_133137.1, read as the reverse complement.
ATAACAACCTCGATCCCCTCCCCACTGAAAAACAGCAACAATAACAACCTCGATCCCCTCCCCACAGAAAAACAGCAACAAAAACAGCCTCGATCCCCTCCCTGCAGAAAAACAGCAACAATAATAATCCCGAACCCCTCACTGCAGAAAAACAGCGACAATAACAACCTCGATCCCCTCCCCACTGAAAAACAGCAACAATAACAACCTCGATCCCCTCCCTGCAGAAAAACAGCAGCAATAACAACCTCAATCCCCTCCCTGCAGAAAAACAGCAACAACTTCGATCCCCACCCTGCAGAAAAACAGCGACAACCTTGATCCCATCCCTGCAGAAAAACAGCGACAATAACAACCTCTATCCCCTCCCTGCAGAAAAACAGCAACAACCCCGATCCCCTCCCTGCAGAAAAACAGCAACAATAACAACCTCGATCCCCTCCCTGCAGAAAAACAGCAACAATAACAACCTCGATCCCCTCCCTGCAGAAAAACAGCGACAATAACAACCTCGATCCCCTCCCTGCAGAAAAACAGCAACAACCTCGATCCCCTCCCCGCAGAAAAACAGCAACAATAACAACATCGATCCCCTCCCTGCAGAAAAACAGCAACAATAACAACCTTGATCCCCTCCCTGCAGAAAAACAGCAACAATAACCACCTCGATCCCCTCCATGCAGAAAAACAGCAACAACCTCGATCCCCTCCCTGCAGAAAAACAGCAACAACCTCGATCCCCTCCCTGCAGAAAAACAGCAACAATAACAACCTCGATCCCCTCCCTGCAGAAAAACAGCGACAATACCAACCTCGATCCCCACCCTGCAGAAAAACAGCAACAATAACAACCTCGATCCCCTCCCTCCAGAAAAACAGCGACAATAGCAACCTCGATCCCCTCCCTGCAGAAAAACAGCAACAATAACAACCTCGGTCCCCTCCCGACAACCTCGATCCCCTCCCTGCAGAAAAACAGCGACAATAACAACCTCGATCCCCTCCCTGCAGAAAAACAGTGACAATAACAACCTCGATCCCCTCCCTGCAGAAAAACAGCAACAATAACAACCTCGATCCCCTCCCTGCAGAAAAACAGTGACAATAACAACCTCGATCCCCTCCCTGCAGAAAAACAGTGACAATAACAACCTCGATCCCCTCCCGACAACCTCGATCCCCTCCCTGCAGAAAAACAGCGACAATAACAACCTCGATCCCCTCCCTGCAGAAAAACAGCGACAATAACAACCTCGATCCCCTCCCTGCAGAAAAACAGCAACAACCTCGATCCACTCCCCACTGAAAAACAGCAACAATAATAATCCCGAACCCCTCCCCGCAGAAAAACAGTGACAATAACAACCTCGATCCCCTCCCTGCAGAAAAACAGTGACAATAACAACCTCGATCCCCTCCCTGCAGAAAAACAGCAACAATAACAACCTCGATCCCCTCCCTGCAGAAAAACAGCGACAATAGCAACCTCGATCCCCTCCCTGCCGAAAAACAGCGACAATAACAACCTCGATCCCCTCCCCACAGAAAAACAGCAACAAAAACAGCCTCGATCCCCTCCCTGCAGAAAAACAGCAACAATAATAATCCCGAACCCCTCCCAGCAGAAAAACAGCGACAATAACAACCTTGATCCCCTCCCCACAGAAAAACAGCAACAAAAACAGCCTCGATCCCCTCCCTGCAGAAAAACAGCGACAATAACAACCTCGGTCCCCTCCCGACAACCTCGATCCCCTCCCTGCAGAAAAACAGCGACAATAACAACCTCGGTCCCCTCCCGACAACCTCGATCCCCTCCCTGCAGAAAAACAGCGACAATAACAACCTCGATCCCCTCCCTGCAGAAAAACAGTGACAATAACAACCTCGATCCCCTCCCTGCAGAAAAACAGCAACAATAACAACCTCGATCCCCTCCCTGCAGAAAAACAGTGACAATAACAACCTCGATCCCCTCCCTGCAGAAAAACAGTGACAATAACAACCTCGATCCCCTCCCGACAACCTCGATCCCCTCCCTGCAGAAAAACAGCGACAATAACAACCTCGATCCCCTCCCTGCAGAAAAACAGCGACAATAACAACCTCGATCCCCTCCCTGCAGAAAAACAGCAACAACCTCGATCCACTCCCCACTGAAAAACAGCAACAATAATAATCCCGAACCCCTCCCCGCAGAAAAACAGTGACAATAACAACCTCGATCCCCTCCCTGCAGAAAAACAGTGACAATAACAACCTCGATCCCCTCCCTGCAGAAAAACAGCAACAATAACAACCTCGATCCCCTCCCTGCAGAAAAACAGCGACAATAGCAACCTCGATCCCCTCCCTGCAGAAAAACAGCGACAATAACAACCTCGATCCCCTCCCCACAGAAAAACAGCAACAAAAACAGCCTCGATCCCCTCCCTACAGAAAAACAGCAACAATAATAATCCCGAACCCCTCCCAGCAGAAAAACAGCGACAATAACAACCTTGATCCCCTCCCCACAGAAAAACAGCAACAAAAACAGCCTCGATCCCCTCCCTGCAGAAAAACAGCAACAATAATAATCCCGAACCCCTCACTGCAGAAAAACAGCGACAATAACAACCTCGATCCCCTCCCCACTGAGAAACAGCAACAATAACAACCTCGATCCCCTCCCTGCAGAAAAACAGCAGCAATAACAACCTCAATCCCCTCCCTGCAGAAAAACAGCAACAACTTCGATCCCCACCCTGCAGAAAAACAGCGACAACCTTGATCCCATCCCTGCAGAAAAACAGCGACAATAACAACCTCTATCCGCTCCCTGCAGAAAAACAGCAACAACCTCGATCCCCTCCCTGCAGAAAAACAGCAACAATAACAACCTCGATCCCCTCCCTGCAGAAAAACAGCAACAATAACAACCTCGATCCCCTCCCTGCAGAAAAACAGCGACAATAACAACCTCGATCCCCTCCCTGCAGAAAAACAGCAACAACCTCGATCCCCTCCCTGCAGAAAAACAGCAACAATAACAACCTCGATCCCCTCCCCGCAGAAAAACAGCAACAATAACAACATCGATCCCCTCCCTGCAGAAAAACAGCAACAATAACAACCTTGATCCCCTCCCTGCAGAAAAACAGCAACAATAACCACCTCGATCCCCTCCCTGCAGAAAAACAGCAACAACCTCGATCCCCTCCCTGCAGAAAAACAGCAACAACCTCGATCCCCTCCCTGCAGAAAAACAGCAACAATAACAACCTCGATCCCCTCCCTGCAGAAAAACAGCGACAATACCAACCTCGATCCCCACCCTGCAGAAAAACAGCAACAATAACAACCTCGATCCCCTCCCTCCAGAAAAACAGCGACAATAGCAACCTCGATCCCCTCCCTGCAGAAAAACAGCGACAATAACAACCTCGGTCCCCTCCCGACAACCTCGATCCCCTCCCTGCAGAAAAACAGCGACAATAACAACCTCGATCCCCTCCCTGCAGAAAAACAGTGACAATAACAACCTCGATCCCCTCCCTGCAGAAAAACAGCAACAATAACAACCTCGATCCCCTCCCTGCAGAAAAACAGTGACAATAACAACCTCGATCCCCTCCCTGCAGAAAAACAGTGACAATAACAACCTCGATCCCCTCCCGACAACCTCGATCCCCTCCCTGCAGAAAAACAGCGACAATAACAACCTCGATCCCCTCCCTGCAGAAAAACAGCGACAATAACAACCTCGATCCCCTCCCTGCAGAAAAACAGCAACAACCTCGATCCACTCCCCACTGAAAAACAGCAACAATAATAATCCCGAACCCCTCCCCGCAGAAAAACAGTGACAATAACAACCTCGATCCCCTCCCCACTGAAAAACAGCAACAATAACAACCTCGATACCTTCCCTGCAGAAAAACAGCGACAATAACAACCTCGATCCCCTCCCTGCAGAAAAACAGCAACAATAACAACCTCGATCCCCTCCCTGCAGAAAAACAGCAACAATAACAACCTCGATCCCCTCCCTGCAGAAAAACAACAACAATAACAACCTCGATCCCCTCCCTGCAGAAAAACAACAACAATAACAACCTCGATCCCCTCCCTGCAGAAAAACAGCAACAATAACAACCTCGATCCCCTCCCTGCAGAAAAACAACAACAATAACAACCTCGATCCCCTCCCTGCAGAAAAACAGCGACAATAACAACCTCGATCCCCTCCCTGCAGAAAAACAGCAACAGCAACAACCTCGATCCCCTCCCTGCAGAAAAACAGCAACAATAACAACCTCGATCCCCTCCCTGCAGAAAAACAGCAACAACCTCGATCCCCTCCCTGCAGAAAAACAGCGACAATAACAACCTCGATCCCCTCGCTGCAGAAAAACAGCGACAATAACAAGCTCGATCCCCTCCCTGCAGAAAAACAGCAACAACTTCGATCCCCTCCCTGCAGAAAAACAGCGACAACCTCGATCCCCTCCCTGCAGAAAAACAGCGACAATAACAACCTCGATCCCCTCCCTGCAGAAAAACAGCAACAATAATAATCCCGAAACCCTCCCTGCAGAAAAACTGCGACAATAACAACCTCGATACCCTCCCCACTGAAAAACAGCAACAATAACAACCTCGATCCCCTCCCTGCAGAAAAACTGCAACAATAATAATCCCGATCCCTTCCCTGCAGAAAAACAGCAACAACCTCGATCCCCTCCCAACTGGAAAACAGCAACAATAATAATCCCGAACCCCTCCCTGCAGAAAAACAGTGACAATAACAACCTCGATCCCCTCCCCACTGAAAAACAGCAACAATAACAACCTCGATCCCCTTCCTGCAGAAAAACAGCAACAACCTCGATCCCCTCCCTGCAGAAAAACAGCAACAATAACAACCTCGATCCCATCCCTGCAGAAAAACAGCAACAACCTCGATCCCCTCGCTGCAGAAAAACAGCGACAATACCAACCTCGATCCCCTCCCTGCAGAAAAACAGCAACAATCTCGATCCCCTCCCCACCGAAAAACAGCAACAATAATAATCCCGAACCCCTCCCCGCAGAAGAACAGCGACAATAACAACCTCGATCCCCTCCCTGCAGAAAAACAGCAACAATAATAATCCCGAACCCCTCCCTGCAGAAAAACAGCGACAATAACAACCTTGATCCCCTCCCCACTGAAAAACAGCAACAATAACAACCTCGATCCCCTCCCTGCAGAAAAACAACAACAATAACAACCTCGATCCCCTCCCTGCAGAAAAACAACAACAATAACAACCTCGATCCCCTCCCTGCAGAAAAACAGCGACAATAACAACCTCGATCCCCTCCCTGCAGAAAAACAGCAACAGCAACAACCACAATCCCCTCCCTGCAGAAAAACAGCAACAATAACAACCTCGATCCCCTCCCTGCAGAAAAACAGCAACAACCTCGATCCCCTCCCTGCAGAAAAACAGCGACAATAACAACCTCGATCCCCTCCCTGCAGAAAAACAGCGACAATAGCAACCTCGATCCCCTCCCTGCAGAAAAACAGCGACAATAACAACCTCGATCCCCTCCCCACAGAAAAACAGCAACAAAAACAGCCTCGATCCCCTCCCTGCAGAAAAACAGCAACAATAATAATCCCGAACCCCTCCCAGCAGAAAAACAGCGACAATAACAACCTTGATCCCCTCCCCACAGAAAAACAGCAACAAAAACAGCCTTGATCCCCTCCCTGCAGAAAAACAGCAACAATAATAATCCCGAACCCCTCACTGCAGAAAAACAGCGACAATATCAACCTCGATCCCCTCCCCACTGAAAAACAGCAACAATAACAACCTCGATCCCCTCCCTGCAGAAAAACAGCAGCAATAACAACCTCAATCCCCTCCCTGCAGAAAAACAGCAACAACTTCGATCCCCACCCTGCAGAAAAACAGCGACAACCTTGATCCCATCCCTGCAGAAAAACAGCGACAATAACAACCTCTATCCCCTCCCTGCAGAAAAACAGCAACAACCTCGATCCCCTCCCTGCAGAAAAACAGCAACAATAACAACCTCGATCCCCTCCCTGCAGAAAAACAGCGACAATAACAACCTCGATCCCCTCCCTGCAGAAAAACAGCGACAATAACAACCTCGATCCCCTCCCCGCAGAAAAACAGCAACAATAACAACATCGATCCCCTCCCTGCAGAAAAACAGCAACAATAACAACCTTGATCCCCTCCCTGCAGAAAAACAGCAACAATAACCAGCTCGATCCCCTCCCTGCAGAAAAACAGCAACAACCTCGATCCCCTCCCTGCAGAAAAACAGCAACAACCTCGATCCCCTCCCTGCAGAAAAACAGCAACAATAACAACCTCGATCCCCTCCCTGCAGAAAAACAGCGACAATAACAACCTCAATCCCCTCCCTGCAGAAAAACAGCAACAATAACAACCTCGATCCCCTCCCTGCAGAAAAACAGCAACAACCTCGATCCACTCCCTGCAGAAAAACAGCAACAACTTTGATCCCCACCCTGCAGAAAAACAGCGACAACCTCGATCCCCTCCCTGCAGAAAAACAGCGACAATAACAACCTCGATCCGCTCCCTGCAGAAAAACAGCAACAACCTCGATCCCCTCCCTGCAGAAAAACAGCAACAATAACAACCTAGATCCCCTCCCTGCAGAAAAACAGCAACAATAACAACATCGATCCCCTCCCTGCAGAAAAACAGCAACAATAACAACCTTGATCCCCTCCCTGCAGAAAAACAGCAACAATAACCACCTCGATCCCCTCCCTGCAGAAAAACAGCAACAACCTCGATCCCCTCCCTGCAGAAAAACAGCAACAACCTCGATCCCCTCCCTGCAGAAAAACAGCAACAATAACAACCTCGATCCCCTCCCTGCAGAAAAACAGCGACAATACCAACCTCAATCCCCTCCCTGCAGAAAAACAGCAACAATAACAACCTCGATCCCCTCCCTGCAGAAAAACAGCAACAACCTCGATCCACTCCCTGCAGAAAAACAGCAACAACTTTGATCCCCACCCTGCAGAAAAACAGCGACAACCTCGATCCCCTCCCTGCAGAAAAACAGCGACAATAACAACCTCGATCCCCTCCCTGCAGAAAAACAGCAACAACCTCGATCCCCTCCCTGCAGAAAAACAGCAACAATAACAACCTCGATCCCCTCCCTGCAGAAAAACAGCAAAAATAACAACCTCGATCCCCTCCCTGCAGAAAAACAGCGACAATAACAACCTCGATCCCCTCCCCACTGAAAAACAGCGACAATAACAACCTCGATCCCCTCCCTGCAGAAAAACAGCAACAACCTCGATCCCGTCCCCACTGAAAAACAGCAACAATAATAATCCCGAACCCCTCCCTGCAGAAAAACAGCGACAATAACAACCTTGATCCCCTCCCCACAGAAAAACAGCAACAAAAACAGCCTCGAACCCCTCCCTGCAGAAAAACAGCAACAATAATAATCCCGAACCCCTCACTGCAGAAAAACAGCGACAATAACAACCTCGATCCCCTCCCCACTGAAAAACAGCAACAATAACAACCTCGATCCCCTCCCTGCAGAAAAACAGCAGCAATAACAACCTCAATCCCCTCCCTGCAGAAAAACAGCAACAACTTCGATCCCCACCCTGCAGAAAAACAGCGACAACCTCGATCCCATCCCTGCAGAAAAACAGCGACAATAACAACCTCGATCCCCTCCCTGCAGAAAAACAGCAACAACCTCGATCCCCTCCCTGCAGAAAAACAGCAACAATAACAACCTCGATCCCCTCCCTGCAGAAAAACAGCAAAAATAACAACCTCGATCCCCTCCCTGCAGAAAAACAGCGACAATAACAACCTCGATCCCCTCCCTGCAGAAAAACAGCGACAATAACAACCTCGATCCCCTCCCTGCAGAAAAACAGCGACAATAACAACCTCGATCCCCTCCCTGCAGAAAAACAGCAACAACCTCGATCCCCTCCCTGCAGAAAAACAGCAACAATAACAACCTCGATCCCCTCCCCGAAGAAAAACAGCAACAATAACAACATCGATCCCCTCCCTGCAGAAAAACAGCAACAATAACAACCTTGATTCCCTCCCTGCAGAAAAACAGCAACAATAACCACCTCGATCCCCTCCCTGCAGAAAAACAGCAACAACCTCGATCCCCTCCCTGCAGAAAAACAGCGACAATAACAACCTCGATCCCCTCCCTGCAGAAAAACAGCAACAACCTCGATCCCCTCCCTGCAGAAAAACAGCAACAATAACAACCTCGATCCCCTCCCTGCAGAAAAACAGCGACAATACCAACCTCGATCCCCACCCTGCAGAAAAACAGCAACAATAACAACCTCGATCCCCTCCCTGCAGAAAAACAGCGACAATAGCAACCTCGATCCCCTCCCTGCAGAAAAACAGCGACAATAACAACCTCGGTCCCCTCCCGACAACCTCGATCCCCTCCCTGCAGAAAAACAGCGACAATAACAACCTCGATCCCCTCCCTGCAGAAAAACAGTGACAATAACAACCTCGATCCCCTCCCTGCAGAAAAACAGCGACAATAACAACCTTGATCCCCTCCCTGCAGAAAAACAGCGACAATAACAACCTCGATCCCCTCCCTGCAGAAAAACAGCGACAATAACAACCTCGATCCCCTCCCTGCAGAAAAACAGCAACAATAACAACCTCGATCCCCTCCCTGCAGAAAAACAGCAACAGCAACAACCTCGATCCCCTCCCTGCAGAAAAACAGTGACAATAACCTCGATCCCCCCACTGCAGAAAAACAGCAACAATAACAACTTTGATCCCCTCCCTGCAGAAAAACTGCGACAATACCAACCTCGATCCCCTCCCTGCAGAAAAACAGCAACAATAACAACCTCGATCCCCTCCCTGCAGAAAAACAGCAAAAACTTCGATCCCCACCCTGCAGAAAAACAGCGACAACCTCGATCCCCTCCCTGCAGAAAAACAGCGACAATAACAACCTCGATCCCCTCCCTGCAGAAAAACAGCAACAACCTCGATCCACTCCGCACTGAAAAACAGCAACAATAATAATCCCGAACCCCTCCCCGCAGAAAAACAGTGACAATAACAACCTCGATCCCCTCCCTGCAGAAAAACAGCAACAATTAGAACCTCGATCCCCTCCCTGCAGAAAAACAGCGACAATAACAACCTCGATCCCCACCCTGCAGAAAAACAGCGACAATAGCAACCTCGATCCCCTCCCTGCAGAAAAACAGCGACAATAACAACCTCGGTCCCCTCCCGACAACCTCGATCCCCTCCCTGCAGAAAAACAGCGACAATAACAACCTCGATCCCCTCCCTGCAGAAAAACAGTGACAATAACAACCTCGATCCCCTCCCTGCAGAAAAACAGCGACAATAACAACCTCGATCCCCTCCCTGCAGAAAAACAGCGACAATAACAACCTCGATCCCCTCCCTGCAGAAAAACAGCGACAATAACAACCTCGATCCCCTCCCTGCAGAAAAACAGCGACAATAACAACCTCGATCCCCTCCCTGCAGAAAAACAGCAACAATAACAACCTCGATCCCCTCCCTGCAGAAAAACAGCAACAGCAACAACCTCGATCCCCTCCCTGCAGAAAAACAGTGACAATAACCTCGATCCCCCCACTGCAGAAAAACAGCAACAATAACAACTTTGATCCCCACCCTGCAGAAAAACTGCGACAATACCAACCTCGATCCCCTCCCTGCAGAAAAACAGCGACAATAACAACCTCGATCCCCTCCCTGCAGAAAAACAGCAACAACCTCGATCCACTCCGCACTGAAAAACAGCAACAATAATAATCCCGAACCCCTCCCCGCAGAAAAACAGTGACAATAACAACCTCGATCCCCTCCCTGCAGAAAAACAGCAACAATTAGAACCTCGATCCCCTCCCTGCAGAAAAACAGCAACAATAACAACCTCGATCCCCTCCCTGCAGAAAAACAGCGACAATAACAACTTTGATCCCCTCCCTGCAGAAAAACTGCGACAATACCAACCTCGATCCCCTCCCTGCAGAAAAACAGCAACAATAACAACCTCGATCCCCTCCCTGCAGAAAAACAGCAAAAACTTCGATCCCCACCCTGCAGAAAAACAGCGACAACCTCGATCCCCTCCCTGCAGAAAAACAGCGACAATAACAACCTCGATCCCCTCCCTGCAGAAAAACAGCAACAACCTCGATCCACTCCGCACTGAAAAACAGCAACAATAATAATCCCGAACCCCTCCCCGCAGAAAAACAGCAACAATAACAACCTCGATCCCCTCCCTGCAGAAAAACAGCAACAATTAGAACCTCGATCCCCTCCCTGCAGAAAAACAGTGACAATAACAACCTCGATCCCCTCCCTGCAGAAAAACAGCGACAATAACAACCTCGATCCCCTCCCTGCAGAAAAACAGCGACAATAACAGCCTCGATCCCCTCCCTGCAGAAAAACAGCGACAATAACAACCTCGATCCCCTCCCTGCAGAAAAACAGCAACAATAACAACCTCGATCCCCTCCCTGCAGAAAAACAGCAACAGCAACAACCTCGATCCCCTCCCTGCAGAAAAACAGCAACAATTAGAACCTCGATCCCCTCCCTGCAGAAAAACAGCGACAATAACAACCTCGATCCCCACCCTGCAGAAAAACAGCAACAATAACAACCTCGATCCCCTCCCTGCAGAAAAACAGCAACAACCTCGATCCCCTCGCTGCGGAAAAACAGCGACAATAACAACCTCGATTCCCTCCCTGCAGAAAAACAGCAACAATCTCGATCCCCTCCCCACCGAAAAACAGCAACAATAATAATCCCGAACCCCTCCCCGCAGAAAAACAGCGACAATAACAACCTCGATCCCCTCCCTGCAGAAAAACAGCAACAATAATAATCCCGAACCCCTCCCTGCAGAAAAACAGCGACAATAACAACCTCGATCCCCTCCCCACAGAAAAACAGCAACAATAACAACCTCGATCCCCTCCCTGCAGAAAAACAACAACAATAACAACCTCGATCCCCTCCCTGCAGAAAAACAACAACAATAACAACCTCGATCCCCTCCCTGCAGAAAAACAGCGACAATAACAACCTCGATCCCCTCCCTGCAGAAAAACAGCAACAGCAACAACCTCGATCCCCTCCCTGCAGAAAAACAGCAACAATAACAACCTCGATCCCCTCCCTGCAGAAAAACAGCAACAACCTCGATCCCCTCCATGCAGAAAAACAGCGACAATAACAACCTCGATCCCCTCCCTGCAGAAAAACAGCGACAATAACAAGCTCGATCCCCTCCCTGCAGAAAAACAGCAACAACTTCGATCCCCTCCCTGCAGAAAACCAGCGACAACCTCGATCCCCTCCCTGCAGAAAAACAGCGACAATAACAACCTCGATCCCCTCCCTGCAGAAAAACAGCAACAATAATAATCCCGAAACCCTCCCTACAGAAAAACTGCGACAATAACAACCTCGATCCCCTCCCCACTGAAAAACAGCAACAATAACAACCTCGATCCCCTCCCTGCAGAAAAACTGCAACAATAATAATCCCGATCCCTTCCCTGCAGAAAAACAGCAACAACCTCGATCCCCTCCCAACTGAAAAACAGCAACAATAATAATCCCGAACCCCTCCCTGCAGAAAAACAGTGACAATAACAACCTCGATCCCCTCCCCACTGAAAAACAGCAACAATAACAACCTCGATCCCCTTCCTGCAGAAAAACAGCAACAACCTCGATCCCCTCCCTGCAGAAAAACAGCAACAATAACAACCTCGATCCCATCCCTGCAGAAAAACAGCAACAACCTCGATCCCCTCGCTGCAGAAAAACAGCGACAATAACAACCTCGATCCCCTCCCTGCAGAAAAACAGCAACAATCTCGATCCCCTCCCCACCGAAAAACAGCAACAATAATAATCCCGAACCCCTCCCCGCAGAAGAACAGCGACAATAACAACCTCGATCCCCTCCCTGCAGAAAAACAGCAACAATAATAATCCCGAACCCCTCCCTGCAGAAAAACAGCGACAATACCAACCTCGATCCCCTCCCTGCAGAAAAACAGCAACAATAACAACCTCGATCCCCTCCCTGCAGAAAAACAGCAAAAACTTCGATCCCCACCCTGCAGAAAAACAGCGACAATAACAACCTCGATCCCCTCCCCACTGAAAAACAGCGACAATAACAACCTCGATCCCCTCCCTGCAGAAAAACAGCAACAACCTCGATCCCGTCCCCACTGAAAAACAGCAACAATAATAATCCCGAACCCCTCCCTGCAGAAAAACAGCGACAATAACAACCTTGATCCCCTCCCCACAGAAAAACAGCAACAAAAACAGCCTCGAACCCCTCCCTGCAGAAAAACAGCAACAATAATAATCCCGAACCCCTCACTGCAGAAAAACAGCGACAATAACAACCTCGATCCCCTCCCCACTGAAAAACAGCAACAATAACAACCTCGATCCCCTCCCTGCAGAAAAACAGCAGCAATAACAACCTCAATCCCCTCCCTGCAGAAAAACAGCAACAACTTCGATCCCCACCCTGCAGAAAAACAGCGACAACCTCGATCCCATCCCTGCAGAAAAACAGCGACAATAACAACCTCGATCCCCTCCCTGCAGAAAAACAGCAACAACCTCGATCCCCTCCCTGCAGAAAAACAGCAACAATAACAACCTCGATCCCCTCCCTGCAGAAAAACAGCAAAAATAACAACCTCGATCCCCTCCCTGCAGAAAAACAGCGACAATAACAACCTCGATCCCCTCCCTGCAGAAAAACAGCGACAATAACAACCTCGATCCCCTCCCTGCAGAAAAACAGCGACAATAACAACCTCGATCCCCTCCCTGCAGAAAAACAGCAACAACCTCGATCCCCTCCCTGCAGAAAAACAGCAACAATAACAACCTCGATCCCCTCCCCGAAGAAAAACAGCAACAATAACAACATCGATCCCCTCCCTGCAGAAAAACAGCAACAATAACAACCTTGATTCCCTCCCTGCAGAAAAACAGCAACAATAACCACCTCGATCCCCTCCCTGCAGAAAAACAGCAACAACCTCGATCCCCTCCCTGCAGAAAAACAGCGACAATAACAACCTCGATCCCCTCCCTGCAGAAAAACAGCAACAACCTCGATCCCCTCCCTGCAGAAAAACAGCAACAATAATAATCCCGAACCCCTCCCTGCAGAAAAACAGCGACAATACCAACCTCGATCCCCTCCCTGCAGAAAAACAGCAACAATAACAACCTCGATCCCCTCCCTGCAGAAAAACAGCAAAAACTTCGATCCCCACCCTGCAGAAAAACAGCGACAATAACAACCTCGATCCCCTCCCCACTGAAAAACAGCGACAATAACAACCTCGATCCCCTCCCTGCAGAAAAACAGCAACAACCTCGATCCCGTCCCCACTGAAAAACAGCAACAATAATAATCCCGAACCCCTCCCTGCAGAAAAACAGCGACAATAACAACCTTGATCCCCTCCCCACAGAAAAACAGCAACAAAAACAGCCTCGAACCCCTCCCTGCAGAAAAACAGCAACAATAATAATCCCGAACCCCTCACTGCAGAAAAACAGCGACAATAACAACCTCGATCCCCTCCCCACTGAAAAACAGCAACAATAACAACCTCGATCCCCTCCCTGCAGAAAAACAGCAGCAATAACAACCTCAATCCCCTCCCTGCAGAAAAACAGCAACAACTTCGATCCCCACCCTGCAGAAAAACAGCGACAACCTCGATCCCATCCCTGCAGAAAAACAGCGACAATAACAACCTCGATCCCCTCCCTGCAGAAAAACAGCAACAACCTCGATCCCCTCCCTGCAGAAAAACAGCAACAATAACAACCTCGATCCCCTCCCTGCAGAAAAACAGCAAAAATAACAACCTCGATCCCCTCCCTGCAGAAAAACAGCGACAATAACAACCTCGATCCCCTCCCTGCAGAAAAACAGCGACAATAACAACCTCGATCCCCTCCCTGCAGAAAAACAGCGACAATAACAACCTCGATCCCCTCCCTGCAGAAAAACAGCAACAACCTCGATCCCCTCCCTGCAGAAAAACAGCAACAATAACAACCTCGATCCCCTCCCCGAAGAAAAACAGCAACAATAACAACATCGATCCCCTCCCTGCAGAAAAACAGCAACAATAACAACCTTGATTCCCTCCCTGCAGAAAAACAGCAACAATAACCACCTCGATCCCCTCCCTGCAGAAAAACAGCAACAACCTCGATCCCCTCCCTGCAGAAAAACAGCGACAATAACAACCTCGATCCCCTCCCTGCAGAAAAACAGCAACAACCTCGATCCCCTCCCTGCAGAAAAACAGCAACAATAACAACCTCGATCCCCTCCCTGCAGAAAAACAGCGACAATACCAACCTCGATCCCCACCCTGCAGAAAAACAGCAACAATAACAACCTCGATCCCCTCCCTGCAGAAAAACAGCGACAATAGCAACCTCGATCCCCTCCCTGCAGAAAAACAGCGACAATAACAACCTCGGTCCCCTCCCGACAACCTCGATCCCCTCCCTGCAGAAAAACAGCGACAATAACAACCTCGATCCCCTCCCTGCAGAAAAACAGTGACAATAACAACCTCGATCCCCTCCCTGCAGAAAAACAGCGACAATAACAACCTCGATCCCCTCCCTGCAGAAAAACAGCGACAATAACAACCTCGATCCCCTCCCTGCAGAAAAACAGCGACAATAACAACCTCGATCCCCTCCCTGCAGAAAAACAGCAACAATAACAACCTCGATCCCCTCCCTGCAGAAAAACAGCAACAGCAACAACCTCGATCCCCTCCCTGCAGAAAAACAGTGACAATAACCTCGATCCCCCCACTGCAGAAAAACAGCAACAATAACAACTTTGATCCCCTCCCTGCAGAAAAACTGCGACAATACCAACCTCGATCCCCTCCCTGCAGAAAAACAGCAACAATAACAACCTCGATCCCCTCCCTGCAGAAAAACAGCAAAAACTTCGATCCCCACCCTGCAGAAAAACAGCGACAACCTCGATCCCCTCCCTGCAGAAAAACAGCGACAATAACAACCTCGATCCCCTCCCTGCAGAAAAACAGCAACAACCTCGATCCACTCCGCACTGAAAAACAGCAACAATAATAATCCCGAACCCCTCCCCGCAGAAAAACAGTGACAATAACAACCTCGATCCCCTCCCTGCAGAAAAACAGCAACAATTAGAACCTCGATCCCCTCCCTGCAGAAAAACAGCGACAATAACAACCTCGATCCCCACCCTGCAGAAAAACAGCGACAATAGCAACCTCGATCCCCTCCCTGCAGAAAAACAGCGACAATAACAACCTCGGTCCCCTCCCGACAACCTCGATCCCCTCCCTGCAGAAAAACAGCGACAATAACAACCTCGATCCCCTCCCTGCAGAAAAACAGTGACAATAACAACCTCGATCCCCTCCCTGCAGAAAAACAGCGACAATAACAACCTCGATCCCCTCCCTGCAGAAAAACAGCGACAATAACAACCTCGATCCCCTCCCTGCAGAAAAACAGCGACAATAACAACCTCGATCCCCTCCCTGCAGAAAAACAGCGACAATAACAACCTCGATCCCCTCCCTGCAGAAAAACAGCAACAATAACAACCTCGATCCCCTCCCTGCAGAAAAACAGCAACAGCAACAACCTCGATCCCCTCCCTGCAGAAAAACAGTGACAATAACCTCGATCCCCCCACTGCAGAAAAACAGCAACAATAACAACTTTGATCCCCACCCTGCAGAAAAACTGCGACAATACCAACCTCGATCCCCTCCCTGCAGAAAAACAGCGACAATAACAACCTCGATCCCCTCCCTGCAGAAAAACAGCAACAACCTCGATCCACTCCGCACTGAAAAACAGCAACAATAATAATCCCGAACCCCTCCCCGCAGAAAAACAGTGACAATAACAACCTCGATCCCCTCCCTGCAGAAAAACAGCAACAATTAGAACCTCGATCCCCTCCCTGCAGAAAAACAGCAACAATAACAACCTCGATCCCCTCCCTGCAGAAAAACAGCGACAATAACAACTTTGATCCCCTCCCTGCAGAAAAACTGCGACAATACCAACCTCGATCCCCTCCCTGCAGAAAAACAGCAACAATAACAACCTCGATCCCCTCCCTGCAGAAAAACAGCAAAAACTTCGATCCCCACCCTGCAGAAAAACAGCGACAACCTCGATCCCCTCCCTGCAGAAAAACAGCGACAATAACAACCTCGATCCCCTCCCTGCAGAAAAACAGCAACAACCTCGATCCACTCCGCACTGAAAAACAGCAACAATAATAATCCCGAACCCCTCCCCGCAGAAAAACAGCAACAATAACAACCTCGATCCCCTCCCTGCAGAAAAACAGCAACAATTAGAACCTCGATCCCCTCCCTGCAGAAAAACAGTGACAATAACAACCTCGATCCCCTCCCTGCAGAAAAACAGCGACAATAACAACCTCGATCCCCTCCCTGCAGAAAAACAGCGACAATAACAGCCTCGATCCCCTCCCTGCAGAAAAACAGCGACAATAACAACCTCGATCCCCTCCCTGCAGAAAAACAGCAACAATAACAACCTCGATCCCCTCCCTGCAGAAAAACAGCAACAGCAACAACCTCGATCCCCTCCCTGCAGAAAAACAGCAACAATTAGAACCTCGATCCCCTCCCTGCAGAAAAACAGCGACAATAACAACCTCGATCCCCACCCTGCAGAAAAACAGCAACAATAACAACCTCGATCCCCTCCCTGCAGAAAAACAGCAACAACCTCGATCCCCTCGCTGCGGAAAAACAGCGACAATAACAACCTCGATTCCCTCCCTGCAGAAAAACAGCAACAATCTCGATCCCCTCCCCACCGAAAAACAGCAACAATAATAATCCCGAACCCCTCCCCGCAGAAAAACAGCGACAATAACAACCTCGATCCCCTCCCTGCAGAAAAACAGCAACAATAATAATCCCGAACCCCTCCCTGCAGAAAAACAGCGACAATAACAACCTCGATCCCCTCCCCACAGAAAAACAGCAACAATAACAACCTCGATCCCCTCCCTGCAGAAAAACAACAACAATAACAACCTCGATCCCCTCCCTGCAGAAAAACAACAACAATAACAACCTCGATCCCCTCCCTGCAGAAAAACAGCGACAATAACAACCTCGATCCCCTCCCTGCAGAAAAACAGCAACAGCAACAACCTCGATCCCCTCCCTGCAGAAAAACAGCAACAATAACAACCTCGATCCCCTCCCTGCAGAAAAACAGCAACAACCTCGATCCCCTCCATGCAGAAAAACAGCGACAATAACAACCTCGATCCCCTCCCTGCAGAAAAACAGCGACAATAACAAGCTCGATCCCCTCCCTGCAGAAAAACAGCAACAACTTCGATCCCCTCCCTGCAGAAAAACAGCGACAACCTCGATCCCCTCCCTGCAGAAAAACAGCGACAATAACAACCTCGATCCCCTCCCTGCAGAAAAACAGCAACAATAATAATCCCGAAACCCTCCCTACAGAAAAACTGCGACAATAACAACCTCGATCCCCTCCCCACTGAAAAACAGCAACAATAACAACCTCGATCCCCTCCCTGCAGAAAAACTGCAACAATAATAATCCCGATCCCTTCCCTGCAGAAAAACAGCAACAACCTCGATCCCCTCCCAACTGAAAAACAGCAACAATAATAATCCCGAACCCCTCCCTGCAGAAAAACAGTGACAATAACAACCTCGATCCCCTCCCCACTGAAAAACAGCAACAATAACAACCTCGATCCCCTTCCTGCAGAAAAACAGCAACAACCTCGATCCCCTCCCTGCAGAAAAACAGCAACAATAACAACCTCGATCCCATCCCTGCAGAAAAACAGCAACAACCTCGATCCCCTCGCTGCAGAAAAACAGCGACAATAACAACCTCGATCCCCTCCCTGCAGAAAAACAGCAACAATCTCGATCCCCTCCCCACCGAAAAACAGCAACAATAATAATCCCGAACCCCTCCCCGCAGAAGAACAGCGACAATAACAACCTCGATCCCCTCCCTGCAGAAAAACAGCAACAATAATAATCCCGAACCCCTCCCTGCAGAAAAACAGCGACAATACCAACCTCGATCCCCTCCCTGCAGAAAAACAGCAACAATAACAACCTCGATCCCCTCCCTGCAGAAAAACAGCAAAAACTTCGATCCCCACCCTGCAGAAAAACAGCGACAACCTCGATCCCCTCCCTGCAGAAAAACAGCGACAATAACAACCTCGATCCCCTCCCTGCAGAAAAACAGCAACAACCTCGATCCACTCCGCACTGAAAAACAGCAACAATAATAATCCCGAACCCCTCCCCGCAGAAAAACAGCAACAATAACAACCTCGATCCCCTCCCTGCAGAAAAACAGCAACAATTAGAACCTCGATTCCCTCCCTGCAGAAAAACAGCAACAATAATAATCCCGAACCCCTCACTGCAGAAAAACAGCGACAATAACAACCTCGATCCCCTCCCCACTGAAAAACAGCAACAATAACAACCTCGATCCCCTCCCTGCAGAAAAACAGCAGCAATAACAACCTCAATCCCCTACCTGCAGAAAAACAGCAACAATAACAACCTCGATCCCCTCCCTGCAGAAAAACAGCAACAGCAACAACCTCGATCCCCTCCCTGCAGAAAAACAGCAACAATTAGAACCTCGATCCCCTCCCTGCAGAAAAACAGCGACAATAACAACCTCGATCCCCACCCTGCAGAAAAACAGCAACAATAACAACCTCGATCCCCTCCCTGCAGAAAAACAGCAACAACCTCGATCCCCTCGCTGCGGAAAAACAGCGACAATAACAACCTCGATTCCCTCCCTGCAGAAAAACAGCAACAACCTCGATCCCCTCCCTGCAGAAAAACAGCAACAATAATAATCCCGAACCCCTCCCTGCAGAAAAACAGCGACAATAACAACCTCGATCCCCTCCCCACAGAAAAACAGCAACAATAACAACCTCGATCCCCTCCCTGCAGAAAAACAACAACAATAACAACCTCGATCCCCTCCCTGCAGAAAAACAACAACAATAACAACCTCGATCCCCTCCCTGCAGAAAAACAGCGACAATAACAACCTCGATCCCCTCCCTGCAGAAAAACAGCAACAGCAACAACCTCGATCCCCTCCCTGCAGAAAAACAGCAACAATAACAACCTCGATCCCCTCCCTGCAGAAAAACAGCAACAACCTCGATCCCCTCCATGCAGAAAAACAGCGACAATAACAACCTCGATCCCCTCCCTGCAGAAAAACAGCGACAATAACAAGCTCGATCCCCTCCCTGCAGAAAAACAGCGACAATAACAACCTCGATCCCCTCCCTGCAGAAAAACAGCAACAATAATAATCCCGAAACCCTCCCTGCAGAAAAACTGCGACAATAACAACCTCGATCCCCTCCCCACTGAAAAACAGCAACAATAACAACCTCGATCCCCTCCCTGCAGAAAAACTGCAACAATAATAATCCCGATCCCTTCCCTGCAGAAAAACAGCAACAACCTCGATCCCCTCCCAACTGAAAAACAGCAACAATAATAATCCCGAACCCCTCCCTGCAGAAAAACAGTGACAATAACAACCTCGATCCCCTCCCCACTGAAAAACAGCAACAATAACAACCTCGATCCCCTTCCTGCAGAAAAACAGCAACAACCTCGATCCCCTCCCTGCAGAAAAACAGCAACAATAACAACCTCGATCCCATCCCTGCAGAAAAACAGCAACAACCTCGATCCCCTCGCTGCAGAAAAACAGCGACAATAACAACCTCGATCCCCTCCCTGCAGAAAAACAGCAACAATCTCGATCCCCTCCCCACCGAAAAACAGCAACAATAATAATCCCGAACCCCTCCCCGCAGAAGAACAGCGACAATAACAACCTCGATCCCCTCCCTGCAGAAAAACAGCAACAATAATAATCCCGAACCCCTCCCTGCAGAAAAACAGCGACAATACCAACCTCGATCCCCTCCCTGCAGAAAAACAGCAACAATAACAACCTCGATCCCCTCCCTGCAGAAAAACAGCAAAAACTTCGATCCCCACCCTGCAGAAAAACAGCGACAACCTCGATCCCCTCCCTGCAGAAAAACAGCGACAATAACAACCTCGATCCCCTCCCTGCAGAAAAACAGCAACAACCTCGATCCACTCCGCACTGAAAAACAGCAACAATAATAATCCCGAACCCCTCCCCGCAGAAAAACAGCAACAATAACAACCTCGATCCCCTCCCTGCAGAAAAACAGCAACAATTAGAACCTCGATCCCCTGCCTGCAGAAAAACAGTGACAATAACAACCTCGATCCCCTCCCTGCAGAAAAACAGCGACAATAACAACCTCGATCCCCTCCCTGCAGAAAAACAGCGACAATAACAGCCTCGATCCCCTCCCTGCAGAAAAACAGCGACAATAACAACCTCGATCCCCTACCTGCAGAAAAACAGCAACAATAACAACCTCGATCCCCTCCCTGCAGAAAAACAGCAACAGCAACAACCTCGATCCCCTCCCTGCAGAAAAACAGCAACAATTAGAACCTCGATCCCCTCCCTGCAGAAAAACAGCGACAATAACAACCTCGATCCCCACCCTGCAGAAAAACAGCAACAATAACAACCTCGATCCCCTCCCTGCAGAAAAACAGCAACAACCTCGATCCCCTCGCTGCGGAAAAACAGCGACAATAACAACCTCGATTCCCTCCCTGCAGAAAAACAGCAACAATCTCGATCCCCTCCCCACCGAAAAACAGCAACAATAATAATCCCGAACCCCTCCCCGCAGAAAAACAGCGACAATAACAACCTCGATCCCCTCCCTGCAGAAAAACAGCAACAATAATAATCCCGAACCCCTCCCTGCAGAAAAACAGCGACAATAACAACCTCGATCCCCTCCCCACAGAAAAACAGCAACAATAACAACCTCGATCCCCTCCCTGCAGAAAAACAACAACAATAACAACCTCGATCCCCTCCCTGCAGAAAAACAACAACAATAACAACCTCGATCCCCTCCCTGCAGAAAAACAGCGACAATAACAACCTCGATCCCCTCCCTGCAGAAAAACAGCAACAGCAACAACCTCGATCCCCTCCCTGCAGAAAAACAGCAACAATAACAACCTCGATCCCCTCCCTGCAGAAAAACAGCAACAACCTCGATCCCCTCCATGCAGAAAAACAGCGACAATAACAACCTCGATCCCCTCCCTGCAGAAAAACAGCGACAATAACAAGCTCGATCCCCTCCCTGCAGAAAAACAGCAACAACTTCGATCCCCTCCCTGCAGAAAAACAGCGACAACCTCGATCCCCTCCCTGCAGAAAAACAGCGACAATAACAACCTCGATCCCCTCCCTGCAGAAAAACAGCAACAATAATAATCCCAAAACCCTCCCTGCAGAAAAACTGCGACAATAACAACCTCGATCCCCTCCCCACTGAAAAACAGCAACAATAACAACCTCGATCCCCTCCCTGCAGAAAAACTGCAACAATAATAATCCCGATCCCTTCCCTGCAGAAAAACAGCAACAACCTCGATCCCCTCCCAACTGAAAAACAGCAACAATAATAATCCCGAACCCCTCCCTGCAGAAAAACAGTGACAATAACAACCTCGATCCCCTCCCCACTGAAAAACAGCAACAATAACAACCTCGATCCCCTTCCTGCAGAAAAACAGCAACAACCTCGATCCCCTCCCTGCAGAAAAACAGCAACAATAACAACCTCGATCCCATCCCTGCAGAAAAACAGCAACAACCTCGATCCCCTCGCTGCAGAAAAACAGCGACAATAACAACCTCGATCCCCTCCCTGCAGAAAAACAGCAACAATCTCGATCCCCTCCCCACCGAAAAACAGCAACAATAATAATCCCGAACCCCTCCCCGCAGAAGAACAGCGACAATAACAACCTCGATCCCCTCCCTGCAGAAAAACAGCAACAATAATAATCCCGAACCCCTCCCTGCAGAAAAACAGCGACAATAACAACCTCGATCCCCTCCCCACTGAAAAACAGCAACAATAACAACCTCGATCCCCTCCCTGCAGAAAAACAACAACAATAACAACCTCGATCCCCTCCCTGCAGAAAAACAACAACAATAACAACCTCGATCCCCTCCCTGCAGAAAAACAGCGACAATAACAACCTCGATCCCCTCCCTGCAGAAAAACAGCAACAGCAACAACCACAATCCCCTCCCTGCAGAAAAACAGCAACAATAACAACCTCGATCCCCTCCCTGCAGAAAAACAGCAACAACCTCGATCCCCTCCCTGCAGAAAAACAGCGACAATAACAACCTCGATCCCCTCCCTGCAGAAAAACAGTGACAATAACAACCTCGATCCCCTCCCTGCAGAAAAACAGCAACAATAACAACCTCGATCCCCTCCCTGCAGAAAAACAGCGACAATAGCAACCTCGATCCCCTCCCTGCAGAAAAACAGCGACAATAACAACCTCGATCCCCTCCCCACAGAAAAACAGCAACAAAAACAGCCTCGATCCCCTCCCTGCAGAAAAACAGCAACAATAATAATCCCGAACCCCTCCCAGCAGAAAAACAGCGACAATAACAACCTTGATCCCCTCCCCACAGAAAAACAGCAACAAAAACAGCCTCGATCCCCTCCCTGCAGAAAAACAGCAACAATAATAATCCCGAACCCCTCACTGCAGAAAAACAGCGACAATAACAACCTCGATCCCCTCCCCACTGAAAAACAGCAACAATAACAACCTCGATCCCCTCCCTGCAGAAAAACAGCAGCAATAACAACCTCAATCCCCTCCCTGCAGAAAAACAGCAACAACTTCGATCCCCACCCTGCAGAAAAACAGCGACAACCTTGATCCCATCCCTGCAGAAAAACAGCGACAATAACAACCTCTATCCCCTCCCTGCAGAAAAACAGCAACAACCTCGATCCCCTCCCTGCAGAAAAACAGCAACAATAACAACCTCGATCCCCTCCCTGCAGAAAAACAGCAACAATAACAACCTCGATCCCCTCCCTGCAGAAAAACAGCGACAATAACAACCTCGATCCCCTCCCTGCAGAAAAACAGCGACAATAACAACCTCGATCCCCTCCCTGCAGAAAAACAGCAACAACCTCGATCCCCTCCCTGCAGAAAAACAGCAACAATAACAACCTCGATCCCCTCCCCGCAGAAAAACAGCAACAATAACAACATCGATCCCCTCCCTGCAGAAAAACATCAACAATAACAACCTTGATCCCCTCCCTGCAGAAAAACAGCAACAATAACCACCTCGATCCCCTCCCTGCAGAAAAACAGCAACAACCTCGATCCCCTCCCTGCAGAAAAACAGCAACAACCTCGATCCCCTCCCTGCAGAAAAACAGCAACAATAACAACCTCGATCCCCTCCCTGCAGAAAAACAGCGACAATACCAACCTCGATCCCCACCCTGCAGAAAAACAGCAACAATAACAACCTCGATCCCCTCCCTCCAGAAAAACAGCGACAATAGCAACCTCGATCCCCTCCCTGCAGAAAAACAGCGACAATAACAACCTCGGTCCCCTCCCGACAACCTCGATCCCCTCCCTGCAGAAAAACAGCGACAATAACAACCTCGATCCCCTCCCTGCAGAAAAACAGTGACAATAACAACCTCGATCCCCTCCCTGCAGAAAAACAGCAACAATAACAACCTCGATCCCCTCCCTGCAGAAAAACAGTGACAATAACAACCTCGATCCCCTCCCTGCAGAAAAACAGTGACAATAACAACCTCGATCCCCTCCCGACAACCTCGATCCCCTCCCTGCAGAAAAACAGCGACAATAACAACCTCGATCCCCTCCCTGCAGAAAAACAGCGACAATAACAACCTCGATCCCCTCCCGGCAGAAAAACAGCAACAACCTCGATCCACTCCCCACTGAAAAACAGCAACAATAATAATCCCGAACCCCTCCCCGCAGAAAAACAGTGACAATAACAACCTCGATCCCCTCCCCACTGAAAAACAGCAACAATAACAACCTCGATACCCTCCCTGCAGAAAAACAGCGACAATAACAACCTCGATCCCCTCCGTGCAGAAAAACAGCAACAATAACAACCTCGATCCCCTCCCTGCAGAAAAACAGCAACAATAACAACCTCGATCCCCTCCCTGCAGAAAAACAACAACAATAACAACCTCGATCCCCTCCCTGCAGAAAAACAGCAACAATAACAACCTCGATCCCCTCCCTGCAGAAAAACAACAACAATAACAACCTCGATCCCCTCCCTGCAGAAAAACAACAACAATAACAACCTCGATCCCCTCCCTGCAGAAAAACAGCGACAATAACAACCTCGATCCCCTCCCTGCAGAAAAACAGCGACAATAACAAGCTCGATCCCCTCCCTGCAGAAAAACAGCAACAACTTCGATCCCCTCCCTGCAGAAAAACAGCGACAACCTCGATCCCCTCCCTGCAGAAAAACAGCGACAATAACAACCTCGATCCCCTCCCTGCAGAAAAACAGCAACAATAATAATCCCGAAACCCTCCCTGCAGAAAAACTGCGACAATAACAACCTCGATACCCTCCCCACTGAAAAACAGCAACAATAACAACCTCGATCCCCTCCCTGCAGAAAAACTGCAACAATAATAATCCCGATCCCTTCCCTGCAGAAAAACAGCAACAACCTCGATCCCCTCCCAACTGAAAAACAGCAACAATAATAATCCCGAACCCCTCCCTGCAGAAAAACAGTGACAATAACAACCTCGATCCCCTCCCCACTGAAAAACAGCAACAATAACAACCTCGATCCCCTTCCTGCAGAAAAACAGCAACAACCTCGATCCCCTCCCTGCAGAAAAACAGCAACAATAACAACCTCGATCCCATCCCTGCAGAAAAACAGCAACAACCTCGATCCCCTCGCTGCAGAAAAACAGCGACAATAACAACCTCGATCCCCTCCCTGCAGAAAAACAGCAACAATCTCGATCCCCTCCCCACCGAAAAACAGCAACAATAATAATCCCGAACCCCTCC
This sequence comes from Hemitrygon akajei, assembly GCF_048418815.1. Classification (NCBI taxonomy): domain Eukaryota; kingdom Metazoa; phylum Chordata; class Chondrichthyes; order Myliobatiformes; family Dasyatidae; genus Hemitrygon; species Hemitrygon akajei. Next base: position 41,408,561 of record NC_133137.1, on the reverse strand, counting down.
CCGCAGAAGAACAGCGACAATAACAACCTCGATCCCCTCCCTGCAGAAAAACAGCAACAATAATAATCCCGAACCCCTCCCTGCAGAAAAACAGCAACAACCTCGATCCCCTCCATGCAGAAAAACAGCGACAATAACAACCTCGATCCCCTCCCTGCAGAAAAACAGCGACAATAACAAGCTCGATCCCCTCCCTGCAGAAAAACAGCGACAATAACAACCTCGATCCCCTCCCTGCAGAAAAACAGCAACAATAATAATCCCGAAACCCTCCCTGCAGAAAAACTGCGACAATAACAACCTCGATCCCCTCCCCACTGAAAAACAGCAACAATAACAACCTCGATCCCCTCCCTGCAGAAAAACTGCAACAATAATAATCCCGATCCCTTCCCTGCAGAAAAACAGCAACAACCTCGATCCCCTCCCAACTGAAAAACAGCAACAATAATAATCCCGAACCCCTCCCTGCAGAAAAACAGTGACAATAACAACCTCGATCCCCTCCCCACTGAAAAACAGCAACAATAACAAGCTCGATCCCCTTCCTGCAGAAAAACAGCAACAACCTCGATCCCCTCCCTGCAGAAAAACAGCAACAATAACAACCTCGATCCCATCCCTGCAGAAAAACAGCAACAACCTCGATCCCCTCGCTGCAGAAAAACAGCGACAATAACAACCTCGATCCCCTCCCTGCAGAAAAACAGCAACAATCTCGATCCCCTCCCCACCGAAAAACAGCAACAATAATAATCCCGAACCCCTCCCCGCAGAAGAACAGCGACAATAACAACCTCGATCCCCTCCCTGCAGAAAAACAGCAACAATAATAATCCCGAACCCCTCCCTGCAGAAAAACAGCGACAATACCAACCTCGATCCCCTCCCTGCAGAAAAACAGCAACAATAACAACCTCGATCCCCTCCCTGCAGAAAAACAGCAAAAACTTCGATCCCCACCCTGCAGAAAAACAGCGACAACCTCGATCCCCTCCCTGCAGAAAAACAGCGACAATAACAACCTCGATCCCCTCCCTGCAGAAAAACAGCAACAACCTCGATCCACTCCGCACTGAAAAACAGCAACAATAATAATCCCGAACCCCTCCCCGCAGAAAAACAGCAACAATAACAACCTCGATCCCCTCCCTGCAGAAAAACAGCAACAATTAGAACCTCGATCCCCTCCCTGCAGAAAAACAGTGACAATAACAACCTCGATCCCCTCCCTGCAGAAAAACAGCGACAATAACAACCTCGATCCCCTCCCTGCAGAAAAACAGCGACAATAACAGCCTCGATCCCCTCCCTGCAGAAAAACAGCGACAATAACAACCTCGATCCCCTACCTGCAGAAAAACAGCAACAATAACAACCTCGATCCCCTCCCTGCAGAAAAACAGCAACAGCAACAACCTCGATCCCCTCCCTGCAGAAAAACAGCAACAATTAGAACCTCGATCCCCTCCCTGCAGAAAAACAGCGACAATAACAACCTCGATCCCCACCCTGCAGAAAAACAGCAACAATAACAACCTCGATCCCCTCCCTGCAGAAAAACAGCAACAACCTCGATCCCCTCGCTGCGGAAAAACAGCGACAATAACAACCTCGATTCCCTCCCTGCAGAAAAACAGCAACAATCTCGATCCCCTCCCCACCGAAAAACAGCAACAATAATAATCCCGAACCCCTCCCCGCAGAAAAACAGCGACAATAACAACCTCGATCCCCTCCCTGCAGAAAAACAGCAACAATAATAATCCCGAACCCCTCCCTGCAGAAAAACAGCGACAATAACAACCTCGATCCCCTCCCCACAGAAAAACAGCAACAATAACAACCTCGATCCCCTCCCTGCAGAAAAACAACAACAATAACAACCTCGATCCCCTCCCTGCAGAAAAACAACAACAATAACAACCTCGATCCCCTCCCTGCAGAAAAACAGCGACAATAACAACCTCGATCCCCTCCCTGCAGAAAAACAGCAACAGCAACAACCTCGATCCCCTCCCTGCAGAAAAACAGCAACAATAACAACCTCGATCCCCTCCCTGCAGAAAAACAGCAACAACCTCGATCCCCTCCATGCAGAAAAACAGCGACAATAACAACCTCGATCCCCTCCCTGCAGAAAAACAGCGACAATAACAAGCTCGATCCCCTCCCTGCAGAAAAACAGCAACAACTTCGATCCCCTCCCTGCAGAAAAACAGCGACAACCTCGATCCCCTCCCTGCAGAAAAACAGCGACAATAACAACCTCGATCCCCTCCCTGCAGAAAAACAGCAACAATAATAATCCCGAAACCCTCCCTGCAGAAAAACTGCGACAATAACAACCTCGATACCCTCCCCACTGAAAAACAGCAACAATAACAACCTCGATCCCCTCCCTGCAGAAAAACTGCAACAATAATAATCCCGATCCCTTCCCTGCAGAAAAACAGCAACAACCTCGATCCCCTCCCAACTGAAAAACAGCAACAATAATAATCCCGAACCCCTCCCTGCAGAAAAACAGTGACAATAACAACCTCGATCCCCTCCCCACTGAAAAACAGCAACAATAACAACCTCGATCCCCTTCCTGCAGAAAAACAGCAACAACCTCGATCCCCTCCCTGCAGAAAAACAGCAACAATAACAACCTCGATCCCATCCCTGCAGAAAAACAGCAACAACCTCGATCCCCTCGCTGCAGAAAAACAGCGACAATAACAACCTCGATCCCCTCCCTGCAGAAAAACAGCAACAATCTCGATCCCCTCCCCACCGAAAAACAGCAACAATAATAATCCCGAACCCCTCCCCGCAGAAGAACAGCGACAATAACAACCTCGATCCCCTCCCTGCAGAAAAACAGCAACAATAATAATCCCGAACCCCTCCCTGCAGAAAAACAGCGACAATAACAACCTCGATCCCCTCCCCACTGAAAAACAGCAACAATAACAACCTCGATCCCCTCCCTGCAGAAAAACAACAACAATAACAACCTCGATCCCCTCCCTGCAGAAAAACAACAACAATAACAACCTCGATCCCCTCCCTGCAGAAAAACAGCGACAATAACAACCTCGATCCCCTCCCTGCAGAAAAACAGCAACAGCAACAACCACAATCCCCTCCCTGCAGAAAAACAGCAACAATAACAACCTCGATCCCCTCCCTGCAGAAAAACAGCAACAACCTCGATCCCCTCCCTGCAGAAAAACAGCGACAATAACAACCTCGATCCCCTCCCTGCAGAAAAACAGTGACAATAACAACCTCGATCCCCTCCCTGCAGAAAAACAGCAACAATAACAACCTCGATCCCCTCCCTGCAGAAAAACAGCGACAATAGCAACCTCGATCCCCTCCCTGCAGAAAAACAGCGACAATAACAACCTCGATCCCCTCCCCACAGAAAAACAGCAACAAAAACAGCCTCGATCCCCTCCCTGCAGAAAAACAGCAACAATAATAATCCCGAACCCCTCCCAGCAGAAAAACAGCGACAATAACAACCTTGATCCCCTCCCCACAGAAAAACAGCAACAAAAACAGCCTCGATCCCCTCCCTGCAGAAAAACAGCAACAATAATAATCCCGAACCCCTCACTGCAGAAAAACAGCGACAATAACAACCTCGATCCCCTCCCCACTGAAAAACAGCAACAATAACAACCTCGATCCCCTCCCTGCAGAAAAACAGCAGCAATAACAACCTCAATCCCCTCCCTGCAGAAAAACAGCAACAACTTCGATCCCCACCCTGCAGAAAAACAGCGACAACCTTGATCCCATCCCTGCAGAAAAACAGCGACAATAACAACCTCTATCCCCTCCCTGCAGAAAAACAGCAACAACCTCGATCCCCTCCCTGCAGAAAAACAGCAACAATAACAACCTCGATCCCCTCCCTGCAGAAAAACAGCAACAATAACAACCTCGATCCCCTCCCTGCAGAAAAACAGCGACAATAACAACCTCGATCCCCTCCCTGCAGAAAAACAGCGACAATAACAACCTCGATCCCCTCCCTGCAGAAAAACAGCAACAACCTCGATCCCCTCCCTGCAGAAAAACAGCAACAATAACAACCTCGATCCCCTCCCCGCAGAAAAACAGCAACAATAACAACATCGATCCCCTCCCTGCAGAAAAACAGCAACAATAACAACCTTGATCCCCTCCCTGCAGAAAAACAGCAACAATAACCACCTCGATCCCCTCCCTGCAGAAAAACAGCAACAACCTCGATCCCCTCCCTGCAGAAAAACAGCAACAACCTCGATCCCCTCCCTGCAGAAAAACAGCAACAATAACAACCTCGATCCCCTCCCTGCAGAAAAACAGCGACAATACCAACCTCGATCCCCACCCTGCAGAAAAACAGCAACAATAACAACCTCGATCCCCTCCCTCCAGAAAAACAGCGACAATAGCAACCTCGATCCCCTCCCTGCAGAAAAACAGCGACAATAACAACCTCGGTCCCCTCCCGACAACCTCGATCCCCTCCCTGCAGAAAAACAGCGACAATAACAACCTCGATCCCCTCCCTGCAGAAAAACAGTGACAATAACAACCTCGATCCCCTCCCTGCAGAAAAACAGCAACAATAACAACCTCGATCCCCTCCCTGCAGAAAAACAGTGACAATAACAACCTCGATCCCCTCCCTGCAGAAAAACAGTGACAATAACAACCTCGATCCCCTCCCGACAACCTCGATCCCCTCCCTGCAGAAAAACAGCGACAATAACAACCTCGATCCCCTCCCTGCAGAAAAACAGCGACAATAACAACCTCGATCCCCTCCCGGCAGAAAAACAGCAACAACCTCGATCCACTCCCCACTGAAAAACAGCAACAATAATAATCCCGAACCCCTCCCCGCAGAAAAACAGTGACAATAACAACCTCGATCCCCTCCCCACTGAAAAACAGCAACAATAACAACCTCGATACCCTCCCTGCAGAAAAACAGCGACAATAACAACCTCGATCCCCTCCCTGCAGAAAAACAGCAACAATAACAACCTCGATCCCCTCCCTGCAGAAAAACAGCAACAATAACAACCTCGATCCCCTCCCTGCAGAAAAACAACAACAATAACAACCTCGATCCCCTCCCTGCAGAAAAACAACAACAATAACAACCTCGATCCCCTCCCTGCAGAAAAACAGCAACAATAACAACCTCGATCCACTCCCTGCAGAAAAACAACAACAATAACAACCTCGATCCCCTCCCTGCAGAAAAACAACAACAATAACAACCTCGATCCCCTCCCTGCAGAAAAACAGCGACAATAACAACCTCGATCCCCTCCCTGCAGAAAAACAGCGACAATAACAAGCTCGATCCCCTCCCTGCAGAAAAACAGCAACAACTTCGATCCCCTCCCTGCAGAAAAACAGCGACAACCTCGATCCCCTCCCTGCAGAAAAACAGCGACAATAACAACCTCGATCCCCTCCCTGCAGAAAAACAGCAACAATAATAATCCCGAAACCCTCCCTGCAGAAAAACTGCGACAATAACAACCTCGATACCCTCCCCACTGAAAAACAGCAACAATAACAACCTCGATCCCCTCCCTGCAGAAAAACTGCAACAATAATAATCCCGATCCCTTCCCTGCAGAAAAACAGCAACAACCTCGATCCCCTCCCAACTGAAAAACAGCAACAATAATAATCCCGAACCCCTCCCTGCAGAAAAACAGTGACAATAACAACCTCGATCCCCTCCCCACTGAAAAACAGCAACAATAACAACCTCGATCCCCTTCCTGCAGAAAAACAGCAACAACCTCGATCCCCTCCCTGCAGAAAAACAGCAACAATAACAACCTCGATCCCATCCCTGCAGAAAAACAGCAACAACCTCGATCCCCTCGCTGCAGAAAAACAGCGACAATAACAACCTCGATCCCCTCCCTGCAGAAAAACAGCAACAATCTCGATCCCCTCCCCACCGAAAAACAGCAACAATAATAATCCCGAACCCCTCCCCGCAGAAGAACAGCGACAATAACAACCTCGATCCCCTCCCTGCAGAAAAACAGCAACAATAATAATCCCGAACCCCTCCCTGCAGAAAAACAGCGACAATAACAACCTCGATCCCCTCCCCACTGAAAAACAGCAACAATAACAACCTCGATCCCCTCCCTGCAGAAAAACAACAACAATAACAACCTCGATCCCCTCCCTGCAGAAAAACAACAACAATAACAACCTCGATCCCCTCCCTGCAGAAAAACAGCGACAATAACAACCTCGATCCCCTCCCTGCAGAAAAACAGCAACAGCAACAACCACAATCCCCTCCCTGCAGAAAAACAGCAACAATAACAACCTCGATCCCCTCCCTGCAGAAAAACAGCAACAACCTCGATCCCCTCCCTGCAGAAAAACAGCGACAATAACAACCTCGATCCCCTCCCTGCAGAAAAACAGTGACAATAACAACCTCGATCCCCTCCCTGCAGAAAAACAGCAACAATAACAACCTCGATCCCCTCCCTGCAGAAAAACAGCGACAATAGCAACCTCGATCCCCTCCCTGCAGAAAAACAGCGACAATAACAACCTCGATCCCCTCCCCACAGAAAAACAGCAACAAAAACAGCCTCGATCCCCTCCCTGCAGAAAAACAGCAACAATAATAATCCCGAACCCCTCCCAGCAGAAAAACAGCGACAATAACAACCTTGATCCCCTCCCCACAGAAAAACAGCAACAAAAACAGCCTCGATCCCCTCCCTGCAGAAAAACAGCAACAATAATAATCCCGAACCCCTCACTGCAGAAAAACAGCGACAATAACAACCTCGATCCCCTCCCCACTGAAAAACAGCAACAATAACAACCTCGATCCCCTCCCTGCAGAAAAACAGCAGCAATAACAACCTCAATCCCCTCCCTGCAGAAAAACAGCAACAACTTCGATCCCCACCCTGCAGAAAAACAGCGACAACCTTGATCCCATCCCTGCAGAAAAACAGCGACAATAACAACCTCTATCCCCTCCCTGCAGAAAAACAGCAACAACCTCGATCCCCTCCCTGCAGAAAAACAGCAACAATAACAACCTCGATCCCCTCCCTGCAGAAAAACAGCAACAATAACAACCTCGATCCCCTCCCTGCAGAAAAACAGCGACAATAACAACCTCGATCCCCTCCCTGCAGAAAAACAGCGACAATAACAACCTCGATCCCCTCCCTGCAGAAAAACAGCAACAACCTCGATCCCCTCCCTGCAGAAAAACAGCAACAATAACAACCTCGATCCCCTCCCCGCAGAAAAACAGCAACAATAACAACATCGATCCCCTCCCTGCAGAAAAACAGCAACAATAACAACCTTGATCCCCTCCCTGCAGAAAAACAGCAACAATAACCACCTCGATCCCCTCCCTGCAGAAAAACAGCAACAACCTCGATCCCCTCCCTGCGGAAAAACAGCAACAACCTCGATCCCCTCCCTGCAGAAAAACAGCAACAATAACAACCTCGATCCCCTCCCTGCAGAAAAACAGCGACAATACCAACCTCGATCCCCACCCTGCAGAAAAACAGCAACAATAACAACCTCGATCCCCTCCCTCCAGAAAAACAGCGACAATAGCAACCTCGATCCCCTCCCTGCAGAAAAACAGCGACAATAACAACCTCGGTCCCCTCCCGACAACCTCGATCCCCTCCCTGCAGAAAAACAGTGACAATAACAACCTCGATCCCCTCCCTGCAGAAAAACAGTGACAATAACAACCTCGATCCCCTCCCTGCAGAAAAACAGCAACAATAACAACCTCGATCCCCTCCCTGCAGAAAAACAGTGACAATAACAACCTCGATCCCCTCCCTGCAGAAAAACAGTGACAATAACAACCTCGATCCCCTCCCGACAACCTCGATCCCCTCCCTGCAGAAAAACAGCGACAATAACAACCTCGATCCCCTCCCTGCAGAAAAACAGCGACAATAACAACCTCGATCCCCTCCCTGCAGAAAAACAGCGACAATAACAACCTCGATCCCCTCCCTGCAGAAAAATAGCAACAACCTCGATCCACTCCCCACTGAAAAACAGCAACAATAATAATCCCGAACCCCTCCCCGCAGAAAAACAGTGACAATAACAACCTCGATCCCCTCCCCACTGAAAAACAGCAACAATAACAACCTCGATACCCTCCCTGCAGAAAAACAGCGACAATAACAACCTCGATCCCCTCCCTGCAGAAAAACAGCAACAATAACAACCTCGATCCCCTCCCTGCAGAAAAACAGCAACAATAACAACCTCGATCCGCTCCCTGCAGAAAAACAGCAACAACCTCGATCCCCTCCCTGCAGAAAAACAGAGACAATAACAACCTCGATCCCCTGCCTGCAGAAAAACAGCAACAATAATAATCCCGAACCCCTCCCTGCAGAAAAACAGCGACAATAACAACCTCGATCCCCTCCCCACTGAAAAACAGCGACAATAACAACCGCGATCCACTCCCTGCAGAAAAACAGCAACAACCTCGATCCCCTCCCTGTAGAAAAACAGCGACAATAACAACATCGATCCCCTCCCTGCAGAAAAACAGCAACAATAACAAACTCGATCCCCTCCCTGCAGAAAAACAGCAACAACCTCGATCCCCTCCCTGCAGAAAAACAGCGAAAATAACAACCTCAATCCCCTCCCTGCAGAAAAACAGCAACAATAACAACATCGATCCCCTCCCTGCAGAAAAACAGCAACAACCTCGATCCACTCCCTGCAGAAAAACAGCAACAACTTCGATCCCCTCCCTGCAGAAAATCAGCGACAACCTCGATCTCCTCCCTGCAGAAAAACAGCGACAATAACAACCTCGATACCCTCCACACTGAAAAACAGCAACAATAATAATCCCGAACCCCTCCTCGCAGAAAAACAGCGACAATAACAACCTCGATCCCCTCCCTGCAGAAAATCAGCAACAATAACAACCTCGATCCCCTCCCTGCAGAAAAACAGCAACAATAACAACCTCGATCCGCTCCCTGCAGAAAAACAGCAACAACCTCGATCCCCTCCCTGCAGAAAAACAGAGACAATAACAACCTCGATCCCCTCCCTGCAGAAAAACAGCAACAAAAATAATCCCGAACCCCTCCCTGCAGAAAAACAGCGACAATAACAACCTCGATCCCCTCCCCACTGAAAAACAGCGACAATAACAACTGCGATCCACTCCCTGCAGAAAAACAGCAACAACCTCAATCCCCTCCCTGCAGAAAAACAGCAACAATAACAACCTCGATCCCCTCCCTGCAGAAAAACAGCAACAACCTCGATCCACTCCCTGCAGAAAAACAGCAACAACTTCGATCCCCACCCTGCAGAAAAACAGCGACAACCTCGATCCCCTCCCTGCAGAAAAACAGCGACAATAACAACCTCGATCCCCTCCCTGCAGATAAACAGCAACAACCTCGATCCCCTCCCTGCAGAAAAACAGCAACAATAACAACCTCGATCCCCTCCCTGCAGAAAAACAGCGACAATAACAACCTCGATCCCCTCCCTGCAGAAAAACAGCGACAATAACAACCTCGATCCCCTCCCCACTGAAAAACAGCGACAATAACAACCTCGATCCCCTCCCTGCAGAAAAACAGCAACAACCTCGATCCCGTCCCCACTGAAAAACAGCAACAATAATAATGCGAACCCCTCCCTGCAGAAAAACAGCGACAATAACAACCTTGATCCCCTCCCCACAGAAAAACAGCAACAAAAACAGCCTCGATCCCCTCCCTGCAGAAAAACAGCAACAATAATAATCCCGAATCCATCACTGCAGAAAAACAGCGACAATAACAACCTCGATCCCCTCCCCACTGAAAAACAGCAACAATAACAACCTCGATCCCCTCCCTGCAGAAAAACAGCAGCAATAACAACCTCAATCCCCTCCCTGCAGAAAAACAGCAACAACTTCGATCCCCACCCTGCAGAAAAACAGCGACAAGCTCGATCCCATCCCTGCAGTAAAACAGCGACAATAACAACCTCGATCCCCTCCCTGCAGAAAAACAGCAACAACCTCGATCCCCTCCCTGCAGAAAAACAGCAACAATAACAACCTCGATCCCCTCCCTGCAGAAAAACAGCAACAATAACAACCTCGATCCCCTCCCTGCAGAAAAACAGCGACAATAACAACCTCGATCCCCTCCCTGCAGAAAAACAGCGACAATAACAACCTCGATCCCCTCCCTGCAGAAAAACAGCAACAACCTCGATCCCCTCCCTGCAGAAAAACAGCAACAATAAAAACCTCGATCCCCTCCCCGCAGAAAAACAGCAACAATAACAACATCGATCCCCTCCCTGCAGAAAAACAGCAACAATAACAACCTTGATCCCCTCCCTGCAGAAAAACAGCAACAATAACCACCTCGATCCCCTCCCTGCAGAAAAACAGCAACAACCTCGATCCCCTCCCTGCAGAAAAACAGCAACAACCTCGATCCCCTCCCTGCAGAAAAACAGCAACAATAACAACCTCGATCCCCTCCCTGCAGAAAAACAGCGACAATACCAACCTCGATCCCCACCCTGCAGAAAAAAAGCAACAATAACAACCTCGATCCCCTCCCTGCAGAAAAACAGCGACAATAGCAACCTCGATCCCCTCCCTGCAGAAAAACAGCGACAATAACAACCTCGGTCCCCTCACGACAACCTCGATCCCCTCCCTGCAGAAAAACAGCGACAATAACAACCTCGATCCCCTCCCTGCAGAAAAACAGTGACAATAACAACCTCGATCCCCTCCCTGCAGAAAAACAGCAACAATAACAACCTCGATCCCCTCCCTGCAGAAAAACAGTGACAATAACAACCTCGATCCCCTCCCTGCAGAAAAACAGTGACAATAACCTCGATCCCCCCACTGCAGAAAAACAGCAACAATAACAACTTTGATCCCCTCCCTGCAGAAAAACTGCGACAATACCAACCTCGATCCCCTCCCTGCAGAAAAACAGCAACAATAACAACCTCGATCCCCTCCCTGCAGAAAAACAGCAACAATAACAACCTCGATCCCCTCCCCGCAGAAAAACAGCAACAATAACAACATCGATCCCCTCCCTGCAGAAAAACAGCAACAATAACAACCTTGATCCCCTCCCTGCAGAAAAACAGCAACAATAACCACCTCGATCCCCTCCCTGCAGAAAAACAGCAACAACCTCGATCCCCTCCCTGCAGAAAAACAGCGACAATAACAACCTCGATCCCCTCCCTGCAGAAAAACAGCAACAACCTCGATCCCCTCCCTGCAGAAAATCAGCAACAATAACAACCTCGATCCCCTCCCTGCAGAAAAACAGCGACAATACCAACCTCGATCCCCACCGTGCAGAAAAACAGCAACAATAACAACCTCGATCCCCTCCCTGCAGAAAAACAGCGACAATAGCAACCTCGATCCCCTCCCTGCAGAAAAACAGCGACAATAACAACCTCGGTCCCCTCCCGACAACCTCGATCCCCTCCCTGCAGAAAAACAGCGACAAAACAACCTCGATCCCCTCCCTGCAGAAAAACAGTGACAATAACAACCTCGATCCCCTCCCTGCAGAAAAACAGCAACAATAACAACCTCGATCCCCTCCCTGCAGAAAAACAGTGACAATAACAACCTCGATCCCCTCCCTGCAGAAAAACAGTGACAATAACCTCGATCCCCCCACTGCAGAAAAACAGCAACAATAACAACTTTGATCCCCTCCCTGCAGAAAAACTGCGAGAGTACCAACCTCGATCCCCTCCCTGCAGAAAAACAGCAACAATAACAACCTCGATCCCCTCCCTGCAGAAAAACAGCAACAACTTCGATCCCCACCCTGCAGAAAAACAGCGACAACCTCGATCCCCTCCCTGCAGAAAAACAGCGACAATAACAACCTCGATCCCCTCCCTGCAGAAAAACAGCAACAACCTCGATCCACTCCGCACTGAAAAACAGCAACAATGATAATCCCGAACCCCTCCCCGCAGAAAAACAGTGACAATAACAACCTCGATCCCCTCCCTGCAGAAAAACAGCGACAATAACAACCTCGATCCCCTCCCTGCAGAAAAACAGCGACAATAACAACCTCGATACCCTCCCTGCAGAAAAACAGCAACAATAACAACCTCGATCCCCTCCCTGCAGAAAAACAGCAACAGCAACAACCTCGATCCCCTCCCTGCAGAAAAACAGCAACAATTAGAACCTCGATCCGCTCCCTGCAGAAAAACAGCGACAATAACAACCTCGATCCCCACCCTGCAGAAAAACAGCAACAATAACAACCTCGATCCCCTCCCTGCAGAAAAACAGCAACAACCTCGATCCCCTCGCTGCAGAAAAACAGCGACAATAACAACCTCGATTCCCTCCCTGCAGAGAAACAGCAACAATCTCGATCACCTCCCCACCGAAAAACAGCAACAATAATAATCCCGAACCCCTCCCCGCAGAAAAACAGCGACAATAACAACCTCGATCCCCTCCCTGCAGAAAAGCAGCAACAATAATAATCCCGAACACCTCCCTGCAGAAAAACAGCGACAATAACAACCTCGATCCCCTCCCCGCAGAAAAACAGCAACAATAACAACCTCGATCCCCTCCCTGCAGAAAAACAACAACAATAACAACCTCGATCCCCTCCCTGCAGAAAAACAACAACAATAACAACCTCGATCCCCTCCCTGCAGAAAAACAGCGACAATAACAACCTCGATCCCCTCCCTGCAGAAAAACAGCAACAGCAACAACATCGATCCCCTCCCTGCAGAAAAACAGCAACAATAACAACCTCGATCCCCTCCCTGCAGAAAAACAGCAACAACCTCGATCCCCTCCCTGCAGAAAAACAGCGACAATAACAACCTCGATCCCCTCCCTGCAGAAAAACAGCAACAATCTCGATCCCCTCCCCACCGAAAAACAGCAACAATAATAATCCCGAATCCCTCCCCGCAGAAGAACAGCGAAAATAACAACCTCGATCCCCTCCCTGCAGAAAAACAGCAACAATAATAGTCCCGAACCCCTCCCTGCAGAAAAACAGCGACAATAACAACCTCGATCCCCTCCCCACTGAAAAACAGCAACAATAACAACCTCGATCCCCTCCCTGCAGAAAAACAACAACAATAACAACCTCGATCCCCTCCCTGCAGAAAAACAACAACAATAACAACCTCGATCCCCTCCCTGCAGAAAAACAGCGACAATAACAACCTCGATCCCCTCCCTGCAGAAAAACAGCAACAGCAACAACCACAATCCCCTCCCTGCAGAAAAACAGCAACAATAACAACCTCGATCCCCTCCCTGCATAAAAACAGCAACAACCTCGATCCCCTCCCTGCAGAAAAACAGCGACAATAACAACCTCGATCCCCTCCCTGCAGAAAAACAGTGACAATAACAACCTCGATCCCCTCCCTGCAGAAAAACAGCAACAATAACAACCTCGATCCCCTCCCTGCAGAAAAACAGCGACAATAGCAACCTCGATCCCCTCCCTGCAGAAAAACAGCGACAATAACAACCTCGATCCCCTCCCCACAGAAAAACAGCAACAAAAACAGCCTCGAATCCCTCCCTGCAGAAAAACAGCAACAATAATAATCCCGAACCCCTCCCTGCAGAAAAACAGCGACAATAACAACCTTGATCCCCTCCCCACAGAAAAACAGCAACAAAAACAGCCTCGATCCCCTCCCTGCAGAAAAACAGCAACAATAATAATCCCGAATCCATCACTGCAGAAAAACAGCGACAATAACAACCTCGATCCCCTCCCCACTGAAAAACAGCAACAATAACAACCTCGATCCCCTCCCTGCAGAAAAACAGCAGCAATAACAACCTCAATCCCCTCCCTGCAGAAAAACAGCAACAACTTCGATCCCCACCCTGCAGAAAAACAGCGACAACCTCGATCCCATCCCTGCAGTAAAACAGCGACAATAACAACCTCGATCCCCTCCCTGCAGAAAAACAGCAACAACCTCGATCCCCTCCCTGCAGAAAAACAGCAACAATAACAACCTCGATCCCCTCCCTGCAGAAAAACAGCAACAATAACAACCTCGATCCCCTCCCTGCAGAAAAACAGCGACAATAACAACCTCGATCCCCTCCCTGCAGAAAAACAGCGACAATAACAACCTCGATCCCCTCCCTGCAGAAAAACAGCAACAACCTCGATCCCCTCCCTGCAGAAAAACAGCAACAATAACAACCTCGATCCCCTCCCCGCAGAAAAACAGCAACAATAACAACATCGATCCCCTCCCTGCAGAAAAACAGCAACAATAACAACCTTGATCCCCTCCCTGCAGAAAAACAGCAACAATAACCACCTCAATCCCCTCCCTGCAGAAAAACAGCAACAACCTCGATACCCTCCCTGCAGAAAAACAGCAACAACCTCGATCCCCTCCCTGCAGAAAAACAGCAACAATAACAACCTCGATCCCCTCCCTGCAGAAAAACAGCGACAATACCAACCTCGATCCCCACCCTGCAGAAAAACAGCAACAATAACAACCTCGATCCCCTCCCTGCAGAAAAACAGCGACAATAGCAACCTCGATCCCCTCCCTGCAGAAAAACAGCGACAATAACAAACTCGGTCCCCTCACGACAACCTCGATCCCCTCCCTGCAGAAAAACAGCGACAATAACAACCTCGATCCCCTCCCTGCAGAAAAACAGTGACAATAACAACCTCGATCCCCTCCCTGCAGAAAAACAGCAACAATAACAACCTCGATCCCCTCCCTGCAGAAAAACAGTGACAATAACAACCTCGATCCCATCCCTGCAGAAAAACAGTGACAATAACCTCGATCCCCCCACTGCAGAAAAACAGCAACAATAACAACTTTGATCCCCTCCCTGCAGAAAAACTGCGACAATACCAACCTCGATCCCCTCCCTGCAGAAAAACAGCAACAATAACAACCTCGATCCCCTCCCTGCAGAAAAACAGCAACAATAACAACCTCGATCCCCTCCCCGCAGAAAAACAGCAACAATAACAACATCGATCCCCTCCCTGCAGAAAAACAGCAACAATAACAACCTTGATCCCCTCCCTGCAGAAAAACAGCAACAATAACCACCTCGATCCCCTCCCTGCAGAAAAACAGCAACAACCTCGATCCCCTCCCTGCAGAAAAACAGCGACAATAACAACCTCGATCCCCTCCCTGCAGAAAAACAGCAACAACCTCGATCCCCTCCCTGCAGAAAATCAGCAACAATAACAACCTCGATCCCCTCCCTGCAGAAAAACAGCGACAATACCAACCTCGATCCCCACCGTGCAGAAAAACAGCAACAATAACAACCTCGATCCCCTCCCTGCAGAAAAACAGCGACAATAGCAACCTCGATCCCCTCCCTGCAGAAAAACAGCGACAATAACAACCTCGGTCCCCTCCCGACAACCTCGATCCCCTCCCTGCAGAAAAACAGCGACAAAACAACCTCGATCCCCTCCCTGCAGAAAAACAGTGACAATAACAACCTCGATCCCCTCCCTGCAGAAAAACAGCAACAATAACAACCTCGATCCCCTCCCTGCAGAAAAACAGTGACAATAACAACCTCGATCCCCTCCCTGCAGAAAAACAGTGACAATAACCTCGATCCCCCCACTGCAGAAAAACAGCAACAATAACAACTTTGATCCCCTCCCTGCAGAAAAACTGCGAGAGTACCAACCTCGATCCCCTCCCTGCAGAAAAACAGCAACAATAACAACCTCGATCCCCTCCCTGCAGAAAAACAGCAACAACTTCGATCCCCACCCTGCAGAAAAACAGCGACAACCTCGATCCCCTCCCTGCAGAAAAACAGCGACAATAACAACCTCGATCCCCTCCCTGCAGAAAAACAGCAACAACCTCGATCCACTCCGCACTGAAAAACAGCAACAATGATAATCCCGAACCCCTCCCCGCAGAAAAACAGTGACAATAACAACCTCGATCCCCTCCCTGCAGAAAAACAGCGACAATAACAACCTCGATCCCCTCCCTGCAGAAAAACAGCGACAATAACAACCTCGATACCCTCCCTGCAGAAAAACAGCAACAATAACAACCTCGATCCCCTCCCTGCAGAAAAACAGCAACAGCAACAACCTCGATCCCCTCCCTGCAGAAAAACAGCAACAATTAGAACCTCGATCCGCTCCCTGCAGAAAAACAGCGACAATAACAACCTCGATCCCCACCCTGCAGAAAAACAGCAACAATAACAACCTCGATCCCCTCCCTGCAGAAAAACAGCAACAACCTCGATCCCCTCGCTGCAGAAAAACAGCGACAATAACAACCTCGATTCCCTCCCTGCAGAGAAACAGCAACAATCTCGATCACCTCCCCACCGAAAAACAGCAACAATAATAATCCCGAACCCCTCCCCGCAGAAAAACAGCGACAATAACAACCTCGATCCCCTCCCTGCAGAAAAGCAGCAACAATAATAATCCCGAACACCTCCCTGCAGAAAAACAGCGACAATAACAACCTCGATCCCCTCCCCGCAGAAAAACAGCAACAATAACAACCTCGATCCCCTCCCTGCAGAAAAACAACAACAATAACAACCTCGATCCCCTCCCTGCAGAAAAACAACAACAATAACAACCTCGATCCCCTCCCTGCAGAAAAACAGCGACAATAACAACCTCGATCCCCTCCCTGCAGAAAAACAGCAACAGCAACAACATCGATCCCCTCCCTGCAGAAAAACAGCAACAATAACAACCTCGATCCCCTCCCTGCAGAAAAACAGCAACAACCTCGATCCCCTCCCTGCAGAAAAACAGCGACAATAACAACCTCGATCCCCTCCCTGCAGAAAAACAGCAACAATCTCGATCCCCTCCCCACCGAAAAACAGCAACAATAATAATCCCGAATCCCTCCCCGCAGAAGAACAGCGAAAATAACAACCTCGATCCCCTCCCTGCAGAAAAACAGCAACAATAATAGTCCCGAACCCCTCCCTGCAGAAAAACAGCGACAATAACAACCTCGATCCCCTCCCCACTGAAAAACAGCAACAATAACAACCTCGATCCCCTCCCTGCAGAAAAACAACAACAATAACAACCTCGATCCCCTCCCTGCAGAAAAACAACAACAATAACAACCTCGATCCCCTCCCTGCAGAAAAACAGCGACAATAACAACCTCGATCCCCTCCCTGCAGAAAAACAGCAACAGCAACAACCACAATCCCCTCCCTGCAGAAAAACAGCAACAATAACAACCTCGATCCCCTCCCTGCATAAAAACAGCAACAACCTCGATCCCCTCCCTGCAGAAAAACAGCGACAATAACAACCTCGATCCCCTCCCTGCAGAAAAACAGTGACAATAACAACCTCGATCCCCTCCCTGCAGAAAAACAGCAACAATAACAACCTCGATCCCCTCCCTGCAGAAAAACAGCGACAATAGCAACCTCGATCCCCTCCCTGCAGAAAAACAGCGACAATAACAACCTCGATCCCCTCCCCACAGAAAAACAGCAACAAAAACAGCCTCGAATCCCTCCCTGCAGAAAAACAGCAACAATAATAATCCCGAACCCCTCCCTGCAGAAAAACAGCGACAATAACAACCTTGATCCCCTCCCCACAGAAAAACAGCAACAAAAACAGCCTCGATCCCCTCCCTGCAGAAAAACAGCAACAATAATAATCCCGAATCCATCACTGCAGAAAAACAGCGACAATAACAACCTCGATCCCCTCCCCACTGAAAAACAGCAACAATAACAACCTCGATCCCCTCCCTGCAGAAAAACAGCAGCAATAACAACCTCAATCCCCTCCCTGCAGAAAAACAGCAACAACTTCGATCCCCACCCTGCAGAAAAACAGCGACAACCTCGATCCCATCCCTGCAGTAAAACAGCGACAATAACAACCTCGATCCCCTCCCTGCAGAAAAACAGCAACAACCTCGATCCCCTCCCTGCAGAAAAACAGCAACAATAACAACCTCGATCCCCTCCCTGCAGAAAAACAGCAACAATAACAACCTCGATCCCCTCCCTGCAGAAAAACAGCGACAATAACAACCTCGATCCCCTCCCTGCAGAAAAACAGCGACAATAACAACCTCGATCCCCTCCCTGCAGAAAAACAGCAACAACCTCGATCCCCTCCCTGCAGAAAAACAGCAACAATAACAACCTCGATCCCCTCCCCGCAGAAAAACAGCAACAATAACAACATCGATCCCCTCCCTGCAGAAAAACAGCAACAATAACAACCTTGATCCCCTCCCTGCAGAAAAACAGCAACAATAACCACCTCAATCCCCTCCCTGCAGAAAAACAGCAACAACCTCGATACCCTCCCTGCAGAAAAACAGCAACAACCTCGATCCCCTCCCTGCAGAAAAACAGCAACAATAACAACCTCGATCCCCTCCCTGCAGAAAAACAGCGACAATACCAACCTCGATCCCCACCCTGCAGAAAAACAGCAACAATAACAACCTCGATCCCCTCCCTGCAGAAAAACAGCGACAATAGCAACCTCGATCCCCTCCCTGCAGAAAAACAGCGACAATAACAAACTCGGTCCCCTCACGACAACCTCGATCCCCTCCCTGCAGAAAAACAGCGACAATAACAACCTCGATCCCCTCCCTGCAGAAAAACAGTGACAATAACAACCTCGATCCCCTCCCTGCAGAAAAACAGCAACAATAACAACCTCGATCCCCTCCCTGCAGAAAAACAGTGACAATAACAACCTCGATCCCATCCCTGCAGAAAAACAGTGACAATAACCTCGATCCCCCCACTGCAGAAAAACAGCAACAATAACAACTTTGATCCCCTCCCTGCAGAAAAACTGCGACAATACCAACCTCGATCCCCTCCCTGCAGAAAAACAGCAACAATAACAACCTCGATCCCCTCCCTGCAGAAAAACAGCAACAACTTCGATCCCCACCCTGCAGAAAAACAGCGAGAACCTCGATCCCATCCCTGCAGAAAAACAGCGACAATAACAACCTCGATCCCCTCCCTGCAGAAAAACAGCAACAACCTCGATCCACTCCGCACTGAAAAACAGCAACATTAATAATCCCGAACCCCTCCCCGCAGAAAAACAGTGACAATAACAACCTCGATCCCCTCTCTGCAGAAAAACAGCGACAATAACAACCTCGATCCCCTCCCTGCAGAAAAACAGCGACAATAACAACCTCGATCCCCTCCCTGCAGAAAAACAGCAACAATAACAACCTCGATCCCCTCCCTGCAGAAAAACAGCAACAGCAACAACCTCGATCCCCTCCCTGCAGAAAAACAGCAACAATTAGAACCTCGATCCCCTCCCTGCAGAAAAACAGCGACAATAACAACCTCGATCCCCACCCTGCAGAAAAACAGCAACAATAACAACCTCGATCCCCTCCCTGCAGAAAAACAGCAACAACCTCGATCCCCTCGCTGCAGAAAAACAGCGACAATAACAACCTCGATTCCCTCCCTGCAGAAAAACAGCAACAATCTCGATCCCCTCCCCACCGAAAAACAGCAACAATAATAATCCCGAACCCCTCCCCGCAGAAAAACAGCGACAATAACAACCTCGATCCCCTCCCTGCAGAAAAACAGCAACAATAATAATCCCGAACCCCTCCCTGCAGAAAAACAGCGACAATAACAACCTCGATCCCCTCCCCACAGAAAAACAGCAACAATAACAACCTCGATCCCCTCCCTGCAGAAAAACAACAACAATAACAACCTCGATCCCCTCCCTGCAGAAAAACAACAACAATAACAACCTCGATCCCCTCCCTGCAGAAAAACTGCGACAATAACAACCTCGATCCCCTCCCTGCAGAAAAACAGCAACAGCAACAACCTCGATCCCCTCCCTGCAGAAAAACAGCAACAATAACAACCTCGATCCCCTCCCTGTAGAAAAACAGCAACAACCTCGATCCCCTCCCTGCAGAAAAACAGTGACAATAACAACCTCGATCCCCTCCCTGCAGAAAAACAGCAACAATAACAACCTCGATCCCCTCCCTGCAGAAAAACAGCGACAATAGCAACGTCGATCCCCTCCCTGCAGAAAAACAGCGACAATAACAACCTCGATCCCCTCCCCACAGAAAAACAGCAACAAAAACAGCCTCGAATCCCTCCCTGCAGAAAAACAGCAACAATAATAATCCCGAACCCCTCCCTGCAGAAAAACAGCGACAATAACAACCTTGATCCCCTCCCCTCAGAAAAACAGCAACAAAAACAGCCTCGATCCCCTCCCTGCAGAAAAACAGCAACAATAATAATCCCGAATCCATCACTGCAGAAAAACAGCGACAATAACAACCTCGATCCCCTCCCCACTGAAAAACAGCAACAATAACAACCTCGATCCCCTCCCTGCAGAAAAACAGCAGCAATAACAACCTCAATCCCCTCCCTGCAGAAAAACAGCAACAACTTCGATCCCCACCCTGCAGAAAAACAGCGACAAGCTCGATCCCATCCCTGCAGTAAAACAGCGACAATAACAACCTCGATCCCCTCCCTGCAGAAAAACAGCAACAACCTCGATCCCCTCCCTGCAGAAAAACAGCAACAATAACAACCTCGATCCCCTCCCTGCAGAAAAACAGCAACAATAACAACCTCGATCCCCTCCCTGCAGAAAAACAGCGACAATAACAACCTCGATCCCCTCCCTGCAGAAAAACAGCGACAATAACAACCTCGATCCCCTCCCTGCAGAAAAACAGTAACAACCTCGATCCCCTCCCTGCAGAAAAACAGCAACAATAACAACCTCGATCCCCTCCCCGCAGAAAAACAGCAACAATAACAACATCGATCCCCTCCCTGCAGAAAAACAGCAACAATAACAACCTTGATCCCCTCCCTGCAGAAAAACAGCAACAATAACCACCTCGATCCCCTCCCTGCAGAAAAACAGCAACAACCTCGATCCCCTCCCTGCAGAAAAACAGCAACAACCTCGATCCCCTCCCTGAAGAAAAACAGCAACAATAACAACCTCGATCCCCTCCCTGCAGAAAAACAGCGACAATACCAACCTCGATCCCCTCCCTGCAGAAAAACAGCGACAATAGCAACCTCGATCCCCTCGCTGCAGAAAAACAGCGACAATAACAACCTCGGTCCCCTCACGACAACCTCGATCCCCTCCCTGCAGAAAAACAGCGACAATAACAACCTCGATCCCCTCCCTGCAGAAAAACAGTGACAATAACAACCTCGATCCCCTCCCTGCAGAAAAACAGCAACAATAACAACCTCGATCCCCTCCCTGCAGAAAAACAGTGACAATAACAACCTCGATCCCCTCCCTGCAGAAAAACAGTGACAATAACCTCGATCCCCCCACTGCAGAAAAACAGCAACAATAACAACTTTGATCCCCTCCCTGCAGAAAAACTGCGACAATACCAACCTCGATCCCCTCCCTGCAGAAAAACAGCAACAATAACAACCTCGATCCCCTCCCTGCAGAAAAACAGCAACAACTTCGATCCCCACCCTGCAGAAAAACAGCGAGAACCTCGATCCCATCCCTGCAGAAAAACAGCGACAATAACAACCTCGATCCCCTCCCTGCAGAAAAACAGCAACAACCTCGATCCACTCCGCACTGAAAAACAGCAACATTAATAATCCCGAACCCCTCCCTGCAGAAAAACAGCGACAATAACAACCTCGATCCCCTCCCAGCAGAAAAACAGCAACAATAACAACCTCGATCCCCTCCCTGCAGAAAAACAGCAACAGCAACAACCTCGATCCCCTCCCTGCAGAAAAACAGCAACAATTAGAACCTCGATCCCCTCCCTGCAGAAAAACAGCGACAATAACAACCTCGATCCCCACCCTGCAGAAAAACAGCAACAATAACAACCTCGATCCCCTCCCTGCAGAAAAACAGCAACAACCTCGATCCCCTCGCTGCAGAAAAACAGCGACAATAACAACCTCGATTCCCTCCCTGCAGAAAAACAGCAACAATCTCGATCCCCTCCCCACCGAAAAACAGCAACAATAATAATCCCGAACCCCTCCCCGCAGAAAAACAGCGACAATAACAACCTCGATCCCCTCCCTGCAGAAAAACAGCAACAATAATAATCCCGAACCCCTCCCTGCAGAAAAACAGCGACAATAACAACCTCGATCCCCTCCCCACAGAAAAACAGCAACAATAACAACCTCGATCCCCTCCCTGCAGAAAAACAACAACAATAACAACCTCGATCCCCTCCCTGCAGAAAAACAACAACAATAACAACCTCGATCCCCTCCCTGCAGAAAAACTGCGACAATAACAACCTCGATCCCCTCCCTGCAGAAAAACAGCAACAGCAACAACCTCGATCCCCTCCCTGCAGAAAAACAGCAACAATAACAACCTCGATCCCCTCCCTGTAGAAAAACAGCAACAACCTCGATCCCCTCCCTACAGAAAAACAGCGACAATAACAACCTCGATCCCCTCCCTGCAGAAAAACAGCGACAATAACAACCTCGATCCCCTCCCTGCAGAAAAACAGCAACAACTTCGATCCCCTCCCTGCAGAAAAACAGCGACAACCTCGATCCCCTCCCTGCAGAAAAACAGCGACAATAACAACCTCGATCCCCTCCCTGCAGAAAAACAGCAACAATAATAATCCCGAAACCCTCCCTGCAGAAAAACAGCGACAATAACAACCTCGATCCCCTCCCCACTGAAAAACAGCAACAATAACAACCTCGATCGCCTCCCTGCAGAAAAACAGCATCAATAATAATCCCGATCCCTTCCCTGCAGAAAAACAGCAACAACCTCGATCCCCTCCCAACTGAAAAACAGCAACAATAATAATCCCGAACCCCTCCCTGCAGAAAAACAGTGACAATAACAACCTCGATCCCCTCCCCACTGAAAAACAGCAACAATAACAACCTCGATCCCCTTCCTGCAGAAAAACAGCAACAACCTCGATCCCCTCCCTGCAGAAAAACAGCAACAATAACAACCTCGATCCCATCCCTGCAGAAAAACAGCAACAACCTCGATCCCCTCGCTGCAGAAAAACAGCGACAATAACAACCTCGATCCCCTCCCTGCAGAAAAACAGCAACAATCTCGATCCCCTCCCCACCGAAAAACAGCAACAATAATAATCCCGAACCCCTCCCCGCAGAAAAACAGCGACAATAACAACCTCGATCCCCTCCCCACTGAAAAACAGCAACAATAACAACCTCGATCCCCTCCCTGCAGAAAAACAGCGACAATAACAACCTCGATCCCCTCCCTGCAGAAAAACAGCAACAATAATAATCCCGAACCCCTCCCTGCAGAAAAACAACAACAATAACAACCTCGATCCCCTCCCTGCAGAAAAACAACAACAATAACAACCTCGATCCCCTCCCTGCAGAAAAACAGCGACAATAACAACCTCGATCCCCTCCCTGCAGAAAAACAGCAACAGCAACAACCACAATCCCCTCCCTGCAGAAAAACAGCAACAATAACAACCTCGATCCCCTCCCTGCAGAAAAACAGCAACAACCTCGATCCCCTCCCTGCAGAAAAACAGCGACAATAACAACCTCGATCCCCTCCCTGCAGAAAAACAGTGACAATAACAACCTCGATCCCCTCCCTGCAGAAAAACAGCAACAATAACAACCTCGATCCCCTCCCTGCAGAAAAACAGCGACAATAGCAACCTCGATCCCCTCCCTGCAGAAAAACAGCGACAATAACAACCTCGATCCCCTCCCGACAACCTCGATCCCCTCCCTGCAGAAAAACTGCGACAATAACAACCTCGATCCCCTCCCTGCAGAAAAACAGTGACAATAACAACCTCGATCCCCTCCCTGCAGAAAAAAAGCAACAACCTCGATCCCCTCCCTGCAGAAAAACAGCAACAATAACAGCCTCGATCCCCTCCCCGCAGAAAAACAGCAACAATAACAACATCGATCCCCTCCCTGCAGAAAAACAGCAACAATAACAACCTTGATCCCCTCCCTGCAGAAAAACAGCAACAATAACCACCTCGATCCCCTCCCTGCAGAAAAACAGCAACAACATCGATCCCCTCCCTGCAGAAAAACAGCGACAATAACAACCTCGATCCCCTCCCTGCAGAAAAACAGCAACAACCTCGATCCCCTCCCTGCAGAAAAACAGCAACAATACAACCTCGATCCCCTCCCTGCAGATAAACAGCGACAATACCAACCTCGATCCCCTCCCTGCAGAAAAACAGCGACAATAACAACCTCGATCCCCTCCCGACAACCTCGATCACCTCCCTGCAGAAAAACAGCGACAATAACAACCTCGATCCCCTCCCTGCAGAAAAACAGTGACAATAACAACCTCGATCCCCTCCCTGCAGAAAAACAGCAACAACCTCGATCCCCTCCCTGCAGAAAAACAGCAAC
Source organism: Hemitrygon akajei (assembly GCF_048418815.1). Classification (NCBI taxonomy): domain Eukaryota; kingdom Metazoa; phylum Chordata; class Chondrichthyes; order Myliobatiformes; family Dasyatidae; genus Hemitrygon; species Hemitrygon akajei. Next base: position 41,383,999 of record NC_133137.1, on the reverse strand, counting down.
AATAACAACCTCGATCCCCTCCCCGCAGAAAAACAGCAACAATAACAACATCGATCCCCTCCCTGCAGAAAAACAGCAACAATAACAACCTTGATCCCCTCCCTGCAGAAAAACAGCAACAATAACCACCTCGATCCCCTCCCCGCACAAAAACAGCAACAATAACAACATCGATCCCCTCCCTGCAGAAAAACAGCAACAATAACAACCTTGATCCCCTCCCTGCAGAAAAACAGCAACAATAACCACCTCGATCCCCTCCCTGCAGAAAAACAGCAACAACCTCGATCCCCTCCCTGCAGAAAAACAGCGACAATAACAACCTCGATCCCCTCCCTGCAGAAAAACAGCAACAACCTCGATCCCCTCCCTGCAGAAAAACAGCAACAATACAACCTCGATACCCTCCTGCAGATATACAGCGACAATACCAACCTCGATCCCCTCCCTGCAGAAAAACAGCAACAATAACAACCTCGATCCCCTCCCTGCAGAAAAACAGCGACAATAGCAACCTCGATCCCCTCCCTGCAGAAAAACAGCGACAATAACAAGCTCGATCCCCTCCTGACAACCTCGATCCCCTCCCTGCAGAAAAACAGCGACAATAACAACCTCGATCCCCTCCCTGCAGAAAAACAGTGACAATAACAACCTCGATCCCCTCCCTGCAGAAAAACAGCAACAACCTCGATCCCCTCCCTGCAGAAAAACAGCAACAATAACAACCTCGATCCCCTCCCCGCAGATAAACAGCAACAATAACAACATCGATCCCCTCCCTGCAGAAAAACAGCAACAATAACAACCTTGATCCCCTCCCTGCAGAAAAACAGCAACAATAACCACATCGATCCCCTCCCTGCAGAAAAACAGCAACAACCTCGATCCCCTCCCTGCAGAAAAACAGCGACAATAACAACCTCGATCCCATCCCTGCAGAAAAACAGCAACAACCTCGATCCCCTCCCTGCAGAAAAACAGCAACAATACAACCTCGATCCCCTCCCTGCAGATAAACAGCGACAATACCAACCTCGATCCCCTCCCTGCAGAAAAACAGCAACAATAACAACCTCGATCCCCTCCCTGCAGAAAAACAGCGACAATAGCAACCTCGATCCCCTCCCTGCAGAAAAACAGCGACAATAACAACCTCGATCCCCTCCCGACAACCTCGATCCCCTCCCTGCAGAAAAACAGCGACAATAACAACCTCGATCCCCTCCCTGCAGAAAAACAGTGACAATAACAACCTCGATCCCCTCCCTGCAGAAAAACAGCAGCAATAACAACCTCGATCCCCTCCCTGCAGAAAAACAGTGACAATAACAACCTCGATCCCCTCCCAGCAGAAAAACAGTGACAATAACCTCAATCCCCCCCCTGCAGAAAAACAGCAACAATAACAACTTCGATCCCCTCCCTACAGAAAAACTGCGACAATACCAACCTCGATCCCCTCCCTGCAGAAAAACAGCAACAATAACAACCTCGATCACCTCCCTGCAGAAAAACAGCAACAACTTCGATCCCCACCCTGCAGAAAAACAGCGACTAGCTCGATCCCCTCCCTGCAGAAAAACAGCGACAATAACAACCTCGATCCCCTCCCTGCAGAAAAACAGCAACAACCTCGATCCACTCCGCACTGAAAAACAGCAACAATAATAATCCCGAACCCCTCCCCGCAGAACAACAGTGACAATAACAACCTCGATCCCCTCCCTGCAGAAAAACAGCGACAATAACAACCTCGATCCCCTCCCTGCAGAAAAACAGCAACAATAACAACCTCGATCCCCTCCCTGCAGAAAAACAGCAACAGCAACAACCTCGATCCCCTCCCTGCAGAAAAACAGCAACAATTAGAACCTCGATCCCCTCCCTGCAGAAAAACAGCGACAATAACAACCTCGATCCCCACCCTGCAGAAAAACAGCAACAATAACAACCTCGATCCCCTCCCTGCAGAAAAACAGCAACAACCTCGATCCCCTCGCTGCAGAAAAACAGCGACAATAACAACCTCGATCCCCTCCCTGCAGAAAAACAACAACAATAACAACCTCGATCCCCTCCCTGCAGAAAAACAGCGACAATAACAACCTCGATCCCCTCCCTGCAGAAAAACAGCAACAGCAACAACCACAATCCCCTCCCTGCAGAAAAACAGCAACAATAACAACCTCGATCCCCTCCCTGCAGAAAAACAGCAACAACCTCGATCCCCTCCCTGCAGAAAAACAGCAACAATAATAATCCCGAACCCCTCCCTGCAGAAAAACAGCGACAATAACAACCACGATACCCTCCCCACTGAAAAACAGCAACAATAACAACCTCGATCCCCTCCCTGCAGAAAAACAGCAACAATAACAACCTCGATCCCCTCCCCACAGGAAAACAGCAACAATAACAGCCTCGATCCCCTCCCTGCAGAAAAACAGCAACAATAATAATCCCGAACCCTTCCCTGCAGAAAAACAGCGACAATAACAACCACGATACCCTCCCCACTGAAAAACAGCAACAATAACAACCTCGATCCCCTCCCTGCAGAAAAACAGCAACAATAACAACCTCGATTCCCTCCCTGCAGAAAAACAGCAACAATAACAACCTCAATCCCCTCTCTGCAGAAAAACAGCAACAACTTCGATCCCCACCCTGCAGAAAAACAGCGACAACCTCGATCCCCTCCCTGCAGAAAAACAGCGACAATAACAACCTCGATCCCCTCCCTGCAGAAAAACAGCAACAACCTCAATCCCCTCCCTGCAGAAAAACAGCAACAATAACAACCTCGATTCCCTCCCTGCAGAAAAACAGCAACAATAACAACCTCGATTCCCTCCCTGCAGAAAAACAGCGACAATAACAACCTCGATCTCCTCCCTGCAGAAAAACAGCGACAATAACAACCTCGATCCCCTCCCTGCAGAAAAACAGCAACAACATCGATCCCCTCCCTGCAGAAAAACAGCAACAATAACAACCTCGATCCCCTCCCCGCAGAAAAACAGCAACAATAACAACCTCGATTCCCTCCCTGCAGAAAAACAGCAACAATAACAACCTTGATCCCCTCCCTGCAGAAAAACAGCAACAATAACCACCTCGATCCCCTCCCTGCAGAAAAACAGCAACAATCTCGATCCCCTCCCTGCAGAAAAACAGCGACAATAACAACCTCGATCCCCTCCCTGCAGAAAAACAGCAACAACCTCGATCCCCTCCCTGCAGAAAACAGCAACAATAACAACCTCGATCCCCTCCCCGCAGAAAAACAGCAACAATAACAACCTCGATCCCCTCCCTGCAGAAAAACAGCAACAATAACAAACTCGATCCCCTCCCTGCAGAAAAACAGCAACAATAATAATCCCGAACCCCTCCCTGCAGAAAAACAGCGACAATAACAACCTCGATCCCCTCCCCACTGAAAAACAGCAACAATAACAACCTCGATCCCCTCCCTGCAGAAAAACAGCGACAATAACAACCTCGATCCCCTCCCTGCAGAAAAACAGCAACAATAACAACCTCGATCACCTCCCTGCAGAAAAACAGCAACAACTTCGATCCCCACCCTGCAGAAAAACAGCGACAACCTCGATCCCCTCCCTGCAGAAAAACAGCGACAATAACAACCTCGATCCCCTCCCTGCAGAAAAACAGCAACAACCTCGATCCACTCCGCACTGAAAAACAGCAACAATAATAATCCCGAACCCCTCCCCGCAGAACAACAGTGACAATAACAACCTCGATCCCCTCTTTGCAGAAAAACAGCGACAACAACCTCGATCCCCTCCCTGCAGAAAAACAGCGACAATAACAACCTCGATCCCCTCCCTGCAGAAAAACAGCAACAATAACAACCTCGATCCCCTCCCTGCAGAAAAACAGCAACAGCAACAACCTCGATCCCCTCCCTGCAGAAAAACAGCAACAATTAGAACCTCGATCCCCTCCCTGCAGAAAAACAGCGACAATAACAACCTCGATCCCCACCCTGCAGAAAAACAGCAACAATAACAACCTCGATCCCCTCCCTGCAGAAAAACAGCAACAACCTCGATCCCCTCGCTGCAGAAAAACAGCGACAATAACAACCTCGATCCCCTCCCTGCAGAAAAACAAGAACAATAACAACCTCGATCCCCTCCCTGCAGAAAAACAGCGACAATAGCAACCTCGATCCCCTCCCTGCAGAAAAACAGCAACAGCAACAACCACAATCCCCTCCCTGCAGAAAAACAGCAACAATAACAACCTCGATCCCCTCCCTGCAGAAAAACAGCAACAACCTCGATCCCCTCCCTGCAGAAAAACAGCAACAATAATAATCCCGAACCCCTCCCTGCAGAAAAACAGCGACAATAACAACCTCGATCCCCTCCCTGCAGAAAAACAGCAACAACCTCGATCCCCTCCCCACTGAAAAACAGCAACAATAACAACCTCGATCCCCTCCCTGCAGAAAAACAGCAACAATAACAACCTCGATTCCCTCCCTGCAGAAAAACAGCAACAATAACAACCTCAATCCCCTCTCTGCAGAAAAACAGCAACAACTTCGATCCCCACCCTGCAGAAAAACAGCGACAACCTCGATCCCCTCCCTGCAGAAAAACAGCGACAATAACAACCTCGATCCCTTCCCTGCAGAAAAACAGCAACAACCTCAATCCCCTCCCTGCAGAAAAACAGCAACAATAACAACCTCGATTCCCTCCCTGCAGAAAAACAGCAACAATAACAACCTCGATTCCCTCCCTGCAGAAAAACAGCGACAATAACAACCTCGATCTCCTCCCTGCAGAAAAACAGCGACAATAACAACCTCGATCCCCTCCCTGCAGAAAAACAGCAACAACATCGATCCCCTCCCTGCAGAAAAACAGCAACAATAACAACCTCGATCCCCTCCCCGCAGAAAAACAGCAACAATAACAACCTCGATTCCCTCCCTGCAGAAAAACAGCAACAATAACAACCTTGATCCCCTCCCTGCAGAAAAACAGCAACAATAACCACCTCGATCCCCTCCCTGCAGAAAAACAGCAACAATCTCGATCCCCTCCCTGCAGAAAAACAGCGACAATAACACCCTCGATCCCCTCCCTGCAGAAAAACAGCAACAACCTCGATCCCCTCCCTGCAGAAAACAGCAACAATAACAACCTCGATCCCCTCCCCGCAGAAAAACAGCAACAATAACAACCTCGATCCCCTCCCTGCAGAAAAACAGCAACAATAACAAACTCGATCCCCTCCCTGCAGAAAAACAGCAACAATAATAATCCCGAACCCCTCCCTGCAGAAAAACAGCGACAATAACAACCTCGATCCCCTCCCCACTGAAAAACAGCAACAATAACAACCTCGATCCCCTCCCTGCAGAAAAACAACAACAATAACAACCTCGATCCCCTCCCTGCAGAAAAACAGCGACAATAACAACCTCGATCCCCTCCCTGCAGAAAAACAGCAACAACCTCGATCCCCTCCCTACAGAAAAACAGCAACAACCTCGATCCCCTCCCTGCAGAAAAACAGCGACAATAACAACCTCGATCCCCTCCCTGCAGAAAAACAGCGACAATAACAACCTCGATCCCCTCCCTGCAGAAAAACAGCAACAACTTCGATCCCCTCCCTGCAGAAAAACAGCGACAACCTCGATCCCCTCCCTGCAGAAAAACAGCGACAATAACAACCTCGATCCCCTCCCTGCAGAAAAACAGCAACAATAATAATCCCGAAACCCTCCCTGAAGAAAAACATCGACAATAACAACCTCGATCCCCTCCCCACTGAAAAACAGCAACAATAACAACCTCGATCCCCTCCCTGCAGAAAAACAGCGACAATAACAACCTCGATCCCCTCCCTGCAGAAAAACAGCGACAATAACAACCTCGATCCCCTGCCTGCAGAAAAACAGCAACAATTAGAACCTCGATCCCCTGCCTGCAGAAAAACAGCGACAATAACAACCTCAATCCCCTACCTGCAGAAAAACAGCAACAACCTCGATCCCCTCCCCACTGAAAAACAGCAACAATAATAATCCCGAACCCCTCCCCGCAGAAAAACAGCAACAATAACAACCTCGATCCCCTCCCTGCAGAAAAACAGCAACAATAACAAACTCGATCCCCTCCCTGCAGAAAAACAGCAACAATAATAATCCCGAACCCCTCCCTGCAGAAAAACAGCGACAATAACAACCTCGATCCCCTCCCCACTGAAAAACAGCAACAATAACAACCTCGATCCCCTCCCTGCAGAAAAACAACAACAATAACAACCTCGATCCCCTCCCTGCAGAAAAACAGCGACAATAACAACCTCGATCCCCTCCCTGCAGAAAAACAGCAACAACCTCGATCCCCTCCCTACAGAAAAACAGCAACAACCTCGATCCCCTCCCTGCAGAAAAACAGCGACAATAACAACCTCGATCCCCTCCCTGCAGAAAAACAGCGACAATAACAACCTCGATCCCCTCCCTGCAGAAAAACAGCAACAACTTCGATCCCCTCCCTGCAGAAAAACAGCGACAACCTCGATCCCCTCCCTGCAGAAAAACAGCGACAATAACAACCTCGATCCCCTCCCTGCAGAAAAACAGCAACAATAATAATCCCGAAACCCTCCCTGAAGAAAAACAGCGACAATAACAACCTCGATCCCCTCCCCACTGAAAAACAGCAACAATAACAACCTCGATCCCCTCCCTGCAGAAAAACAGCGACAATAACAACCTCGATCCCCTCCCTGCAGAAAAACAGCAACAATAACAACCTCGATCACCTCCCTGCAGAAAAACAGCAACAACTTCGATCCCCACCCTGCAGAAAAACAGCGACAACCTCGATCCCCTCCCTGCAGAAAAACAGCGACAATAACAACCTCGATCCCCTCCCTGCAGAAAAACAGCAACAACCTCGATCCACTCCGCACTGAAAAACAGCAACAATAATAATCCCGAACCCCTCCCCGCAGAACAACAGTGACAATAACAACCTCGATCCCCTCCCTGCAGAAAAACAGCGACAACAACCTCGATCCCCTCCCTGCAGAAAAACAGCGACAATAACAACCTCGATCCCCTCCCTGCAGAAAAACAGCAACAATAACAACCTCAATCCCCTCCCTGCAGAAAAACAGCAACAGCAACAACCTCGATCCCCTCCCTGCAGAAAAGAAGCAACAATTAGAACCTCGATCCCCTCCCTGCAGAAAAACAGCGACAATAACAACCTCGATCCCCACCCTGCAGAAAAACAGCAACAATAACAACCTCGATCCCCTCCCTGCAGAAAAACAGCAACAACCTCGATCCCCTCGCTTCAGAAAAACAGCGACAATAACAACCTCGATCCCCTCCCTGCAGAAAAACAACAACAATAACAACCTCGATCCCCTCCCTGCAGAAAAACAGCGACAATAGCAACCTCGATCCCCTCCCTGCAGAAAAACAGCAACAGCAACAACCACAATCCCCTCCCTGCAGAAAAACAGCAACAATAACAACCTCGATCCCCTCCCTGCAGAAAAACAGCAACAACCTCGATCCCCTCCCTGCAGAAAAACAGCAACAATAATAATCCCGAACCCCTCCCTGCAGAAAAACAGCGACAATAACAACCTCGATCCCCTCCCTGCAGAAAAACAGCAACAACCTCGATCCCCTCCCCACTGAAAAACAGCAACAATAATAATCCCGAACCCCTCACTGCAGAAAAACAGCGACAATAACAACCTTGATACCCTCCCCACAGGAAAACAGCAACAATAACAGCCTCGATCCCCTCCCTGCAGAAAAACAGCAACAATAATAATCCCGAACCCTTCCCTGCAGAAAAACAGCGACAATAACAACCACGATACCCTCCCCACTGAAAAACAGCAACAATAACAACCTCGATCCCCTCCCTGCAGAAAAACAGCAACAATAACAACCTCGATTCCCTCCCTGCAGAAAAACAGCAACAATAACAACCTCAATCCCCTCTCTGCAGAAAAACAGCAACAACTTCGATCCCCACCCTGCAGAAAAACAGCGACAACCTCGATCCCCTCCCTGCAGAAAAACAGCGACAATAACAACCTCGATCCCCTCCCTGCAGAAAAACAGCAACAACCTCAATCCCCTCCCTGCAGAAAAACAGCAACAATAACAACCTCGATTCCCTCCCTGCAGAAAAACAGCAACAATAACAACCTCGATTCCCTCCCTGCAGAAAAACAGCGACAATAACAACCTCGATCTCCTCCCTGCAGAACAACAGCAACAATAACAACCTCGATCCCCTCCCTGCAGTAAAACAGCAACATCATCGATCCCCTCCCTGCAGAAAAACAGCAACAATAACAACCTCGATCCCCTCCCCGCAGAAAAACAGCAACAATAACAACCTCGATTCCCTCCCTGCAGAAAAACAGCAACAATAACAACCTTGATCCCCTCCCTGCAGAAAAACAGCAACAATAACCACCTCGATCCCCTCCCTGCAGAAAAACAGCAACAATCTCGATCCCCTCCCTGCAGAAAAACATCGACAATAACAACCTCGATCCCCTCCCTGCAGAAAAACAGCAACAACCTCGATCCCCTCCCTGCAGAAAACAGCAACAATAACAACCTCGATCCCCTCCCCGCAGAAAAACAGCAACAATAACAACCTCGATCCCCTCCCTGCAGAAAAACAGCAACAATAACAAACTCGATCCCCTCCCTGCAGAAAAACAGCAACAATAATAATCCCGAACCCCTCCCTGCAGAAAAACAGCGACAATAACAACCTCGATCCCCTCCCAACTGAAAAACAGCAACAATAACAACCTCGATCCCCTCCCTGCAGAAAAACAACAACAATAACAACCTCGATCCCCTCCCTGCAGAAAAACAGCGACAATAACAACCTCGATCCCCTCCCTGCAGAAAAACAGCAACAACCTCGATCCCCTCCCTACAGAAAAACAGCAACAACCTCGATCCCCTCCCTGCAGAAAAACAGCGACAATAACAACCTCGATCCCCTCCCTGCAGAAAAACAGCGACAATAACAACCTCGATCCCCTCCCTGCAGAAAAACAGCAACAACTTCGATCCCCTCCCTGCAGAAAAACAGCGACAACCTCGATCCCCTCCCTGCAGAAAAACAGCGACAATAACAACCTCGATCCCCTCCCTGCAGAAAAACAGCAACAATAATAATCCCGAAACCCTCCCTGAAGAAAAACAGCGACAATAACAACCTCGATCCCCTCCCCACTGAAAAACAGCAACAATAACAACCTCGATCCCCTCCCTGCAGAAAAACAGCGACAATAACAACCTCGATCCCCTCCCTGCAGAAAAACAGCGACAATAACAACCTCGATCCCCTGCCTGCAGAAAAACAGCAACAATTAGAACCTCGATCCCCTGCCTGCAGAAAAACAGCGACAATAACAACCTCAATCCCCTTCCTGCAGAAAAACAGCAACAACCTCGATCCCCTCCCCACTGAAAAACAGCAACAATAATAATCCCGAACCCCTCCCCGCAGAAAAACAGCGACAATAACAACCTCGATCCCCTCCCTGCAGAAAAACAACAACAATAACAACCTCGATCACCTCCCTGCAGAAAAACAACAACAATAACAACCTCGATCCCCTCCCTGCAGAAAAACAGAGACAATAACAACCTCGATCCCCTCCCTGCAGAAAAACAGCAACAGCAACAACCACAATCCCCTCCCTGCAGAAAAACAGCAACAATAACAACCTCGATCCCCTCCCTGCAGAAAAACAGCAACAATCTCGATCCCCTCCCCATCGAAAAACAGCAACAATAATAATCCCGAACCCCTCCCCGCAGAAAAACAGCGACAATAACAACCTCGATCCCCTCCCTGCAGAAAAACAGCAACAATCTCGATCCCCTCCCCATCGAAAAACAGCAACAATAATAATCCCGAACCCCTCCCCGCAGAAGAACAGCGACAATAACAACCTCGATCCCCTCCCTGCAGAAAAACAGCAACAATAATAATCCCGAACCCCTCCCTGCAGAAAAACAGCGACAATAACAACCTCGATCCCCTCCCCACTGAAAAACAGCAACAATAACAACCTCGATCCCCTCCCTGCAGAAAAACAACAACAATAACAACCTCGATCCCCTCCCTGCAGAAAAACAACAACAATAACAACCTCGATCCCCTCCCTGCAGAAAAACAGCGACAATAACAACCTCGATCCCCTCCCTGCAGAAAAACAGCAACAACCTCGATCCCCTCCCTGCAGAAAAACAGCGACAATAACAACCTCGATCCTCTCCCTGCAGAAAAACAGCAACAACCTCGATCCCCTCCCTGCAGAAAAACAGCAACAATAACAACCTCGATCCCCTCCCTGCAGAAAAACAGCGACAATAACAACCTCGATCCCCTCCCTGCAGAAAAACAGCAACAATAACAACCTCGATCCCCTCCCTGCAGAAAAACAGCGACAATAGCAACCTCGATCCCCTCCCTGCAGAAAAACAGCGACAATAACAACCTCGATCCCCTCCCTGCAGAAAAACAGCAACAATAACAACCTCGATCCCCTCCCTGCAGAAAAACAGCGACAATAGCAACCTCGATCCCCTCCCTGCAGAAAAACAGCGACAATAACAACCTCGATCCCCTCCCGACAACCTCGATCCCCTCCCTGCAGAAAAACAGCGACAATAGCAACCTCGATCCCCTCCCTGCAGAAAAACAGCAACAATAACAACCTCGATCCCCTCCCTGCAGAAAAACAGCAACAACCTCGATCACCTCCCTGCAGAAAAACAACAACAATAACAGCCTCGATCCCCTCCCTGCAGAAAAACAGCGACAATAACAACCTCGATCCCCTCCCTGCAGAAAAACAGCAACAGCAACAACCACAATCCCCTCCCTGCAGAAAAACAGCAACAATAACAACCTCGATCCCCTCCCTGCAGAAAAACAGCAACAACTTCGATCCCCTCCCTGCAGAAAAACAGCGACAATAACAACCTCGATCCCCTCCCTGCAGAAAAACAGCAACAATCTCGATCCCCTCCCCATCGAAAAACAGCAACAATAATAATCCCGAACCCCTCCCCGCAGAAAAACAGCGACAATAACAACCTCGATCCCCTCCCTGCAGAAAAACAGCAACAATCTCGATCCCCTCCCCATCGAAAAACAGCAACAATAATAATCCCGAACCCCTCCCCGCAGAAGAACAGCGACAATAACAACCTCGATCCCCTCCCTGCAGAAAAACAGCAACAATAATAATCCCGAACCCCTCCCTGCAGAAAAACAGCGACAATAACAACCTCGATCCCCTCCCCACTGAAAAACAGCAACAATAACAACCTCGATCCCCTCCCTGCAGAAAAACAACAACAATAACAACCTCGATCCCCTCCCTGCAGAAAAACAACAACAATAACAACCTCGATCCCCTCCCTGCAGAAAAACAGCGACAATAACAACCTCGATCCCCTCCCTGCAGAAAAACAGCAACAACCTCGATCCCCTCCCTGCAGAAAAACAGCGACAATAACAACCTCGATCCCCTCCCTGCAGAAAAACAGCGACAATAACAACCTCGATCCCCTGCCTGCAGAAAAACAGCAACAACCTCGATCCCCTCCCTGCAGAAAAACAGCGACAATAACAACCTCGATCCTCTCCCTGCAGAAAAACAGCAACAACCTCGATCCCCTCCCTGCAGAAAAACAGCAACAATAACAACCTCGATCCCCTCCCTGCAGAAAAACAGCGACAATAACAACCTCGATCCCCTCCCTGCAGAAAAACAGCAACAATAACAACCTCGATCCCCTCCCTGCAGAAAAACAGCGACAATAGCAACCTCGATCCCCTCCCTGCAGAAAAACAGCGACAATAACAACCTCGATCCCCTCCCGACAACCTCGATCCCCTCCCTGCAGAAAAACAGCGACAATAGCAACCTCGATCCCCTCCCTGCAGAAAAACAGCAACAATAACAACCTCGATCCCCTCCCTGCAGAAAAACAGCAACAACCTCGATCCCCTCCCTGCAGAAAAACAGCAACAATAATAATCCTGAACCCCTCCCTGCAGAAAAACAGCGACAATAACAACCTCGATCCCCTCCCTGCAGAAAAACAGCAACAACCTCGATATCCTCCCCACTGAAAAACAGCAACAATAATAATCCCGAACCCCTCACTGCAGAAAAACAGCGACAATAACAACCTTGATACCCTCCCCACAGGAAAACAGCAACAATAACAGCCTCGATCCCCTCCCTGCAGAAAAACAGCAACAATAATAATCCCGAACCCTTCCCTGCAGAAAAACAGCGACAATAACAACCACGATACCCTCCCCACTGAAAAACAGCAACGATAACAACCTCGATCCCCTCCCTGCAGAAAAACAGCAACAATAACAACCTCGATTCCCTCCCTGCAGAAAAACAGCAACAATAACAACCTCAATCCCCTCTCTGCAGAAAAACAGCAACAACTTCGATCCCCACCCTGCAGAAAAACAGCGACAACCTCGATCCCCTCCCTGCAGAAAAACAGCGACAATAACAAACTCGATCCCCTCCCTGCAGAAAAACAGCAACAACCTCAATCCCCTCCCTGCAGAAAAACAGCAACAATAACAACCTCGATTCCCTCCCTGCAGAAAAACAGCAACAATAACAACCTCGATTCCCTCCCTGCAGAAAAACAGCGACAATAACAACCTCGATCTCCTCCCTGCAGAAAAACAGCGACAATAACAACCTCGATCCCCTCCCTGCAGAAAAACAGCAACAACATCGATCCCCTCCCTGCAGAAAAACAGCGACAATAACAACCTCGATCCCCTCCCTGCAGAAAAACAGCAACAACTTCGATCCCCTCCCTGCAGAAAAACAGCGACAACCTCGATCCCCTCCCTGCAGAAAAACAGCGACAATAACAACCTCGATCCCCTCCCTGCAGAAAAACAGCAACAATAATAATCCCGAAACCCTCCCTGAAGAAAAACAGCGACAATAACAACCTCGATCCCCTCCCCACTGAAAAACAGCAACAATAACAACCTCGATCCCCTCCCTGCAGAAAAACAGCGACAATAACAACCTCGATCCCCTCCCTGCAGAAAAACAGCAACAATAACAACCTCGATCACCTCCCTGCAGAAAAACAGCAACAACTTCGATCCCCACCCTGCAGAAAAACAGCGACAACCTCGATCCCCTCCCTGCAGAAAAACAGCGACAATAACAACCTCGATCCCCTCCCTGCAGAAAAACAGCAACAACCTCGATCCACTCCGCACTGAAAAACAGCAACAATAATAATCCCGAACCCCTCCCCGCAGAACAACAGTGACAATAACAACCTCGATCCCCTCCCTGCAGAAAAACAGCGACAACAACCTCGATCCCCTCCCTGCAGAAAAACAGCGACAATAACAACCTCGATCCCCTCCCTGCAGAAAAACAGCAACAATAACAACCTCAATCCCCTCCCTGCAGAAAAACAGCAACAGCAACAACCTCGATCCCCTCCCTGCAGAAAAACAGCAACAATTAGAACCTCGATCCCCTCCCTGCAGAAAAACAGCGACAATAACAACCTCGATCCCCACCCTGCAGAAAAACAGCAACAATAACAACCTCGATCCCCTCCCTGCAGAAAAACAGCAACAACCTCGATCCCCTCGCTTCAGAAAAACAGCGACAATAACAACCTCGATCCCCTCCCTGCAGAAAAACAACAACAATAACAACCTCGATCCCCTCCCTGCAGAAAAACAGCGACAATAGCAACCTCGATCCCCTCCCTGCAGAAAAACAGCAACAGCAACAACCACAATCCCCTCCCTGCAGAAAAACAGCAACAATAACAACCTCGATCCCCTCCCTGCAGAAAAACAGCAACAACCTCGATCCCCTCCCTGCAGAAAAACAACAACAATAATAATCCCGAACCCCTCCCTGCAGAAAAACAGCGACAATAACAACCTCGATCCCCTCCCTGCAGAAAAACAGCAACAACCTCGATCCCCTCCCCACTGAAAAACAGCAACAATAATAATCCCGAACCCCTCACTGCAGAAAAACAGCGACAATAACAACCTTGATACCCTCCCCACAGGAAAACAGCAACAATAACAGCCTCGATCCCCTCCCTGCAGAAAAACAGCAACAATAATAATCCCGAACCCTTCCCTGCAGAAAAACAGCGACAATAACAACCACGATACCCTCCCCACTGAAAAACAGCAACAATAACAACCTCGATCCCCTCCCTGCAGAAAAACAGCAACAATAACAACCTCGATTCCCTCCCTGCAGAAAAACAGCAACAATAACAACCTCAATCCCCTCTCTGCAGAAAAACAGCAACAACTTCGATCCCCACCCTGCAGAAAAACAGCGACAACCTCGATCCCCTCCCTGCAGAAAAACAGCGACAATAACAACCTCGATCCCCTCCCTGCAGAAAAACAGCAACAACCTCAATCCCCTCCCTGCAGAAAAACAGCAACAATAACAACCTCGATTCCCTCCCTGCAGAAAAACAGCAACAATAACAACCTCGATTCCCTCCCTGCAGAAAAACAGCGACAATAACAACCTCGATCTCCTCCCTGCAGAACAACAGCAACAATAACAACCTCGATCCCCTCCCTGCAGTAAAACAGCAACATCATCGATCCCCTCCCTGCAGAAAAACAGCAACAATAACAACCTCGATCCCCTCCCCGCAGAAAAACAGCAACAATAACAACCTCGATTCCCTCCCTGCAGAAAAACAGCAACAATAACAACCTTGATCCCCTCCCTGCAGAAAAACAGCAACAATAACCACCTCGATCCCCTCCCTGCAGAAAAACAGCAACAATCTCGATCCCCTCCCTGCAGAAAAACAGCAACAATCTCGATCCCCTCCCTGCAGAAAAACAGCGACAATAACAACCTCGATCCCCTCCCTGCAGAAAAACAGCAACAACCTCGATCCCCTCCCTGCAGAAAACAGCAACAATAACAACCTCGATCCCCTCCCCGCAGAAAAACAGCAACAATAACAACCTCGATCCCCTCCCTGCAGAAAAACAGCAACAATAACAAACTCGATCCCCTCCCTGCAGAAAAACAGCAACAATAATAATCCCGAACCCCTCCCTGCAGAAAAACAGCGACAATAACAACCTCGATCCCCTCCCCACTGAAAAACAGCAACAATAACAACCTCGATCCCCTCCCTGCAGAAAAACAACAACAATAACAACCTCGATCCCCTCCCTGCAGAAAAACAGCGACAATAACAACCTCGATCCCCTCCCTGCAGAAAAACAGCAACAACCTCGATCCCCTCCCTACAGAAAAACAGCAACAACCTCGATCCCCTCCCTGCAGAAAAACAGCGACAATAACAACCTCGATCCCCTCCCTGCAGAAAAACAGCGACAATAACAACCTCGATCCCCTCCCTGCAGAAAAACAGCAACAACTTCGATCCCCTCCCTGCAGAAAAACAGCGACAACCTCGATCCCCTCCCTGCAGAAAAACAGCGACAATAACAACCTCGATCCCCTCCCTGCAGAAAAACAGCAACAATAATAATCCCGAAACCCTCCCTGAAGAAAAACAGCGACAATAACAACCTCGATCCCCTCCCCACTGAAAAACAGCAACAATAACAACCTCGATCCCCTCCCTGCAGAAAAACAGCGACAATAACAACCTCGATCCCCTCCCTGCAGAAAAACAGCGACAATAACAACCTCGATCCCCTGCCTGCAGAAAAACAGCAACAATTAGAACCTCGATCCCCTGCCTGCAGAAAAACAACGACAATAACAACCTCAATCCCCTCCCTGCAGAAAAACAGCAACAACCTCGATCCCCTCCCCACTGAAAAACAGCAACAATAATAATCCCGAACCCCTCCCCGCAGAAAAACAGCGACAATAACAACCTCGATCCCCTCCCTGCAGAAAAACAACAACAATAACAACCTCGATCACCTCCCTGCAGAAAAACAACAACAATAACAACCTCGATCCCCTCCCTGCAGAAAAACAGAGACAATAACAACCTCGATCCCCTCCCTGCAGAAAAACAGCAACAGCAACAACCACAATCCCCTCCCTGCAGAAAAACAGCAACAATAACAACCTCGATCCCCTCCCTGCAGAAAAACAGCAACAATCTCGATCCCCTCCCCATCGAAAAACAGCAACAATAATAATCCCGAACCCCTCCCCGCAGAAAAACAGCGACAATAACAACCTCGATCCCCTCCCTGCAGAAAAACAGCAACAATCTCGATCCCCTCCCCATCGAAAAACAGCAACAATAATAATCCCGAACCCCTCCCCGCAGAAGAACAGCGACAATAACAACCTCGATCCCCTCCCTGCAGAAAAACAGCAACAATAATAATCCCGAACCCCTCCCTGCAGTAAAACAGCGACAATAACAACCTCGATCCCCTCCCCACTGAAAAACAGCAACAATAACAACCTCGATCCCCTCCCTGCAGAAAAACAACAACAATAACAACCTCGATCCCCTCCCTGCAGAAAAACAACAACAATAACAACCTCGATCCCCTCCCTGCAGAAAAACAGCGACAATAACAACCTCGATCCCCTCCCTGCAGAAAAACAGCAACAACCTCGATCCCCTCCCTGCAGAAAAACAGCGACAATAACAACCTCGATCCTCTCCCTGCAGAAAAACAGCAACAACCTCGATCCCCTCCCTGCAGAAAAACAGCAACAATAACAACCTCGATCCCCTCCCTGCAGAAAAACAGCGACAATAACAACCTCGATCCCCTCCCTGCAGAAAAACAGCAACAATAACAACCTCGATCCCCTCCCTGCAGAAAAACAGCGACAATAGCAACCTCGATCCCCTCCCTGCAGAAAAACAGCGACAATAACAACCTCGATCCCCTCCCTGCAGAAAAACAGCAACAATAACAACCTCGATCCCCTCCCTGCAGAAAAACAGCGACAATAGCAACCTCGATCCCCTCCCTGCAGAAAAACAGCGACAATAACAACCTCGATCCCCTCCCGACAACCTCGATCCCCTCCCTGCAGAAAAACAGCGACAATAGCAACCTCGATCCCCTCCCTGCAGAAAAACAGCAACAATAACAACCTCGATCCCCTCCCTGCAGAAAAACAGCAACAACCTCGATCACCTCCCTGCAGAAAAACAACAACAATAACAACCTCGATCCCCTCCCTGCAGAAAAACAGCGACAATAACAACCTCGATCCCCTCCCTGCAGAAAAACAGCAACAGCAACAACCACAATCCCCTCCCTGCAGAAAAACAGCAACAATAACAACCTCGATCCCCTCCCTGCAGAAAAACAGCAACAACTTCGATCCCCTCCCTGCAGAAAAACAGCGACAATAACAACCTCGATCCCCTCCCTGCAGAAAAACAGCAACAATCTCGATCCCCTCCCCATCGAAAAACAGCAACAATAATAATCCCGAACCCCTCCCCGCAGAAAAACAGCGACAATAACAACCTCGATCCCCTCCCTGCAGAAAAACAGCAACAATCTCGATCCCCTCCCCATCGAAAAACAGCAACAATAATAATCCCGAACCCCTCCCCGCAGAAGAACAGCGACAATAACAACCTCGATCCCCTCCCTGCAGAAAAACAGCAACAATAATAATCCCGAACCCCTCCCTGCAGAAAAACAGCGACAATAACAACCTCGATCCCCTCCCCACTGAAAAACAGCAACAATAACAACCTCGATCCCCTCCCTGCAGAAAAACAACAACAATAACAACCTCGATCCCCTCCCTGCAGAAAAACAGCGACAATAACAACCTCGATCCCCTCCCTGCAGAAAAACAGCAACAACCTCGATCCCCTCCCTGCAGAAAAACAGCGACAATAACAACCTCGATCCCCTCCCTGCAGAAAAACAGCGACAATAACAACCTCGATCCACTGCCTGCAGAAAAACAGCAACAACCTCGATCCCCTCCCTGCAGAAAAACAGCGACAATAACAACCTCGATCCTCTCCCTGCAGAAAAACAGCAACAACCTCGATCCCCTCCCTGCAGAAAAACAGCAACAATAACAACCTCGATCCCCTCCCTGCAGAAAAACAGCGACAATAACAACCTCGATCCCCTCCCTGCAGAAAAACAGCAACAATAACAACCTCGATCCCCTCCCTGCAGAAAAACAGCGACAATAGCAACCTCGATCCCCTCCCTGCAGAAAAACAGAGACAATAACAACCTCGATCCCCTCCCGACAACCTCGATCCCCTCCCTGCAGAAAAACAGCGACAATAGCAACCTCGATCCCCTCCCTGCAGAAAAACAGCAACAATAACAACCTCGATCCCCTCCCTGCAGAAAAACAGCAACAACCTCGATCCCCTCCCTGCAGAAAAACAGCAACAATAATAATCCTGAACCCCTCCCTGCAGAAAAACAGCGACAATAACAACCTCGATCCCCTCCCTGCAGAAAAACAGCAACAACCTCGATCCCCTCCCCACTGAAAAACAGCAACAATAATAATCCCGAACCCCTCACTGCAGAAAAACAGCGACAATAACAACCTTGATACCCTCCCCACAGGAAAACAGCAACAATAACAGCCTCGATCCCCTCCCTGCAGAAAAACAGCAACAATAATAATCCCGAACCCTTCCCTGCAGAAAAACAGCGACAATAACAACCACGATACCCTCCCCACTGAAAAACAGCAACGATAACAACCTCGATCCCCTCCCTGCAGAAAAACAGCAACAATAACAACCTCGATTCCCTCCCTGCAGAAAAACAGCAACAATAACAACCTCAATCCCCTCTCTGCAGAAAAACAGCAACAACTTCGATCCCCACCCTGCAGAAAAACAACAACAATAACAACCTCGATCCCCTCCCTGCAGAAAAACAACAACAATAACAACCTCGATCCCCTCCCTGCAGAAAAACAGCGACAATAACAACCTCAATCCCCTCCCTGCAGAAAAACAGCAACAATAACAACCTCGATTCCCTCCCTGCAGAAAAACAGCAACAATAACAACCTCGATTCCCTCCCTGCAGAAAAACAGCGACAATAACAACCTCGATCTCCTCCCTGCAGAAAAACAGCGACAATAACAACCTCGATCCCCTCCCTGCAGAAAAACAGCAACAACATCGATCCCCTCCCTGCAGAAAAACAGCAACAATAACAACCTCGATCCCCTCCCCGCAGAAAAACAGCAACAATAACAACCTCGATTCCCTCCCTGCAGAAAAACAGCAACAATAACAACCTTGATCCCCTCCCTGCAGAAAAACAGCAACAATAACCACATCGATCCCCTCCCTGCAGAAAAACAGCAACAATCTCGATCCCCTCCCTGCAGAAAAACAGCGACAATAACAACCTCGATCCCCTCCCTGCAGAAAAACAGCAACAACCTCGATCCCCTCCCTGCAGAAAACAGCAACAATAATAATCCCGAACCCCTCCCCGCAGAAAAACAGCGACAATAACAACCTCGATCCCCTCCCTGCAGAAAAACAACAACAATAACAACCTCGATCACCTCCCTGCAGAAAAACAACAACAATAACAACCTCGATCCCCTCCCTGCAGAAAAACAGAGACAATAACAACCTCGATCCCCTCCCTGCAGAAAAACAGCAACAGCAACAACCACAATCCCCTCCCTGCAGAAAAACAGAGACAATAACAACCTCGATCCCCTCCCTGCAGAAAAACAGCAACAATCTCGATCCCCTCCCCATCGAAAAACAGCAACAATAATAATCCCGAACCCCTCCCCGCAGAAAAACAGCGACAATAACAACCTCGATCCCCTCCCTGCAGAAAAACAGCAACAATCTCGATCCCCTCCCCATCGAAAAACAGCAACAATAATAATCCCGAACCCCTCCCCGCAGAAGAACAGCGACAATAACAACCTCGATCCCCTCCCTGCAGAAAAACAGCAACAATAATAATCCCGAACCCCTCCCTGCAGAAAAACAGCGACAATAACAACCTCGATCCCCTCCCCACTGAAAAACAGCAACAATAACAACCTCGATCCCCTCCCTGCAGAAAAACAACAACAATAACAACCTCGATCCCCTCCCTGCAGAAAAACAACAACAATAACAACCTCGATCCCCTCCCTGCAGAAAAACAGCGACAATAACAACCTCGATCCCCTCCCTGCAGAAAAACAGCAACAACCTCGATCCCCTCCCTGCAGAAAAACAGCGACAATAACAACCTCGATCCTCTCCCTGCAGAAAAACAGCAACAACCTCGATCCCCTCCCTGCAGAAAAACAGCAACAATAACAACCTCGATCCCCTCCCTGCAGAAAAACAGCGACAATAACAACCTCGATCCCCTCCCTGCAGAAAAACAGCAACAATAACAACCTCGATCCCCTCCCTGCAGAAAAACAGCGACAATAGCAACCTCGATCCCCTCCCTGCAGAAAAACAGCGACAATAACAACCTCGATCCCCTCCCTGCAGAAAAACAGCAACAATAACAACCTCGATCCCCTCCCTGCAGAAAAACAGCGACAATAGCAACCTCGATCCCCTCCCTGCAGAAAAACAGCGACAATAACAACCTCGATCCCCTCCCTGCAGAAAAACAGCAACAATAACAACCTCGATCCCCTCCCTGCAGAAAAACAGCGACAATAGCAACCTCGATCCCCTCCCTGCAGAAAAACAGCAACAATAACAACCTCGATCCCCTCCCTGCAGAAAAACAGCAACAACCTCGATCACCTCCCTGCAGAAAAACAACAACAATAACAACCTCGATCCCCTCCCTGCAGAAAAACAGCGACAATAACAACCTCGATCCCCTCCCTGCAGAAAAACAGCAACAGCAACAACCACAATCCCCTCCCTGCAGAAAAACAGCAACAATAACAACCTCGATCCCCTCCCTGCAGAAAAACAGCAACAACTTCGATCCCCTCCCTGCAGAAAAACAGCGACAATAACAACCTCGATCCCCTCCCTGCAGAAAAACAGCAACAATCTCGATCCCCTCCCCATCGAAAAACAGCAACAATAATAATCCCGAACCCCTCCCCGCAGAAAAACAGCGACAATAACAACCTCGATCCCCTCCCTGCAGAAAAACAGCAACAATCTCGATCCCCTCCCCATCGAAAAACAGCAACAATAATAATCCCGAACCCCTCCCCGCAGAAGAACAGCGACAATAACAACCTCGATCCCCTCCCTGCAGAAAAACAGCAACAATAATAATCCCGAACCCCTCCCTGCAGAAAAACAGCGACAATAACAACCTCGATCCCCTCCCCACTGAAAAACAGCAACAATAACAACCTCGATCCCCTCCCTGCAGAAAAACAACAACAATAACAACCTCGATCCCCTCCCTGCAGAAAAACAGCGACAATAACAACCTCGATCCCCTCCCTGCAGAAAAACAGCAACAACCTCGATCCCCTCCCTGCAGAAAAACAGCGACAATAACAACCTCGATCCCCTCCCTGCAGAAAAACAGCGACAATAACAACCTCGATCCCCTGCCTGCAGAAAAACAGCAACAACCTCGATCCCCTCCCTGCAGAAAAACAGCGACAATAACAACCTCGATCCTCTCCCTGCAGAAAAACAGCAACAACCTCGATCCCCTCCCTGCAGAAAAACAGCAACAATAACAACCTCGATCCCCTCCCTGCAGAAAAACAGCGACAATAACAACCTCGATCCCCTCCCTGCAGAAAAACAGCAACAATAACAACCTCGATCCCCTCCCTGCAGAAAAACAGCGACAATAGCAACCTCGATCCCCTCCCTGCAGAAAAACAGAGACAATAACAACCTCGATCCCCTCCCGACAACCTCGATCCCCTCCCTGCAGAAAAACAGCGACAATAGCAACCTCGATCCCCTCCCTGCAGAAAAACAGCAACAATAACAACCTCGATCCCCTCCCTGCAGAAAAACAGCAACAACCTCGATCCCCTCCCTGCAGAAAAACAGCAACAATAATAATCCTGAACCCCTCCCTGCAGAAAAACAGCGACAATAACAACCTCGATCCCCTCCCTGCAGAAAAACAGCAACAACCTCGATCCCCTCCCCACTGAAAAACAGCAACAATAATAATCCCGAACCCCTCACTGCAGAAAAACAGCGACAATAACAACCTTGATACCCTCCCCACAGGAAAACAGCAACAATAACAGCCTCGATCCCCTCCCTGCAGAAAAACAGCAACAATAATAATCCCGAACACTTCCCTGCAGAAAAACAGCGACAATAACAACCACGATACCCTCCCCACTGAAAAACAGCAACGATAACAACCTCGATCCCCTCCCTGCAGAAAAACAGCAACAATAACAACCTCGATTCCCTCCCTGCAGAAAAACAGCAACAATAACAACCTCAATCCCCTCTCTGCAGAAAAACAGCAACAACTTCGATCCCCACCCTGCAGAAAAACAGCGACAACCTCGATCCCCTCCCTGCAGAAAAACAGCGACAATAACAAACTCGATCCCCTCCCTGCAGAAAAACAGCAACAACCTCAATCCCCTCCCTGCAGAAAAACAGCAACAATAACAACCTCGATTCCCTCCCTGCAGAAAAACAGCAACAATAACAACCTCGATTCCCTCCCTGCAGAAAAACAGCGACAATAACAACCTCGATCTCCTCCCTGCAGAAAAACAGCGACAATAACAACCTCGATCCCCTCCCTGCAGAAAAACAGCAACAACATCGATCCCCTCCCTGCAGAAAAACAGCAACAATAACAACCTCGATCCCCTCCCCGCAGAAAAACAGCAACAATAACAACCTCGATTCCCTCCCTGCAGAAAAACAGCAACAATAACAACCTTGATCCCCTCCCTGCAGAAAAACAGCAACAATAACCACATCGATCCCCTCCCTGCAGAAAAACAGCAACAATCTCGATCCCCTCCCTGCAGAAAAACAGCGACAATAACAACCTCGATCCCCTCCCTGCAGAAAAACAGCAACAACCTCGATCCCCTCCCTGCAGAAAACAGCAACAATAACAACCTCGATCCCCTCCCCGCAGAAAAACAGCAACAATAACAACCACGATCCCCTCCCTGCAGAAAAACAGCGACAATAGCAACCTCGATCCCCTCCCTGCAGAAAAACAGCAACAATAACAACCTCGATCCCCTCCCTGCAGAAAAACAGCAACAACCTCGATCCCCTCCCTGCAGAAAAACAGCAACAATAATAATCCCGAACCCCTCCCTGCAGAAAAACAGCGACAATAACAACCTCGATCCCCTCCCTGCAGAAAAACAGCAACAACCTCGATCCCCTCCCCACTGAAAAACAGCAACAATAATAATCCCGAACCCCTCACTGCAGAAAAACAGCGACAATAACAACCTTGATACCCTCCCCACAGGAAAACAGCAACAATAACAGCCTCGATCCCCTCCCTGCAGAAAAACAGCAACAATAATAATCCCGAACCCTTCCCTGCAGAAAAACAGCGACAATAACAACCACGATACCCTCCCCACTGAAAAACAGCAACAATAACAACCTCGATCCCCTCCCTGCAGAAAAACAGCAACAATAACAACCTCGATTCCCTCCCTGCAGAAAAACAGCAACAATAACAACCTCAATCCTCTCTCTGCAGAAAAACAGCAACAACTTCGATCCCCACCCTGCAGAAAAACAGCGACAACCTCGATCCCCTCCCTGCAGAAAAACAGCGACAATAACAACCTCGATCCCCTCCCTGCAGAAAAACAGCAACAACCTCAATCCCCTCCCTGCAGAAAAACAGCAACAATAACAACCTCGATTCCCTCCCTGCAGAAAAACAGCAACAATAACAACCTCGATTCCCTCCCTGCAGAAAAACAGCGACAATAACAACCTCGATCTCCTCTCTGCAGAAAAACAGCGACAATAACAACCTCGATCCCCTCCCTGCAGAAAAACAGCAACAACATCGATCCCCTCCCTGCAGAAAAACAGCAACAATAACAACCTCGATCCCCTCCCCGCAGAAAAACAGCAACAATAACAACCTCGATTCCCTCCCTGCAGAAAAACAGCAACAATAACAACCTTGATCCCCTCCCTGCAGAAAAACAGCAACAATAACCACCTCGATCCCCTCCCTGCAGAAAAACAGCAACAATCTCGATCCCCTCCCTGCAGAAAAACAGCGACAACAACCTCGATCCCCTCCCTGCAGAAAAACAGCAACAACCTCGATCCCCTCCCTGCAGAAAACAGCAACAATAACAACCTCGATCCCCTCCCCGCAGAAAAACAGCAACAATAACAACCTCGATCCCCTCCCTGCAGAAAAACAGCAACAATAACAAACTCGATCCCCTCCCTGCAGAAAAACAGCAACAATAATAATCCCGAACCCCTCCCTGCAGAAAAACAGCGACAATAACAACCTCGATCCCCTCCCCACTGAAAAACAGCAACAATAACAACCTCGATCCCCTCCCTGCAGAAAAACAACAACAATAACAACCTCGATCCCCTCCCTGCAGAAAAACAGCGACAATAACAACCTCGATCCCCTCCCTGCAGAAAAACAGCAACAACCTCGATCCCCTCCCTACAGAAAAACAGCAACAACCTCGATCCCCTCCCTGCAGAAAAACAGCGACAATAACAACCTCGATCCCCTCCCTGCAGAAAAACAGCGACAATAACAACCTCGATCCCCTCCCTGCAGAAAAACAGCAACAACTTCGATCCCCTCCCTGCAGAAAAACAGCGACAACCTCGATCCCCTCCCCACAGGAAAACAGCAACAATAACAGCCTCGATCCCCTCCCTGCAGAAAAACAGCAACAATAATAATCCCGAACCCTTCCCTGCAGAAAAACAGCGACAATAACAACCACGATACCCTCCCCACTGAAAAACAGCAACGATAACAACCTCGATCCCCTCCCTGCAGAAAAACAGCAACAATAACAACCTCGATTCCCTCCCTGCAGAAAAACAGCAACAATAACAACCTCAATCCCCTCTCTGCAGAAAAACAGCAACAACTTCGATCCCCACCCTGCAGAAAAACAGCGACAACCTCGATCCCCTCCCTGCAGAAAAACAGCGACAATAACAAACTCGATCCCCTCCCTGCAGAAAAACAGCAACAACCTCAATCCCCTCCCTGCAGAAAAACAGCAACAATAACAACCTCGATTCCCTCCCTGCAGAAAAACAGCAACAATAACAACCTCGATTCCCTCCCTGCAGAAAAACAGCGACAATAACAACCTCGATCTCCTCCCTGCAGAAAAACAGCGACAATAACAACCTCGATCCCCTCCCTGCAGAAAAACAGCAACAATAACAACCTCGATCCCCTCCCCGCAGAAAAACAGCAACAATAACAACCTCGATTCCCTCCCTGCAGAAAAACAGCAACAATAACAACCTTGATCCCCTCCCTGCAGAAAAACAGCAACAATAACCACATCGATCCCCTCCCTGCAGAAAAACAGCAACAATCTCGATCCCCTCCCTGCAGAAAAACAGCGACAATAACAACCTCGATCCCCTCCCTGCAGAAAAACAGCAACAACCTCGATCCCCTCCCTGCAGAAAACAGCAACAATAACAACCTCGATCCCCTCCCCGCAGAAAAACAGCAACAATAACAACCACGATCCCCTCCCTGCAGAAAAACAGCGACAATAGCAACCTCGATCCCCTCCCTGCAGAAAAACAGCAACAATAACAACCTCGATCCCCTCCCTGCAGAAAAACAGCAACAACCTCGATCCCCTCCCTGCAGAAAAACAGCAACAATAATAATCCCGAACCCCTCCCTGCAGAAAAACAGCGACAATAACAACCTCGATCCCCTCCCTGCAGAAAAACAGCAACAACCTCGATCCCCTCCCCACTGAAAAACAGCAACAATAATAATCCCGAACCCCTCACTGCAGAAAAACAGCGACAATAACAACCTTGATACCCTCCCCACAGGAAAACAGCAACAATAACAGCCTCGATCCCCTCCCTGCAGAAAAACAGCAACAATAATAATCCCGAACCCTTCCCTGCAGAAAAACAGCGACAATAACAACCACGATACCCTCCCCACTGAAAAACAGCAACAATAACAACCTCGATCCCCTCCCTGCAGAAAAACAGCAACAATAACAACCTCGATTCCCTCCCTGCAGAAAAACAGCAACAATAACAACCTCAATCCTCTCTCTGCAGAAAAACAGCAACAACTTCGATCCCCACCCTGCAGAAAAACAGCGACAACCTCGATCCCCTCCCTGCAGAAAAACAGCGACAATAACAACCTCGATCCCCTCCCTGCAGAAAAACAGCAACAACCTCAATCCCCTCCCTGCAGAAAAACAGCAACAATAACAACCTCGATTCCCTCCCTGCAGAAAAACAGCAACAATAACAACCTCAATCCTCTCTCTGCAGAAAAACAGCAACAACTTCGATCCCCACCCTGCAGAAAAACAGCGACAACCTCGATCCCCTCCCTGCAGAAAAACAGCGACAATAACAACCTCGATCCCCTCCCTGCAGAAAAACAGCAACAACCTCAATCCCCTCCCTGCAGAAAAACAGCAACAATAACAACCTCGATTCCCTCCCTGCAGAAAAACAGCAACAATAACAACCTCGATTCCCTCCCTGCAGAAAAACAGCGACAATAACAACCTCGATCTCCTCTCTGCAGAAAAACAGCGACAATAACAACCTCGATCCCCTCCCTGCAGAAAAACAGCAACAACATCGATCCCCTCCCTGCAGAAAAACAGCAACAATAACAACCTCGATCCCCTCCCCGCAGAAAAACAGCAACAATAACAACCTCGATTCCCTCCCTGCAGAAAAACAGCAACAATAACAACCTTGATCCCCTCCCTGCAGAAAAACAGCAACAATAACCACCTCGATCCCCTCCCTGCAGAAAAACAGCAACAATCTCGATCCCCTCCCTGCAGAAAAACAGCGACAATAACAACCTCGATCCCCTCCCTGCAGAAAAACAGCAACAACCTCGATCCCCTCCCTGCAGAAAACAGCAACAATAACAACCTCGATCCCCTCCCCGCAGAAAAACAGCAACAATAACAACCTCGATCCCCTCCCTGCAGAAAAACAGCAACAATAACAAACTCGATCCCCTCCCTGCAGAAAAACAGCAACAATAATAATCCCGAACCCCTCCCTGCAGAAAAACAGCGACAATAACAACCTCGATCCCCTCCCCACTGAAAAACAGCAACAATAACAACCTCGATCCCCTCCCTGCAGAAAAACAACAACAATAACAACCTCGATCCCCTCCCTGCAGAAAAACAGCGACAATAACAACCTCGATCCCCTCCCTGCAGAAAAACAGCAACAACCTCGATCCCCTCCCTACAGAAAAACAGCAACAACCTCGATCCCCTCCCTGCAGAAAAACAGCGACAATAACAACCTCGATCCCCTCCCTGCAGAAAAACAGCGACAATAACAACCTCGATCCCCTCCCTGCAGAAAAACAGCAACAACTTCGATCCCCTCCCTGCAGAAAAACAGCGACAACCTCGATCCCCTCCCTGCAGAAAAACAGCGACAATAACAACCTCGATCCCCTCCCTGCAGAAAAACAGCAACAATAATAATCCCGAAACCCTCCCTGAAGAAAAACAGCGACAATAACAACCTCGATCCCCTCCCCACTGAAAAACAGCAACAATAACAACCTCGATCCCCTCCCTGCAGAAAAACAGCGACAATAACAACCTCGATCCCCTCCCTGCAGAAAAACAGCGACAATAACAACCTCGATCCCCTGCCTGCAGAAAAACAGCAACAATTAGAACCTCGATCCCCTGCCTGCAGAAAAACAGCGACAATAACAACCTCAATCCCCTCCCTGCAGAAAAACAGCAACAACCTCGATCCCCTCCCCACTGAAAAACAGCAACAATAATAATCCCGAACCCCTCCCCGCAGAATAACAGCGACAATAACAACCTCGATCCCCTCCCTGCAGAAAAACAACAACAATAACAACCTCGATCACCTCCCTGCAGAAAAACAACAACAATAACAACCTCGATACCCTCCCTGCAGAAAAACAGAGACAATAACAACCTCGATCCCCTCCCTGCAGAAAAACAGCAACAGCAACAACCACAATCCCCTCCCTGCAGAAAAACAGCAACAATAACAACCTCGATCCCCTCCCTGCAGAAAAACAGCAACAATCTCGATCCCCTCCCCATCGAAAAACAGCAACAATAATAATCCCGAACCCCTCCCCGCAGAAAAACAGCGACAATAACAACCTCGATCCCCTCCCTGCAGAAAAACAGCAACAATAATAATCCCGAACCCCTCCCTGCAGAAAAACAGCGACAATAACAACCTCGATCCCCTCCCCACTGAAAAACAGCAACAATAACAACCTCGATGCCCTCCCTGCAGAAAAACAACAACAATAACAACCTCGATCCCCTCCCTGCAGAAAAACAACAACAATAACAACCTCGATCCCCTCCCTGCAGAAAAACAGCGACAATAACAACCTCGATCCCCTCCCTGCAGAAAAACAGCAACAACCTCGATCCCCTCCCTGCAGAAAAACAGCGACAATAACAACCTCGATCCCCTCCCTGCAGAAAAACAGCGACAATAACAACCTCGATCCCCTGCCTGCAGAAAAACAGCAACAACCTCGATCCCCTCCCTGCAGAAAAACAGCGACAATAACAACCTCGATCCTCTCCCTGCAGAAAAACAGCAACAACCTCGATCCCCTCCCTGCAGAAAAACAGCAACAATAACAACCTCGATCCCCTCCCTGCAGAAAAACAGCGACAATAACAACCTCGATCCCCTCCCTGCAGAAAAACAGCAACAATAACAACCTCGATCCCCTCCCTGCAGAAAAACAGCGACAATAGCAACCTCGATCCCCTCCCTGCAGAAAAGCAGCGACAATAACAACCTCGATCCCCTCCCGACAACCTCGATCCCCTCCCTGCAGAAAAACAGCGACAATAACAACCTCGATCCCCTCCCTGCAGAAAAACAGTGACAATAACAACCTCGATCCCCTCCCTGCAGAAAAACAGCAACAATAACAACCTCGATCCCCTCCCTGCAGAAAAACAGTGACAATAACAACCTCGATCCCCTCCCTGCAGAAAAACAGTGACAATAACCTCGATCCCCCCCCTGCAGAAAACAGCAACAATAACAACTTCGATCCCCTCCCTGCAGAAAAACTGCGACAATACCAACCTCGATCCCCTCCCTGCAGAAAAACAGCAACAATAACAACCTCGATCCCCTCCCTGCAGAAAAACAGCAACAACTTCGATCCCCACCCTGCAGAAAAACAGCGACAACCTCGATCCCCTCCCTGCAGAAAAACAGAAACAACCTCGATCCACTCCGCACTGAAAAACAGCAACAATAATAATCCCGAACCCCTCCCCGCAGAAAAACAGTGACAATAACAACCTCGATCCCCTCCCTGCAGAAAAACAGCGACAACAACCTCGATCCCCTCCCTGCAGAAAAACAGCGACAATAACAACCTCGATCCCCTCCCTGCAGAAAAACAGCAACAATAACAACCTCGATCCCCTCCCTGCAGAAAAACAGCAACAGCAACAACCTCGATCCCCTCCCTGCAGAAAAACAGCAACAATTAGAACCTCGATCCCCTCCCTGCAGAAAAACAGCGACAATAACAACCTCGATCCCCACCCTGCAGAAAAACAGCAACAATAACAACCTCGATCCCCTCCCTGCAGAAAAACAGCAACAACCTCGATCCCCTCGCTGCAGAAAAACAGCGACAATAACAACCTCGATCCCCTCCCTGCAGAAAAACAACAACAATAACAACCTCGATCCCCTCCCTGCAGAAAAACAGCGACAATAACAACCTCGATCCCCTCCCTGCAGAAAAACAGCAACAGCAACAACCACAATCCCCTCCCTGCAGAAAAACAGCAACAATAACAACCTCGATCCCCTCCCTGCAGAAAAACAGCAACAACCTCGATCCCCTCCCTGCAGAAAAACAGCAACAATAATAATCCCGAACCCCTCCCTGCAGAAAAACAGCGACAATAACAACCTCGATCCCCTCCCTGCAGAAAAACAGCAACAACCTCGATCCCCTCCCCACTGAAAAACAGCAACAATAATAATCCCGAACCCCTCACTGCAGAAAAACAGCGACAATAACAACCTTGATACCCTCCCCACAGGAAAACAGCAACAATAACAGCCTCGATCCCATCCCTGCAGAAAAACAGCAACAATAATAATCCCGAACCCTTCCCTGCAGAAAAACAGCGACAATAACAACCACGATACCCTCCCCACTGAAAAACAGCAACAATAACAACCACGATCCCCTCCCTGCAGAAAAACAGCAACAATAACAACCTCGATTCCCTCCCTGCAGAAAAACAGCAACAATAACAACCTCAATCCCCTCTCTGCAGAAAAACAGCAACAACTTCGATCCCCACCCTGCAGAAAAACAGCGACAACCTCGATCCCCTCCCTGCAGAAAAACAGCGACAATAACAACCTCGATCCCCTCCC
This sequence comes from Hemitrygon akajei, assembly GCF_048418815.1. NCBI lineage: Eukaryota > Metazoa > Chordata > Chondrichthyes > Myliobatiformes > Dasyatidae > Hemitrygon > Hemitrygon akajei. The sequence continues at coordinate 41,353,322 of NC_133137.1, read as the reverse complement.
TGCAGAAAAACAGCAACAACCTCAATCCCCTCCCTGCAGAAAAACAGCAACAATAACAACCTCGATCCCCTCCCTGCAGAAAAACAGCGACAATAGCAACCTCGATCCCCTCCCTGCAGAAAAACAGCGACAATAACAACCTCGATCCCCTCCCGACAACCTCGATCCCCTCCCTGCAGAAAAACAGCGACAATAACAACCTCGATCCCCTCCCTGCAGAAAAACAGTGACAATAACAACCTCGATCCCCTCCCTGCAGAAAAACAGCAACAATAACAACCTCGATCCCCTCCCTGCAGAAAAACAGTGACAATAACAACCTCGATCCCCTCCCTGCAGAAAAACAGTGACAATAACCTCGATCCCCCCCCTGCAGAAAACAGCAACAATAACAACTTCGATCCCCTCCCTGCAGAAAAACTGCGACAATACCAACCTCGATCCCCTCCCTGCAGAAAAACAGCAACAATAACAACCTCGATCCCCTCCCTGCAGAAAAACAGCAACAACTTCGATCCCCACCCTGCAGAAAAACAGCGACAACCTCGATCCCCTCCCTGCAGAAAAACAGAAACAACCTCGATCCACTCCGCACTGAAAAACAGCAACAATAATAATCCCGAACCCCTCCCCGCAGAAAAACAGTGACAATAACAACCTCGATCCCCTCCCTGCAGAAAAACAGCGACAACAACCTCGATCCCCTCCCTGCAGAAAAACAGCGACAATAACAACCTCGATCCCCTCCCTGCAGAAAAACAGCAACAATAACAACCTCGATCCCCTCCCTGCAGAAAAACAGCAACAGCAACAACCTCGATCCCCTCCCTGCAGAAAAACAGCAACAATTAGAACCTCGATCCCCTCACTGCAGAAAAACAGCGACAATAACAACCTCGATCCCCACCCTGCAGAAAAACAGCAACAATAACAACCTCGATCCCCTCCCTGCAGAAAAACAGCAACAACCTCGATCCCCTCGCTGCAGAAAAACAGCGACAATAACAACCTCGATCCCCTCCCTGCAGAAAAACAACAACAATAACAACCTCGATCCCCTCCCTGCAGAAAAACAGCAACAGCAACAACCACAATCCCCTCCCTGCAGAAAAACAGCAACAATAACAACCTCGATCCCCTCCCTGCAGAAAAACAGCAACAACCTCGATCCCCTCCCTGCAGAAAAACAACAACAATAATAATCCCGAACCCCTCCCTGCAGAAAAACAGCGACAATAACAACCTCGATCCCCTCCCTGCAGAAAAACAGCAACAACCTCGATCCCCTCCCCACTGAAAAACAGCAACAATAATAATCCCGAACCCCTCACTGCAGAAAAACAGCGACAATAACAACCTTGATACCCTCCCCACAGGAAAACAGCAACAATAACAGCCTCGATCCCCTCCCTGCAGAAAAACAGCAACAATAATAATCCCGAACCCTTCCCTGCAGAAAAACAGCGACAATAACAACCACGATACCCTCCCCACTGAAAAACAGCAACAATAACAACCACGATCCCCTCCCTGCAGAAAAACAGCAACAATAACAACCTCGATTCCCTCCCTGCAGAAAAACAGCAACAATAACAACCTCAATCCCCTCTCTGCAGAAAAACAGCAACAACTTCGATCCCCACCCTGCAGAAAAACAGCGACAACCTCGATCCCCTCCCTGCAGAAAAACAGCGACAATAACAACCTCGATCCCCTCCCTGCAGAAAAACAGCAACAACCTCAATCCCCTCCCTGCAGAAAAACAGCAACAATAACAACCTCGATTCCATCCCTGCAGAAAAACAGCAACAATAACAACCTCGATCCCCTCCCTGCAGAAAAACAGCAACAATAACAACCTCGATCCCCTCCCCGCAGAAAAACAGCAACAATAACAACCTCGATTCCCTCCCTGCAGAAAAACAGCAACAATAACAACCTTGATCCCCTCCCTGCAGAAAAACAGCAACAATAACCACCTCGATCCCCTCCCTGCAGAAAAACAGCAACAATCTCGATCCCCTCCCTGCAGAAAAACAGCGACAATAACAACCTCGATCCCCTCCCTGCAGAAAAACAGCAACAACCTCGATCCCCTCCCTGCAGAAAACAGCAACAATAACAACCTCGATCCCCTCCCCGCAGAAAAACAGCAACAATAACAACCTCGATCCCCTCCCTGCAGAAAAACAGCAACAATAACAAACTCGATCCCCTCCCTGCAGAAAAACAGCAACAATAATAATCCCGAACCCCTCCCTGCAGAAAAACAGCGACAATAACAACCTCGATCCCCTCCCCACTGAAAAACAGCAACAATAACAACCTCGATCCCCTCCCTGCAGAAAAACAACAACAATAACAACCTCGATCCCCGCCCTGCAGAAAAACAGCGACAATAACAACCTCGATCCCCTCCCTGCAGAAAAACAGCAACAACCTCGATCCCCTCCCTACAGAAAAACAGCAACAACCTCGATCCCCTCCCTGCAGAAAAACAGCGACAATAACAACCTCGATCCCCTCCCTGCAGAAAAACAGCGACAATAACAACCTCGATCCCCTCCCTGCAGAAAAACAGCAACAACTTCGATCCCCTCCCTGCAGAAAAACAGCGACAACCTCGATCCCCTCCCTGCAGAAAAACAGCGACAATAGCAACCTCGATCCCCTCCCTGCAGAAAAACAGCGACAATAACAACCTCGATCCCCTCCCGACAACCTCGATCCCCTCCCTGCAGAAAAACAGCGACAATAACAACCTCGATTCCCTCCCTGCAGAAAAACAGCAACAATAACAACCTCAATCCCCTCTCTGCAGAAAAACAGCAACAACTTCGATCCCCACCCTGCAGAAAAACAGCGACAACCTCGATCCCCTCCCTGCAGAAAAACAGCGACAATAACAACCTCGATCCCCTCCCTGCAGAAAAACAGCAACAACCTCAATCCCCTCCCTGCAGAAAAACAGCAACAATAACAACCTCGATCCCCTCCCTGCAGAAAAACAGCGACAATAGCAACCTCGATCCCCTCCCTGCAGAAAAACAGCGACAATAACAACCTCGATCCCCTCCCGACAACCTCGATCCCCTCCCTGCAGAAAAACAGCGACAATAACAACCTCGATCCCCTCCCTGCAGAAAAACAGTGACAATAACAACCTCGATCCCCTCCCTGCAGAAAAACAGCAACAATAACAACCTCGATCCCCTCCCTGCAGAAAAACAGTGACAATAACAACCTCGATCCCCTCCCTGCAGAAAAACAGTGACAATAACCTCGATCCCCCCCCTGCAGAAAACAGCAACAATAACAACTTCGATCCCCTCCCTGCAGAAAAACTGCGACAATACCAACCTCGATCCCCTCCCTGCAGAAAAACAGCAACAATAACAACCTCGATCCCCTCCCTGCAGAAAAACAGCAACAACTTCGATCCCCACCCTGCAGAAAAACAGCGACAACCTCGATCCCCTCCCTGCAGAAAAACAGAAACAACCTCGATCCACTCCGCACTGAAAAACAGCAACAATAATAATCCCGAACCCCTCCCCGCAGAAAAACAGTGACAATAACAACCTCGATCCCCTCCCTGCAGAAAAACAGCGACAACAACCTCGATCCCCTCCCTGCAGAAAAACAGCGACAATAACAACCTCGATCCCCTCCCTGCAGAAAAACAGCAACAATAACAACCTCGATCCCCTCCCTGCAGAAAAACAGCAACAGCAACAACCTCGATCCCCTCCCTGCAGAAAAACAGCAACAATTAGAACCTCGATCCCCTCACTGCAGAAAAACAGCGACAATAACAACCTCGATCCCCACCCTGCAGAAAAACAGCAACAATAACAACCTCGATCCCCTCCCTGCAGAAAAACAGCAACAACCTCGATCCCCTCGCTGCAGAAAAACAGCGACAATAACAACCTCGATCCCCTCCCTGCAGAAAAACAACAACAATAACAACCTCGATCCCCTCCCTGCAGAAAAACAGCAACAGCAACAACCACAATCCCCTCCCTGCAGAAAAACAGCAACAATAACAACCTCGATCCCCTCCCTGCAGAAAAACAGCAACAACCTCGATCCCCTCCCTGCAGAAAAACAACAACAATAATAATCCCGAACCCCTCCCTGCAGAAAAACAGCGACAATAACAACCTCGATCCCCTCCCTGCAGAAAAACAGCAACAACCTCGATCCCCTCCCCACTGAAAAACAGCAACAATAATAATCCCGAACCCCTCACTGCAGAAAAACAGCGACAATAACAACCTTGATACCCTCCCCACAGGAAAACAGCAACAATAACAGCCTCGATCCCCTCCCTGCAGAAAAACAGCAACAATAATAATCCCGAACCCTTCCCTGCAGAAAAACAGCGACAATAACAACCACGATACCCTCCCCACTGAAAAACAGCAACAATAACAACCACGATCCCCTCCCTGCAGAAAAACAGCAACAATAACAACCTCGATTCCCTCCCTGCAGAAAAACAGCAACAATAACAACCTCAATCCCCTCTCTGCAGAAAAACAGCAACAACTTCGATCCCCACCCTGCAGAAAAACAGCGACAACCTCGATCCCCTCCCTGCAGAAAAACAGCGACAATAACAACCTCGATCCCCTCCCTGCAGAAAAACAGCAACAACCTCAATCCCCTCCCTGCAGAAAAACAGCAACAATAACAACCTCGATTCCATCCCTGCAGAAAAACAGCAACAATAACAACCTCGATCCCCTCCCTGCAGAAAAACAGCAACAATAACAACCTCGATCCCCTCCCCGCAGAAAAACAGCAACAATAACAACCTCGATTCCCTCCCTGCAGAAAAACAGCAACAATAACAACCTTGATCCCCTCCCTGCAGAAAAACAGCAACAATAACCACCTCGATCCCCTCCCTGCAGAAAAACAGCAACAATCTCGATCCCCTCCCTGCAGAAAAACAGCGACAATAACAACCTCGATCCCCTCCCTGCAGAAAAACAGCAACAACCTCGATCCCCTCCCTGCAGAAAACAGCAACAATAACAACCTCGATCCCCTCCCCGCAGAAAAACAGCAACAATAACAACCTCGATCCCCTCCCTGCAGAAAAACAGCAACAATAACAAACTCGATCCCCTCCCTGCAGAAAAACAGCAACAATAATAATCCCGAACCCCTCCCTGCAGAAAAACAGCGACAATAACAACCTCGATCCCCTCCCCACTGAAAAACAGCAACAATAACAACCTCGATCCCCTCCCTGCAGAAAAACAACAACAATAACAACCTCGATCCCCGCCCTGCAGAAAAACAGCGACAATAACAACCTCGATCCCCTCCCTGCAGAAAAACAGCAACAACCTCGATCCCCTCCCTACAGAAAAACAGCAACAACCTCGATCCCCTCCCTGCAGAAAAACAGCGACAATAACAACCTCGATCCCCTCCCTGCAGAAAAACAGCGACAATAACAACCTCGATCCCCTCCCTGCAGAAAAACAGCAACAACTTCGATCCCCTCCCTGCAGAAAAACAGCGACAACCTCGATCCCCTCCCTGCAGAAAAACAGCGACAATAGCAACCTCGATCCCCTCCCTGCAGAAAAACAGCGACAATAACAACCTCGATCCCCTCCCGACAACCTCGATCCCCTCCCTGCAGAAAAACAGCGACAATAACAACCTCGATCCCCTCCCTGCAGAAAAACAGTGACAATAACAACCTCGATCCCCTCCCTGCAGAAAAACAGCAACAATAACAACCTCGATCCCCTCCCTGCAGAAAAACAGTGACAATAACAACCTCGATCCCCTCCCTGCAGAAAAACAGTGACAATAACCTCGATCCCCCCCCTGCAGAAAACAGCAACAATAACAACTTCGATCCCCTCCCTGCAGAAAAACTGCGACAATACCAACCTCGATCCCCTCCCTGCAGAAAAACAGCAACAATAACAACCTCGATCCCCTCCCTGCAGAAAAACAGCAACAACTTCGATCCCCACCCTGCAGAAAAACAGCGACAACCTCGATCCCCTACCTGCAGAAAAACAGCGACAATAATAACCTCGATCCCCTCCCTGCAGAAAAACAGCAACAACCTCGATCCACTCCGCACTGAAAAAGAGCAACAATAATAATCCCGAACCCCTCCCCGCAGAAAAACAGCAACAGCAACAACCTCGATACCCTCCCTGCAGAAAAACAGCAACAATTAGAACCTCGATACCCTCCCTGCAGAAAAACAGCGACAATAACAACCTCGATCCCCACCCTGCAGAAAAACAGCAACAATAACAACCTCGATCCCCTCCCTGCAGAAAAACAGCAACAACCTCGATCCCCTCCCTGCAGAAAAACAGCAACAACCTCGATCCCCTCCCTGCAGAAAAACAGCAACAATCTCGATCCCCTCCCCACCGAAAAACAGCAACAATAATAATCCCGAACCCCTCCCCGCAGAAAAACAGCGACAATAACAACCTCGATCCCCTCCCTGCAGAAAAACAGCAACAATAATAATCCCGAACCCCTCCCTGCAGAAAAACAGCGACAACTTCGATCCCCTCCCTGCAGAAAAACAGCAACAACTTCGATCCCCTCCCTGCAGAAAAACAGCGACAACCTCGATCCACTCCCTGCAGAAAAACAGCGACAATAACAACCTCGATCCCCTCCCTGCAGAAAAACAGCAACAATAATAATCCCGAAACCCTCCCTGCAGAAAAACAGCGACAATAACAACCTCGATCCCCTCCCCACTGGAAAACAGCAACAATAACAACCTCGATCCCCTCCCTGCAGAAAAACAGCAACAGTAATAATCCCGATCCCTTCCCTGCAGAAAAACAGCAACAACCTCGATCCCCTCCCCACTGAAAAACAGCAACAATAATAATCCCGAACCCCTCCCTGCAGAAAAACAGTGACAATAACAACCTCGATCCCCTCCCCACTGAAAAACAGCAACAATAACAACCTCGATCCCCTTCCTGCAGAAAAACAGCAACAACCTCGATCCCCTCCCTGCAGAAAAACAGCAACAATAACAACCTCGATCCCATCCCTGCAGAAAAACAGCAACAACCTCGATCCCCTCGCTGCAGAAAAACAGCGACAATAACAACCTCGATCCCCTCCCTGCAGAAAAACAGCAACAATCTCGATCCCCTCCCCATCGAAAAACAGCAACAATAATAATCCCGAACCCCTCCCCGCAGAAGAACAGCGACAATAACAACCTCGATCCCCTCCCTGCAGAAAAACAGCAACAATAATAATCCCGAACCCCTCCCTGCAGAAAAACAGCGACAATAACAACCTCGATCCCCTCCCCACTGAAAAACAGCAACAATAACAACCTCGATCCCCTCCCTGCAGAAAAACATCAAAAATAACAACCTCGATCCCCTCCCTGCAGAAAAACAACAACAATAACAACCTCGATCCCCTCCCTGCAGAAAAACAGCGACAATAACAACCTCGATCCCCTCCCTGCAGAAAAACAGCAACAGCATCAACCACAATCCCCTCCCTGCAGAAAAACAGCAACAATAACAACCTCGATCCCCTCCCTGCAGAAAAACAGCAACAACCTCGATCCCCTCCCTGCAGAAAAACAGCAACAATAATAATCCCGAACCCCTCCCTGCAGAAAAACAGCGACAATAACAACCTCGATCCCCTCCCCACTGAAAAACAGCGACAATAACAACCTCGATCCCCTCCCTGCAGAAAAACAGCAACAACCTCGATCCCCTCCCCACTGAAAAACAGCACCAATAATAATCCCGAACCCCTCCCTGCAGAAAAACAGCGACAATAACAACCTTGATCCCCTCCCCACAGGAAAACAGCAACAATAACAGCCTCGATCCCCTCCCTGCAGAAAAACAGCAACAAGCTCGATCCCCTCCCTGCAGAAAAACAGCCACAATAACAACCACGATACCCTCCCCACTGAAAAACAGCAACAATAACAACCTCGATCCCCTCCCTGCAGAAAAACAGCAACAATAACAACCTCGATTCCCTCCCTGCAGAAAAACAGCAACAATAACAACCTCAATCCCCACCCTGCAGAAAAACAGCGACAACCTCGATCCCCTCCCTGCAGAAAAACAGCGACAATAACAACCTCGATCCCCTCCCTGCAGAAAAACAGCAACAACCTCAATCCCCTCCCTGCAGAAAAACAGCAACAATAACAACCTCGATTCCCTCCCTGCAGAAAAACAGCAACAATAACAACCTCGATCCCCTCCCTGCAGAAAAACAGCGACAATAACAACCTCGATCTCCTCCCTGCAGAAAAACAGCGACAATAACAACCTCGATCCCCTCCCTGCAGAAAAACAGCAACAATAACAACCTCGATTCCCTCCCTGCAGAAAAACAGCAACAATAACAACCTCAATCCCCACCCTGCAGAAAAACAGCGACAACCTCGATCCCCTCCCTGCAGAAAAACAGCGACAATAACAACCTCGATCCCCTCCCTGCAGAAAAACAGCAACAACCTCAATCCCCTCCCTGCAGAAAAACAGCAACAATAACAACCTCGATTCCCTCCCTGCAGAAAAACAGCAACAATAACAACCTCGATCCCCTCCCTGCAGAAAAACAGCGACAATAACAACCTCGATCTCCTCCCTGCAGAAAAACAGCGACAATAACAACCTCGATCCCCTCCCTGCAGAAAAACAGCAACAACCTCGATCCCCTCCCTGCAGAAAAACAGCAACAATAACAATCTCGATCCCCTCACTGCAGAAAAACAGCAACAATAACAAACTCGATCCCCTCCCTGCAGAAAAACAGCAACAATAACAACCTTGATCCCCTCCCTGCAGAAAAACAGCAACAATAACCACCTCGATCCCCTCCCTGCAGAAAAACAGCAACAACCTCGATCCCCTCCCTGCAGAAAAACAGCGACAATAACAACCTCGATCCCCTCCCTGCAGAAAAACAGCAACAACCTCGATCCCCTCCCTGCAGAAAAACAGCAACAATAACAACCTCGATCCCCTCCCCGCAGAAAAACAGCAACAATAACAACCTCGATCCCCTCCCTGCAGAAAAACAGCAACAATAACAAACTCGATCCCCTCCCTGCAGAAAAACAGCAACAATAATAATCCCGAACCCCTCCCTGCAGAAAAACAGCGACAATAACAACCTCGATCTCCTCCCCACTGAAAAACAGCAACAATAACAACCTCGATCCCCTCCCTGCAGAAAAACAACAACATTAACAACCTCGATCCCCTCCCTGCAGAAAAACAGCGACAATAACAACCTCGATCCCCTCCCTGCAGAAAAACAGCGACAATAACAACCTCGATCCCCTCCCTGCAGAAAAACAGCGACAATAACATCCTCGATCCCCTCCCTGCAGACAAACAGCAACAATAACAACCTTGATCCCCTCCCTGCAGAAAAACAGCAACAATAACCACCTCGATCCCCTCCCTGCAGAAAAACAGCAACAATCTCGATCCCCTCCCTGCAGAAAAACAGCGACAATAACAACCTCGATCCCCTCCCTGCAGAAAAACAGCAACAACCTCGATCCCCTCCCTGCAGAAAAACAGCAACAATAACAACCTCGATCCCCTCCCCGCAGAAAAACAGCAACAATAACAACCTCGATCCCCTCCCTGCAGAAAAACAGCAACAATAATAATCCCGAACCCCTCCCCGCAGAAAAACAGCGACAATAACAACCTCGATCCCCTCCCTGCAGAAAAACAGCAACAATAATAATCCCGAACCCCTCCCTGCAGAAAAACAGCGACAACTTCGATCCCCTCCCTGCAGAAAAACAGCAACAACTTCGATCCCCTCCCTGCAGAAAAACAGCGACAACCTCGATCCACTCCCTGCAGAAAAACAGCGACAATAACAACCTCGATCCCCTCCCTGCAGAAAAACAGCAACAATAATAATCCCGAAACCCTCCCTGCAGAAAAACAGCGACAATAACAACCTCGATCCCCTCCCCACTGAAAAACAGCAACAATAACAACCTCGATCCCCTCCCTGCAGAAAAACAGCAACAATAATAATCCCGATCCCTTCCCTGCAGAAAAACAGCAACAACCTCGATCCCCTCCCCACTGAAAAACAGCAACAATAATAATCCCGAACCCCTCCCTGCAGAAAAACAGTGACAATAACAACCTCGATCCCCTCCCCACTGAAAAACAGCAACAATAACAACCTCGATCCCCTTCCTGCAGAAAAACAGCAACAACCTCGATCCCCTCCCTGCAGAAAAACAGCAACAATAACAACCTCGATCCCATCCCTGCAGAAAAACAGCAACAACCTCGATCCCCTCGCTGCAGAAAAACAGCGACAATAACAACCTCGATCCCCTCCCTGCACAAAAACAGCAACAATCTCGATCCCCTCCCCATCGAAAAACAGCAACAATAATAATCCCGAACCCCTCCCCGCAGAAGAACAGCGACAATAACAACCTCGATCCCCTCCCTGCAGAAAAACAGCAACAATAATAATCCCGAACCCCTCCCTGCAGAAAAACAGCGACAATAACAACCTCGATCCCCTCCCCACTGAAAAACAGCAACAATAACAACCTCGATCCCCTCCCTGCAGAAAAACATCAAAAATAACAACCTCGATCCCCTCCCTGCAGAAAAACAACAACAATAACAACCTCGATCCCCTCCCTGCAGAAAAACAGCGACAATAACAACCTCGATCCCCTCCCTGCAGAAAAACAGCAACAGCATCAACCACAATCCCCTCCCTGCAGAAAAACAGCAACAATAACAACCTCGATCCCCTCCCTGCAGAAAAACAGCAACAACCTCGATCCCCTCCCTGCAGAAAAACAGCAACAATAATAATCCCGAACCCCTCCCTGCAGAAAAACAGCGACAATAACAACCTCGATCCCCTCCCCACTGAAAAACAGCGACAATAACAACCTCGATCCCCTCCCTGCAGAAAAACAGCAACAACCTCGATCCCCTCCCCACTGAAAAACAGCACCAATAATAATCCCGAACCCCTCCCTGCAGAAAAACAGCGACAATAACAACCTTGATCCCCTCCCCACAGGAAAACAGCAACAATAACAGCCTCGATCCCCTCCCTGCAGAAAAACAGCAACAAGCTCGATCCCCTCCCTGCAGAAAAACAGCCACAATAACAACCACGATACCCTCCCCACTGAAAAACAGCAACAATAACAACCTCGATCCCCTCCCTGCAGAAAAACAGCAACAATAACAACCTCGATTCCCTCCCTGCAGAAAAACAGCAACAATAACAACCTCAATCCCCTCCCTGCAGAAAAACAGCAACAACTTCGATCCCCACCCTGCAGAAAAACAGCGACAACCTCGATCCCCTCCCTGCAGAAAAACAGCGACAATAACAACCTCGATCCCCTCCCTGCAGAAAAACAGCAACAACCTCAATCCCCTCCCTGCAGAAAAACAGCAACAATAACAACCTCGATTCCCTCCCTGCAGAAAAACAGCAACAATAACAACCTCGATCCCCTCCCTGCAGAAAAACAGCGACAATAACAACCTCGATCTCCTCCCTGCAGAAAAACAGCGACAATAACAACCTCGATCCCCTCCCTGCAGAAAAACAGCAACAACCTCGATCCCCTCCCTGCAGAAAAACAGCAACAATAACAATCTCGATCCCCTCCCCGCAGAAAAACAGCAACAATAACAAACTCGATCCCCTCCCTGCAGAAAAACAGCAACAATAACAACCTTGATCCCCTCCCTGCAGAAAAACAGCAACAATAACCACCTCGATCCCCTCCCTGCAGAAAAACAGCAACAACCTCGATCCCCTCCCTGCAGAAAAACAGCGACAATAACAACCTCGATCCCCTCCCTGCAGAAAAACAGCAACAACCTCGATCCCCTCCCTGCAGAAAAACAGCAACAATAACAACCTCGATCCCCTCCCCGCAGAAAAACAGCAACAATAACAACCTCGATCCCCTCCCTGCAGAAAAACAGCAACAATAACAAACTCGATCCCCTCCCTGCAGAAAAACAGCAACAATAATAATCCCGAACCCCTCCCTGCAGAAAAACAGCGACAATAACAACCTCGATCTCCTCCCCACTGAAAAACAGCAACAATAACAACCTCGATCCCCTCCCTGCAGAAAAACAACAACATTAACAACCTCGATCCCGTCCCTGCAGAAAAACAGCGACAATAACAACCTCGATCCCCTCCCTGCAGAAAAACAGCGACAATAACAACCTCGATCCCCTCCCTGCAGAAAAACAGCGACAATAACATCCTCGATCCCCTCCCTGCAGACAAACAGCAACAATAACAACCTTGATCCCCTCCCTGCAGAAAAACAGCAACAATAACCACCTCGATCCCCTCCCTGCAGAAAAACAGCAACAATCTCGATCCCCTCCCTGCAGAAAAACAGCGACAATAACAACCTCGATCCCCTCCCTGCAGAAAAACAGCAACAACCTCGATCCCCTCCCTGCAGAAAAACAGCAACAATAACAACCTCGATCCCCTCCCCGCAGAAAAACAGCAACAATAACAACCTCGATCCCCTCCCTGCAGAAAAACAGCAACAATAACAAACTCGATCCCCTCCCTGCAGAAAAACAGCAACAATAATAATCCCGCACCCCTCCCTGCAGAAAAACAGCGACAATAACAACCTCGATCCCCTCCCCACTGAAAAACAGCAACAATAACAACCTCGATCCCCTCCCTGCAGAAAAACAACAACAATAACAACCTCGATCCCCTCCCTGCAGAAAAACAGCGACAATAACAACCTCGATCCCCTCCCTGCAGAAAAACAGCAACAACCTCGATCCCCTCCCTGCAGAAAAACAGCGACAATAACAACCTCGATCCCCTCCCTGCAGAAAAACAGCGACAATAACAACCTCGATCCCCTCCCTGCAGAAAAACAGCAACAACTTCGATCCCCTCCCTGCAGAAAAACAGCGACAACCTCGATCCCCTCCCTGCAGAAAAACAGCAACAATAATAATCCCGAAACCCTCCCTGAAGAAAAACAGCGACAATAACAACCTCGATCCCCTCCCCACTGAAAAACAGCAACAATAACAACCTCGATCCCCTCCCTGCAGAAAAACAGCGACAATAACAACCTCGATCCCCTCCCTGCAGAAAAACAGCGACAATAACAACCTCGATCCCCTCCCTGCAGAAAAACAGCAACAATTAGAACCTCGATCCCCTGCCTGCAGGAAAACAGCGACAATAACAACCTCAATCCCCTCCCTGCAGAAAAACAGCAACAACCTCGATCCCCTCCCCACTGAAAAACAGCAACAATAATAATCCCGAACCCCTCCCCGCAGAAAAACAGCGACAATAACAACCTCGATCCCCTACCTGCAGAAAAACAACAACAATAACAACCTCGATCACCTCCCTGCAGAAAAACAACAACAATAACAACCTCGATCCCCTCCCTGCAGAAAAACAGCGACAATAACAACCTCGATCCCCTCCCTGCAGAAAAACAGCAACAGCAACAACCACAATCCCCTCCCTGCAGAAAAACAGCAACAATAACAACCTCGATCCCCTCCCTGCAGAAAAACAGCAACAACCTCGATCCCCTCCCTGCAGAAAAACAGCGACAATAACAACCTCGATCCCCTCCCTGCAGAAAAACAGCAACAATCTCGATCCCCTCCCCACCGAAAAACAGCAACAATAATAATCCCGAACCCCTCCCCGCAGAAGAACAGCGACAATAACAACCTCGATCCCCTCCCTGCAGAAAAACAGCAACAATAATAATCCCGAACCCCTCCCTGCAGAAAAACAGCGACAATAACAACCTCGATCCCCTCCCTGCAGAAAAACAGCAACAGCAACAACCACAATCCCCTCCCTGCAGAAAAACAGCAACAATAACAACCTCGATCCCCTCCCTGCAGAAAAACAGCAACAACCTCGATCCCCTCCCTGCAGAAAAACAGCGACAATAACAACCTCGATCCCCTCCCTGCAAAAAAACAGCGACAATAACAACCTCGATCCCCTCCCTGCAGAAAAACAGCAACAACCTCGATCCCCTCCCTGCAGAAAAACAGCAACAATAACAACCTCGATCCCCTCCCCGCAGAAAAACAGCAACAATAACAACATCGATCCCCTCCTTGCAGAAAAACAGCAACAATAACAACCTTGATCCCCTCCCTGCAGAAAAACAGCAACAACCTCGATCCCCTCCCTGCAGAAAAACAGCGACAATAACAACCTCGATCCACTCCCTGCAGAAAAACTGCAACAACCTCGATCCCCTCCCTGCAGAAAAACAGCAACAATAACAACCTCGATCCCCTCCCTGCAGAAAAACAGCGACAATACCAACCTCGATCCCCTCCCTGCAGAAAAACAGCAACAATAACAACCTCGATCCCCTCCCTGCAGAAAAACAGCGACAATAGCAACCTCGATCCCCTCCCTGCAGAAAAACAGCGACAATAACAACCTCGATCCCCTCCCGACAACCTCGATCCCCTCCCTGCAGAAAAACAGCGACAATAACAACCTCGATCCCCTCCCTGCAGAAAAACAGTGACAATAACAACCTCGATCCCCTCCCTGCAGAAAAACAGCAACAATAACAACCTCGATCCCCTCCCTGCAGAAAAACAGTGACAATAACAACCTCGATCCCCTCCCTGCAGAAAAACAGTGACAATAACCTCGATCCCCCCCCTGCAGAAAACAGCAACAATAACAACTTCGATCCCCTCCCTGCAGAAAAACTGCGACAATACCAACCTCGATCCCCTCCCTGCAGAAAAACAGCAACAATAACAACCTCGATCCCCTCCCTGCAGAAAAACAGCAACAACTTCGATCCCCACCCTGCAGAAAAACAGCGACAACCTCGATCCCCTCCCTGCAGAAAAACAGCGACAATAACAACCTCGATCCCCTCCCTGCAGAAAAACAGCAACAACCTCGATCCACTCCGCACTGAAAAACAGCAACAATAATAATCCTGAACCCCTCCCCGCAGAAAAACAGCAACAGCAACAACCTCGATCCCCTCCCTGCAGAAAAACAGCAACAATTAGAACCTCGATCCCCTCCCTGCAGAAAAACAGCGACAATAACAACCTCGATCCCCACCCTGCAGAAAAACAGCAACAATAACAACCTCGATCCCCTCCCTGCAGAAAAACAGCAACAACCTCGAGCCCCTCGCTGCAGAAAAACAGCGACAATAACAACCTCGATCCCCTCCCTGCAGAAAAACAGCAACAATCTCGATCCCCTCCCCACCGAAAAACAGCAACAATAATAATCCCGAACCCCTCCCCGCAGAAAAACAGCGACAATAACAACCTCGATCCCCTCCCTGCAGAAAAACAGCAACAATAATAATCCCGAACCCCTCCCTGCAGAAAAACAGCGACAATAACAACCTCGATCCCCTCCCCACTGAAAAATAGCAACAATAACAACCTCGATCCCCTCCCTGCAGAAAAACAACAACAATAACAACCTCGATCCCCTCCCTGCAGAATAACAACAACAATAACAACCTCGA
The DNA here is from genome assembly GCF_048418815.1 of Hemitrygon akajei. Taxonomy (NCBI): domain Eukaryota; kingdom Metazoa; phylum Chordata; class Chondrichthyes; order Myliobatiformes; family Dasyatidae; genus Hemitrygon; species Hemitrygon akajei. The sequence continues at coordinate 41,337,727 of NC_133137.1, read as the reverse complement.
TCCCCTCCCTGCAGAAAAACAGCGACAATAACAGCCTCGATCCCCTCCCTGCAGAAAAACAGCAACAGCAACAACCTCGATCCCCTCCCTGCAGAAAAACAGCAACAATAACAACCTCGATCCCCTCCCTGCAGAAAAACAGCAACAACCTCGATCCCCTCCCTGCAGAAAAACAGCGACAATAACAACCTCGATCCCCTCCCTGCAGAAAAACAGCGACAATAACTACCTCGATCCCCTCCCTGCAGAAAAACAGCAACAACTTCGATCCCCTCCCTGCAGAAAAACAGCGACAACCTCGATCCCCTCCCTGCAGAAAAACAGCGACAATAACAACCTCAATCCCCTCCCTGCAGAAAAACAGCAACAATAATAATCCCAAAACCCTCCCTGCAGAAAAACAGCGACAATAACAACCTCGATCCCCTCCCCACTGAAAAACAGCAACAATAACAACCTCGATCCCCTCCCTGCAGAAAAACAGCAACAATAATAATCCCGATCCCTTCCCTGCAGAAAAACAGCAACAACCTCGATCCCCTCCCTGCAGAAAAACAGCAACAATAACAACCTCGATCCCCTCCCTGCAGAAAAACAGCAACAACTTCGATCCCCACCCTGCAGAAAAACAGCGACAATAACAACCTCGATCCCCTCCCTGCAGAAAAACAGCAACAACCTCAATCCGCTCCCTGCAGAAAAACAGCAACAATAATAATCCCGAACCCCTCCCTGCAGAAAAACAGCGACAATAACAACCTCGATCCCCTCCCCACTGAAAAACAGCAACAATAACAACCTCGATCCCCTCCCTGCAGAAAAACAGCAACAATAATAATCCCGATCCCTTCCCTGCAGAAAAACAGCAACAACCTCGATCCCCTCCCTGCAGAAAAACAGCAACAGCAACAACCTCGATCCCCTCCCTGCAGAAAAACAGCAACAATAACAACCTCGATCCCCTCCCTGCAGAAAAACAGCAACAACCTCGATCCCCTCCCTGCAGAAAAACAGCGACAATAACAACCTCGATCCCCTCCCTGCAGAAAAACAGCGACAATAACAACCTCGATCCCCTCCCTGCAGAAAAACAGCGACAATAACAACCTCAATCCCCTCCCTGCAGAAAAACAGCAACAATAATAATCCCAAAACCCTCCCTGCAGAAAAACAGCGACAATAACAACCTCGATCCCCTCCCCACTGAAAAACAGCAACAATAACAACCTCGATCCCCTCCCTGCAGAAAAACAGCAACAATAATAATCCCGATCCCTTCCCTGCAGAAAAACAGCAACAACCTCGATCCCCTCCCTGCAGAAAAACAGCAACAATAACAACCTCGATCCCCTCCCTGCAGAAAAACAGCAACAACTTCGATCCCCACCCTGCAGAAAAACAGCGACAACCTCGATCCCCTCCCTGCAGAAAAACAGCGACAATAACAACCTCGATCCCCTCCCTGCAGAAAAACAGCAACAACCTCGATCCACTCCGCACTGAAAAAGAGCAACAATAATAATCCCGAACCCCTCCCCGCAGAAAAACAGCAACAGCAACAACCTCGATACCCTCCCTGCAGAAAAACAGCAACAATTAGAACCTCGATCCCCTCCCTGCAGAAAAACAGCGACAATAACAACCTCGATCCCCACCCTGCAGAAAAACAGCAACAATAACAACCTCGATCCCCTCCCTGCAGAAAAACAGCAACAACCTCGATCCCCTCCCTGCAGAAAAACAGCAACAACCTCGATCCCCTCCCTGCAGAAAAACAGCAACAATCTCGATCCCCTCCCCACCGAAAAACAGCAACAATAATAATCCCGAACCCCTCCCCGCAGAAAAACAGCGACAATAACAACCTCGATCCCCTCCCTGCAGAAAAACAGCAACAATAATAATCCCGAACCCCTCCCTGCAGAAAAACAGCGACAACCTCGATCCCCTCCCTGCAGAAAAACAGCAACAACCTCGATCCCCTCCCTGCAGAAAAACAGCAACAACTTCGATCCCCACCCTGCAGAAAAACAGCGACAACCTCGATCCCCTCCCTGCAGAAAAACAGCGACAATAACAACCTCGATCCCCTCCCTGCAGAAAAACAGCAACAACCTCGATCCACTCCGCACTGAAAAACAGCAACAATAATAATCCTGAACCCCTCCCCGCAGAAAAACAGCAACAGCAACAACCTCGATCCCCTCCCTGCAGAAAAACAGCGACAATAACAACCTCGATCCCCTCCCGACAACCTCGATCCCCTCCCTGCAGAAAAACAGCGACAATAACAACCTCGATCCCCTCCCTGCAGAAAAACAGTGACAATAACAACCTCGATCCCCTCCCTGCAGAAAAACAGCAACAATAACAACCTCGATCCCCTCCCTGCAGAAAAACAGTGACAATAACAACCTCGATCCCCTCCCTGCAGAAAAACAGTGACAATAACCTCGATCCCCCCCCTGCAGAAAACAGCAACAATAACAACTTCGATCCCCTCCCTGCAGAAAAACTGCGACAATACCAACCTCGATCCCCTCCCTGCAGAAAAACAGCAACAATAACAACCTCGATCCCCTCCCTGCAGAAAAACAGCAACAACTTCGATCCCCACCCTGCAGAAAAACAGCGACAACCTCGATCCCCTCCCTGCAGAAAAACAGCGACAATAACAACCTCGATCCCTTCCCTGCAGAAAAACAGCAACAACCTCGATCCACTCCGCACTGAAAAACAGCAACAATAATAATCCTGAACCCCTCCCCGCAGAAAAACAGCAACAGCAACAACCTCGATCCCCTCCCTGCAGAAAAACAGCAACAATTAGAACCTCGATCCCCTCCCTGCAGAAAAACAGCGACAATAACAACCTCGATCCCCACCCTGCAGAAAAACAGCAACAATAACAACCTCGATCCCCTCCCTGCAGAAAAACAGCAACAACCTCGAGCCCCTCGCTGCAGAAAAACAGCGACAATAACAACCTCGATCCCCTCCCTGCAGAAAAACAGCAACAATCTCGATCCCCTCCCCACCGAAAAACAGCAACAATAATAATCCCGAACCCCTCCCCGCAGAAAAACAGCGACAATAACAACCTCGATCCCCTCCCTGCAGAAAAACAGCAACAATAATAATCCCGAACCCCTCCCTGCAGAAAAACAGCGACAATAACAACCTCGATCCCCTCCCCACTGAAAAATAGCAACAATAACAACCTCGATCCCCTCCCTGCAGAAAAACAACAACAATAACAACCTCGATCCCCTCCCTGCAGAATAACAACAACAATAACAACCTCGATCCCCTCCCTGCAGAAAAACAGCGACAATAACAACCTCGATCCCCTCCCTGCAGAAAAACAGCAACAGCAACAACCTCGATCCCCTCCCTGCAGAAAAACAGCAACAATAACAACCTCGATCCCCTCCCTGCAGAAAAACAGCAACAACCTCGATCCCCTCCCTGCAGAAAAACAGCGACAATAACAACCTCGATCCCCTCCCTGCAGAAAAACAGCGACAATAACTACCTCGATCCCCTCCCTGCAGAAAAACAGCAACAACTTCGATCCCCTCCCTGCAGAAAAACAGCGACAACCTCGATCCCCTCCCTGCAGAAAAACAGCGACAATAACAACCTCAATCCCCTCCCTGCAGAAAAACAGCAACAATAATAATCCCAAAACCCTCCCAGCAGAAAAACAGCGACAATAACAACCTCGATCCCCTCCCCACTGAAAAACAGCAACAATAACAACCTCGATCCCCTCCCTGCAGAAAAACAGCAACAACTTCGATCCCCACCCTGCAGAAAAACAGCGACAACCTCGATCCCCTCCCTGCAGAAAAACAGCGACAATAACAACCTCGATCCCCTCCCTGCAGAAAAACAGCAACAACCTCAATCCGCTCCCTGCAGAAAAACAGCAACAATAATAATCCCGAACCCCTCCCTGCAGAAAAACAGCGACAATAACAACCTCGATCCCCTCCCCACTGAAAAACAGCAACAATAACAACCTCGATCCCCTCCCTGCAGAAAAACAGCAACAATAATAATCCCGATCCCTTCCCTGCAGAAAAACAGCAACAACCTCGATCCCCTCCCTGCAGAAAAACAGCAACAGCAACAACCTCGATCCCCTCCCTGCAGAAAAACAGCAACAATAACAACCTCGATCCCCTCCCTGCAGAAAAACAGCAACAACCTCGATCCCCTCCCTGCAGAAAAACAGCGACAATAACAACCTCGATCCCCTCCCTGCAGAAAAACAGCGACAATAACAACCTCGATCCCCTCCCTGCAGAAAAACAGCGACAATAACAACCTCAATCCCCTCCCTGCAGAAAAACAGCAACAATAATAATCCCAAAACCCTCCCTGCAGAAAAACAGCGACAATAACAACCTCGATCCCCTCCCCACTGAAAAACAGCAACAATAACAACCTCGATCCCCTCCCTGCAGAAAAACAGCAACAATAATAATCCCGATCCCTTCCCTGCAGAAAAACAGCAACAACCTCGATCCCCTCCCTGCAGAAAAACAGCAACAATAACAACCTCGATCCCCTCCCTGCAGAAAAACAGCAACAACTTCGATCCCCACCCTGCAGAAAAACAGCGACAACCTCGATCCCCTCCCTGCAGAAAAACAGCGACAATAACAACCTCGATCCCCTCCCTGCAGAAAAACAGCAACAACCTCGATCCACTCCGCACTGAAAAAGAGCAACAATAATAATCCCGAACCCCTCCCCGCAGAAAAACAGCAACAGCAACAACCTCGATACCCTCCCTGCAGAAAAACAGCAACAATTAGAACCTCGATCCCCTCCCTGCAGAAAAACAGCGACAATAACAACCTCGATCCCCACCCTGCAGAAAAACAGCAACAATAACAACCTCGATCCCCTCCCTGCAGAAAAACAGCAACAACCTCGATCCCCTCCCTGCAGAAAAACAGCAACAACCTCGATCCCCTCCCTGCAGAAAAACAGCAACAATCTCGATCCCCTCCCCACCGAAAAACAGCAACAATAATAATCCCGAACCCCTCCCCGTAGAAAAACAGCGACAATAACAACCTCGATCCCCTCCCTGCAGAAAAACAGCAACAATAATAATCCCGAACCCCTCCCTGCAGAAAAACAGCGACAACCTCGATCCCCTCCCTGCAGAAAAACAGCAACAACCTCGATCCCCTCCCTGCAGAAAAACAGCAACAACTTCGATCCCCACCCTGCAGAAAAACAGCGACAACCTCGATCCCCTCCCTGCAGAAAAACAGCGACAATAACAACCTCGATCCCCTCCCTGCAGAAAAACAGCAACAACCTCGATCCACTCCGCACTGAAAAACAGCAACAATAATAATCCTGAACCCCTCCCCGCAGAAAAACAGCAACAGCAACAACCTCGATCCCCTCCCTGCAGAAAAACAGCAACAATAACAACCTCGATCCCCTCCCTGCAGAAAAACAGCAACAACCTCGAGCCCCTCGCTGCAGAAAAACAGCGACAATAACAACCTCGATCCCCTCCCTGCAGAAAAACAGCAACAATCTCGATCCCCTCCCCACCGAAAAACAGCAACAATAATAATCCCAAACCCCTCCCCGCAGAAAAACAGCGACAATAACAACCTCGATCCCCTCCCTGCAGAAAAACAGCAACAATAATAATCCCGAACCCCTCCCTGCAGAAAAACAGCGACAATAACAACCTCGATCCCCTTCCCACTGAAAAATAGCAACAATAACAACCTCGATCCCCTCCCTGCAGAAAAACAACAACAATAACAACCTCGATCCCCTCCCTGCAGAATAACAACAACAATAACAACCTCGATCCCCTCCCTGCAGAAAAACAGCGACAATAACAACCTCGATCCCCTCCCTGCAGAAAAACAGCAACAGCAACAACCTCGATCCCCTCCCTGCAGAAAAACAGCAACAATAACAACCTCGATCCCCTCCCTGCAGAAAAACAGCAACAACCTCGATCCCCTCCCTGCAGAAAAACAGCGAGAATAACAACCTCGATCCCCTCCCTGCAGAAAAACAGCGACAATAACAACCTCGATCCCCTCCCTGCAGAAAAACAGCAACAACTTCGATCCCCTCCCTGCAGAAAAACAGCGACAACCTCGATCCCCTCCCTGCAGAAAAACAGCGACAATAACAACCTCAATCCCCTCCCTGCAGAAAAACAGCAACAATAATAATCCCAAAACCCTCCCTGCAGAAAAACAGCGACAATAACAACCTCGATCCCCTCCCCACTGAAAAACAGCAACAATAACAACCTCGATCCCCTCCCTGCAGAAAAACAGCAACAATAATAATCCCGATCCCTTCCCTGCAGAAAAACAGCAACAACCTCGATCCCCTCCCTGCAGAAAAACAGCAACAATAACAACCTCGATCCCCTCCCTGCAGAAAAACAGCAACAACTTCGATCCCCACCCTGCAGAAAAACAGCGACAACCTCGATCCCCTCCCTGCAGAAAAACAGCGACAATAACAACCTCGATCCCCTCCCTGCAGAAAAACAGCAACAATAACAACCTCGATCCCCTCCCTGCAGAAAAACAGCAACAACCTCGATCCCCTCCCTGCAGAAAAACAGCAACAACCTCGATCCCCTCCCTGCAGAAAAACAGCAACAATCTCGATCCCCTCCCCACCGAAAAACAGCAACAATAATAATCCCGAACCCCTCCCCGCAGAAAAACAGCGACAATAACAACCTCGATCCCCTCCCTGCAGAAAAACAGCAACAATAATAATCCCGAACCCCTCCCTGCAGAAAAACAGCGACAACTTCGATCCCCTCCCTGCAGAAAAACAGCAACAACTTCGATCCCCTCCCTGCAGAAAAACAGCGACAACCTCGATCCACTCCCTGCAGAAAAACAGCGACAATAACAACCTCGATCACCTCCCTGCAGAAAAACAGCAACAATAATAATCCCGAAACCCTCCCTGCAGAAAAACAGCGACAATAACAACCTCGATCCCCTCCCCACTGAAAAACAGCAACAATAACAACCTCGATCCCCTCCCTGCAGAAAAACAGCAACAATAATAATCCCGATCCCTTCCCTGCAGAAAAACAGCAACAACCTCGATCCCCTCCCCACTGAAAAACAGCAACAATAATAATCCCGAACCCCTCCCTGCAGAAAAACAGTGACAATAACAACCTCGATCCCCTTCCTGCAGAAAAACAGCAACAACCTCGATCCCCTCCCTGCAGAAAAACAGCAACAATAACAACCTCGATCCCATCCCTGCAGAAAAACAGCAACAACCTCGATCCCCTCGCTGCAGAAAAACAGCGACAATAACAATCTCGATCCCCTCCCCATCGAAAAACAGCAACAATAATAATCCCGAACCCCTCCCCGCAGAAGAACAGCGACAATAACAACCTCGATCCCCTCCCTGCAGAAAAACAGCAACAATAATAATCCCGAACCCCTCCCTGCAGAAAAACAGCGACAATTACAACCTCGATCCCCTCCCCACTGAAAAACATCAACAATAACAACCTCGATCCCCTCCCTGCTGAAAAACATCAAAAATAACAACCTCGATCCCCTCCCTGCAGAAAAACAACAACAATAACAACCTCGATCCCCTCCCTGCAGAAAAACAGCGACAATAACAACCTCGATCCCCTCCCTGCAGAAAAACAGCAACAGCATCAACCACAATCCCCTCCCTGCAGAAAAACAGCAACAATAACAACCTCGATCCCCTCCCTGCAGAAAAACAGCAACAACCTCGATCCCCTCCCTGCAGAAAAACAGCGACAATAACAACCTCGATCCCCTCCCTGCAGAAAAACAGCAACAATAATAATCCCGAACCCCTCCCTGCAGAAAAACAGCGACAATAACAACCTCGATCCCCTCCCCACTGAAAAACAGCGACAATAACAACCTCGATCCCCTCCCTGCAGAAAAACAGCAACAACCTCGATCCCCTCCCCACTGAAAAACAGCACCAATAATAATCCCGAACCCCTCCCTGCAGAAAAACAGCGACAATAACAACCTTGATCCCCTCCCCACAGGAAAACAGCAACAATAACAGCCTCGATCCCCTCCCTGCAGAAAAACAGCAACAAGCTCGATCCCCTCCCTGCAGAAAAACAGCCACAATAACAACCACGATACCCTCCCCACTGAAAAACAGCAACAATAACAACCTCGATCCCCTCCCTGCAGAAAAACAGCAACAATAACAACCTCGATTCCCTCCCTGCAGAAAAACAGCAACAATAACAACCTCAATCCCCTCCCTGCAGAAAAACAGCAACAACTTCGATCCCCACCCTGCAGAAAAACAGCGACAACCTCGATCCCCTCCCTGCAGAAAAACAGCGACAATAACAACCTCGATCCCCTCCCTGCAGAAAAACAGCAACAACCTCAATCCCCTCCCTGCAGAAAAACAGCAACAATAACAACCTCGATTCCCTCCCTGCAGAAAAACAGCAACAATAACAACCTCGATCCCCTCCCTGCAGAAAAACAGCGACAATAACAACCTCGATCTCCTCCCTGCAGAAAAACAGCAACAATAATAATCCCAAACCCCTCCCTGCAGAAAAACAGCAACAATAACAACCTCGATCCCCTCCCTGCAGAAAAACAGCAACAATAACAACCTTGATCCCCTCCCTGCAGAAAAACAGCAACAACCTCGATCCCCTCCCTGCAGAAAAACAGCAACAATAACAATCTCGATCCCCTCCCCGCAGAAAAACAGCAACAATAACAACCTCGATCCCCTCCCTGCAGAAAAACAGCAACAATAACAACCTTGATCCCCTCCCTGCAGAAAAACAGCAACAATAACCACCTCGATCCCCTCCCTGCAGAAAAACAGCAACAATAACAACCTCGATCCCCTCCCCGCAGAAAAACAGCAACAATAACAACCTCGATCCCCTCCCTGCAGAAAAACAGCAACAATAACAAACTCGATCCCCTCCCTGCAGAAAAACAGCAACAATAACAATCTCGATCCCCTCCCCGCAGAAAAACAGCAACAATAACAACCTCGATCCCCTCCCTGCAGAAAAACAGCAACAATAACAACCTTGATCCCCTCCCTGCAGAAAAACAGCAACAATAACCACCTCGATCCCCTCCCTGCAGAAAAACAGCAACAATAACAACCTCGATCCCCTCCCCGCAGAAAAACAGCAACAATAACAACCTCGATCCCCTCCCTGCAGAAAAACAGCAACAATAACAAACTCGATCCCCTACCTGCAGAAAAACAGCAACAATAATAATCCCAAACCCCTCCCTGCAGAAAAACAGCGACAATAACAACCTCGATCCCCTCCCTGCAGAAAAACAGCAACAATAACAACCTTGATCCCCTCCCTGCAGAAAAACAGCAACAACCTCGATCCCCTCCCTGCAGAAAAACAGCAACAACCTCGATCCCCTCCCTGCAGAAAAACAGCAACAATAACAACCTCGATCCCCTCCCCGCAGAAAAACAGCAACAATAACAACCTCGATCCCCTCCCTGCAGAAAAACAGCAACAATAACAAACTCGATCCCCTCCCTGCAGAAAAACAGCAACAATAATAATCCCAAACCCCTCCCTGCAGAAAAACAGCGACAATAACAACCTCGATCTCCTCCCCACTGAAAAACAGCAACAATAACAACCTCGATCCCCTCCCTGCAGAAAAACAAAAACATTAACAACCTCGATCCCCTCCCTGCAGAAAAACAGCGACAATAACAACCTCGATCCCCTCCCTGCAGAAAAACAGCAACAATAACCACCTCGATCCCCTCCCTGCAGAAAAACAGCAACAACCTCGATCCCCTCCCTGCAGAAAAACAGCAACAATAACAAACTCGATCCCCTCCCTGCAGAAAAACAGCAACAATAATAATCCCAAACCCCTCCCTGCAGAAAAACAGCGACAATAACAACCTCGATCTCCTCCCCACTGAAAAACAGCAACAATAACAACCTCGATCCCCTCCCTGCAGAAAAACAGCAACAACCTCGATCCCCTCCCTGCAGAAAAACAGCGACAATAACAACCTCGATCCCCTCCCTGCAGAAAAACAGCAACAACCTCGATCCCCTCCCTGCAGAAAAACAGCAACAATAACAACCTCGATCCCCTCCCCGCAGAAAAACAGCAACAATAACAACCTCGATCCCCTCCCTGCAGAAAAACAGCAACAATAACAAACTCGATCCCCTCCCTGCAGAAAAACAGCAACAATAATAATCCCAAACCCCTCCCTGCAGAAAAACAGCGACAATAACAACCTCGATCTCCTCCCCACTGAAAAACAGCAACAATAACAACCTCGATCCCCTCCCTGCAGAAAAACAACAACATTAACAACCTCGATCCCCTCCCTGCAGAAAAACAGCGACAATAACAACCTCGATCCCCTCCCTGCAGAAAAACAGCGACAATAACAACCTCGATCCCCTCCCTGCAGAAAAACAGCGACAATAACAACCTCGATCCCCTCCCTGCAGAAAAACAGCAACAATAACAACCTTGATCCCCTCCCTGCAGAAAAACAGCAACAATAACCACCTCGATCCCCTCCCTGCAGAAAAACAGCAACAATCTCGATCCCCTCCCTGCAGTAAAACAGCGACAATAACAACCTCGATCCCCTCCCTGCAGAAAAACAGCAACAACCTCGATCCCCTCCCTGCAGAAAAACAGCAACAATAACAACCTCGATCCCCTCCCCGCAGAAAAACAGCAACAATAACAACCTGGATCCCCTCCCTGCAGAAAAACAGCAACAATAACAAACTCGATCCCCTCCCTGCAGAAAAACAGCAACAATAATAATCCCGCACCCCTCCCTGCAGAAAAACAGCGACAATAACAACCTCGATCCCCTCCCCACTGAAAAACAGCAACAATAACAACCTCGATCCCCTCCCTGCAGAAAAACAGCGACAATAACAACCTCGATCCCCTCCCTGCAGAAAAACAGCAACAACCTCGATCCCCTCCCTGCAGAAAAACAGCGACAATAACAACCTCGATCCCCTCCCTGCAGAAAAACAGCGACAATAACAACCTCGATCCCCTCCCTGCAGAAAAACAGCAACAACTTCGATCCCCTCCCTGCAGAAAAACAGCGACAACCTCGATCCCCTCCCTGCAGAAAAACAGCAACAATAATAATCCCGAAACCCTCCCTGAAGAAAAACAGCGACAATAACAACCTCGATCCCCTCCCCACTGAAAAACAGCAACAATAACAACCTCGATCCCCTCCCTGCAGAAAAACAGCGACAATAACAACCTCGATCCCCTCCCTGCAGAAAAACAGCGACAATAACAACCTCGATCCCCTCCCTGCAGAAAAACAGCAACAATTAGAACCTCGATCCCCTGCCTGCAGGAAAACAGCGACAATAACAACCTCAATCCCCTCCCTGCAGAAAAACAGCAACAACCTCGATCCCCTCCCCACTGAAAAAAAGCAACAATAATAATCCCGAACCCCTCCCCTCAGAAAAACAGCGACAATAACAACCTCGATCCCCTCCCTGCAGAAAAACAACAACAATAACAACCTCGATCACCTCCCTGCAGAAAAACAACAACAATAACAACCTCGATCCCCTCCCTGCAGAAAAACAGCGACAATAACAACCTCGATCCCCTCCCTGCAGAAAAACAGCAACAGCAACAACCACAATCCCCTCCCTGCAGAAAAACAGCAACAATAACAACCTCGATCCCCTCCCTGCAGAATAACAGCAACAACCTCGATCCCCTCCCTGCAGAAAAACAGCGACAATAACAACCTCGATCCCCTCCCTGCAGAAAAACAGCAACAATCTCGATCCCCTCCCCACCGAAAAAAAGCAACAATAATAATCCCGAACCCCTCCCCGCAGAAGAACAGCGACAATAACAACCTCGATCCCCTCCCTGCAGAAAAACAGCAACAATAATAATCCCGAAACCCTCCCTGCAGAAAAACAGCGACAATAACAACCTCGATCCCCTCCCTGCAGAAAAACAGCAACAGCAACAACCACAATCCCCTCCCTGCAGAAAAACAGCAACAATAACAACCTCGATCCCCTCCCTGCAGAAAAACAGCAACAACCTCTATCCCCTCCCTGCAGAAAAACAGCGACAATAACAACCTCGATCCCCTCCCTGCAAAAAAACAGCGACAATAACAACCTCGATCCCCTCCCCGCAGAAAAACAGCAACAATAACAACATCGATCCCCTCCCTGCAGAAAAACAGCAACAATAACAACCTTGATCCCCTCCCTGCAGAAAAACAGCAACAATAACCACCTCGATCCCCTCCCTGCAGAAAAACTGCAACAACCTCGATCCCCTCCCTGCAGAAAAACAGCGACAATAACAACCTCGATCCCCTCCCTGCAGAAAAACTGCAACAACCTCGATCCCCTCCCTGCAGAAAAACAGCAACAATAACAACCTCGATCCCCTCCCTGCAGAAAAACAGCGACAATAACAACCTCGATCCCCTCCCTGCAGAAAAACAGCGACAATAACAACCTCGATCCCCTCCCTGCAGAAAAACAGCAACAACTTCGATCCCCTCCCTGCAGAAAAACAGCGACAACCTCGATCCCCTCCCTGCAGAAAAACAGCAACAATAACAACCTCGATCCCCTCCCTGCAGAAAAACAGCGACAATAACAACCTCGATCCCCTCCCTGCAGAAAAACAGCAACAACCTCGATCCCCTCCCCACTGAAAAACAGCAACAATAATAATCCCGAACCCCTCACTGCAGAAAAACAGCGACAATAACAACCTTGATACCCTCCCCACAGGAAAACAGCAACAATAACAGCCTCGATCCCCTCCCTGCAGAAAAACAGCAACAATAATAATCCCGAACCCTTCCCTGCAGAAAAACAGCGACAATAACAACCACGATACCCTCCCCACTGAAAAACAGCAACAATAACAACCACGATCCCCTCCCTGCAGAAAAACAGCAACAATAACAACCTCGATTCCCTCCCTGCAGAAAAACAGCAACAATAACAACCTCAATCCCCTCTCTGCAGAAAAACAGCAACAACTTCGATCCCCACCCTGCAGAAAAACAGCGACAACCTCGATCCCCTCCCTGCAGAAAAACAGCGACAATAACAACCTCGATCCCCTCCCTGCAGAAAAACAGCAACAACCTCAATCCCCTCCCTGCAGAAAAACAGCAACAATAACAACCTCGATCCCCTCCCTGCAGAAAAACAGCGACAATAGCAACCTCGATCCCCTCCCTGCAGAAAAACAGCGACAATAACAACCTCGATCCCCTCCCGACAACCTCGATCCCCTCCCTGCAGAAAAACAGCGACAATAACAACCTCGATCCCCTCCCTGCAGAAAAACAGTGACAATAACAACCTCGATCCCCTCCCTGCAGAAAAACAGCAACAATAACAACCTCGATCCCCTCCCTGCAGAAAAACAGTGACAATAACAACATCGATCCCCTCCCTGCAGAAAAACAGTGACAATAACCTCGATCCCCCCCCTGCAGAAAACAGCAACAATAACAACTTCGATCCCCTCCCTGCAGAAAAACTGCGACAATACCAACCTCGATCCCCTCCCTGCAGAAAAACAGCAACAATAACAACCTCGATCCCCTCCCTGCAGAAAAACAGCAACAACTTCGATCCCCACCCTGCAGAAAAACAGCGACAACCTCGATCCCCTCCCTGCAGAAAAACAGAAACAACCTCGATCCACTCCGCACTGAAAAACAGCAACAATAATAATCCCGAACCCCTCCCCGCAGAAAAACAGTGACAATAACAACCTCGATCCCCTCCCTGCAGAAAAACAGCGACAACAACCTCGATCCCCTCCCTGCAGAAAAACAGCGACAATAACAACCTCGATCCCCTCCCTGCAGAAAAACAGCAACAATAACAACCTCGATCCCCTCCCTGCAGAAAAACAGCAACAGCAACAACCTCGATCCCCTCCCTGCAGAAAAACAGCAACAATTAGAACCTCGATCCCCTCCCTGCAGAAAAACAGCGACAATAACAACCTCGATCCCCACCCTGCAGAAAAACAGCAACAATAACAACCTCGATCCCCTCCCTGCAGAAAAACAGCAACAACCTCGATCCCCTCGCTGCAGAAAAACAGCGACAATAACAACCTCGATCCCCTCCCTGCAGAAAAACAACAACAATAACAACCTCGATCCCCTCCCTGCAGAAAAACAGCGACAATAACAACCTCGATCCCCTCCCTGCAGAAAAACAGCAACAGCAACAACCACAATCCCCTCCCTGCAGAAAAACAGCAACAATAACAACCTCGATCCCCTCCCTGCAGAAAAACAGCAACAACCTCGATCCCCTCCCTGCAGAAAAACAGCAACAATAATAATCCCGAACCCCTCCCTGCAGAAAAACAGCGACAATAACAACCTCGATCCCCTCCCTGCAGAAAAACAGCAACAACCTCGATCCCCTCCCCACTGAAAAACAGCAACAATAATAATCCCGAACCCCTCACTGCAGAAAAACAGCGACAATAACAACCTTGATACCCTCCCCACAGGAAAACAGCAACAATAACAGCCTCGATCCCCTCCCTGCAGAAAAACAGCAACAATAATAATCCCGAACCCTTCCCTGCAGAAAAACAGCGACAATAACAACCACGATACCCTCCCCACTGAAAAACAGCAACAATAACAACCACGATCCCCTCCCTGCAGAAAAACAGCAACAATAACAACCTCGATTCCCTCCCTGCAGAAAAACAGCAACAATAACAACCTCAATCCCCTCTCTGCAGAAAAACAGCAACAACTTCGATCCCCACCCTGCAGAAAAACAGCGACAACCTCGATCCCCTCCCTGCAGAAAAACAGCGACAATAACAACCTCGATCCCCTCCCTGCAGAAAAACAGCAACAACCTCAATCCCCTCCCTGCAGAAAAACAGCAACAATAACAACCTCGATTCCCTCCCTGCAGAAAAACAGCAACAATAACAACCTCGATCCCCTCCCTGCAGAAAAACAGCAACAATAACAACCTCGATCCCCTCCCCGCAGAAAAACAGCAACAATAACAACCTCGATTCCCTCCCTGCAGAAAAACAGCAACAATAACAACCTTGATCCCCTCCCTGCAGAAAAACAGCAACAATAACCACCTCGATCCCCTCCCTGCAGAAAAACAGCAACAATCTCGATCCCCTCCCTGCAGAAAAACAGCGACAATAACAACCTCGATCCCCTCCCTGCAGAAAAACAGCAACAACCTCGATCCCCTCCCTGCAGAAAACAGCAACAATAACAACCTCGATCCCCTCCCCGCAGAAAAACAGCAACAATAACAACCTCGATCCCCTCCCTGCAGAAAAACAGCAACAATAACAAACTCGATCCCCTCCCTGCAGAAAAACAGCAACAATAATAATCCCGAACCCCTCCCTGCAGAAAAACAGCGACAATAACAACCTCGATCCCCTCCCCACTGAAAAACAGCAACAATAACAACCTCGATCCCCTCCCTGCAGAAAAACAACAACAATAACAACCTCGATCCCCGCCCTGCAGAAAAACAGCGACAATAACAACCTCGATCCCCTCCCTGCAGAAAAACAGCAACAACCTCGATCCCCTCCCTACAGAAAAACAGCAACAACCTCGATCCCCTCCCTGCAGAAAAACAGCGACAATAACAACCTCGATCCACTCCCTGCAGAAAAACAGCGACAATAACAACCTCGATCCCCTCCCTGCAGAAAAACAGCAACAACTTCGATCCCCTCCCTGCAGAAAAACAGCGACAATAACAACCTCGATCCCCTCCCTGCAGAAAAACTGCAACAATAATAATCCCGAAACCATCCCTGAAGAAAAACATCGACAATAACAACCTCGATCCCCTCCCCACTGAAAACAGCAACAATAACAACCTCGATCCCCTCCCTGCAGAAAAACAGCGACAATAACAACCTCGATCCCCTCCCTGCAGAAAAACAGCGACAATAACAACCTCGATCCCCTGCCTGCAGAAAAACAGCAACAATTAGAACCTCGATCCCCTGCCTGCAGAAAAACAGCGACAATAACAACCTCAATCCCCTCCCTGCAGAAAAACAGCAACAACCTCGATCCCCTCCCCACTGAAAAACAGCAACAATAATAATCCCGAACCCCTCCCCGCAGAAAAACAGCGACAATAACAACCTCGATCCCCTCCCTGCAGAAAAACAACAACAATAACAACCTCGATCACCTCCCTGCAGAAAAACAACAACAATAACAACCTCGATCCCCTCCCTGCAGAAAAACAGCGACAATAACAACCTCGATCCCCTCCCTGCAGAAAAACAGCAACAGCAACAACCACAATCCCCTCCCTGCAGAAAAACAGCAACAATAAAAACCTCGATCCCCTCCCTGCAGAAAAACAGCAACAACTTCGATCCCCTCCCTGCAGAAAAACAGCGACAATAACAACCTCGATCCCCTCCCTGCAGAAAAACAGCAACAATCTCGATCCCCTCCCCATCGAAAAACAGCAACAATAATAATCCCGAACCCCTCCCCGCAGAAAAACAGCGACAATAACAACCTCGATCCCCTCCCTGCAGAAAAACAGCAACAATCTCGATCCCCTCCCCATCGAAAAACAGCAACAATAATAATCCCGAACCCCTCCCCGCAGAAGAACAGCGACCATAACAACCTCGATCCCCTCCCTGCAGAAAAACAGCAACAATAATAATCCCGAACCCCTCCCTGCAGAAAAACAGCGACAATAACAACCTCGATCCCCTCCCCACTGAAAAACAGCAACAATAACAACCTCGATCCCCTCCCTGCAGAAAAACAACAACAATAACAACCTCGATCCCCTCCCTGCAGAAAAACAACAACAATAACAACCTCGATACCCTCCCTGCAGAAAAACAGCGACAATAACAACCTCGATCCCCTCCCTGCAGAAAAACAGCAACAACCTCGATCCCCTCCCTGCAGAAAAACAGCGACAATAACAACCTCGATCCCCTCCCTGCAGAAAAACAGCGACAATAACAACCTCGATCCCCTGCCTGCAGAAAAACAGTAACAACATCGATCCCCTCCCTGCAGAAAAACAGCGACAATAACAACCTCGATCCTCTCCCTGCAGAAAAACAGCAACAACCTCGATCCCCTCCCTGCAGAAAAACAGCAACAATAACAACCTCGATCCCCTCCCTGCAGAAAAACAGCGACAATAACAACCTCGATCCCCTCCCTGCAGAAAAACAGCAACAATAACAACCTCGATCCCCTCCCTGCAGAAAAACAGCGACAATAGCAACCTCGATCCCCTCCCTGCAGAAAAACAGCGACAATAACAACCTCGATCCCCTCCCGACAACCTCGATCCCCTCCCTGCAGAAAAACAGCGACAATAACAACCTCGATCCCCTCCCTGCAGAAAAACAGTGACAATAACAACCTCGATCCCCTCCCTGCAGAAAAACAGCAACAATAACAACCTCGATCCCCTCCCTGCAGAAAAACAGTGACAATAACAACCTCGATCCCCTCCCTGCAGAAAAACAGTGACAATAACCTCGATCCCCCCCCTGCAGAAAACAGCAACAATAACAACTTCGATCCCCTCCCTGCAGAAAAACTGCGACAATACCAACCTCGATCCCCTCCCTGCAGAAAAACAGCAACAACTTCGATCCCCTCCCTGCAGAAAAACAGCAACAACTTCGATCCCCACCCTGCAGAAAAACAGCGACAACCTCGATCCCCTCCCTGCAGAAAAACAGCGACAATAACAACCTCGATCCCCTCCCTGCAGAAAAACAGCAACAACCTCGATCCACTCCGCACTGAAAAAGAGCAACAATAATAATCCCGAACCCCTCCCCGCAGAAAAACAGCAACAGCAACAACCTCGATACCCTCCCTGCAGAAAAACAGCAACAATTAGAACCTCGATCCCCTCCCTGCAGAAAAACAGCGACAATAACAACCTCGTTCCCCACCCTGCAGAAAAACAGCAACAATAACAACCTCGATCCCCTCCCTGCAGAAAAACAGCAACAACCTCGATCCCCTCCCTGCAGAAAAACAGCAACAATCTCGATCCCCTCCCCACCGAAAAACAGCAACAATAATAATCCCGAACCCCTCCCCGCAGAAAAACAGCGACAATAACAACCTCGATCCCCTCCCTGCAGAAAAACAGCAACAATAATAATCCCGAACCCCTCCCTGCAGAAAAACAGCGACAACTTCGATCCCCTCCCTGCAGAAAAACAGCAACAACTTCGATCCCCTCCCTGCAGAAAAACAGCGACAACCTCGATCCACTCCCTGCAGAAAAACAGCGACAATAACAACCTCGATCCCCTCCCTGCAGAAAAACAGCAACAATAATAATCCCGAAACCCTCCCTGCAGAAAAACAGCGACAATAACAACCTCGATCCCCTCCCCACTGAAAAACAGCAACAATAACAACCTCGATCCCCTCCCTGCAGAAAAACAGCAACAATAATAATCCCGATCCCTTCCCTGCAGAAAAACAGCAACAACCTCGATCCCCTCCCCACTGAAAAACAGCAACAATAATAATCCCGAACCCCTCCCTGCAGAAAAACAGTGACAATAACAACCTCGATCCCCTCCCCACTGAAAAACAGCAACAATAACAACCTCGATCCCCTTCCTGCAGAAAAACAGCAACAACCTCGATCCCCTCCCTGCAGAAAAACAGCAACAATAACAACCTCGATCCCATCCCTGCAGAAAAACAGCAACAACCTCGATCCCCTCGCTGCAGAAAAACAGCGACAATAACAACCTCGATCCCCTCCCTGCAGAAAAACAGCAACAATCTCGATCCCCTCCCCATCGAAAAACAGCAACAATAATAATCCCGAACCCCTCCCCGCAGAAGAACAGCGACAATAACAACCTCGATCCCCTCCCTGCAGAAAAACAGCAACAATAATAATCCCGAACCCCTCCCTGCAGAAAAACAGCGACAATAACAACCTCGATCCCCTCCCTGCAGAAAAACATCAAAAATAACAACCTCGATCCCCTCCCTGCAGAAAAACAACAACAATAACAACCTCGATCCCCTCCCTGCAGAAAAACAGCGACAATAACAACCTCGATCCCCTCCCTGCAGAAAAACAGCAACAGCATCAACCACAATCCCCTCCCTGCAGAAAAACAGCAACAATAACAACCTCGATCCCCTCCCTGCAGAAAAACAGCAACAACCTCGATCCCCTCCCTGCAGAAAAACAGCAACAATAATAATCCCGAACCCCTCCCTGCAGAAAAACAGCGACAATAACAACCTCGATCCCCTCCCCACTGAAAAACAGCGACAATAACAACCTCGATCCCCTCCCTGCAGAAAAACAGCAACAACCTCGATCCCCTCCCCACTGAAAAACAGCACCAATAATAATCCCGAACCCCTCCCTGCAGAAAAACAGCGACAATAACAACCTTGATCCCCTCCCCACAGGAAAACAGCAACAATAACAGCCTCGATCCCCTCCCTGCAGAAAAACAGCAACAAGCTCGATCCCCTCCCTGCAGAAAAACAGCCACAATAACAACCACGATACCCTCCCCACTGAAAAACAGCAACAATAACAACCTCGATCCCCTCCCTGCAGAAAAACAGCAACAACCTCGATCCCCTCCCCACTGAAAAACAGCACCAATAATAATCCCGAACCCCTCCCTGCAGAAAAACTGCGACAATACCAACCTCGATCCCCTCCCTGCAGAAAAACAGCAACAATAACAACCTCGATCCCCTCCCTGCAGAAAAACAGCAACAACTTCGATCCCCACCCTGCAGAAAAACAGCGACAACCTCGATCCCCTCCCTGCAGAAAAACAGCGACAATAACTACCTCGATCCCCTCCCTGCAGAAAAACAGCAACAACCTCGATCCACTCCGCACTGAAAAAGAGCAACAATAATAATCCCGAACCCCTCCCCGCAGAAAAACAGCAACAGCAACAACCTCGATACCCTCCCTGCAGAAAAACAGCAACAATTAGAACCTCGATCCCCTCCCTGCAGAAAAACAGCGACAATAACAACCTCGATCCCCACCCTGCAGAAAAACAGCAACAATAACAACCTCGATCCCCTCCCTGCAGAAAAACAGCAACAACCTCGATCCCCTCCCTGCAGAAAAACAGCAACAACCTCGATCCCCTCCCTGCAGAAAAACAGCAACAATCTCGATCCCCTCCCCACCGAAAAACAGCAACAATAATAATCCCGAACCCCTCCCCGCAGAAAAACAGCGACAATAACAACCTCGATCCCCTCCCTGCAGTAAAACAGCAACAATAATAATCCCGAACCCCTCCCTGCAGAAAAACAGCGACAACTTCGATCCCCTCCCTGCAGAAAAACAGCAACAACTTCGATCCCCTCCCTGCAGAAAAACAGCGACAACCTCGATCCACTCCCTGCAGAAAAACAGCGACAATAACAACCTCGATCCCCTCCCTGCAGAAAAACAGCAACAATAATAATCCCGAAACCCTCCCTGCAGAAAAACAGCGACAATAACAACCTCGATCCCCTCCCCACTGAAAAACAGCAACAATAACAACCTCGATCCCCTCCCTGCAGAAAAACAGCAACAATAATAATCCCGATCCCTTCCCTGCAGAAAAACAGCAACAACCTCGATCCCCTCCCCACTGAAAAACAGCAACAATAATAATCCCGAACCCCTCCCTGCAGAAAAACAGTGACAATAACAACCTCGATCCCCTCCCCACTGAAAAACAGCAACAATAACAACCTCGATCCCCTTCCTGCAGAAAAACAGCAACAACCTCGATCCCCTCCCTGCAGAAAAACAGCAACAATAACAACCTCGATCCCATCCCTGCAGAAAAACAGCAACAACCTCGATCCCCTCGCTGCAGAAAAACAGCGACAATAACAACCTCGATCCCCTCCCTGCAGAAAAACAGCAACAATCTCGATCCCCTCCCCATCGAAAAACAGCAACAATAATAATCCCGAACCCCTCCCCGCAGAAGAACAGCGACAATAACAACCTCGATCCCCTCCCTGCAGAAAAACAGCAACAATAATAATCCCGAACCCCTCCCTGCAGAAAAACAGCGACAATAACAACCTCGATCCCCTCCCCACTGAAAAACAGCAACAATAACAACCTCGATCCCCTCCCTGCAGAAAAACATCAAAAATAACAACCTCGATCCCCTCCCTGCAGAAAAACAACAACAATAACAACCTCGATCCCCTCCCTGCAGAAAAACAGCGACAATAACAACCTCGATCCCCTCCCTGCAGAAAAACAGCAACAGCATCAACCACAATCCCCTCCCTGCAGAAAAACAGCAACAATAACAACCTCGATCCCCTCCCTGCAGAAAAACAGCAACAACCTCGATCCCCTCCCTGCAGAAAAACAGCAACAATAATAATCCCGAACCCCTCCCTGCAGAAAAACAGCGACAATAACAACCTCGATCCCCTCCCCACTGAAAAACAGCGACAATAACAACCTCGATCCCCTCCCTGCAGAAAAACAGCAACAACCTCGATCCCCTCCCCACTGAAAAACAGCACCAGTAATAATCCCGAACCCCTCCCTGCAGAAAAACAGCGACAATAACAACCTTGATCCCCTCCCCACAGGAAAACAGCAACAATAACAGCCTCGATCCCCTCCCTGCAGAAAAACAGCAACAAGCTCGATCCCCTCCCTGCAGAAAAACAGCCACAATAACAACCACGATACCCTCCCCACTGAAAAACAGCAACAATAACAACCTCGATCCCCTCCCTGCAGAAAAACAGCAACAATAACAACCTCGATTCCCTCCCTGCAGAAAAACAGCAACAATAACAACCTCAATCCCCTCCCTGCAGAAAAACAGCAACAACTTCGATCCCCACCCTGCAGAAAAACAGCGACAACCTCGATCCCCTCCCTGCAGAAAAACAGCGACAATAACAACCTCGATCCCCTCCCTGCAGAAAAACAGCAACAACCTCAATCCCCTCCCTGCAGAAAAACAGCAACAATAACAACCTCGATTCCCTCCCTGCAGAAAAACAGCAACAATAACAACCTCGATCCCCTCCCTGCAGAAAAACAGCGACAATAACAACCTCGATCTCCTCCCTGCAGAAAAACAGCGACAATAACAACCTCGATCCCCTCCCTGCAGAAAAACAGCAACAACCTCGATCCCCTCCCTGCAGAAAAACAGCAACAATAACAATCTCGATCCCCTCCCCGCAGAAAAACAGCAACAATAACAAACTCGATCCCCTCCCTGCAGAAAAACAGCAACAATAACAACCTTGATCCCCTCCCTGCAGAAAAACAGCAACAATAACCACCTCGATCCCCTCCCTGCAGAAAAACAGCAACAACCTCGATCCCCTCCCTGCAGAAAAACAGCGACAATAACAACCTCGATCCCCTCCCTGCAGAAAAACTGCAACAACCTCGATCCCCTCCCTGCAGAAAAACAGCAACAATAACAACCTCGATCCCCTCCCCGCAGAAAAACAGCAACAATAACAACCTCGATCCCCTCCCTGCAGAAAAACAGCAACAATAACAAACTCGATCCCCTCCCTGCAGAAAAACAGCAACAATAATAATCCCGAACCCCTCCCTGCAGAAAAACAGCGACAATAACAACCTCGATCTCCTCCCCACTGAAAAACAGCAACAATAACAACCTCGATCCCCTCCCTGCAGAAAAACAACAACATTAACAACCTCGATCCCCTCCCTGCAGAAAAACAGCGACAATAACAACCTCGATCCCCTCCCTGCAGAAAAACAGCGACAATAACAACCTCGATCCCCTCCCTGCAGAAAAACAGCGACAATAACAACCTCGATCCCCTCCCTGCAGACAAACAGCAACAATAACAACCTTGATCCCCTCCCTGCAGAAAAACAGCAACAATAACCACCTCGATCCCCTCCCTGCAGAAAAACAGCAACAATAATAATCCCGATCCCTTCCCTGCAGAAAAACAGCAACAACCTCGATCCCCTCCCCACTGAAAAACAGCAACAATAATAATCCCGAACCCCTCCCTGCAGAAAAACAGTGACAATAACAACCTCGATCCCCTCCCCACTGAAAAACAGCAACAATAACAACCTCGATCCCCTTCCTGCAGAAAAACAGCAACAACCTCGATCCCCTCCCTGCAGAAAAACAGCAACAATAACAACCTCGATCCCATCCCTGCAGAAAAACAGCAACAACCTCGATCCCCTCGCTGCAGAAAAACAGCGACAATAACAACCTCGATCCCCTCCCTGCAGAAAAACAGCAACAATCTCGATCCCCTCCCCATCGAAAAACAGCAACAATAATAATCCCGAACCCCTCCCCGCAGAAGAACAGCGACAATAACAACCTCGATCCCCTCCCTGCAGAAAAACAGCAACAATAATAATCCCGAACCCCTCCCTGCAGAAAAACAGCGACAATAACAACCTCGATCCCCTCCCCACTGAAAAACAGCAACAATAACAACCTCGATCCCCTCCCTGCAGAAAAACATCAAAAATAACAACCTCGATCCCCTCCCTGCAGAAAAACAACAACAATAACAACCTCGATCCCCTCCCTGCAGAAAAACAGCGACAATAACAACCTCGATCCCCTCCCTGCAGAAAAACAGCAACAGCATCAACCACAATCCCCTCCCTGCAGAAAAACAGCAACAATAACAACCTCGATCCCCTCCCTGCAGAAAAACAGCAACAACCTCGATCCCCTCCCTGCAGAAAAACAGCAACAATAATAATCCCGAACCCCTCCCTGCAGAAAAACAGCGACAATAACAACCTCGATCCCCTCCCCACTGAAAAACAGCGACAATAACAACCTCGATCCCCTCCCTGCAGAAAAACAGCAACAACCTCGATCCCCTCCCCACTGAAAAACAGCACCAATAATAATCCCGAACCCCTCCCTGCAGAAAAACAGCGACAATAACAACCTTGATCCCCTCCCCACAGGAAAACAGCAACAATAACAGCCTCGATCCCCTCCCTGCAGAAAAACAGCAACAAGCTCGATCCCCTCCCTGCAGAAAAACAGCGACAATAACAACCTCGATCCCCTCCCTGCAGAAAAACAGCGACAATAACAACCTCGATCCCCTCCCTGCAGAAAAACAGCATCAATTAGAACCTCGATCCCCTGCCTGCAGGAAAACAGCGACAATAACAACCTCAATCCCCTCCCTGCAGAAAAACAGCAACAACCTCGATCCCCTCCCCACTGAAAAACAGCAACAATAATAATCCCGAACCCCTCCCCGCAGAAAAACAGCGACAATAACAACCTCGATCCCCTCCCTGCAGAAAAACAACAACAATAACAACCTCGATCACCTCCCTGCAGAAAAACAACAACAATAACAACCTCGATCCCCTCCCTGCAGAAAAACAGCGACAATAACAACCTCGATCCCCTCCCTGCAGAAAAACAGCAACAGCAACAACCACAATCCCCTCCCTGCAGAAAAACAGCAACAATAACAACCTCGATCCCCTCCCTGCAGAAAAACAGCAACAACCTCGATCCCCTCCCTGCAGAAAAACAGCGACAATAACAACCTCGATCCCCTCCCTGCAGAAAAACAGCAACAATCTCGATCCCCTCCCCACCGAAAAACAGCAACAATAATAATCCCGAACCCCTCCCCGCAGAAGAACAGCGACAATAACAACCTCGATCCCCTCCCTGCAGAAAAACAGCAACAATAATAATCCCGAACCCCTCCCTGCAGAAAAACAGCGACAATAACAACCTCGATCCCCTCCCTGCAGAAAAACAGCAACAGCAACAACCACAATCCCCTCCCTGCAGAAAAACAGCAACAATAACAACCTCGATCCCCTCCCTGCAGAAAAACAGCAACAACCTCGATCCCCTCCCTGCAGAAAAACAGCGACAATAACAACCTCGATCCCCTCCCTGCAAAAAAACAGCGACAATAACAACCTCGATCCCCTCCCTGCAGAAAAACAGCAACAACCTCGATCCCCTCCCTGCAGAAAAACAGCAACAATAACAACCTCGATCCCCTCCCCGCAGAAAAACAGCAACAATAACAACATCGATCCCCTCCTTGCAGAAAAACAGCAACAATAACAACCTTGATCCCCTCCCTGCAGAAAAACAGCAACAATAACCACCTCGATCCCCTCCCTGCAGAAAAACAGCAACAACCTCGATCCCCTCCCTGCAGAAAAACAGCGACAATAACAACCTCGATCCCCTCCCTGCAGAAAAACTGCAACAACCTCGATCCCCTCCCTGCAGAAAAACAGCAACAATAACAACCTCGATCCCCTCCCTGCAGAAAAAAAGCGACAATACCAACCTCGATCCCCTCCCTGCAGAAAAACAGCAACAATAACAACCTCGATCCCCTCCCTGCAGAAAAACAGCGACAATAGCAACCTCGATCCCCTCCCTGCAGAAAAACAGCGACAATAACAACCTCGATCCCCTCCCGACAACCTCGATCCCCTCCCTGCAGAAAAACAGCGACAATAACAACCTCGATCCCCTCCCTGCAGAAAAACAGTGACAATAACAACCTCGATCCCCTCCCTGCAGAAAAACAGCAACAATAACAACCTCGATCCCGTCCCTGCAGAAAAACAGTGACAATAACAACCTCGATCCCCTCCCTGCAGAAAAACAGTGACAATAACCTCGATCCCCCCCCTGCAGAAAACAGCAACAATAACAACTTCGATCCCCTCCCTGCAGAAAAACTGCGACAATACCAACCTCGATCCCCTCCCTGCAGAAAAACAGCAACAATAACAACCTCGATCCCCTCCCTGCAGAAAAACAGCAACAACTTCGATCCCCACCCTGCAGAAAAACAGCGACAACCTCGATCCCCTCCCTGCAGAAAAACAGCGACAATAACAACCTCGATCCCCTCCCTGCAGAAAAACAGCAACAACCTCGATCCACTCCGCACTGAAAAACAGCAACAATAATAATCCTGAACCCCTCCCCGCAGAAAAACAGCAACAGCAACAACCTCGATCCCCTCCCTGCAGAAAAACAGCAACAATTAGAACCTCGATCCCCTCCCTGCAGAAAAACAGCGACAATAACAACCTCGATCCCCACCCTGCAGAAAAACAGTAACAATAACAACCTCGATCCCCTCCCTGCAGAAAAACAGCAACAACCTCGAGCCCCTCGCTGCAGAAAAACAGCGACAATAACAACCTCGATCCCCTCCCTGCAGAAAAACAGCAACAATCTCGATCCCCTCCCCACCGAAAAACAGCAACAATAATAATCCCGAACCCCTCCCCGCAGAAAAACAGCGACAATAACAACCTCGATCCCCTCCCTGCAGAAAAACAGCAACAATAATAATCCCGAACCCCTCCCTGCAGAAAAACAGCGACAATAACAACCTCGATCCCCTCCCCACTGAAAAATAGCAACAATAACAACCTCGATCCCCTCCCTGCAGAAAAACAACAACAATAACAACCTCGATCCCCTCCCTGCAGAATAACAACAACAATAACAACCTCGATCCCCTCCCTGCAGAAAAACAGCGACAATAACAACCTCGATCCCCTCCCTGCAGAAAAACAGCAACAGCAACAACCTCGATCCCCTCCCTGCAGAAAAACAGCAACAATAACAACCTCGATCCCCTCCCTGCAGAAAAACAGCAACAACCTCGATCCCCTCCCTGCAGAAAAACAGCGACAATAACAACCTCGATCCCCTCCCTGCAGAAAAACAGCGACAATAACTACCTCGATCCCCTCCCTGCAGAAAAACAGCAACAACTTCGATCCCCTCCCTGCAGAAAAACAGCGACAACCTCGATCCCCTCCCTGCAGAAAAACAGCGACAATAACAACCTCAATCCCCTCCCTGCAGAAAAACAGCAACAATAATAATCCCAAAACCCTCCCTGCAGAAAAACAGCGACAATAACAACCTCGATCCCCTCCCCACTGAAAAACAGCAACAATAACAACCTCGATCCCCTCCCTGCAGAAAAACAGCAACAATAATAATCCCGATCCCTTCCCTGCAGAAAAACAGCAACAACCTCGATCCCCTCCCTGCAGAAAAACAGCAACAATAACAACCTCGATCCCCTCCCTGCAGAAAAACAGCAACAACTTCGATCCCCACCCTGCAGAAAAACAGCGACAACCTCGATCCCCTCCCTGCAGAAAAACAGCGACAATAACAACCTCGATCCCCTCCCTGCAGAAAAACAGCAACAACCTCAATCCCCTCCCTGCAGAAAAACAGCAACAATAATAATCCCGAACCCCTCCCTGCAGAAAAACAGCGACAATAACAACCTCGATCCCCTCCCCACTGAAAAACAGCAACAATAACAACCTCGATCCCCTCCCTGCAGAAAAACAGCAACAATAATAATCCCGATCCCTTCCCTGCAGAAAAACAGCAACAACCTCGATCCCCTCCCAGCAGAAAAACAGCAACAGCAACAA
The DNA here is from genome assembly GCF_048418815.1 of Hemitrygon akajei. Classification (NCBI taxonomy): domain Eukaryota; kingdom Metazoa; phylum Chordata; class Chondrichthyes; order Myliobatiformes; family Dasyatidae; genus Hemitrygon; species Hemitrygon akajei. The sequence continues at coordinate 41,310,102 of NC_133137.1, read as the reverse complement.
CCTCGATCCCCTCCCTGCAGAAAAACAGCAACAATAACAACCTCGATCCCCTCCCTGCAGAAAAACAGCAACAACCTCGATCCCCTCCCTGCAGAAAAACAGCGACAATAACAACCTCGATCCCCTCCCTGCAGAAAAACAGCGACAATAACAACCTCGATCCCCTCCCTGCAGAAAAACAGCGACAATAACAACCTCAATCCCCTCCCTGCAGAAAAACAGCAACAATAATAATCCCAAAACCCTCCCTGCAGAAAAACAGCGACAATAACAACCTCGATCCCCTCCCCACTGAAAAACAGCAACAATAACAACCTCGATCCCCTCCCTGCAGAAAAACAGCAACAATAATAATCCCGATCCCTTCCCTGCAGAAAAACAGCAACAACCTCGATCCCCTCCCTGCAGAAAAACAGCAACAATAACAACCTCGATCCCCTCCCTGCAGAAAAACAGCAACAACTTCGATCCCCACCCTGCAGAAAAACAGCGACAACCTCGATCCCCTCCCTGCAGAAAAACAGCGACAATAACAACCTCGATCCCCTCCCTGCAGAAAAACAGCAACAACCTCGATCCACTCCGCACTGAAAAAGAGCAACAATAATAATCCCGAACCCCTCCCCGCAGAAAAACAGCAACAGCAACAACCTCGATACCCTCCCTGCAGAAAAACAGCAACAATTAGAACCTCGATCCCCTCCCTGCAGAAAAACAGCGACAATAACAACCTCGATCCCCACCCTGCAGAAAAACAGCAACAATAACAACCTCGATCCCCTCCCTGCAGAAAAGCAGCAACAATAACAACCTCGATCCCCTCCCTGCAGAAAAACAGTGACAATAACAACCTCGATCCCCTCCCTGCAGAAAAACAGCAACAATAACAACCTCGATCCCGTCCCTGCAGAAAAACAGTGACAATAACAACCTCGATCCCCTCCCTGCAGAAAAACAGTGACAATAACCTCGATCCCCCCCCTGCAGAAAACAGCAACAATAACAACTTCGATCCCCTCCCTGCAGAAAAACTGCGACAACCTCGATCCCCTCCCTGCAGAAAAACAGCAACAATCTCGATCCCCTCCCCACCGAAAAACAGCAACAATAATAATCCCGAACCCCTCCCCGCAGAAAAACAGCGACAATAACAACCTCGATCCCCTCCCTGCAGAAAAACAGCAACAATAATAATCCCGAACCCCTCCCTGCAGAAAAACAGCGACAACCTCGATCCCCTCCCTGCAGAAAAACAGCAACAACCTCGATCCCCTCCCTGCAGAAAAACAGCAACAACTTCGATCCCCACCCTGCAGAAAAACAGCGACAACCTCGATCCCCTCCCTGCAGAAAAACAGCGACAATAACAACCTCGATCCCCTCCCTGCAGAAAAACAGCAACAACCTCGATCCACTCCGCACTGAAAAACAGCAACAATAATAATCCTGAACCCCTCCCCGCAGAAAAACAGCAACAGCAACAACCTCGATCCCCTCCCTGCAGAAAAACAGCAACAATTAGAACCTCGATCCCCTCCCTGCAGAGAAACAGCGACAATAACAACCTCGATCCCCACCCTGCAGAAAAACAGCAACAATAACAACCTCGATCCCCTCCCTGCAGAAAAACAGCAACAACCTCGAGCCCCTCGCTGCAGAAAAACAGCGACAATAACAACCTCGATCCCCTCCCTGCAGAAAAACAGCGACAATAACAACCTCGATCCCCTCCCGACAACCTCGATCCCCTCCCTGCAGAAAAACAGCGACAATAACAACCTCGATCCCCTCCCTGCAGAAAAACAGTGACAATAACAACCTCGATCCCCTCCCTGCAGAAAAACAGCAACAATAACAACCTCGATCCCGTCCCTGCAGAAAAACAGTGACAATAACAACCTCGATCCCCTCCCTGCAGAAAAACAGTGACAATAACCTCGATCCCCCCCCTGCAGAAAACAGCAACAATAACAACTTCGATCCCCTCCCTGCAGAAAAACTGCGACAATACCAACCTCGATCCCCTCCCTGCAGAAAAACAGCAACAATAACAACCTCGATCCCCTCCCTGCAGAAAAACAGCAACAACTTCGATCCCCACCCTGCAGAAAAACAGCGACAACCTCGATCCCCTCCCTGCAGAAAAACAGCGACAATAACAACCTCGATCCCCTCCCTGCAGAAAAACAGCAACAACCTCGATCCACTCCGCACTGAAAAACAGCAACAATAATAATCCTGAACCCCTCCCCGCAGAAAAACAGCAACAGCAACAACCTCGATCCCCTCCCTGCAGAAAAACAGCAACAATTAGAACCTCGATCCCCTCCCTGCAGAAAAACAGCGACAATAACAACCTCGATCCCCACCCTGCAGAAAAACAGTAACAATAACAACCTCGATCCCCTCCCTGCAGAAAAACAGCAACAACCTCGAGCCCCTCGCTGCAGAAAAACAGCGACAATAACAACCTCGATCCCCTCCCTGCAGAAAAACAGCAACAATCTCGATCCCCTCCCCACCGAAAAACAGCAACAATAATAATCCCGAACCCCTCCCCGCAGAAAAACAGCGACAATAACAACCTCGATCCCCTCCCTGCAGAAAAACAGCAACAATAATAATCCCGAACCCCTCCCTGCAGAAAAACAGCGACAATAACAACCTCGATCCCCTCCCCACTGAAAAAATAGCAACAATAACAACCTCGATCCCCTCCCTGCAGAAAAACAACAACAATAACAACCTCGATCCCCTCCCTGCAGAATAACAACAACAATAACAACCTCGATCCCCTCCCTGCAGAAAAACAGCGACAATAACAACCTCGATCCCCTCCCTGCAGAAAAACAGCAACAGCAACAACCTCGATCCCCTCCCTGCAGAAAAACAGCAACAATAACAACCTCGATCCCCTCCCTGCAGAAAAACAGCAACAACCTCGATCCCCTCCCTGCAGAAAAACAGCGACAATAACAACCTCGATCCCCTCCCTGCAGAAAAACAGCGACAATAACTACCTCGATCCCCTCCCTGCAGAAAAACAGCAACAACTTCGATCCCCTCCCTGCAGAAAAACAGCGACAACCTCGATCCCCTCCCTGCAGAAAAACAGCGACAATAACAACCTCAATCCCCTCCCTGCAGAAAAACAGCAACAATAATAATCCCAAAACCCTCCCTGCAGAAAAACAGCGACAATAACAACCTCGATCCCCTCCCCACTGAAAAACAGCAACAATAACAACCTCGATCCCCTCCCTGCAGAAAAACAGCAACAATAATAATCCCGATCCCTTCCCTGCAGAAAAACAGCAACAACCTCGATCCCCTCCCTGCAGAAAAACAGCAACAATAACAACCTCGATCCCCTCCCTGCAGAAAAACAGCAACAACTTCGATCCCCACCCTGCAGAAAAACAGCGACAACCTCGATCCCCTCCCTGCAGAAAAACAGCGACAATAACAACCTCGATCCCCTCCCTGCAGAAAAACAGCAACAACCTCAATCCCCTCCCTGCAGAAAAACAGCAACAATAATAATCCCGAACCCCTCCCTGCAGAAAAACAGCGACAATAACAACCTCGATCCCCTCCCCACTGAAAAACAGCAACAATAACAACCTCGATCCCCTCCCTGCAGAAAAACAGCAACAATAATAATCCCGATCCCTTCCCTGCAGAAAAACAGCAACAACCTCGATCCCCTCCCAGCAGAAAAACAGCAACAGCAACAACCTCGATCCCCTCCCTGCAGAAAAACAGCAACAATAACAACCTCGATCCCCTCCCTGCAGAAAAACAGCAACAACCTCGATCCCCTCCCTGCAGAAAAACAGCGACAATAACAACCTCGATCACCTCCCTGCAGAAAAACAGCGACAATAACAACCTCGATCCCCTCCCTGCAGAAAAACAGCGACAATAACAACCTCAATCCCCTCCCTGCAGAAAAACAGCAACAATAATAATCCCAAAACCCTCCCTGCAGAAAAACAGCGACAATAACAACCTCGATCCCCTCCCCACTGAAAAACAGCAACAATAACAACCTCGATCCCCTCCCTGCAGAAAAACAGCAACAATAATAATCCCGATCCCTTCCCTGCAGAAAAACAGCAACAACCTCGATCCCCTCCCTGCAGAAAAACAGCAACAATAACAACCTCGATCCCCTCCCTGCAGAAAAACAGCAACAACTTCGATCCCCACCCTGCAGAAAAACAGCGACAACCTCGATCCCCTCCCTGCAGAAAAACAGCGACAATAACAACCTCGATCCCCTCCCTGCAGAAAAACAGCAACAACCTCGATCCACTCCGCACTGAAAAAGAGCAACAATAATAATCCCGAACCCCTCCCCGCAGAAAAACAGCAACAGCAACAACCTCGATACCCTCCCTGCAGAAAAACAGCAACAATTAGAACCTCGATCCCCTCCCTGCAGAAAAACAGCGACAATAACAACCTCGATCCCCACCCTGCAGAAAAACAGCAACAATGACAACCTCGATCCCCTCCCTGCAGAAAAGCAGCAACAACCTCGATCCCCTCCCTGCAGAAAAACAGCAACAACCTCGATCCCCTCCCTGCAGAAAAACAGCAACAATCTCGATCCCCTCCCCACCGAAAAACAGCAACAATAATAATCCCGAACCCCTCCCCGCAGAAAAACAGCGACAATAACAACCTCGATCCCCTCCCTGCAGAAAAACAGCAACAATAATAATCCCGAACCCCTCCCTGCAGAAAAACAGCGACAACCTCGATCCCCTCCCTGCAGAAAAACAGCAACAACCTCGATCCCCTCCCTGCAGAAAAACAGCAACAACTTCGATCCCCACCCTGCAGAAAAACAGCGACAACCTCGATCCCCTCCCTGCAGAAAAACAGCGACAATAACAACCTCGATCCCCTCCCTGCAGAAAAACAGCAACAACCTCGATCCACTCCGCACTGAAAAACAGCAACAATAATAATCCTGAACCCCTCCCCGCAGAAAAACAGCAACAGCAACAACCTCGATCCCCTCCCTGCAGAAAAACAGCAACAATTAGAACCTCGATCCCCTCCCTGCAGAGAAACAGCGACAATAACAACCTCGATCCCCACCCTGCAGAAAAACAGCAACAATAACAACCTCGATCCCCTCCCTGCAGAAAAACAGCAACAACCTCGAGCCCCTCGCTGCAGAAAAACAGCGACAATAACAACCTCGATCCCCTCCCTGCAGAAAAACAGCAACAATCTCGATCCCCTCCCCACCGAAAAACAGCAACAATAATAATCCCGAACCCCTCCCCGCAGAAAAACAGCGACAATAACAACCTCGATCCCCTCCCTGCAGAAAAACAGCAACAATAATAATCCCGAACCCCTCCCTGCAGAAAAACAGCGACAATAACAACCTCGATCCCCTCCCCACTGAAAAATAGCAACAATAACAACCTCGATCCCCTCCCTGCAGAAAAACAACAACAATAACAACCTCGATCCCCTCCCTGCAGAATAACAACAACAATAACAACCTCGATCCCCTCCCTGCAGAAAAACAGCGACAATAACAACCTCGATCCGCTCCCTGCAGAAAAACAGCAACAGCAACAACCTCGATCCCCTCCCTGCAGAAAAACAGCAACAATAACAACCTCGATCCCCTCCCTGCAGAAAAACAGCAACAACCTCGATCCCCTCCCTGCAGAAAAACAGCGACAATAACAACCTCGATCCCCTCCCTGCAGAAAAACAGCGACAATAACAACCTCGATCCCCTCCCTGCAGAAAAACAGCAACAACTTCGATCCCCTCCCTGCAGAAAAACAGCGACAACCTCGATCCCCTCCCTGCAGAAAAACAGCGACAATAACAACCTCAATCCCCTCCCTGCAGAAAAACAGCAACAATAATAATCCCAAAACCCTCCCTGCAGAAAAACAGCGACAATAACAACCTCGATCCCCTCCCCACTGAAAAACAGCAACAATAACAACCTCGATCCCCTCCCTGCAGAAAAACAGCAACAATAATAATCCCGATCCCTTCCCTGCAGAAAAACAGCAACAACCTCGATCCCCTCCCTGCAGAAAAACAGCAACAATAACAACCTCGATCCCCTCCCTGCAGAAAAACAGCAACAACTTCGATCCCCACCCTGCAGAAAAACAGCGACAACCTCGATCCCCTCCCTGCAGAAAAACAGCGACAATAACAACCTCGATCCCCTCCCTGCAGAAAAACAGCAACAATAACAACCTCGATCCCCTCCCTGCAGAAAAACAGCAACAACCTCGATCCCCTCCCTGCAGAAAAACAGCAACAACCTCGATCCCCTCCCTGCAGAAAAACAGCAACAATCTCGATCCCCTCCCCACCGAAAAACAGCAACAATAATAATCCCGAACCCCTCCCCGCAGAAAAACAGCGACAATAACAACCTCGATCCCCTCCCTGCAGAAAAACAGCAACAATAATAATCCCGAACCCCTCCCTGCAGAAAAACAGCGACAACTTCGATCCCCTCCCTGCAGAAAAACAGCAACAACTTCGATCCCCTCCCTGCAGAAAAACAGCGACAACCTCGATCCACTCCCTGCAGAAAAACAGCGACAATAACAACCTCGATCCCCTCCCTGCAGAAAAACAGCAACAATAATAATCCCGAAACCCTCCCTGCAGAAAAACAGCGACAATAACAACCTCGATCCCCTCCCCACTGAAAAACAGCAACAATAACAACCTCGATCCCCTCCCTGCAGAAAAACAGCAACAATAATAATCCCGTTCCCTTCCCTGCAGAAAAACAGCAACAACCTCGATCCCCTCCCCACTGAAAAACAGCAACAATAACAACCTCGATCCCCTTCCTGCAGAAAAACAGCAACAACCTCGATCCCCTCCCTGCAGAAAAACAGCAACAATAACAACCTCGATCCCATCCCTGCAGAAAAACAGCAACAACCTCGATCCCCTCGCTGCAGAAAAACAGCGACAATAACAACCTCGATCCCCTCCCTGCAGAAAAACAGCAACAATAATAATCCCGAACCCCTCCCTGCAGAAAAACAGCGACAATAACAACCTCGATCCCCTCCCCACTGAAAAACAGCAACAATAACAACCTCGATCCCCTCCCTGCAGAAAAACATCAAAAATAACAACCTCGATCCCCTCCCTGCAGAAAAACAACAACAATAACAACCTCGATCCCCTCCCTGCAGAAAAACAGCGACAATAACAACCTGGATCCCCTCCCTGCAGAAAAACAGCAACAGCATCAACCACAATCCCCTCCCTGCAGAAAAACAGCAACAATAACAACCTCGATCCCCTCCCTGCAGAAAAACAGCAACAACCTCGATCCCCTCCCTGCAGAAAAACAGCGACAATAACAACCTCGATCCCCTCCCTGCAGAAAAACAGCAACAATAATAATCCCGAACCCCTCCCTGCAGAAAAACAGCGACAATAACAACCTCGATCCCCTCCCCACTGAAAAACAGCGACAATAACAACCTCGATCCCCTCCCTGCAGAAAAACAGCAACAACCTCGATCCCCTCCCCACTGAAAAACAGCACCAATAATAATCCCGAACCCCTCCCTGCAGAAAAACAGCGACAATAACAACCTTGATCCCCTCCCCACAGGAAAACAGCAACAATAACAGCCTCGATCCCCTCCCTGCAGAAAAACAGCAACAAGCTCGATCCCCTCCCTGCAGAAAAACAGCCACAATAACAACCACGATACCCTCCCCACTGAAAAACAGCAACAATAACAACCTCGATCCCCTCCCTGCAGAAAAACAGCAACAATAACAACCTCGATTCCCTCCCTGCAGAAAAACAGCAACAATAACAACCTCAATCCCCTCCCTGCAGAAAAACAGCAACAACTTCGATCCCCACCCTGCAGAAAAACAGCGACAACCTCGATCCCCTCCCTGCAGAAAAACAGCGACAATAACAACCTCGATCCCCTCCCTGCAGAAAAACAGCAACAACCTCAATCCCCTCCCTGCAGAAAAACAGCAACAATAACAACCTCGATCCCCTCCCTGCAGAAAAACAGCGACAATAACAACCTCGATCTCCTCCCTGCAGAAAAACAGCGACAATAACAACCTCGATCCCCTCCCTGCAGAAAAACAGCAACAACCTCGATCCCCTCCCTGCAGAAAAACAGCAACAATAACAATCTCGATCCCCTCCCCGCAGAAAAACAGCAACAATAACAACCTCGATCCCCTCCCTGCAGAAAAACAGCAACAATAACAACCTTGATCCCCTCCCTGCAGAAAAACAGCAACAATAACCACCTCGATCCCCTCCCTGCAGAAAAACAGCAACAACCTCGATCCCCTCCCTGCAGAAAAACAGCGACAATAACAACCTCGATCCCCTCCCTGCAGAAAAACAGCAACAACCTCGATCCCCTCCCTGCAGAAAAACAGCAACAATAACAACCTCGATCCCCTCCCCGCAGAAAAACAGCAACAATAACAACCTCGATCCCCTCCCTGCAGAAAAACAGCAACAATAACAAACTCGATCCCCTCCCTGCAGAAAAACAGCAACAATAATAATCCCAAACCCCTCCCTGCAGAAAAACAGCGACAATAACAACCTCGATCTCCTCCCCACTGAAAAACAGCAACAATAACAACCTCGATCCCCTCCCTGCAGAAAAACAACAACATTAACAACCTCGATCCCCTCCCTGCAGAAAAACAGCGACAATAACAACCTCGATCCCCTCCCTGCAGAAAAACAGCGACAATAACAACCTCGATCCCCTCCCTGCAGAAAAACAGCGACAATAACAACCTCGATCCCCTCCCTGCAGAAAAACAGCAACAATAACAACCTTGATCCCCTCCCTGCAGAAAAACAGCAACAATAACCACCTCGATCCCCTCCCTGCAGAAAAACAGCAACAATCTCGATCCCCTCCCTGCAGTAAAACAGCGACAATAACAACCTCGATCCCCTCCCTGCAGAAAAACAGCAACAACCTCGATCCCCTCCCTGCAGAAAAACAGCAACAATAACAACCTCGATCCCCTCCCCGCAGAAAAACAGCAACAATAACAACCTCGATCCCCTCCCTGCAGAAAAACAGCAACAATAACAAACTCGATCCCCTCCCTGCAGAAAAACAGCAACAATAATAATCCCGCACCCCTCCCTGCAGAAAAACAGCGACAATAACAACCTCGATCCCCTCCCCACTGAAAAACAGCAACAATAACAACCTCGATCCCCTCCCTGCAGAAAAACAACAACAATAACAACCTCGATCCCCTCCCTGCAGAAAAACAGCGACAATAACAACCTCGATCCCCTCCCTGCAGAAAAACAGCAACAACCTCGATCCCCTCCCTGCAGAAAAACAGCGACAATAACAACCTCGATCCCCTCCCTGCAGAAAAACAGCGACAATAACAACCTCGATCCCCTCCCTGCAGAAAAACAGCAACAACTTCGATCCCCTCCCTGCAGAAAAACAGCGACAACCTCGATCCCCTCCCTGCAGAAAAACAGCAACAATAATAATCCCGAAACCCTCCCTGAAGAAAAACAGCGACAATAACAACCTCGATCCCCTCCCCACTGAAAAACAGCAACAATAACAACCTCGATCCCCTCCCTGCAGAAAAACAGCGACAATAACAACCTCGATCCCCTCCCTGCAGAAAAACAGCGACAATAACAACCTCGATCCCCTCCCTGCAGAAAAACAGCAACAATTAGAACCTCGATCCCCTGCCTGCAGGAAAACAGCGACAATAACAACCTCAATCCCCTCCCTGCAGAAAAACAGCAACAACCTCGATCCCCTCCCCACTGAAAAAAAGCAACAATAATAATCCCGAACCCCTCCCCGCAGAAAAACAGCGACAATAACAACCTCGATCCCCTCCCTGCAGAAAAACAACAACAATAACAACCTCGATCACCTCCCTGCAGAAAAACAACAACAATAACAACCTCGATCCCCTCCCTGCAGAAAAACAGCGACAATAACAACCTCGATCCCCTCCCTGCAGAAAAACAGCAACAGCAACAACCACAATCCCCTCCCTGCAGAAAAACAGCAACAATAACAACCTCGATCCCCTCCCTGCAGAAAAACAGCAACAACCTCGATCCCCTCCCTGCAGAAAAACAGCGACAATAACAACCTCGATCCCCTCCCTGCAGAAAAACAGCAACAATCTCGATCCCCTCCCCACCGAAAAAAAGCAACAATAATAATCCCGAACCCCTCCCCGCAGAAGAACAGCGAAAATAACAACCTCGATCCCCTCCCTGCAGAAAAACAGCAACAATAATAATCCCGAAACCCTCCCTGCAGAAAAACAGCGACAATAACAACCTCGATCCCCTCCCTGCAGAAAAACAGCAACAGCAACAACCACAATCCCCTCCCTGCAGAAAAACAGCAACAATAACAACCTCGATCCCCTCCCTGCAGAAAAACAGCAACAACCTCTATCCCCTCCCTGCAGAAAAACAGCGACAATAACAACCTCGATCCCCTCCCTGCAAAAAAACAGCGACAATAACAACCTCGATCCCCTCCCCGCAGAAAAACAGCAACAATAACAACATCGATCCCCTCCCTGCAGAAAAACAGCAACAATAACAACCTTGATCCCCTCCCTGCAGAAAAACAGCAACAATAACCACCTCGATCCCCTCCCTGCAGAAAAACTGCAACAACCTCGATCCCCTCCCTGCAGAAAAACAGCGACAATAACAACCTCGATCCCCTCCCTGCAGAAAAACTGCAACAACCTCGATCCCCTCCCTGCAGAAAAACAGCAACAATAACAACCTCGATCCCCTCCCTGCAGAAAAACAGCGACAATACCAACCTCGATCCCCTCCCTGCAGAAAAACAGCAACAATAACAACCTCGATCCCCTCCCTGCAGAAAAACAGCGACAATAGCAACCTCGATCCCCTCCCTGCAGAAAAACAGCGACAATAACAACCTCGATCCCCTCCCGACAACCTCGATCCCCTCCCTGCAGAAAAACAGCGACAATAACAACCTCGATCCCCTCCCTGCAGAAAAACAGTGACAATAACAACCTCGATCCCCTCCCTGCAGAAAAACAGCAACAATAACAACCTCGATCCCCTCCCTGCAGAAAAACAGTGACAATAACAATCTCGATCCCCTCCCTGCAGAAAAACAGTGACAATAACCTCGATCCCCCCCTGCAGAAAACAGCAACAATAACAACTTCGATCCCCTCCCTGCAGAAAAACTGCGACAATACCAACCTCGATCCCCTCCCTGCAGAAAAACAGCAACAATAACAACCTCGATCCCCTCCCTGCAGAAAAACAGCAACAACTTCGATCCCCACCCTGCAGAAAAACAGCGACAACCTCGATCCCCTCCCTGCAGAAAAACAGCGACAATAACAACCTCGATCCCCTCCCTGCAGAAAAACAGCAACAACCTCGATCCACTCCGCACTGAAAAACAGCAACAATAATAATCCTGAACCCCTCCCCGCAGAAAAACAGCAACAGCAACAACCTCGATCCCCTCCCTGCAGAAAAACAGCAACAATTAGAACCTCGATCCCCTCCCTGCAGAAAAACAGCGACAATAACAACCTCGATCCCCACCCTGCAGAAAAACAGCAACAATAACAACCTCGATCCCCTCCCTGCAGAAAAACAGCAACAACCTCGAGCCCCTCGCTGCAGAAAAACAGCGACAATAACAACCTCGATCCCCTCCCTGCAGAAAAACAGCAACAATCTCGATCCCCTCCCCACCGAAAAACAGCAACAATAATAATCCCGAACCCCTCCCCGCAGAAAAACAGCGACAATAACAACCTCGATCCCCTCCCTGCAGAAAAACAGCAACAATAATAATCCCGAACCCCTCCCTGCAGAAAAACAGCGACAATAACAACCTCGATCCCCTCCCCACTGAAAAATAGCAACAATAACAACCTCGATCCCCTCCCTGCAGAAAAACAACAACAATAACAACCTCGATCCCCTCCCTGCAGAATAACAACAACAATAACAACCTCGATCCCCTCCCTGCAGAAAAACAGCGACAATAACAACCTCGATCCCCTCCCTGCAGAAAAACAGCAACAGCAACAACCTCGATCCCCTCCCTGCAGCAAAACAGCAACAATAACAACCTCGATCCCCTCCCTGCAGAAAAACAGCAACAACCTCGATCCCCTCCCTGCAGAAAAACAGCGACAATAACAACCTCGATCCCCTCACTGCAGAAAAACAGCGACAATAAAAACCTCGATCCCCTCCCTGCAGAAAAACAGCAACAACTTCGATCCCCTCCCTGCAGAAAAACAGCGACAACCTCGATCCCCTCCCTGCAGAAAAACAGCGACAATAACAACCTCAATCCCCTCCCTGCAGAAAAACAGCAACAATAATAATCCCAAAACCCTCCCTGCAGAAAAACAGCGACAATAACAACCTCGATCCCCTCCCTGCAGAAAAACAACAACAATAACAACCTCGATCCCCTCCCTGCAGAATAACAACAACAATAACAACCTCGATCCCCTCCCTGCAGAAAAACAGCAACAATAACAACCTTGATCCCCTCCCTGCAGAAAAACAGCAACAATAACCACCTCGATCCCCTCCCTGCAGAAAAACAGCAACAATCTCGATCCCCTCCCTGCAGTAAAACAGCGACAATAACAACCTCGATCCCCTCCCTGCAGAAAAACACAAACAACCTCGATCCCCTCCCTGCAGAAAAACAGCAACAATAACAACCTCGATCCCCTCCCCGCAGAAAAACAGCAACAATAACAACCTCGATCCCCTCCCTGCAGAAAAAGAGCAACAATAACAAACTCGATCCCCTCCCTGCAGAAAAACAGCAACAATAATAATCCCGCACCCCTCCCTGCAGAAAAACAGCGACAATAACAACCTCGATCCCCTCCCCACTGAAAAACAGCAACAATAACAACCTCGATCCCCTCCCTGCAGAAAAACAACAACAATAACAACCTCGATCCCCTCCCTGCAGAAAAACAGCGACAATAACAACCTCGATCCCCTCCCTGCAGAAAAACAGCAACAACCTCGATCCCCTCCCTGCAGAAAAACAGCGACAATAACAACCTCGATCCCCTCCCTGCAGAAAAACAGCGACAATAACAACCTCGATCCCCTCCCTGCAGAAAAACAGCAACAACTTCGATCCCCTCCCTGCAGAAAAACAGCGACAACCTCGATCCCCTCCCTGCAGAAAAACAGCAACAATAATAATCCCGAAACGCTCCCTGAAGAAAAACAGCGACAATAACAACCTCGATCCCCTCCCCACTGAAAAACAGCAACAATAATAACCTCGATCCCCTCCCTGCAGAAAAACAGCGACAATAACAACCTCGATCCCCTCCCTGCAGAAAAACAGCGACAATAACAACCTCGATCCCCTCCCTGCAGAAAAACAGCAACAATTAGAACCTCGATCCCCTGCCTGCAGGAAAACAGCGACAATAACAACCTCAATCCCCTCCCTGCAGAAAAACAGCAACAACCTCGATCCCCTCCCCACTGAAAAAAAGCAACAATAATAATCCCGAACCCCTCCCCGCAGAAAAACAGCGACAATAACAACCTCGATCCCCTCCCTGCAGAAAAACAACAACAATAACAACCTCGATCACCTCCCTGCAGAAAAACAACAACAATAACAACCTCGATCCCCTCCCTGCAGAAAAACAGCGACAATAACAACCTCGATCCCCTCCCTGCAGAAAAACAGCAACAGCAACAACCACAATCCCCTCCCTGCAGAAAAACAGCAACAATAACAACCTCGATCCCCTCCCTGCAGAAAAACAGCAACAACCTCGATCCCCTCCCTGCAGAAAAACAGCGACAATAACAACCTCGATCCCCTCCCTGCAGAAAAACAGCAACAATCTCGATCCCCTCCCCACCGAAAAAAAGCAACAATAATAATCCCGAACCCCTCCCCGCAGAAGAACAGCGACAATAACAACCTCGATCCCCTCCCTGCAGAAAAACAGCAACAATAATAATCCCGAAACCCTCCCTGCAGAAAAACAGCGACAATAACAACCTCGATCCCCTCCCTGCAGAAAAACAGCAACAGCAACAACCACAATCCCCTCCCTGCAGAAAAACAGCAACAATAACAACCTCGATCCCCTCCCTGCAGAAAAACAGCAACAACCTCTATCCCCTCCCTGCAGAAAAACAGCGACAATAACAACCTCGATCCCCTCCCTGCAAAAAAACAGCGACAATAACAACCTCGATCCCCTCCCCGCAGAAAAACAGCAACAATAACAACATCGATCCCCTCCCTGCAGAAAAACAGCAACAATAACAACCTTGATCCCCTCCCTGCAGAAAAACAGCAACAATAACCACCTCGATCCCCTCCCTGCAGAAAAACTGCAACAACCTCGATCCCCTCCCTGCAGAAAAACAGCGACAATAACAACCTCGATCCCCTCCCTGCAGAAAAACTGCAACAACCTCGATCCCCTCCCTGCAGAAAAACAGCAACAATAACAACCTCGATCCCCTCCCTGCAGAAAAACAGCGACAATACCAACCTCGATCCCCTCCCTGCAGAAAAACAGCAACAATAACAACCTCGATCCCCTCCCTGCAGAAAAACAGCGACAATAGCAACCTCGATCCCCTCCCTGCAGAAAGACAGCGACAATAACAACCTCGATCCCCTCCCGACAACCTCGATCCCCTCCCTGCAGAAAAACAGCGACAATAACAACCTCGATCCCCTCCCTGCAGAAAAACAGTGACAATAACAACCTCGATCCCCTCCCTGCAGAAAAACAGCAACAATAACAACCTCGATCCCCTCCCTGCAGAAAAACAGTGACAATAACAATCTCGATCCCCTCCCTGCAGAAAAACAGTGACAATAACCTCGATCCCCCCCCTGCAGAAAACAGCAACAATAACAACTTCGATCCCCTCCCTGCAGAAAAACTGCGACAATACCAACCTCGATCCCCTCCCTGCAGAAAAACAGCAACAATAACAACCTCGATCCCCTCCCTGCAGAAAAACAGCAACAACTTCGATCCCCACCCTGCAGAAAAACAGCGACAACCTCGATCCCCTCCCTGCAGAAAAACAGCGACAATAACAACCTCGATCCCCTCCCTGCAGAAAAACAGCAACAACCTCGATCCACTCCGCACTGAAAAACAGCAACAATAATAATCCTGAACCCCTCCCCGCAGAAAAACAGCAACAGCAACAACCTCGATCCCCTCCCTGCAGAAAAACAGCAACAATTAGAACCTCGATCCCCTCCCTGCAGAAAAACAGCGACAATAACAACCTCGATCCCCACCCTGCAGAAAAACAGCAACAATAACAACCTCGATCCCCTCCCTGCAGAAAAACAGCAACAACCTCGAGCCCCTCGCTGCAGAAAAACAGCGACAATAACAACCTCGATCCCCTCCCTGCAGAAAAACAGCAACAATCTCGATCCCCTCCCCACCGAAAAACAGCAACAATAATAATCCCGAACCCCTCCCCGCAGAAAAACAGCGACAATAACAACCTCGATCCCCTCCCTGCAGAAAAACAGCAACAATAATAATCCCGAACCCCTCCCTGCAGAAAAACAGCGACAATAACAACATCGATCCCCTCCCTGCAGAAAAACAGCAACAATAACAACCTTGATCCCCTCCCTGCAGAAAAACAGCAACAATAACCACCTCGATCCCCTCCCTGCAGAAAAACTGCAACAACCTCGATCCCCTCCCTGCAGAAAAACAGCGACAATAACAACCTCGATCCCCTCCCTGCAGAAAAACTGCAACAACCTCGATCCCCTCCCTGCAGAAAAACAGCAACAATAACAACCTCGATCCCCTCCCTGCAGAAAAACAGCGACAATACCAACCTCGATCCCCTCCCTGCAGAAAAACAGCAACAATAACAACCTCGATCCCCTCCCTGCAGAAAAACAGCGACAATAGCAACCTCGATCCCCTCCCTGCAGAAAAACAGCGACAATAACAACCTCGATCCCCTCCCGACAACCTCGATCCCCTCCCTGCAGAAAAACAGCGACAATAACAACCTCGATCCCCTCCCTGCAGAAAAACAGTGACAATAACAACCTCGATCCCCTCCCTGCAGAAAAACAGCAACAATAACAACCTCGATCCCCTCCCTGCAGAAAAACAGTGACAATAACAATCTCGATCCCCTCCCTGCAGAAAAACAGTGACAATAACCTCGATCCCCCCCTGCAGAAAACAGCAACAATAACAACTTCGATCCCCTCCCTGCAGAAAAACTGCGACAATACCAACCTCGATCCCCTCCCTGCAGAAAAACAGCAACAATAACAACCTCGATCCCCTCCCTGCAGAAAAACAGCAACAACTTCGATCCCCACCCTGCAGAAAAACAGCGACAACCTCGATCCCCTCCCTGCAGAAAAACAGCGACAATAACAACCTCGATCCCCTCCCTGCAGAAAAACAGCAACAACCTCGATCCACTCCGCACTGAAAAACAGCAACAATAATAATCCTGAACCCCTCCCCGCAGAAAAACAGCAACAGCAACAACCTCGATCCCCTCCCTGCAGAAAAACAGCAACAATTAGAACCTCGATCCCCTCCCTGCAGAAAAACAGCGACAATAACAACCTCGATCCCCACCCTGCAGAAAAACAGCAACAATAACAACCTCGATCCCCTCCCTGCAGAAAAACAGCAACAACCTCGAGCCCCTCGCTGCAGAAAAACAGCGACAATAACAACCTCGATCCCCTCCCTGCAGAAAAACAGCAACAATCTCGATCCCCTCCCCACCGAAAAACAGCAACAATAATAATCCCGAACCCCTCCCCGCAGAAAAACAGCGACAATAACAACCTCGATCCCCTCCCTGCAGAAAAACAGCAACAATAATAATCCCGAACCCCTCCCTGCAGAAAAACAGCGACAATAACAACCTCGATCCCCTCCCCACTGAAAAATAGCAACAATAACAACCTCGATCCCCTCCCTGCAGAAAAACAACAACAATAACAACCTCGATCCCCTCCCTGCAGAATAACAACAACAATAACAACCTCGATCCCCTCCCTGCAGAAAAACAGCGACAATAACAACCTCGATCCCCTCCCTGCAGAAAAACAGCAACAGCAACAACCTCGATCCCCTCCCTGCAGCAAAACAGCAACAATAACAACCTCGATCCCCTCCCTGCAGAAAAACAGCAACAACCTCGATCCCCTCCCTGCAGAAAAACAGCGACAATAACAACCTCGATCCCCTCACTGCAGAAAAACAGCGACAATAAAAACCTCGATCCCCTCCCTGCAGAAAAACAGCAACAACTTCGATCCCCTCCCTGCAGAAAAACAGCGACAACCTCGATCCCCTCCCTGCAGAAAAACAGCGACAATAACAACCTCAATCCCCTCCCTGCAGAAAAACAGCAACAATAATAATCCCAAAACCCTCCCTGCAGAAAAACAGCGACAATAACAACCTCGATCCCCTCCCTGCAGAAAAACAACAACAATAACAACCTCGATCCCCTCCCTGCAGAATAACAACAACAATAACAACCTCGATCCCCTCCCTGCAGAAAAACAGCAACAATAACAACCTTGATCCCCTCCCTGCAGAAAAACAGCAACAATAACCACCTCGATCCCCTCCCTGCAGAAAAACAGCAACAATCTCGATCCCCTCCCTGCAGTAAAACAGCGACAATAACAACCTCGATCCCCTCCCTGCAGAAAAACACAAACAACCTCGATCCCCTCCCTGCAGAAAAACAGCAACAATAACAACCTCGATCCCCTCCCCGCAGAAAAACAGCAACAATAACAACCTCGATCCCCTCCCTGCAGAAAAAGAGCAACAATAACAAACTCGATCCCCTCCCTGCAGAAAAACAGCAACAATAATAATCCCGCACCCCTCCCTGCAGAAAAACAGCGACAATAACAACCTCGATCCCCTCCCCACTGAAAAACAGCAACAATAACAACCTCGATCCCCTCCCTGCAGAAAAACAACAACAATAACAACCTCGATCCCCTCCCTGCAGAAAAACAGCGACAATAACAACCTCGATCCCCTCCCTGCAGAAAAACAGCAACAACCTCGATCCCCTCCCTGCAGAAAAACAGCGACAATAACAACCTCGATCCCCTCCCTGCAGAAAAACAGCGACAATAACAACCTCGATCCCCTCCCTGCAGAAAAACAGCAACAACTTCGATCCCCTCCCTGCAGAAAAACAGCGACAACCTCGATCCCCTCCCTGCAGAAAAACAGCAACAATAATAATCCCGAAACGCTCCCTGAAGAAAAACAGCGACAATAACAACCTCGATCCCCTCCCCACTGAAAAACAGCAACAATAATAACCTCGATCCCCTCCCTGCAGAAAAACAGCGACAATAACAACCTCGATCCCCTCCCTGCAGAAAAACAGCGACAATAACAACCTCGATCCCCTCCCTGCAGAAAAACAGCAACAATTAGAACCTCGATCCCCTGCCTGCAGGAAAACAGCGACAATAACAACCTCAATCCCCTCCCTGCAGAAAAACAGCAACAACCTCGATCCCCTCCCCACTGAAAAAAAGCAACAATAATAATCCCGAACCCCTCCCCGCAGAAAAACAGCGACAATAACAACCTCGATCCCCTCCCTGCAGAAAAACAACAACAATAACAACCTCGATCACCTCCCTGCAGAAAAACAACAACAATAACAACCTCGATCCCCTCCCTGCAGAAAAACAGCGACAATAACAACCTCGATCCCCTCCCTGCAGAAAAACAGCAACAGCAACAACCACAATCCCCTCCCTGCAGAAAAACAGCAACAATAACAACCTCGATCCCCTCCCTGCAGAAAAACAGCAACAACCTCGATCCCCTCCCTGCAGAAAAACAGCGACAATAACAACCTCGATCCCCTCCCTGCAGAAAAACAGCAACAATCTCGATCCCCTCCCCACCGAAAAAAAGCAACAATAATAATCCCGAACCCCTCCCCGCAGAAGAACAGCGACAATAACAACCTCGATCCCCTCCCTGCAGAAAAACAGCAACAATAATAATCCCGAAACCCTCCCTGCAGAAAAACAGCGACAATAACAACCTCGATCCCCTCCCTGCAGAAAAACAGCAACAGCAACAACCACAATCCCCTCCCTGCAGAAAAACAGCAACAATAACAACCTCGATCCCCTCCCTGCAGAAAAACAGCAACAACCTCTATCCCCTCCCTGCAGAAAAACAGCGACAATAACAACCTCGATCCCCTCCCTGCAAAAAAACAGCGACAATAACAACCTCGATCCCCTCCCCGCAGAAAAACAGCAACAATAACAACATCGATCCCCTCCCTGCAGAAAAACAGCAACAATAACAACCTTGATCCCCTCCCTGCAGAAAAACAGCAACAATAACCACCTCGATCCCCTCCCTGCAGAAAAACTGCAACAACCTCGATCCCCTCCCTGCAGAAAAACAGCGACAATAACAACCTCGATCCCCTCCCTGCAGAAAAACTGCAACAACCTCGATCCCCTCCCTGCAGAAAAACAGCAACAATAACAACCTCGATCCCCTCCCTGCAGAAAAACAGCGACAATACCAACCTCGATCCCCTCCCTGCAGAAAAACAGCAACAATAACAACCTCGATCCCCTCCCTGCAGAAAAACAGCGACAATAGCAACCTCGATCCCCTCCCTGCAGAAAGACAGCGACAATAACAACCTCGATCCCCTCCCGACAACCTCGATCCCCTCCCTGCAGAAAAACAGCGACAATAACAACCTCGATCCCCTCCCTGCAGAAAAACAGTGACAATAACAACCTCGATCCCCTCCCTGCAGAAAAACAGCAACAATAACAACCTCGATCCCCTCCCTGCAGAAAAACAGTGACAATAACAATCTCGATCCCCTCCCTGCAGAAAAACAGTGACAATAACCTCGATCCCCCCCCTGCAGAAAACAGCAACAATAACAACTTCGATCCCCTCCCTGCAGAAAAACTGCGACAATACCAACCTCGATCCCCTCCCTGCAGAAAAACAGCAACAATAACAACCTCGATCCCCTCCCTGCAGAAAAACAGCAACAACTTCGATCCCCACCCTGCAGAAAAACAGCGACAACCTCGATCCCCTCCCTGCAGAAAAACAGCGACAATAACAACCTCGATCCCCTCCCTGCAGAAAAACAGCAACAACCTCGATCCACTCCGCACTGAAAAACAGCAACAATAATAATCCTGAACCCCTCCCCGCAGAAAAACAGCAACAGCAACAACCTCGATCCCCTCCCTGCAGAAAAACAGCAACAATTAGAACCTCGATCCCCTCCCTGCAGAAAAACAGCGACAATAACAACCTCGATCCCCACCCTGCAGAAAAACAGCAACAATAACAACCTCGATCCCCTCCCTGCAGAAAAACAGCAACAACCTCGAGCCCCTCGCTGCAGAAAAACAGCGACAATAACAACCTCGATCCCCTCCCTGCAGAAAAACAGCAACAATCTCGATCCCCTCCCCACCGAAAAACAGCAACAATAATAATCCCGAACCCCTCCCCGCAGAAAAACAGCGACAATAACAACCTCGATCCCCTCCCTGCAGAAAAACAGCAACAATAATAATCCCGAACCCCTCCCTGCAGAAAAACAGCGACAATAACAACCTCGATCCCCTCCCCACTGAAAAATAGCAACAATAACAACCTCGATCCCCTCCCTGCAGAAAAACAACAACAATAACAACCTCGATCCCCTCCCTGCAGAATAACAACAACAATAACAACCTCGATCCCCTCCCTGCAGAAAAACAGCGACAATAACAACCTCGATCCCCGCCCTGCAGAAAAACAGCAACAGCAACAACCTCGATCCCCTCCCTGCAGCAAAACAGCAACAATAACAACCTCGATCCCCTCCCTGCAGAAAAACAGCAACAACCTCGATCCCCTCCCTGCAGAAAAACAGCGACAATAACAACCTCGATCCCCTCACTGCAGAAAAACAGCGACAATAAAAACCTCGATCCCCTCCCTGCAGAAAAACAGCAACAACTTCGATCCCCTCCCTGCAGAAAAACAGCGACAACCTCGATCCCCTCCCTGCAGAAAAACAGCGACAATAACAACCTCAATCCCCTCCCTGCAGAAAAACAGCAACAATAATAATCCCAAAACCCTCCCTGCAGAAAAACAGCGACAATAACAACCTCGATCCCCTCCCCACTGAAAAACAGCAACAATAACAACCTCGATCCCCTCCCTGCAGAAAAACAGCAACAATAATAATCCCGATCCCTTCCCTGCAGAAAAACAGCAACAACCTCGATCCCCTCCCTGCAGAAAAACAGCGACAATAACAACCTCGATCCCCTCCCTGCAGAAAAACAGCAACAACCTCGATCCCCTCCCTGCAGAAAAACAGCAACAATAACAACCTCGATCCCCTCCCCGCAGAAAAACAGCAACAATAACAACCTCGATCCCCTCCCTGCAGAAAAACAGCAACAATAACAAACTCGATCCCCTCCCTGCAGAAAAACAGCAACAATAATAATCCCGAACCCCTCCCTGCAGAAAAACAGCGACAATAAAAACCTCGATCCCCTCCCTGCAGAAAAACAGCAACAACTTCGATCCCCTCCCTGCAGAAAAACAGCGACAACCTCGATCCCCTCCCTGCAGAAAAACAGCGACAATAACAACCTCAATCCCCTCCCTGCAGAAAAACAGCAACAATAATAATCCCAAAACCCTCCCTGCAGAAAAACAGCGACAATAACAACCTCGATCCCCTCCCTGCAGAAAAACAACAACAATAACAACCTCGATCCCCTCCCTGCAGAATAACAACAACAATAACAACCTCGATCCCCTCCCTGCAGAAAAACAGCAACAATAACAACCTTGATCCCCTCCCTGCAGAAAAACAGCAACAATAACCACCTCGATCCCCTCCCTGCAGAAAAACAGCAACAATCTCGATCCCCTCCCTGCAGTAAAACAGCGACAATAACAACCTCGATCCCCTCCCTGCAGAAAAACACAAACAACCTCGATCCCCTCCCTGCAGAAAAACAGCAACAATAACAACCTCGATCCCCTCCCCGCAGAAAAACAGCAACAATAACAACCTCGATCCCCTCCCTGCAGAAAAAGAGCAACAATAACAAACTCGATCCCCTCCCTGCAGAAAAACAGCAACAATAATAATCCCGCACCCCTCCCTGCAGAAAAACAGCGACAATAACAACCTCGATCCCCTCCCCACTGAAAAACAGCAACAATAACAACCTCGATCCCCTCCCTGCAGAAAAACAACAACAATAACAACCTCGATCCCCTCCCTGCAGAAACACAGCGACAATAACAACCTCGATCCCCTCCCTGCAGAAAAACAGCAACAACCTCGATCCCCTCCCTGCAGAAAAACAGCAACAATAACAACCTCGATCCCCTCCCTGCAGAAAAACAGCGACAATAACAACCTCGATCCCCTCCCTGCAGAAAAACAGCAACAACTTCGATCCCCTCCCTGCAGAAAAACAGCGACAACCTCGATCCCCTCCCTGCAGAAAAACAGCAACAATAATAATCCCGAAACGCTCCCTGAAGAAAAACAGCGACAATAACAACCTCGATCCCCTCCCCACTGAAAAACAGCAACAATAACAACCTCGATCCCCTCCCTGCAGAAAAACAGCGACAATAACAACCTCGATCCCCTCCCTGCAGAAAAACAGCGACAATAACAACCTCGATCCCCTCCCTGCAGAAAAACAGCAACAATTAGAACCTCGATCCCCTGCCTGCAGGAAAACAGCGACAATAACAACCTCAATCCCCTCCCTGCAGAAAAACAGCAACAACCTCGATCCCCTCCCCACTGAAAAAAAGCAACAATAATAATCCCGAACCCCTCCCCGCAGAAAAACAGCGACAATAACAACCTCGATCCCCTCCCTGCAGAAAAACAACAACAATAACAACCTCGATCACCTCCCTGCAGAAAAACAACAACAATAACAACCTCGATCCCCTCCCTGCAGAAAAACAGCGACAATAACAACCTCGATCCCCTCCCTGCAGAAAAACAGCAACAGCAACAACCACAATCCCCTCCCTGCAGAAAAACAGCAACAATAACAACCTCGATCCCCTCCCTGCAGAAAAACAGCAACAACCTCGATCCCCTCCCTGCAGAAAAACAGCGACAATAACAACCTCGATCCCCTCCCTGCAGAAAAACAGCAACAATCTCGATCCCCTCCCCACCGAAAAAAAGCAACAATAATAATCCCGAACCCCTCCCCGCAGAAGAACAGCGACAATAACAACCTCGATCCCCTCCCTGCAGAAAAACAGCAACAATAATAATCCCGAAACCCTCCCTGCAGAAAAACAGCGACAATAACAACCTCGATCCCCTCCCTGCAGAAAAACAGCAACAGCAACAACCACAATCCCCTCCCTGCAGAAAAACAGCAACAATAACAACCTCGATCCCCTCCCTGCAGAAAAACAGCAACAACCTCTATCCCCTCCCTGCAGAAAAACAGCGACAATAACAACCTCGATCCCCTCCCTGCAAAAAAACAGCGACAATAACAACCTCGATCCCCTCCCCGCAGAAAAACAGCAACAATAACAACATCGATCCCCTCCCTGCAGAAAAACAGCAACAATAACAACCTTGATCCCCTCCCTGCAGAAAAACAGCAACAATAACCACCTCGATCCCCTCCCTGCAGAAAAACTGCAACAACCTCGATCCCCTCCCTGCAGAAAAACAGCGACAATAACAACCTCGATCCCCTCCCTGCAGAAAAACTGCAACAACCTCGATCCCCTCCCTGCAGAAAAACAGCAACAATAACAACCTCGATCCCCTCCCTGCAGAAAAACAGCGACAATACCAACCTCGATCCCCTCCCTGCAGAAAAACAGCAACAATAACAACCTCGATCCCCTCCCTGCAGAAAAACAGCGACAATAGCAACCTCGATCCCCTCCCTGCAGAAAGACAGCGACAATAACAACCTCGATCCCCTCCCGACAACCTCGATCCCCTCCCTGCAGAAAAACAGCGACAATAACAACCTCGATCCCCTCCCTGCAGAAAAACAGTGACAATAACAACCTCGATCCCCTCCCTGCAGAAAAACAGCAACAATAACAACCTCGATCCCCTCCCTGCAGAAAAACAGTGACAATAACAATCTCGATCCCCTCCCTGCAGAAAAACAGTGACAATAACCTCGATCCCCCCCCTGCAGAAAACAGCAACAATAACAACTTCGATCCCCTCCCTGCAGAAAAACTGCGACAATACCAACCTCGATCCCCTCCCTGCAGAAAAACAGCAACAATAACAACCTCGATCCCCTCCCTGCAGAAAAACAGCAACAACTTCGATCCCCACCCTGCAGAAAAACAGCGACAACCTCGATCCCCTCCCTGCAGAAAAACAGCGACAATAACAACCTCGATCCCCTCCCTGCAGAAAAACAGCAACAACCTCGATCCACTCCGCACTGAAAAACAGCAACAATAATAATCCTGAACCCCTCCCCGCAGAAAAACAGCAACAGCAACAACCTCGATCCCCTCCCTGCAGAAAAACAGCAACAATTAGAACCTCGATCCCCTCCCTGCAGAAAAACAGCGACAATAACAACCTCGATCCCCACCCTGCAGAAAAACAGCAACAATAACAACCTCGATCCCCTCCCTGCAGAAAAACAGCAACAACCTCGAGCCCCTCGCTGCAGAAAAACAGCGACAATAACAACCTCGATCCCCTCCCTGCAGAAAAACAGCAACAATCTCGATCCCCTCCCCACCGAAAAACAGCAACAATAATAATCCCGAACCCCTCCCCGCAGAAAAACAGCGACAATAACAACCTCGATCCCCTCCCTGCAGAAAAACAGCAACAATAATAATCCCGAACCCCTCCCTGCAGAAAAACAGCGACAATAACAACCTCGATCCCCTCCCCACTGAAAAATAGCAACAATAACAACCTCGATCCCCTCCCTGCAGAAAAACAACAACAATAACAACCTCGATCCCCTCCCTGCAGAATAACAACAACAATAACAACCTCGATCCCCTCCCTGCAGAAAAACAGCGACAATAACAACCTCGATCCCCGCCCTGCAGAAAAACAGCAACAGCAACAACCTCGATCCCCTCCCTGCAGCAAAACAGCAACAATAACAACCTCGATCCCCTCCCTGCAGAAAAACAGCAACAACCTCGATCCCCTCCCTGCAGAAAAACAGCGACAATAACAACCTCGATCCCCTCACTGCAGAAAAACAGCGACAATAAAAACCTCGATCCCCTCCCTGCAGAAAAACAGCAACAACTTCGATCCCCTCCCTGCAGAAAAACAGCGACAACCTCGATCCCCTCCCTGCAGAAAAACAG
This sequence comes from Hemitrygon akajei, assembly GCF_048418815.1. NCBI lineage: Eukaryota > Metazoa > Chordata > Chondrichthyes > Myliobatiformes > Dasyatidae > Hemitrygon > Hemitrygon akajei. The sequence continues at coordinate 41,284,575 of NC_133137.1, read as the reverse complement.
CGACAATAACAACCTCAATCCCCTCCCTGCAGAAAAACAGCAACAATAATAATCCCAAAACCCTCCCTGCAGAAAAACAGCGACAATAACAACCTCGATCCCCTCCCCACTGAAAAACAGCAACAATAACAACCTCGATCCCCTCCCTGCAGAAAAACAGCAACAATAATAATCCCGATCCCTTCCCTGCAGAAAAACAGCAACAACCTCGATCCCCTCCCTGCAGAAAAACAGCGACAATAACAACCTCGATCCCCTCCCTGCAGAAAAACAGCAACAACCTCGATCCCCTCCCTGCAGAAAAACAGCAACAATAACAACCTCGATCCCCTCCCCGCAGAAAAACAGCAACAATAACAACCTCGATCCCCTCCCTGCAGAAAAACAGCAACAATAACAAACTCGATCCCCTCCCTGCAGAAAAACAGCAACAATAATAATCCCGAACCCCTCCCTGCAGAAAAACAGCGACAATAACAACCTCGATCCCCTCCCCACTGAAAAACAGCAACAATAACAACCTCGATCCCCTCCCTGCAGAAAAACAGCGACAATAACAACCTCGATCCCCTCCCTGCAGAAAAACAGCGACAATAACAACCTCGATCCCCTCCCTGCAGAAAAACAGCAACAACCTCGATCCCCTCCCTGCAGAAAAACAGCGACAATAACAACCTCGATCCCCTCCCTGCAGAAAAACAGCGACAATAACAACCTCGATCCCCTCCCTGCAGAAAAACAGCAACAATAACAACCTTGATCCCCTCCCTGCAGAAAAACAGCAACAATAACCACCTCGATCCCCTCCCTGCAGAAAAACAGCAACAATCTCGATCCCCTCCCTGCAGAAAAACAGCGACAATAACAACCTCGATCCCCTCCCTGCAGAAAAACAGCAACAACCTCGATCCCCTCCCTGCAGAAAAACAGCAACAATAACAACCTCGATCCCCTCCCCGCAGAAAAACAGCAACAATAACAACCTCGATCCCCTTCCCTGCAGAAAAACAGCAACAATAACAAACTCGATCCCCTCCCTGCAGAAAAACAGCAACAATAATAATCCCGAACCCCTCCCTGCAGAAAAACAGCGACAATAACAACCTCGATCCCCTCCCCACTGAAAAACAGCAACAATAACAACCTCGATCCCCTCCCTGCAGAAAAACAACAACAATAACAACCTCGATCCCCTCCCTGCAGAAAAACAGCGACAATAACAACCTCGATCCCCTCCCTGCAGAAAAACAGCAACAACCTCGATCCCCTCCCTGCAGAAAAACAGCGACAATAACAACCTCGATCCCCTCCCTGCAGAAAAACAGCGACAATAACAACCTCGATCCCCTCCCTGCAGAAAAACAGCAACAACTTCGATCCCCTCCCTGCAGAAAAACAGCGACAACCTCGATCCCCTCCCTGCAGAAAAACAGCGACAATAACAACCTCGATCCCCTCCCTGCAGAAAAACAGCAACAATAATAATCCCGAAACCCTCCCTGAAGAAAAACAGCGACAATAACAACCTCGATCCCGTCCCCACTGAAAAACAGCAACAATAACAACCTCGATCCCCTCCCTGCAGAAAAACAGCGACAATAACAACCTCGATCCCCTCCCTGCAGAAAAACAGCGACAATAACAACCTCGATCCCCTCCCTGCAGAAAAACAGCAACAATTGGAACCTCGATCCCCTGCCTGCAGAAAAACAGTGACAATAACAACCTCAATCCCCTCCCTGCAGAAAAACAGCAACAAACTCGATCCCCTCCCCACTGAAAAACAGCAACAATAATAATCCCGAACCCCTCCCCGCAGAAAAACAGCGACAATAACAACCTCGATCCCCTCCCTGCAGAAAAACAACAACAATAACAACCTCGATCACCTCCCTGCAGAAAAACAGCAACAATCTCGATCCCCTCCCCACCGAAAAACAGCAACAATAATAATCCCGAACCCCTCCCCGCAGAAAAACAGCGACAATAACAACCTCGATCCCCTCCCTGCAGAAAAACAGCAACAATAATAATCCCGAACCCCTCCCTGCAGAAAAACAGCGACAATAACAACCTCGATCCCCTCCCCACTGAAAAATAGCAACAATAACAACCTCGATCCCCTCCCTGCAGAAAAACAACAACAATAACAACCTCGATCCCCTCCCTGCAGAATAACAACAACAATAACAACCTCGATCCCCTCCCTGCAGAAAAACAGCGACAATAACAACCTCGATCCCCTCCCTGCAGAAAAACAGCAACAGCAACAACCTCGATCCCCTCACTGCAGAAAAACAGCGACAATAAAAACCTCGATCCCCTCCCTGCAGAAAAACAGCAACAACTTCGATCCCCTCCCTGCAGAAAAACAGCGACAACCTCGATCCCCTCCCTGCAGAAAAACAGCGACAATAACAACCTCAATCCCCTCCCTGCAGAAAAACAGCAACAATAATAATCCCAAAACCCTCCCTGCAGAAAAACAGCGACAATAACAACCTCGATCCCCTCCCCACTGAAAAACAGCAACAATAACAACCTCGATCCCCTCCCTGCAGAAAAACAGCAACAATAATAATCCCGATCCCTTCCCTGCAGAAAAACAGCAACAACCTCGATCCCCTCCCTGCAGAAAAACAGCGACAATAACAACCTCGATCCCCTCCCTGCAGAAAAACAGCAACAACCTCGATCCCCTCCATGCAGAAAAACAGCAACAATAACAACCTCGATCCCCTCCCCGCAGAAAAACAGCAACAATAACAACCTCGATCCCCTCCCTGCAGAAAAACAGCAACAATAACAAACTCGATCCCCTCCCTGCAGAAAAACAGCAACAATAATAATCCCGAACCCCTCCCTGCAGAAAAACAGCGACAATAACAACCTCGATCCCCTCCCCACTGAAAAACAGCAACAATAACAACCTCGATCCCCTCCCTGCAGAAAAACAACAACATTAACAACCTCGATCCCCTCCCTGCAGAAAAACAGCGACAATAACAACCTCGATCCCCTCCCTGCAGAAAAACAGCGACAATAACAACCTCGATCCCCTCCCTGCAGAAAAACAGCAACAACCTCGATCCCCTCCCTGCAGAAAAACAGCGACAATAACAACCTCGATCCCCTCCCTGCAGAAAAACAGCGACAATAACAACCTCGATCCCCTCCCTGCAGAAAAACAGCAACAATAACAACCTTGATCCCCTCCCTGCAGAAAAACAGCAACAATAACCACCTCGATCCCCTCCCTGCAGAAAAACAGCAACAATCTCGATCCCCTCCCTGCAGAAAAACAGCGACAATAACAACCTCGATCCCCTCCCTGCAGAAAAACAGCAACAACCTCGATCCCCTCCCTGCAGAAAAACAGCAACAATAACAACCTCGATCCCCTCCCCGCAGAAAAACAGCAACAATAACAACCTCGATCCCCTCCCTGCAGAAAAACAGCAACAATAACAAACTCGATCCCCTCCCTGCAGAAAAACAGCAACAATAATAATCCCGAACCCCTCCCTGCAGAAAAACAGCGACAATAACAACCTCGATCCCCTCCCCACTGAAAAACAGCAACAATAACAACCTCGATCCCCTCCCTGCAGAAAAACAACAACAATAACAACCTCGATCCCCTCCCCAGCAGAAAAACAGCGACAATAACAACCTCGATCCCCTCCCTGCAGAAAAACAGCAACAACCTCGATCCCCTCCCTGCAGAAAAACAGCGACAATAACAACCTCGATCCCCTCCCTGCAGAAAAACAGCGACAATAACAACCTCGATCCCCTCCCTGCAGAAAAACAGCAACAATAATAATCCCGAAACCCTCCCTGAAGAAAAACAGCGACAATAACAACCTCGATCCCCTCCCCACTGAAAAACAGCAACAATAACAACCTCGATCCCCTCCCTGCAGAAAAACAGCGACAATAACAACCTCGATCCCCTCCCTGCAGAAAAACAGCGACAATAACAACCTCGATCCCCTCCCTGCAGAAAAACAGCAACAATTGGAACCTCGATCCCCTGCCTGCAGAAAAACAGTGACAATAACAACCTCAATCCCCTCCCTGCAGAAAAACAGCAACAACCTCGATCCCCTCCCCACTGAAAAACAGCAACAATAATAATCCCGAACCCCTCCCCGCAGAAAAACAGCGACAATAACAACCTCGATCCCCTCCCTGCAGAAAAACAACAACAATAACAACCTCGATCACCTCCCTGCAGAAAAACAGCGACAATAACAACCTCGATCCCCTCCCTGCAGAAAAACAGCAACAGCAACAACCACAATCCCCTCCCTGCAGAAAAACAGCAACAATAACAACCTCGATCCCCTCCCTGCAGAAAAACAGCAACAACCTCGATCCCCTCCCTGCAGAAAAACAGCGACAATAACAACCTCGATCCCCTCCCTGCAGAAAAACAGCAACAACCTCGATCCCCTCCCTGCAGAAAAACAACAACAATAACAACCTCGATCACCTCCCCGCAGAAGAACAGCGACAATAACAACCTCGATCCCCTCCCTGCAGAAAAACAGCAACAATAATAATCCCGAACCCCTCCCTGCAGAAAAACAGCGACAATAACAACCTCGATCCCCTCCTCACTGAAAAACAGCAACAATAACAACCTCGATCCCCTCCCTGCAGAAAAACAACAACAATAACAACCTCGATCCCCTCCCTGCAGAAAAACAACAACAATAACAACCTCGATCCCCTCCCTGCAGAAAAACAGCGACAATAACAAACTCGATCCCCTCCCTGCAGAAAAACAGCAACAGCAACAACCACAATCCCCTCCCTGCAGAAAAACAGCAACAATAACAACCTCGATCCCCTCCCTGCAGAAAAACAGCAACAACCTCGATCCCCTCCCTGCAGAAAAACAGCGACAATAACAACCTCGATCCCCACCCTGCAGAAAAACAGCAACAATAACAACCTCGATCCCCTCCCTGCAGAAAAACAGCAACAACCTCGAGCCCCTCGCTGCAGAAAAACAGCGACAATAACAACCTCGATCCCCTCCCTGCAGAAAAACAGCAACAATCTCGATCCCCTCCCCACCGAAAAACAGCAACAATAATAATCCCGAACCCCTCCCCGCAGAAAAACAGCGACAATAACAACCTCGATCCCCTCCCTGCAGAAAAACAGCAACAATAATAATCCCGAACCCCTCCCTGCAGAAAAACAGCGACAATAACAACCTCGATCCCCTCCCCACTGAAAAATAGCAACAATAACAACCTCGATCCCCTCCCTGCAGAAAAACAACAACAATAACAACCTCGATCCCCTCCCTGCAGAATAACAACAACAATAACAACCTCGATCCCCTCCCTGCAGAAAAACAGCGACAATAACAACCTCGATCCCCGCCCTGCAGAAAAACAGCAACAGCAACAACCTCGATCCCCTCCCTGCAGCAAAACAGCAACAATAACAACCTCGATCCCCTCCCTGCAGAAAAACAGCAACAACCTCGATCCCCTCCCTGCAGAAAAACAGCGACAATAACAACCTCGATCCCCTCACTGCAGAAAAACAGCGACAATAAAAACCTCGATCCCCTCCCTGCAGAAAAACAGCAACAACTTCGATCCCCTCCCTGCAGAAAAACAGCGACAACCTCGATCCCCTCCCTGCAGAAAAACAGCGACAATAACAACCTCAATCCCCTCCCTGCAGAAAAACAGCAACAATAATAATCCCAAAACCCTCCCTGCAGAAAAACAGCGACAATAACAACCTCGATCCCCTCCCCACTGAAAAACAGCAACAATAACAACCTCGATCCCCTCCCTGCAGAAAAACAGCAACAATAATAATCCCGATCCCTTCCCTGCAGAAAAACAGCAACAACCTCGATCCCCTCCCTGCAGAAAAACAGCGACAATAACAACCTCGATCCCCTCCCTGCAGAAAAACAGCAACAACCTCGATCCCCTCCCTGCAGAAAAACAGCAACAATAACAACCTCGATCCCCTCCCCGCAGAAAAACAGCAACAATAACAACCTCGATCCCCTCCCTGCAGAAAAACAGCAACAATAACAAACTCGATCCCCTCCCTGCAGAAAAACAGCAACAATAATAATCCCGAACCCCTCCCTGCAGAAAAACAGCGACAATAACAACCTCGATCCCCTCCCCACTGAAAAACAGCAACAATAACAACCTCGATCCCCTCCCTGCAGAAAAACAGCGACAATAACAACCTCGATCCCCTCCCTGCAGAAAAACAGCGACAATAACAACCTCGATCCCCTCCCTGCAGAAAAACAGCAACAACCTCGATCCCCTCCCTGCAGAAAAACAGCGACAATAACAACCTCGATCCCCTCCCTGCAGAAAAACAGCGACAATAACAACCTCGATCCCCTCCCTGCAGAAAAACAGCAACAATAACAACCTTGATCCCCTCCCTGCAGAAAAACAGCAACAATAACCACCTCGATCCCCTCCCTGCAGAAAAACAGCAACAATCTCGATCCCCTCCCTGCAGAAAAACAGCGACAATAACAACCTCGATCCCCTCCCTGCAGAAAAACAGCAACAACCTCGATCCCCTCCCTGCAGAAAAACAGCAACAATAACAACCTCGATCCCCTCCCCGCAGAAAAACAGCAACAATAACAACCTCGATCCCCTTCCCTGCAGAAAAACAGCAACAATAACAAACTCGATCCCCTCCCTGCAGAAAAACAGCAACAATAATAATCCCGAACCCCTCCCTGCAGAAAAACAGCGACAATAACAACCTCGATCCCCTCCCCACTGAAAAACAGCAACAATAACAACCTCGATCCCCTCCCTGCAGAAAAACAACAACAATAACAACCTCGATCCCCTCCCTGCAGAAAAACAGCGACAATAACAACCTCGATCCCCTCCCTGCAGAAAAACAGCAACAACCTCGATCCCCTCCCTGCAGAAAAACAGCGACAATAACAACCTCGATCCCCTCCCTGCAGAAAAACAGCGACAATAACAACCTCGATCCCCTCCCTGCAGAAAAACAGCAACAACTTCGATCCCCTCCCTGCAGAAAAACAGCGACAACCTCGATCCCCTCCCTGCAGAAAAACAGCGACAATAACAACCTCGATCCCCTCCCTGCAGAAAAACAGCAACAATAATAATCCCGAAACCCTCCCTGAAGAAAAACAGCGACAATAACAACCTCGATCCCGTCCCCACTGAAAAACAGCAACAATAACAACCTCGATCCCCTCCCTGCAGAAAAACAGCGACAATAACAACCTCGATCCCCTCCCTGCAGAAAAACAGCGACAATAACAACCTCGATCCCCTCCCTGCAGAAAAACAGCAACAATTGGAACCTCGATCCCCTGCCTGCAGAAAAACAGTGACAATAACAACCTCAATCCCCTCCCTGCAGAAAAACAGCAACAACCTCGATCCCCTCCCCACTGAAAAACAGCAACAATAATAATCCCGAACCCCTCCCCGCAGAAAAACAGCGACAATAACAACCTCGATCCCCTCCCTGCAGAAAAACAACAACAATAACAACCTCGATCACCTCCCTGCAGAAAAACAGCAACAATCTCGATCCCCTCCCCACCGAAAAACAGCAACAATAATAATCCCGAACCCCTCCCCGCAGAAAAACAGCGACAATAACAACCTCGATCCCCTCCCTGCAGAAAAACAGCAACAATAATAATCCCGAACCCCTCCCTGCAGAAAAACAGCGACAATAACAACCTCGATCCCCTCCCCACTGAAAAATAGCAACAATAACAACCTCGATCCCCTCCCTGCAGAAAAACAACAACAATAACAACCTCGATCCCCTCCCTGCAGAATAACAACAACAATAACAACCTCGATCCCCTCCCTGCAGAAAAACAGCGACAATAACAACCTCGATCCCCTCCCTGCAGAAAAACAGCAACAGCAACAACCTCGATCCCCTCCCTGCAGCAAAACAGCAACAATAACAACCTCGATCCCCTCCCTGCAGAAAAACAGCAACAACCTCGATCCCCTCCCTGCAGAAAAACAGCGACAATAACAACCTCGATCCCCTCACTGCAGAAAAACAGCGACAATAAAAACCTCGATCCCCTCCCTGCAGAAAAACAGCAACAACTTCGATCCCCTCCCTGCAGAAAAACAGCGACAACCTCGATCCCCTCCCTGCAGAAAAACAGCGACAATAACAACCTCAATCCCCTCCCTGCAGAAAAACAGCAACAATAATAATCCCAAAACCCTCCCTGCAGAAAAACAGCGACAATAACAACCTCGATCCCCTCCCCACTGAAAAACAGCAACAATAACAACCTCGATCCCCTCCCTGCAGAAAAACAGCAACAATAATAATCCCGATCCCTTCCCTGCAGAAAAACAGCAACAACCTCGATCCCCTCCCTGCAGAAAAACAGCGACAATAACAACCTCGATCCCCTCCCTGCAGAAAAACAGCAACAACCTCGATCCCCTCCATGCAGAAAAACAGCAACAATAACAACCTCGATCCCCTCCCCGCAGAAAAACAGCAACAATAACAACCTCGATCCCCTCCCTGCAGAAAAACAGCAACAATAACAAACTCGATCCCCTCCCTGCAGAAAAACAGCAACAATAATAATCCCGAACCCCTCCCTGCAGAAAAACAGCGACAATAACAACCTCGATCCCCTCCCCACTGAAAAACAGCAACAATAACAACCTCGATCCCCTCCCTGCAGAAAAACAACAACATTAACAACCTCGATCCCCTCCCTGCAGAAAAACAGCGACAATAACAACCTCGATCCCCTCCCTGCAGAAAAACAGCGACAATAACAACCTCGATCCCCTCCCTGCAGAAAAACAGCAACAACCTCGATCCCCTCCCTGCAGAAAAACAGCGACAATAACAACCTCGATCCCCTCCCTGCAGAAAAACAGCGACAATAACAACCTCGATCCCCTCCCTGCAGAAAAACAGCAACAATAACAACCTTGATCCCCTCCCTGCAGAAAAACAGCAACAATAACCACCTCGATCCCCTCCCTGCAGAAAAACAGCAACAATCTCGATCCCCTCCCTGCAGAAAAACAGCGACAATAACAACCTCGATCCCCTCCCTGCAGAAAAACAGCAACAACCTCGATCCCCTCCCTGCAGAAAAACAGCAACAATAACAACCTCGATCCCCTCCCCGCAGAAAAACAGCAACAATAACAACCTCGATCCCCTCCCTGCAGAAAAACAGCAACAATAACAAACTCGATCCCCTCCCTGCAGAAAAACAGCAACAATAATAATCCCGAACCCCTCCCTGCAGAAAAACAGCGACAATAACAACCTCGATCCCCTCCCCACTGAAAAACAGCAACAATAACAACCTCGATCCCCTCCCTGCAGAAAAACAACAACAATAACAACCTCGATCCCCTCCCCAGCAGAAAAACAGCGACAATAACAACCTCGATCCCCTCCCTGCAGAAAAACAGCAACAACCTCGATCCCCTCCCTGCAGAAAAACAGCGACAATAACAACCTCGATCCCCTCCCTGCAGAAAAACAGCGACAATAACAACCTCGATCCCCTCCCTGCAGAAAAACAGCAACAATAATAATCCCGAAACCCTCCCTGAAGAAAAACAGCGACAATAACAACCTCGATCCCCTCCCCACTGAAAAACAGCAACAATAACAACCTCGATCCCCTCCCTGCAGAAAAACAGCGACAATAACAACCTCGATCCCCTCCCTGCAGAAAAACAGCGACAATAACAACCTCGATCCCCTCCCTGCAGAAAAACAGCAACAATTGGAACCTCGATCCCCTGCCTGCAGAAAAACAGTGACAATAACAACCTCAATCCCCTCCCTGCAGAAAAACAGCAACAACCTCGATCCCCTCCCCACTGAAAAACAGCAACAATAATAATCCCGAACCCCTCCCCGCAGAAAAACAGCGACAATAACAACCTCGATCCCCTCCCTGCAGAAAAACAACAACAATAACAACCTCGATCACCTCCCTGCAGAAAAACAGCGACAATAACAACCTCGATCCCCTCCCTGCAGAAAAACAGCAACAGCAACAACCACAATCCCCTCCCTGCAGAAAAACAGCAACAATAACAACCTCGATCCCCTCCCTGCAGAAAAACAGCAACAACCTCGATCCCCTCCCTGCAGAAAAACAGCGACAATAACAACCTCGATCCCCTCCCTGCAGAAAAACAGCAACAACCTCGATCCCCTCCCTGCAGAAAAACAACAACAATAACAACCTCGATCACCTCCCCGCAGAAGAACAGCGACAATAACAACCTCGATCCCCTCCCTGCAGAAAAACAGCAACAATAATAATCCCGAACCCCTCCCTGCAGAAAAACAGCGACAATAACAACCTCGATCCCCTCCCCACTGAAAAACAGCAACAATAACAACCTCGATCCCCTCCCTGCAGAAAAACAACAACAATAACAACCTCGATCCCCTCCCTGCAGAAAAACAACAACAATAACAACCTCGATCCCCTCCCTGCAGAAAAACAGCGACAATAACAAACTCGATCCCCTCCCTGCAGAAAAACAGCAACAGCAACAACCACAATCCCCTCCCTGCAGAAAAACAGCAACAATAACAACCTCGATCCCCTCCCTGCAGAAAAACAGCAACAACCTCGATCCCCTCCCTGCAGAAAAACAGCGACAATAACAACCTCGATCCCCTCCCTGCAGAAAAACAGCGACAATAACAACCTCGATCCCCTCCCTGCAGAAAAACAGCAACAACCTCGATCCCCTCCCTGCAGAAAAACAGCAACAATAACAACCTCGATCCCCTCCCCGCAGAAAAACAGCAACAATAACAACATCGATCCCCTCCCTGCAGAAAAACAGCAACAATAACAACCTTGATCCCCTCCCTGCAGAAAAACAGCAACAATAACCACCTCGATCCCCTCCCTGCAGAAAAACAGCAACAACCTCGATCCCCTCCCTGCAGAAAAACAGCGACAATAACAACCTCGATCCCCTCCCTGCAGAAAAACAGCAACAACCTCGATCCCCTCCCTGCAGAAAAACAGCAACTATAACAACCTCGATCCCCTCCCTGCAGAAAAACAGCGACAATACCAACCTCGATCTCCTCCCTGCAGAAAAACAGCAACAATAACAACCTCGATCCCCTCCCTGCAGAAAAACAGCGACAATAGCAACCTCGATCCCCTCCCTGCAGAAAAACAGCGACAATAACAACCTCGATCCCCTCCCGACAACCTCGATCCCCTCCCTGCAGAAAAACAGCGACAATAACAACCTCGATCCCCTCCCTGCAGAAAAACAGTGACAATAACAACCTCGATCCCCTCCCTGCAGAAAAACAGCAACAATAACAACCTCGATCCCCTCCCTGCAGAAAAACAGTGACAATAACAACCTCGATCCCCTCCCTGCAGAAAAACAGTGACAATAACCTCGATCCCCCCCCTGCAGAAAACAGCAACAATAACAACTTCGATCCCCTCCCTGCAGAAAAACTGCGACAATACCAACCTCGATCCCCTCCCTGCAGAAAAACAGCAACAATAACAACCTCGATCCCCTCCCTGCAGAAAAACAGCAACAAATTCGATCCCCACCCTGCAGAAAAACAGCGACAACCTCGATCCCCTCCCTGCAGAAAAACAGCGACAATAACAACCTCGATCCCCTCCCTGCAGAAAAACAGCAACAACCTCGATCCACTCCGCACTGAAAAACAGCAACAATAATAATCCCGAACCCCTCCCCACAGAAAAACAGCAACAGCAACAACCTCGATCCCCTCCCTGCAGAAAAACAGCAACAATTAGAACCTCGATCCCCTCCCTGCAGAAAAACAGCGACAATAACAACCTCGATCCCCACCCTGCAGAAAAACAGCAACAATAACAACCTCGATCCCCTCCCTGCAGAAAAACAGCAACAACCTCGATCCCCTCGCTGCAGAAAAACAGCAACAATCTCGATCCCCTCCCCACCGAAAAACAGCAACAATAATAATCCCGAACCCCTCCCCGCAGAAAAACAGCGACAATAACAACCTCGATCCCCTCCCCACTGAAAAACAGCAACAATAACAACCTCGATCCCCTCCCTGCAGAAAAACAACAACAATAACAACCTCGATCCCCTCCCTGCAGAAAAACAACAACAATAACAACCTCGATCCCCTCCCTGCAGAAAAACAGCGACAATAACAACCTCGATCCCCTCCCTGCAGAAAAACAGCAACAGCAACAACCTCGATCCCCTCCCTGCAGAAAAACAGCAACAATAACAACCTCGATCCCCTCCCTGCAGAAAAACAGCAACAACCTCGATCCCCTCCCTGCAGAAAAACAGCGACAACCTCGATCCCCTCCCTGCAGAAAAACAGCGACAATAACAACCTCGATCCCCTCCCTGCAGAAAAACAGCAACAATAATAATCCCGAAACCCTCCCTGCAGAAAAACAGCGACAATAACAACCTCGATCCCCTCCCCACTGAAAAACAGCAACAATAACAACCTCGATCCCCTCCCTGCAGAAAAACAGCAACAATAATAATCCCGATCCCTTCCCTGCAGAAAAACAGCAACAACCTCGATCCCCTCCCCACTGAAAAACAGCAACAATAATAATCCCGAACCCCTCCCTGCAGAAAAACAGTGACAATAACAACCTCGATCCCCTCCCCACTGAAAAACAGCAACAATAACAACCTCGATCCCCTTCCTGCAGAAAAACAGCAACAACCTCGATCCCCTCCCTGCAGAAAAACAGCAACAATAACAACCTCGATCCCATCCCTGCAGAAAAACAGCAACAACCTCGATCCCCTCGCTGCAGAAAAACAGCGACAATAACAACCTCGATCCCCTCCCTGCAGAAAAACAGCAACAATCTCGATCCCCTCCCCACCGAAAAACAGCAACAATAATAATCCCGAACCCCTCCCCGCAGAAGAACAGCGACAATAACAACCTCGATCCCCTCCCTGCAGAAAAACAGCAACAATAATAATCCCGAACCCCTCCCTGCAGAAAAACAGCGACAATAACAACCTCGATCCCCTCCCCACTGAAAAACAGCAACAATAACAACCTCGATCCCCTCCCTGCAGAAAAACAACAAATATAACAACCTCGATCCCCTCCCTGCAGAAAAACAACAACAATAACAACCTCGATCCCCTCCCTGCAGAAAAACAGCGACAATAACAACCTCGATCCCCTCCCTGCAGAAAAACAGCAACAGCAACAACCACAATCCCCTCCCTGCAGAAAAACAGCAACAATAACAACCTCGATCCCCTCCCTGTAGAAAAACAGCGACAATAACAACCTCGATCCCCTCCCTGCAGAAAAACAGCAACAATAATAATCCCGAACCCCTCCCTGCAGAAAAACAGCGACAATAACAACCTCGATCCCCTCCCCACTGAAAAACAGCGACAATAACAACCTCGATCCCCTCCCTGCAGAAAAACAGCAACAACCTCGATCCCCTCCCCACTGAAAAACAGCAACAATAATAATCCCGAACCCCTCCCTGCAGAAAAACAGCGACAATAACAACCTTGATCCCCTCCCCACAGGAAAACAGCAACAATAACCACCTCGATCCCCTCCCTGCAGAAAAACAGCAACAACCTCGATCCCCTCCCTGCAGAAAAACAGCGACAATAACAACCTCGATCCCCTCCCTGCAGAAAAACAGCAACAACCTCGATCCCCTCCCTGCAGAAAAACAGCAACTATAACAACCTCGATCCCCTCCCTGCAGAAAAACAGCGACAATACCAACCTCGATCCCCTCCCTGCAGAAAAACAGCAACAATAACAACCTCGATCCCCTCCCTGCAGAAAAACAGCGACAATAGCAACCTCGATCCCCTCCCTGCAGAAAAACAGCGACAATAACAACCTCGATCCCCTCCCGACAACCTCGATCCCCTCCCTGCAGAAAAACAGCGACAATAACAACCTCGATCCCCTCCCTGCAGAAAAACAGTGACAATAACAACCTCGATCCCCTCCCTGCAGAAAAACAGCAACAATAACAACCTCGATCCCCTCCCTGCAGAAAAACAGTGACAATAACAACCTCGATCCCCTCCCTGCAGAAAAACAGTGACAATAACCTCGATCCCCCCCCTGCAGAAAACAGCAACAATAACAACTTCGATCCCCTCCCTGCAGAAAAACTGCGACAATACCAACCTCGATCCCCTCCCTGCAGAAAAACAGCAACAATAACAACCTCGATCCCCTCCCTGCAGAAAAACAGCAACAAATTCGATCCCCACCCTGCAGAAAAACAGCGACAACCTCGATCCCCTCCCTGCAGAAAAACAGCGACAATAACAACCTCGATCCCCTCCCTGCAGAAAAACAGCAACAACCTCGATCCACTCCGCACTGAAAAACAGCAACAATAATAATCCCGAACCCCTCCCCACAGAAAAACAGCAACAGCAACAACCTCGATCCCCTCCCTGCAGAAAAACAGCAACAATTAGAACCTCGATCCCCTCCCTGCAGAAAAACAGCGACAATAACAACCTCGATCCCCACCCTGCAGAAAAACAGCAACAATAACAACCTCGATCCCCTCCCTGCAGAAAAACAGCAACAACCTCGATCCCCTCGCTGCAGAAAAACAGCAACAATCTCGATCCCCTCCCCACCGAAAAACAGCAACAATAATAATCCCGAACCCCTCCCCGCAGAAAAACAGCGACAATAACAACCTCGATCCCCTCCCCACTGAAAAACAGCAACAATAACAACCTCGATCCCCTCCCTGCAGAAAAACAACAACAATAACAACCTCGATCCCCTCCCTGCAGAAAAACAACAACAATAACAACCTCGATCCCCTCCCTGCAGAAAAACAGCGACAATAACAACCTCGATCCCCTCCCTGCAGAAAAACAGCAACAGCAACAACCTCGATCCCCTCCCTGCAGAAAAACAGCAACAATAACAACCTCGATCCCCTCCCTGCAGAAAAACAGCAACAACCTCGATCCCCTCCCTGCAGAAAAACAGCGACAACCTCGATCCCCTCCCTGCAGAAAAACAGCGACAATAACAACCTCGATCCCCTCCCTGCAGAAAAACAGCAACAATAATAATCCCGAAACCCTCCCTGCAGAAAAACAGCGACAATAACAACCTCGATCCCCTCCCCACTGAAAAACAGCAACAATAACAACCTCGATCCCCTCCCTGCAGAAAAACAGCAACAATAATAATCCCGATCCCTTCCCTGCAGAAAAACAGCAACAACCTCGATCCCCTCCCCACTGAAAAACAGCAACAATAATAATCCCGAACCCCTCCCTGCAGAAAAACAGTGACAATAACAACCTCGATCCCCTCCCCACTGAAAAACAGCAACAATAACAACCTCGATCCCCTTCCTGCAGAAAAACAGCAACAACCTCGATCCCCTCCCTGCAGAAAAACAGCAACAATAACAACCTCGATCCCATCCCTGCAGAAAAACAGCAACAACCTCGATCCCCTCGCTGCAGAAAAACAGCGACAATAACAACCTCGATCCCCTCCCTGCAGAAAAACAGCAACAATCTCGATCCCCTCCCCACCGAAAAACAGCAACAATAATAATCCCGAACCCCTCCCCGCAGAAGAACAGCGACAATAACAACCTCGATCCCCTCCCTGCAGAAAAACAGCAACAATAATAATCCCGAACCCCTCCCTGCAGAAAAACAGCGACAATAACAACCTCGATCCCCTCCCCACTGAAAAACAGCAACAATAACAACCTCGATCCCCTCCCTGCAGAAAAACAACAAATATAACAACCTCGATCCCCTCCCTGCAGAAAAACAACAACAATAACAACCTCGATCCCCTCCCTGCAGAAAAACAGCGACAATAACAACCTCGATCCCCTCCCTGCAGAAAAACAGCAACAGCAACAACCACAATCCCCTCCCTGCAGAAAAACAGCAACAATAACAACCTCGATCCCCTCCCTGTAGAAAAACAGCGACAATAACAACCTCGATCCCCTCCCTGCAGAAAAACAGCAACAATAATAATCCCGAACCCCTCCCTGCAGAAAAACAGCGACAATAACAACCTCGATCCCCTCCCCACTGAAAAACAGCGACAATAACAACCTCGATCCCCTCCCTGCAGAAAAACAGCAACAATAACAAACTCGATCCCCTCCCTGCAGAAAAACAGCAACAATAACAACCTCGATCCCCTCCCCGCAGAAAAACAGCAACAATAACAACCTCGATCCCCTCCCTGCAGAAAAACAGCAACAATAACAAACTCGATCCCCTCCCTGCAGAAAAACAGCAACAATAATAATCCCGAACCCCTCCCTGCAGAAAAACAGCGACAATAACAACCTCGATCCCCTCCCCACTGAAAAACAGCAACAATAACAACCTCGATCCCCTCCCTGCAGAAAAACAACAACATTAACAACCTCGATCCCCTCCCTGCAGAAAAACAGCGACAATAACAACCTCGATCCCCTCCCTGCAGAAAAACAGCGACAATAACAACCTCGATCCCCTCCCTGCAGAAAAACAGCAACAACCTCGATCCCCTCCCTGCAGAAAAACAGCGACAATAACAACCTCGATCCCCTCCCTGCAGAAAAACAGCGACAATAACAACCTCGATCCCCTCCCTGCAGAAAAACAGCAACAATAACAACCTTGATCCCCTCCCTGCAGAAAAACAGCAACAATAACCACCTCGATCCCCTCCCTGCAGAAAAACAGCAACAATCTCGATCCCCTCCCTGCAGAAAAACAGCGACAATAACAACCTCGATCCCCTCCCTGCAGAAAAACAGCAACAACCTCGATCCCCTCCCTGCAGAAAAACAGCAACAATAACAACCTCGATCCCCTCCCCGCAGAAAAACAGCAACAATAACAACCTCGATCCCCTCCCTGCAGAAAAACAGCAACAATAACAAACTCGATCCCCTCCCTGCAGAAAAACAGCAACAATAATAATCCCGAACCCCTCCCTGCAGAAAAACAGCGACAATAACAACCTCGATCCCCTCCCCACTGAAAAACAGCAACAATAACAACCTCGATCCCCTCCCTGCAGAAAAACAACAACAATAACAACCTCGATCCCCTCCCCAGCAGAAAAACAGCGACAATAACAACCTCGATCCCCTCCCTGCAGAAAAACAGCAACAACCTCGATCCCCTCCCTGCAGAAAAACAGCGACAATAACAACCTCGATCCCCTCCCTGCAGAAAAACAGCGACAATAACAACCTCGATCCCCTCCCTGCAGAAAAACAGCAACAATAATAATCCCGAAACCCTCCCTGAAGAAAAACAGCGACAATAACAACCTCGATCCCCTCCCCACTGAAAAACAGCAACAATAACAACCTCGATCCCCTCCCTGCAGAAAAACAGCGACAATAACAACCTCGATCCCCTCCCTGCAGAAAAACAGCGACAATAACAACCTCGATCCCCTCCCTGCAGAAAAACAGCAACAATTGGAACCTCGATCCCCTGCCTGCAGAAAAACAGTGACAATAACAACCTCAATCCCCTCCCTGCAGAAAAACAGCAACAACCTCGATCCCCTCCCCACTGAAAAACAGCAACAATAATAATCCCGAACCCCTCCCCGCAGAAAAACAGCGACAATAACAACCTCGATCCCCTCCCTGCAGAAAAACAACAACAATAACAACCTCGATCACCTCCCTGCAGAAAAACAGCGACAATAACAACCTCGATCCCCTCCCTGCAGAAAAACAGCAGCAGCAACAACCACAATCCCCTCCCTGCAGAAAAACAGCAACAATAACAACCTCGATCCCCTCCCTGCAGAAAAACAGCAACAACCTCGATCCCCTCCCTGCAGAAAAACAGCGACAATAACAACCTCGATCCCCTCCCTGCAGAAAAACAGCAACAACCTCGATCCCCTCCCTGCAGAAAAACAACAACAATAACAACCTCGATCACCTCCCCGCAGAAGAACAGCGACAATAACAACCTCGATCCCCTCCCTGCAGAAAAACAGCAACAATAATAATCCCGAACCCCTCCCTGCAGAAAAACAGCGACAATAACAACCTCGATCCCCTCCCCACTGAAAAACAGCAACAATAACAACCTCGATCCCCTCCCTGCAGAAAAACAACAACAATAACAACCTCGATCCCCTCCCTGCAGAAAAACAACAACAATAACAACCTCGATCCCCTCCCTGCAGAAAAACAGCGACAATAACAACCTCGATCCCCTCCCTGCAGAAAAACAGCAACAATAATAATCCCGAAACCCTCCCTGCAGAAAAACAGCGACAATAACAACCTCGATCCCCTCCCCACTGAAAAACAGCAACAATAACAACCTCGATCCCCTCCCTGCAGAAAAACAGCAACAATAATAATCCCGATCCCTTCCCTGCAGAAAAACAGCAACAACCTCGATCCCCTCCCCACTGAAAAACAGCAACAATAATAATCCCGAACCCCTCCCTGCAGAAAAACAGTGACAATAACAACCTCGATCCCCTCCCCACTGAAAAACAGCAACAATAACAACCTCGATCCCCTTCCTGCAGAAAAACAGCAACAACCTCGATCCCCTCCCTGCAGAAAAACAGCAACAATAACAACCTCGATCCCATCCCTGCAGAAAAACAGCAACAACCTCGATCCCCTCGCTGCAGAAAAACAGCGACAATAACAACCTCGATCCCCTCCCTGCAGAAAAACAGCAACAATCTCGATCCCCTCCCCACCGAAAAACAGCAACAATAATAATCCCGAACCCCTCCCCGCAGAAGAACAATAATAATCCCGAACCCCTCCCCGCAGAAGAACAGCGACAATAACAACCTCGATCCCCTCCCTGCAGAAAAACAGCAACAATAATAATCCCGAACCCCTCCCTGCAGAAAAACAGCGACAATAACAACCTCGATCCCCTCCCCACTGAAAAACAGCAACAATAACAACCTCGATCCCCTCCCTGCAGAAAAACAACAAATATAACAACCTCGATCCCCTCCCTGCAGAAAAACAACAACAATAACAACCTCGATCCCCTCCCTGCAGAAAAACAGCGACAATAACAACCTCGATCCCCTCCCTGCAGAAAAACAGCAACAGCAACAACCACAATCCCCTCCCTGCGGAAAAACAGCAACAATAACAACCTCGATCCCCTCCCTGTAGAAAAACAGCGACAATAACAACCTCGATCCCCTCCCTGCAGAAAAACAGCAACAATAATAATCCCGAACCCCTTCCTGCAGAAAAACAGCGACAATAACAACCTCGATCCCCTCCCCACTGAAAAACAGCGACAATAACAACCTCGATCCCCTCCCTGCAGAAAAACAGCAACAACCTCGATCCCCTCCCCACTGAAAAACAGCAACAATAATAATCCCGAACCCCTCCCTGCAGAAAAACAGCGACAATAACAACCTTGATCCCCTCCCCACAGGAAAACAGCAACAATAACCACCTCGATCCCCTCCCTGCAGAAAAACAGCAACAACCTCGATCCCCTCCCTGCAGAAAAACAGCGACAATAACAACCTCGATCCCCTCCCTGCAGAAAAACAGCAACAACCTCGATCCCCTCCCTGCAGAAAAACAGCAACTATAACAACCTCGATCCCCTCCCTGCAGAAAAACAGCGACAATACCAACCTCGATCCCCTCCCTGCAGAAAAACAGCAACAATAACAACCTCGATCCCCTCCCTGCAGAAAAACAGCGACAATAGCAACCTCGATCCCCTCCCTGCAGAAAAACAGCGACAATAACAACCTCGATCCCCTCCCGACAACCTCGATCCCCTCCCTGCAGAAAAACAGCGACAATAACAACCTCGATCCCCTCCCTGCAGAAAAACAGTGACAATAACAACCTCGATCCCCTCCCTGCAGAAAAACAGCAACAATAACAACCTCGATCCCCTCCCTGCAGAAAAACAGTGACAATAACAACCTCGATCCCCTCCCTGCAGAAAAACAGTGACAATAACCTCGATCCCCCCCCTGCAGAAAACAGCAACAATAACAACTTCGATCCCCTCCCTGCAGAAAAACTGCGACAATACCAACCTCGATCCCCTCCCTGCAGAAAAACAGCAACAATAACAACCTCGATCCCCTCCCTGCAGAAAAACAGCAACAAATTCGATCCCCACCCTGCAGAAAAACAGCGACAACCTCGATCCCCTCCCTGCAGAAAAACAGCGACAATAACAACCTCGATCCCCTCCCTGCAGAAAAACAGCAACAACCTCGATCCACTCCGCACTGAAAAACAGCAACAATAATAATCCCGAACCCCTCCCCACAGAAAAACAGCAACAGCAACAACCTCGATCCCCTCCCTGCAGAAAAACAGCAACAATTAGAACCTCGATCCCCTCCCTGCAGAAAAACAGCGACAATAACAACCTCGATCCCCACCCTGCAGAAAAACAGCAACAATAACAACCTCGATCCCCTCCCTGCAGAAAAACAGCAACAACCTCGATCCCCTCGCTGCAGAAAAACAGCAACAATCTCGATCCCCTCCCCACCGAAAAACAGCAACAATAATAATCCCGAACCCCTCCCCGCAGAAAAACAGCGACAATAACAACCTCGATCCCCTCCCCACTGAAAAACAGCAACAATAACAACCTCGATCCCCTCCCTGCAGAAAAACAACAACAATAACAACCTCGATCCCCTCCCTGCAGAAAAACAACAACAATAACAACCTCGATCCCCTCCCTGCAGAAAAACAGCGACAATAACAACCTCGATCCCCTCCCTGCAGAAAAACAGCAACAGCAACAACCTCGATCCCCTCCCTGCAGAAAAACAGCAACAATAACAACCTCGATCCCCTCCCTGCAGAAAAACAGCGACAACCTCGATCCCCTCCCTGCAGAAAAACAGCGACAATAACAACCTCGATCCCCTCCCTGCAGAAAAACAGCAACAATAATAATCCCGAAACCCTCCCTGCAGAAAAACAGCGACAATAACAACCTCGATCCCCTCCCCACTGAAAAACAGCAACAATAACAACCTCGATCCCCTCCCTGCAGAAAAACAGCAACAATAATAATCCCGATCCCTTCCCTGCAGAAAAACAGCAACAACCTCGATCCCCTCCCCACTGAAAAACAGCAACAATAATAATCCCGAACCCCTCCCTGCAGAAAAACAGTGACAATAACAACCTCGATCCCCTCCCCACTGAAAAACAGCAACAATAACAACCTCGATCCCCTTCCTGCAGAAAAACAGCAACAACCTCGATCCCCTCCCTGCAGAAAAACAGCAACAATAACAACCTCGATCCCATCCCTGCAGAAAAACAGCAACAACCTCGATCCCCTCGCTGCAGAAAAACAGCGACAATAACAACCTCGATCCCCTCCCTGCAGAAAAACAGCAACAATCTCGATCCCCTCCCCACCGAAAAACAGCAACAATAATAATCCCGAACCCCTCCCCGCAGAAGAACAGCGACAATAACAACCTCGATCCCCTCCCTGCAGAAAAACAGCAACAATAATAATCCCGAACCCCTCCCTGCAGAAAAACAGCGACAATAACAACCTCGATCCCCTCCCCACTGAAAAACAGCAACAATAACAACCTCGATCCCCTCCCTGCAGAAAAACAACAAATATAACAACCTCGATCCCCTCCCTGCAGAAAAACAACAACAATAACAACCTCGATCCCCTCCCTGCAGAAAAACAGCGACAATAACAACCTCGATCCCCTCCCTGCAGAAAAACAGCAACAGCAACAACCACAATCCCCTCCCTGCAGAAAAACAGCAAGAATAACAACCTCGATCCCCTCCCTGTAGAAAAACAGCGACAATAACAACCTCGATCCCCTCCCTGCAGAAAAACAGCAACAATAATAATCCCGAACCCCTCCCTGCAGAAAAACAGCGACAATAACAACCTCGATCCCCTCCCCACTGAAAAACAGCGACAATAACAACCTCGATCCCCTCCCTGCAGAAAAACAGCAACAACCTCGATCCCCTCCCCACTGAAAAACAGCAACAATAATAATCCCGAACCCCTCCCTGCAGAAAAACAGCGACAATAACAACCTTGATCCCCTCCCCACAGGAAAACAGCAACAATAACAGCCTCGATCCCCTCCCTGCAGAAAAACAGCAACAATAATAATCCCGAACCCCTCCCTGCAGAAAAACAGCGACAATAACAACCACGATACCCTCCCCACTGAAAAACAGCAACAATAACAACCTCGATCCCCTCCCTGCAGAAAAACAGCAACAATAACAACCTCGATTCCCTCCCTGCAGAAAAACAGCAACAATAACAACCTCAATCCCCTCCCTGCAGAAAAACAGCAACAACTTCGATCCCCACCCTGCAGAAAAACAGCGACAACCTCGATCCCCTCCCTGCAGAAAAACAGCGACAATAACAACCTCGATCCCCTCCCTGCAGAAAAACAGCAACAACCTCAATCCCCTCCCTGCAGAAAAACAGCAACAATAACAACCTCGATTCCCTCCCTGCAGAAAAACAGCAACAATAACAACCTCGATCCCCTCCCTGCAGAAAAACAGCGACAATAACAACCTCGATCTCCTCCCTGCAGAAAAACAGCGACAATAACAACCTCGATCCCCTCCCTGCAGAAAAACAGCAACAACCTCGATCCCCTCCCTGCAGAAAAACAGCAACAAAAACAACCTCGATCCCCTCCCCGCAGAAAAACAGCAACAATAACAACCTCGATCCCCTCCCTGCAGAAAAACAGCAACAATAACAACCTTGATCCCCTCCCTGCAGAAAAACAGCAACAATAACCACCTCGATCCCCTCCCTGCAGAAAAACAGCAACAACCTCGATCCCCTCCCTGCAGAAAAACAGCGACAATAGCAACCTCGATCCCCTCCCTGCAGAAAAACAGCAACAACCTCGATCCCCTCCCTGCAGAAAAACAGCAACAATAACAACCTCGATCCCCTCCCCGCAGAAAAACAGCAACAATAACAACCTCGATCCCCTCCCTGCAGAAAAACAGCAACAATAACAAACTCGATCCCCTCCCTGCAGAAAAACAGCAACAATAATAATCCCGAACCCCTCCCTGCAGAAAAACAGCGACAATAACAACCTCGATCCCCTCCCCACTGAAAAACAGCAACAATAACAACCTCGATCCCCTCCCTGCAGAAAAACAACAACAATAACAACCTCGATCCCCTCCCTGCAGAAAAACAGCGACAATAACAACCTCGATCCCCTCCCTGCAGAAAAACAGCGACAATAACAACCTCGATCCCCTCCCTGCAGAAAAACAGCAACAACCTCGATCCCCTCCCTGCAGAAAAACAGCGACAATAACAACCTCGATCCCCTCCCTGCAGAAAAACAGCGACAATAACAACCTCGATCCCCTCCCTGCAGAAAAACAGCAACAACTTCGATCCCCTCCCTGCAGAAAAACAGCGACAACCTCGATCCCCTCCCTGCAGAAAAACAGCGACAATAACAACCTCGATCCCCTCCCTGCAGAAAAACAGCAACAATAATAATCCCGAAACCCTCCCTGAAGAAAAACAGCGACAATAACAACCTCGATCCCCTCCCCACTGAAAAACAGCAACAATAACAACCTCGATCCCCTCCCTGCAGAAAAACAGCGACAATAACAACCTCGATCCCCTCCCTGCAGAAAAACAGCGACAATAACAACCTCGATCCCCTCCCTGCAGAAAAACAGGAACAATTAGAACCTCGATCCCCTGCCTGCAGAAAAACAGCGACAATAACAACCTCAATCCCCTCCCTGCAGAAAAACAGCAACAACCTCGATCCCCTCCCCACTGAAAAACAGCAACAATAATAATCCCGAACCCCTCCTCGCAGAAAAACAGCGACAATAACAACTTCGATCCCCTACCTGCAGAAAAACAGCAACAATAATAATCCCGAACCCCTCCCTGCAGAAAAACAGCGACAATAACAACCTCGATCCCCTCCCCACTGAAAAACAGCAACAATAACAACCTCGATCCCCTCCCTGCAGAAAAACAACAACAATAACAACCTCGATCCCCTCCCTGCAGAAAAACAGCGACAATAACAACCTCGATCCCCTCCCTGCAGAAAAACAGCGACAATAACAACCTCGATCCCCTCCCTGCAGAAAAACAGCAACAACCTCGATCCCCTCCCTGCAGAAAAACAGCGACAATAACAACCTCGATCCCCTCCCTGCAGAAAAACAGCGACAATAACAACCTCGATCCCCTCCCTGCAGAAAAACAGCAACAACTTCGATCCCCTCCCTGCAGAAAAACAGCAACAGCCTCGATCCGCTCCCTGCAGAAAAACAGCGACAATAACAACCTCGATCCCCTCCCTGCAGAAAAACAGCAACAATAATAATCCTGAAACCCTCCCTGCAGAAAAACAGCGACAATAACAACCTCGATCCCCTCCCCACTGAAAAACAGCAACAATAACAACCTCGATCCCCTCCCTGCAGAAAAACAGCAACAATAACAACCTCGATCCCCTCCCTGCAGAAAAACAGCAACAACCTCGATCCCCTCCCTGCAGAAAAACAGCGACAATAACAACCTCGATCCCCTCCCAGCAGAAAAACAGCGACAATAAGAACCTCGATCCCCTCCCTGCAGAAAAACAGCAACAACTTCGATCCCCTCCCTGCAGAAAAACAGCGACAACCTCGATCCCCTCCCTGCAGAAAAACAGCAACAATAATAATCCCGAACCCCTCCCTGCAGAAAAACAGCGACAATAACAACCTCGATCCCCTCCCCACTGAAAAACAGCAACAATAACAACCTCGATCCCCATGCAGAAAAACAGCAACAATAATAATCCCGAACCCCTCCCTGCAGAAAAACAGCGACAATAACAACCTCGATCCCCTCCCCACTGAAAAACAGCAACAATAACAACCTCGATCCCCTCCCTGCAGAAAAACAGCAACAATAACAACCTCGATTCCCTCCCTGCAGAAAAACAGCAACAACCTCGATCCCCTCCCTGCAGAAAAACAGTAACAACCTCGATCCCCTCCCTGCAGAAAAACAGCAACAACAACCTCGATCCCCTCCCTGCAGATAAACAGCGACATCCTCGATCCCCTCCCTGCAGAAAAACAGCAACAATAACAACCTCGATCCCCTCCCTGCAGAAAAACAGCGACAACCTCGATCCCCTCCCTGCAGAAAAACAGCAACAATAACAACCTCGATCCCCTCCCTGCAGAAAAACAGCGACAACCTTGATCCCCTCCCTGCAGAAAAACAGCGACAACCTCGATCCCCTCCCTGCAGAAAAACAGCAACAATAACAACCTCGATCCCCTCCCTGCAGAAAAACAGCAACAATAACAACTTCGATCCCCTCCCGACAACCTCGATCCCCTCTTTGCAGAAAAACAGCAACAATAACAACTTCGATCCCCTCCCGACAACCTCGATCCCCTCCCTGCAGAAAAACAGCAACAATAACAACCTCGATCCCCTCCCTGCAGAAAAACAGCAACAATAATAATCCCGAACCCCTCCCTGCAGACAAACAGCGACAATAACAACCTCGATCCCCTCCCCACTGAAAAACAGCAACAATAACAACCTCGATCCCCTCCCTGCAGAAAAACAACAAAAATAACAACCTCGATCCCCTCCCTGCAGAAAAACAACAACAATAACAACCTCGATCCCCTCCCTGCAGAAAAACAGCGACAATAACAACCTCGATCCCCTCCCTGCAGAAAAACAGCAACAGCAACAACCACAATCCCCTCCCTGCAGAAAAACAGCAACAATAACAACCTCGATCCCCTCCCTGCAGAAAAACAGCGACAATAACAACCTCGATCCCCTCCCCACTGAAAAACAGCGACAATAACAACCTCGATCCCCTCCCTGCAGAAAAACAGCAACAACCTCGATCCCCTCCCCACTGAAAAACAGCAACAATAATAATCCCGAACCCCTCCCTACAGAAAAACAGCGACAATAACAACCTTGATCCCCTCCCCACAGGAAAACAGCAACAATAACAGCCTCGATCCCCTCCCTGCAGAAAAACAGCAACAATAATAATCCCGAACCCCTCCCTGCAGAAAAACAGCGACAATAACAACCACGATACCCTCCCCACTGAAAAACAGCAACAATAACAACCTCGATCCCCTCCCTGCAGAAAAACAGCAACAATAACAACCTCGATTCCCTCCCTGCAGAAAAACAGCAACAATAACAACCTCAATCCCCTCCCTGCAGAAAAACAGCAACAACTTCGATCCCCACCCTGCAGAAAAACAGCGACAACCTCGATCCCCTCCCTGCAGAAAAACAGCGACAATAACAACCTCGATCCCCTCCCTGCAGAAAAACAGCAACAACCTCAATCCCCTCCCTGCAGAAAAACAGCAACAATAACAACCTCGATCCCCTCCCTGCAGAAAAACAGCAACAATAACAACCTCGATCCCCTCCCTGCAGAAAAACAGCGACAATAACAACCTCGATCTCCTCCCTGCAGAAAAACAGCGACAATAACAACCTCGATCCACTCCCTGCAGAAAAACAGCAACAACCTCGATCCCCTCCCTGCAGAAAAACAGCAACAAAAACAACCTCGATCCCCTCCCCGCAGAAAAACAGCAACAATAACAACCTCGATCCCCTCCCTGCAGAAAAACAGCAACAATAACAACCTTGATCCCCTCCCTGCAGAAAAACAGCAACAATAACCACCTCGATCCCCTCCCTGCAGAAAAACAGCAACAACCTCGATCCCCTCCCTGCAGAAAAACAGCGACAATAACAACCTCGATCCCCTCCCTGCAGAAAAACAGCAACAACCTCGATCCCCTCCCTGCAGAAAAACAGCAACAATAACAACCTCGATCCCCTCCCTGCAGAAAAACAGCAACAATAACAAACTCGATCCCCTCCCTGCAGAAAAACAGCAACAATAATAATCCCGAACCCCTCCCTGCAGAAAAACAGCGACAATAACAACCTCGATCCCCTCCCCACTGAAAAACAGCAACAATAACAACCTCGATCCCCTCCCTGCAGAAAAACAACAACAATAACAACCTCGATCCCCTCCCTGCAGAAAAACAGCGACAATAACAACCTCGATCCCCTCCCTGCAGAAAAACAGCAACAACCTCGATCCCCTCCCTGCAGAAAAACAGCGACAATAACAACCTCGATCCCCTCCCTGCAGAAAAACAGCAACAACCTCGATCCCCTCCCTGCAGAAAAACAGTGACAATAACAACCTCGATCCCCTCCCTGCAGAAAAACAGCGACAATAACAACCTCGATCCCCTCCCTGCAGAAAAACAGCAACAACTTCGATCCCCTCCCTGCAGAAAAACAGCGACAACCTCGATCCCCTCCCTGCAGAAAAACAGCGACAATAACAACCTCGATCCCCTCCCTGCAGAAAAACAGCAACAATAATAATCCCGAAACCCTCCCTGAAGAAAAACAGCGACAATAACAACCTCGATCCCCTCCCCACTGAAAAACAGCAACAATAACAACCTCGATCCCCTCCCTGCAGAAAAACAGCGACAATAACAACCTCGATCCCCTCCCTGCAGAAAAACAGCGACAATAACAACCTCGATCCCCTCCCTGCAGAAAAACAGGAACAATTAGAACCTCGATCCCCTCCCTGCAGAAAAACAGGAACAATTAGAACCTCGATCCCCTCCCTGCAGAAAAACAGCAACAACCTCGATCCCCTCCCCACTGAAAAACAGCAACAATAATAATCCCGAACCCCTCCCCGCAGAAAAACAGCGACAATAACAACCTCGATCCCCTCCCTGCAGAAAAACAGCAACAATAATAATCCCGAACCCCTCCCTGCAGAAAAACAGCGACAATAACAACCTCGATCCCCTCCCCACTGAAAAACAGCAACAATAACAACCTCGATCCCCTCCCTGCAGAAAAACAACAACAATAACAACCTCGATCCCCTCCCTGCAGAAAAACAGCGACAATAACAACCTCGATCCCCTCCCTGCAGAAAAACAGCGACAATAACAACCTCGATCCCCTCCCTGCAGAAAAACAGCAACAACCTCGATCCCCTCCCTGCAGAAAAACAGCGACAATAACAACCTCGATCCCCTCCCTGCAGAAAAACAGCAACAACTTCGATCCCCTCCCTGCAGAAAAACAGCAACAGCCTCGATCTGCTCCCTGCAGAAAAACAGCGACAATAACAACCTCGATCCCCTCCCTGCAGAAAAACAGCAACAATAATAATCCTGAAACCCTCCCTGCAGAAAAACAGCGACAATAACAACCTCGATCCCCTCCCCACTGAAAAACAGCAACAATAACAACCTCGATCCCCTCCCTGCAGAAAAACTGCAACAATAACAACCTCGATCCCCTCCCTGCAGAAAAACAGCAACAACCTCGATCCCCTCCCTGCAGAAAAACAGCGACAATAACAACCTCGATCCCCTCCCTGCAGAAAAACAGCGACAATAACAACCTCGATCCCCTCCCTGCAGAAAAACAGCAACAACTTCGATCCCCTCCCTGCAGAAAAACAGCGACAACCTCGATCCCCTCCCTGCAGAAAAACAGCAACAATAATAATCCCGAACCCCTCCCTGCAGAAAAACAGCGACAATAACAACCTCGATCCCCTCCCCACTGAAAAACAGCAACAATAACAACCTCGATCCCCATGCAGAAAAACAGCAACAATAATAATCCCGAACCCCTCCCTGCAGAAAAACAGCGACAATAACAACCTCGATCCCCTCCCCACTGAAAAACAGCAACAATAACAACCTCGATCCCCTCCCTGCAGAAAAACAGCAACAATAACAACCTCGATTCCCTCCCTGCAGAAAAACAGCAACAACCTCGATCCCCTCCCTGCAGAAAAACAGTAACAACCTCGATCCCCTCCCTGCAGAAAAACAGCAACAACAACCTCGATCCCCTCCCTGCAGATAAACAGCGACATTCTCGATCCCCTCCCTGCAGAAAAACAGCAACAATAACAACCTCGATCCCCTCCCTGCAGAAAAACAGCGACAACCTCGATCCCCTCCCTGCAGAAAAACAGCAACAATAACAACCTCGATCCCCTCCCTGCAGAAAAACAGCGACAACCTTGATCCCCTCCCTGCAGAAAAACAGCGACAACCTCGATCCCCTCCCTGCAGAAAAACAGCAACAATAACAACCTCGATCCCCTCCCTGCAGAAAAACAGCAACAATAACAACTTCGATCCCCTCCCGACAACCTCGATCCCCTCTCTGCAGAAAAACAGCAACAATAACAACTTCGATCCCCTCCCGACAACCTCGATCCCCTCCCTGCAGAAAAACAGCAACAATAACAACCTCGATCCCCTCCCTGCAGAAAAACAGCGACAATAACAACCTCGATCCCCTCCCTGCAGAAAAACAGCGACAGTAACAACCTCGATCCCCTCCCTGCAGAAAAACAGCGACAATAACAACCTCGATCCCCTCCCTGCAGAAAAACAGCGACAATAACAACCTCGATCCCCTCCCTGCAGAAAAACAGCGACAATAACAACCTCGATCCCCTCCCTGCAGAAAAACAGCGACAATAACAACCTCGATCCCCTCCCTGCAGAAAAACAGCGACCATAACGATCCCTGAACTCCTCCCTTGCTGAAGAAGTAACAGTAACAGTCCCTGACTCCTCACTCACAAAACAGTGACAACAATCCTCGACCTCCATTCTGCAGAAAAACTGACAATAACAATCCTGACTCCCTCCCCGCAAAAAAAACAGCGACAATGACAATCCCCAACCCCACTCACAGAAATAACAGTAATTCCTGACCCCCTCACTTGCTGATAAACACAGTGACAGTAGCATCAAAACCCCCAACCCTCACAAACAAAACTGCTCCCATCTCCAATTCACTCCATGCTCATAAGATATATTCAAGTAACTGCCTCCAAATAAACATCTGGATAGCAAAGATGCATACATCAGGGTGTTCTTTATTGACTACAGCAAGGCATTCAATACCATCATCCCATTAAAACTAATAAATAAATTTATCTTGTGCAATTGGATCCTGGATTTCCTCACTTGCAGACCCCAGTCAGTTCAGATTGGCAACAACATGTCTTGTACAGGAACACCACGTCCTTGTATTTAGCCCCCTGCTCTACTCACTTTATACCGTGACTAAACACAGCTCTAATGCACTCAGAGTTTGTGATGACACCACTGTCACAGACCAAACCAAGTGCTGAAATAGCATATAAGGAGCGAGACTGAAAATCTATCTGAGTGGAGCCACAGCAACCTCACAATGCCAGCAAGACCAAGCAGCTGATTGTTAACTGCAGGAGGAAGAAACCAGAATTCCTCAGAGTGGAATCCGAGGTGGAGACGGTCAGCAACATTAAATTCCTCGGTGTTATCGATTCAGAAGATCTGTCCTGAGCACAGTACCAAAGTGTCATTACAAAGAAAGCACAGCAGTGCATCCACTTCTTTAGGAGTTTGAAAAGATTCAGCATGACATCGAAAAATTTGACAAGCTTCTATAGATATGTGGTGGAGAGAATATTGACTGGTTGCATCACAGTTTGATATGGAAAGCACCAATACCCTAGTGGATTTGGCCCAGTCCATCACAGGTAAAACTCTCCCCACATTGAGCACATCTACACGGAGCATTGTTGCAGGAAAACAGCATCTATGTCAAGGACACCATAGCACCTAGACTATGCTGCTACCATCAGGAAGAAGGTACTGTACAGCACCCTGAGGCCTGTGGGAGAAGCGCAGTGGGAGGGCACTATCTATGAAGGAAGGGTTGAAGCCTTTGGAGGGAGTGCGGGGGAGGAGTTGGGGTCTGTGGAAGGAGGGCAGGAAGGGGCGAGACCTTTGGAGGCGGTGTGAGGGGAGGAGTGGAGTCCACGGAGGGAGCGAGACCTTTAGAGGCGGTGTGAGGGGAGGAGTGGGGTCCACGGAGGGAGCGAGACCTTTAGAGGCGGTGTGAGGGGAGGAGTGGGGTCCACGGAGGGAGCGAGACCTTTAGAGACGGTATGAGGGGAGGAGTGGGGTCCAGGGAGGGAGCGAGACGTTTAGAGGAGGTGTGAGGGGAGGGGGTGGGGTCCACGGAGGGAGTGAAACCTTTAGAGGCGGAGGGGGTGGGGTTCACGGAGGGAGCGAGACCTTTAGAGGCGGTGTGAGGGGAGGAGTGGGGTCCACGGAGGGAGCGAGACCTTTAGAGACGGTGTGAGGGGAGGAGTGGGGTCCACGGAGGGAGCGAGACCTTTAGAGGCGGTGTGAGGGGAGGGGGTGGGGTCCACGGAGGGAGCGAGACCTTTAGAGGCGGTGTGAGGGGAGGAGTGGGGTCCACGGAGGGAGCGAGACCTTTAGAGGCAGTGTGAGGGGAGGAGTGGGGTCCACGGAGGGAGCGAGACCTTTGGAGGCGGTGTGAGGGGAGGAGTGGGGTCCACGGAGGGAGCGAGACCTTTGGAGACGGTGTGAGGGGATGGGAGGGGCGAGACCTTTGGAGGTGGTGTGAGGGGAAGAGTGGGGTCCACGGAGGGAGCGAGACCTTTGGAGGCGGTGTGAAGGGAGGAGTAGGGTCCACGGAGGGAGCGAGACCTTTGGAGGTGGTGTGAGGGGAGGGGGTGGGGTCCACGGAGGGAGCGAGACCTTTAGAGGCGGTGTGAGGGGAGGAGTGGGGTCCACGGAGGGAGTGAGACCTTTAGAGACGGTGTGAGGGGAGTAGTGGGGTCCACGGAGGGAGCGAGGCCTTTAGAGGCGGTGTGAGGGGAGGGGGTGGTGTCCACGGAGGGAGCGTGACCTTTAGAGGCGGTGTGAGGGGAGGGGGGTGGTGTCCACGGAGGGAGCGTGACCTTTAGAGGCGGTGTGAGGGGAGGAGTTGGGTCCACGGAGGGAGCGAGAAATTTGGAGGCGGGTGTGAGGGGAGGAGTTGGGTCCACGGAGGGAGCGAGGCCTTTGGAGGCGGTGTGAGGGGAGGGGAGGGGCGAGACCTTTGGAAGCGGGTGTGAGGGGAGGGGAGGGGCGAGGCCTTTGGAGGCGGTGTGAGGGGAGGGGAGGGGCGAGACCTTTGGAGGCGGTGTGAGGGGAGGAGTGGGGTCCACGGAGGGAGCGAGACCTTTGGAGGCGGTGAGAGGGGAGGAGTCACGGAGGGAGCGAGACCTTTGGAGGCGGTGTGAGGGGAGGAGTGGGGTCCACGGAGGGAGCGAGACCTTTGGAGGCGGGTGTGAGGGGAGGGGGTGGGGTCCACGGAGGGAGCGAGACCTTTGGAGGCGGTGTGAGGGGAGGAGTGGGGTCCACGGAGGGAGCGAGTCCTTTGGAGGCGGTGTGTGAGGGGAGGAGTGGGGTCCACGGAGGGAGCGAGAAATTTGGAGGCGGTGTGAGGGGAGGAGTTGGGTCCACGGAGGGAGCGAGAAATTTGGAGGCGGTGTGAGGGGAGGAGTTGGGTCCACGGAGGGAGCGAGGCCTTTGGAGGCGGTGTGAGGGGAGGGGAGGGGCGAGACCTTTGGAAGCGGTGTGTGAGGGGAGGGGAGGGGCGAGGCCTTTGGAGGCGGTGTGAGGGGAGGGGAGGGGCGAGACCTTTGGAGGCGGTGTGAGGGGAGGAGTGGGGTCCACGGAGGGAGCGAGACCTTTGGAGGCGGTGAGAGGGGAGGAGTGGGGTCCACGGAGGGAGCGAGACCTTTGGAGGCGGTGTGAGGGGAGGAGTGGGGTCCACGGAGGGAGCGAGACCTTTGGAGGCGGTGTGAGGGGAGGGGGTGGGGTCCACGGAGGGAGCGAGACCTTTGGAGGCGGTGTGAGGGGAGGAGTGGGGTCCACGGAGGGAGCAAGTCCTTCAGAGGCGGTGTGAGGGGAGGTGGTGGTGTCCACGGAGGGAGCGAGACCTTTGGAGGCGGTGTGAGGGGAGGAGTGGGGTCCACGGAGGGAGCGAGACCTTTGGAGGCGGTGTGAGGGGAGGAGTGGGGTCCACGGAGGGAGCGAGACCTTTGGAGGCGGTGTGAGGGGAGGAGTGGGGTCCACGGAGGGAGCGAGACCTTTAGAGGCGGTGTGAGGGGAGGGGATGGGGTCCACGGAGGGAGCGAGACCTTTGGAGGCGGTGTGAGGGGAGGGGATGGGGTCCACGGAGGGAGTGAGACCTTTGGAGGCGGTGTGAGGTGAGGGGATGGGGTCCACGGAGGGAGCGAGACCTTTGGAGGCGGTGTGAGGGGAGGAGTGGGGTCCACGGAGGGAGCGAGACCTTTGGAGGCGGTGTGAGGGGAGGAGTGGGGTCCACGGAGGGAGCGAGACCTTTGGAGGCGGGTGTGAGTGGAGGAGTGGGGTCCACGGAGGGAGCGAGACCTTTGGAGGCGGTGTGAGGGGAGGGAGTGGGGTCCACGGAGGGAGCGAGACCTTTGGAGGTGGTGTGAGGGGAGGAGTGGGGTCCACGGATGGGCGAGACCTTTGGAGGCGGTGTGAGGGGAGGAGTGGGGTCCACGGAGGGAGCGAGACCTTTGGAGGCGGTGTGTGAGGGGAGGAGTGGGGTCCACGGAGGGAGCGAGACCTTTGGAGGCGGTGTGAGGGGAGGAGTGGGGTCCACGGAGGGAGCGAGACCTTTGGAGGTGGTGTGAGGGGAGGAGTGGGGTCCACGGAGGGAGCGAGACCTTTGGAGGCGGTGTGAGGGGAGGAGTGGGGTCCACGGAGGGAGCGATACCTTTGGAGGCGGTGTGAGGGGAGGGGATGGGGTCCACGGAGGGAGCGAGACCTTTGGAGGCGGTGTGAGGTGAGGGGATGGGGTCCACGGAGGGAGCGAGACCTTTGGAGGCGGTGTGAGGGGAGGAGTGGGGTCCACGGAGGGAGCGAGACCTTTGGAGGCGGTGTGAGGGGAGGAGTGGGGTCCACGGAGGGAGCGAGACCTTTGGAGGCGGTGTGAGGGGAGGAGTGGGGTCCACAGAGGGAGCGAGACCTTTGGAAGCGGTGTGAGGGGAGGGAGTGGGGTCCACGGAGAGAGCGAGACCTTTGGAGGTGGTGTGAGGGGAGGAGTGGGGTCCACGGATGGGCGAGACCTTTGGAGGCGGTGTGAGGGGAGGAGTGGGGTCCACGGAGGGAGCGAGACCTTTGGAGGCGGTGTGAGGGGAGGAGTGGGGTCCACGGAGGGAGCGAGACCTTTGGAGGCGGTGTGAGGGGAGGAGTGGGGTCCACGGAGGGAGCGAGACCTTTGGAGGCGGTGTGAGGGGAGGAGCGGGGTCCACGGAGGGAGCGAGACCTTTGGAGGCGGTGTGAGGGGAGGAGTGGGGTCCACGGATGGGCGAGACCTTTGGAGGCGGTGTGAGGGGAGGGGTGGGGTACATGGAGGGAGTGAGACCTTTGGAGGCGGTGTGAGAGGAGGAGTGGGGTCCACGGAGGGAGCGAGACCTTTGGAGGCGGTGTGAGGGGAGGGGAGGGAGCGAGACCTTTGGAGGTGGTGTGAGGGGAGGAGTGTGGTCCACGGAGGGAGCGAGACCTTTGGAGGCGGTGTGAGGGGAGGAGTGCGGTCCACGGAGGGAGCGAGACCTTTGGAGGCGGTGAGAGGGGAGGAGTTGGGTCCACGGAGGGAGCGAGGCCTTTGGAGGCGGTGTGAGAGGAGGAGTGCGGTCCACGGAGGGAGCGAGACCTTTGGAGGCGGTGTGAGGGGAGGAGTGGGGTCCACGGAGGGAGCGAGACCTTTGGAGGCGGAGTGAGGGGAGGAGTGGGGTCCACGGAGGGAGCGAGACTTTTGGAGGCGGTGAGAGGGGAGGAGTGGGGTGCACGGAGGGAGCGAGACCTTTGGAGGCGGTGTGAGGGGAGGAGTTGGGTCCACGGAGGGAGCGAGGCCTTTGGAGGCGGTGTGAGGGGAGGAGTGCGGTCCACGGAGGGAGCGAGACCTTTGGAGGCGGTGTGAGGGGAGGAGTGGGGTCCACGGAGGGAGCCAGACCTTTGGAGGCGGTGTGAGGGGAGGAGTGGGGTCCACGGAGGGAGCGAGACCTTTGGAGGCGGTGTGGAGGGGAGGAGTGGGGTCCACGGAGGGAGCGAGACCTTTGGAGGCGGTGAGAGGGGAGGAGTGGGGTGCACGGAGGGAGCGAGACCTTTGGAGGCGGTGTGAGGGGAGGAGTGGGGTCCACGGAGGGAGCGAGACCTTTGGAGGCGGTGTGAGGGGAGGGTGTGGGGTCCACGGAGGGAGCGAGGCCTTTGGAGGCGGTGTGAGGGGAGGAGTGCGGTCCACGGAGGGAGCGAGACCTTTGGAGGCGGTGTGAGGGGAGGAGTGGGGTCCACGGAGGGAGCGAGACCTTTGGAGGCGGTGTGAGGAGAGGAGTGGGGTCCACGGAGGGAGCGAGACCTTTGGAGGCGGTGTGAGGGGAGGAGTTGGGTCCAGGGAGGGAGCGAGGCCTTTGGAGGCGGTGTGAGGGGAGGAGTGCGGTCCACGGAGGGAGCGAGACCTTTGGAGGCGGTGTGAGGGGAGGGGGTGGGGTACATGGAGGGAGTGAGACCTTTGGAGGCGGTGTGAGGGGAGGGGAGGGAGCGAGACCTTTGGAGGTGGTGTGAGGGGAGGAGTGGGGTCCACGGAGGGAGCGAGACCTTTGGAGGCGGTGTGAGGGGAGGAGTGCGGTCCACGGAGGGAGCGAGACCTTTGGAGGCGGTGTGAGGGGAGGAGTTGGGTCCACGGAGGGAGCGAGGCCTTTGGAGGCGGTGTGAGGGGAGGGGAGGGGCGAGACCTTTGGAAGCGGTGTGAGGGGAGGGGAGGGGCGAGGCCTTTGGAGGCGGTGTGAGGGGAGGGGATGGGCGAGACCTTTGGAGGCGGTGTGAGGGGAGGAGTGGGGTCCACGGAGGGAGCGAGACCTTTGGAGGCGGTGTGAGGGGAGGAGTGGGGTCCACGGAGGGAGCGAGACCTTTGGAGGCGGTGAGAGGGGAGGAGTGGGGTGCACGGAGGGAGCGAGACCTTTGGAGGCGGTGTGAGGGGAGGAGTGGGGTCCACGGAGGGAGCGAGACCTTTGGA
The DNA here is from genome assembly GCF_048418815.1 of Hemitrygon akajei. NCBI lineage: Eukaryota > Metazoa > Chordata > Chondrichthyes > Myliobatiformes > Dasyatidae > Hemitrygon > Hemitrygon akajei. The sequence continues at coordinate 41,248,453 of NC_133137.1, read as the reverse complement.
GGCGGTGTGAGGGGAGGGGGTGGGGTCCACGGAGGGAGCGAGACCTTTGGAGGCGGTGTGAGGGGGAGGAGTGGGGTCCACGGAGGGAGCGAGTCCTTTAGAGGCGGTGTGAGGGGAGGTGGTGGTGTCCACGGAGGGAGCGAGACCTTTGGAGGCGGTGTGAGGGGAGGAGTGGGGTCCACGGAGGGAGCGAGACCTTTGGAGGCGGTGTGAGGGGAGGAGTGGGGTCCACGGAGGGAGCGAGACCTTTGGAGGCGGTGTGAGGGGAGGAGTGGGGTCCACGGAGGGAGCGTGACCTTTAGAGGCGGTGTGAGGGGAGGGGATGGGGTCCACGGAGGGAGCGAGACATTTGGAGGCGGTGTGAGGGGAGGGGATGGGGTCCACGGAGGGAGGGAGACCTTTGGAGGCGGTGTGAGGTGAGGGGATGGGGTCCACGGAGGGAGCGAGACCTTTGGAGGCGGTGTGAGGGGAGGAGTGGGGTCCACGGAGGGAGCGAGACCTTTGGAGGCGGTGTGAGGGGAGGAGTGGGGTCCACGGAGGGAGCGAGACCTTTGGAGGCGGTGTGAGGGGAGGGAGTGGGGACAACGGAGGGAGCGAGACCTTTGGAGGTGGTGTGAGGGGAGGAGTGGGGTCCACGGATGGGCGAGACCTTTGGAGGCGGTGGTGGAGGGGAGGAGTGGGGTCCACGGAGGGAGCGAGACCTTTGGAGGCGGTGTGAGGGGAGGAGTGGGGTCCACGGAGGAGCGAGACCTTTGGAGGCGGTGTGAGGGGAGGAGTGGGGTCCACGGAGGGAGCGAGACCTTTGGAGGCGGTGTGAGGGGAGGGAGTGGGGGTCCACGGAGGGAGCGAGACCTTTGGAGGCGGTGTGAGGGGAGGGAGTGGGGTCCACGGAGGGAGCGAGACCTTTGGAGGTGGTGTGAGGGGAGGAGTGGGGTCCACGGATGGGCGAGACCTTTGGAGGCGGTGTGAGGGGAGGAGTGGGGTCCACGGAGGGAGCGAGACCTTTGGAGGCGGGTGTGAGGGGAGGAGTGGGGTCCACGGAGGGAGCGAGACCTTTGGAGGTGGTGTGAGGGGAGGAGTGGGGTCCACGGAGGGAGCGAGACCTTGGAGGCGGTGTGAGGGGAGGAGTGGGGTCCACGGAGGGAGCGAGACCTTTGGAGGTGGTGTGAGGGGAGGAGTGGGGTCCCACGGAGGGAGCGAGACCTTTGGAGGGCGGGTGTGAGGGGGAGGAGTGGGGTCCACGGAGGGAGCGATACCTTTGGAGGCGGTGTGAGGGGAGGGGATGGGGGTCCACGGAGGGAGCGAGACCTTTGGAGGCGGTGTGAGGTGAGGGGATGGGGTCCACGGAGGGAGCGAGACCTTTGGAGGCGGTGTGAGGGGAGGAGTGGGGTCCACGGAGGGAGCGAGACCTTTGGAGGCGGTGTGAGGGGAGGAGTGGGGTCCACGGAGGGAGCGAGACCTTTGGAGGCGGTGTGAGGGGAGGAGTGGGGTCCACAGAGGGAGCGAGACCTTTGGAAGCGGTGTGAGGGGAGGGAGTGGGGTCCACGGAGAGAGCGAGACCTTTGGAGGTGGTGTGAGGGGAGGAGTGGGGTCCACGGATGGGCGAGACCTTTGGAGGCGGTGTGAGGGGAGGAGTGGGGTCCACGGAGGGAGCGAGACCTTTGGAGGCGGTGTGAGGGGAGGAGTGGGGTCCACGGAGGGAGCGAGACCTTTGGAGGCGGTGTGAGGGGAGGAGTGGGGTCCACGGAGGGAGCGAGACCTTTGGAGGCGGTGTGAGGGGAGGAGCGGGGTCCACGGAGGGAGCGAGACCTTTGGAGGCGGTGTGAGGGCAGGAGTGGGGTCCACGGATGGGCGAGACCTTTGGAGGCGGTGTGAGGGGAGGGGTGGGGTACATGGAGGGAGTGAGACCTTTGGAGGCGGTGTGAGAGGAGGAGTGGGGTCCACGGAGGGAGCGAGACCTTTGGAGGCGGTGTGAGGGGAGGGGAGGGAGCGAGACCTTTGGAGGTGGTGTGAGGGGAGGAGTGTGGTCCACGGAGGGAGCGAGACCTTTGGAGGCGGTGTGAGGGGAGGAGTGCGGTCCACGGAGGGAGCGAGACCTTTGGAGGCGGTGAGAGGGGAGGAGTTGGGTCCACGGAGGGAGCGAGGCCTTTGGAGGCGGTGTGAGAGGAGGAGTGCGGTCCACGGAGGGAGCGAGACCTTTGGAGGCGGTGTGAGGGGAGGAGTGGGGTCCACGGAGGGAGCGAGACCTTTGGAGGCGGAGTGAGGGGAGGAGTGGGGTCCACGGAGGGAGCGAGACCTTTGGAGGCGGTGAGAGGGGAGGAGTGGGGTGCACGGAGGGAGCGAGACCTTTGGAGGCGGTGTGAGGGGAGGAGTTGGGTCCACGGAGGGAGCGAGGCCTTTGGAGGCGGTGTGAGGGGAGGAGTGCGGTCCACGGAGGGAGCGAGACCTTTGGAGGCGGTGTGAGGGGAGGAGTGGGGTCCACGGAGGGAGCCAGACCTTTGGAGGCGGTGTGAGGGGAGGAGTGGGGTCCACGGAGGGAGCGAGACCTTTGGAGGCGGTGTGAGGGGAGGAGTGGGGTCCACGGAGGGAGCGAGACCTTTGGAGGCGGTGAGAGGGGAGGAGTGGGGTGCACGGAGGGAGCGAGACCTTTGGAGGCGGTGTGAGGGGAGGAGTGGGGTCCACGGAGGGAGCGAGACCTTTGGAGGCGGTGTGAGCGGAGGGGGTGGGGTCCACGGAGGGAGCGAGGCCTTTGGAGGCGGTGTGAGGGGAGGAGTGCGGTCCACGGAGGGAGCGAGACCTTTGGAGGCGGTGTGAGGGGAGGAGTGGGGTCCACGGAGGGAGCGAGACCTTTGCAGGCGGTGTGAGGAGAGGAGTGGGGTCCACGGAGGGAGCGAGACCTTTGGAGGCGGTGTGAGGGGAGGAGTTGGGTCCAGGGAGGGAGCGAGGCCTTTGGAGGCGGTGTGAGGGGAGGAGTGCGGTCCACGGAGGGAGCGAGACCTTTGGAGGCGGTGTGAGGGGAGGGGTGGGGTACATGGAGGGAGTGAGACCTTTGGAGGCGGTGTGAGGGGAGGGGAGGGAGCGAGACCTTTGGAGGTGGTGTGAGGGGAGGAGTGGGGTCCACGGAGGGAGCGAGACCTTTGGAGGCGGTGTGAGGGGAGGAGTGCGGTCCACGGAGGGAGCGAGACCTTTGGAGGCGGTGTGAGGGGAGGAGTTGGGTCCACGGAGGGAGCGAGGCCTTTGGAGGCGGTGTGAGGGGAGGGGAGGGGCGAGACCTTTGGAAGCGGTGTGAGGGGAGGGGAGGGGCGAGGCCTTTGGAGGCGGTGTGAGGGGAGGGGATGTGCGAGACCTTTGGAGGCGGTGTGAGGGGAGGAGTGGGGTCCACGGAGGGAGCGAGACCTTTGGAGGCGGTGTGAGGGGAGGAGTGGGGTCCACGGAGGGAGCGAGACCTTTGGAGGCGGTGAGAGGGGAGGAGTGGGGTGCACGGAGGGAGCGAGACCTTTGGAGGCGGTGTGAGGGGAGGAGTGGGGTCCACGGAGGGAGCGAGACCTTTGGAGGCGGTGTGAGGGGAGGGGGTGGGGTCCACGGAGGGAGCGAGACCTTTGGAGGCGGTGTGAGGGGAGGAGTGGGGTCCACGGAGGGAGCGAGTCCTTTAGAGGCGGTGTGAGGGGAGGTGGTGGTGTCCACGGAGGGAGCGAGACCTTTGGAGGCGGTGTGAGGGGAGGAGTGGGGTCCACGGAGGGAGCGAGACCTTTGGAGGCGGTGTGAGGGGAGGAGTGGGGTCCACGGAGGGAGCGAGACCTTTGGAGGCGGTGTGAGGGGAGGAGTGGGGTCCACGGAGGGAGCGAGACCTTTAGAGGCGGTGTGAGGGGAGGGGATGGGGTCCACGGAGGGAGCGAGACATTTGGAGGCGGTGTGAGGGGAGGGGATGGGGTCCACGGAGGGAGGGAGACCTTTGGAGGCGGTGTGAGGTGAGGGGATGGGGTCCACGGAGGGAGCGAGACCTTTGGAGGCGGTGTGAGGGGAGGAGTGGGGTCCACGGAGGGAGCGAGACCTTTGGAGGCGGTGTGAGGGGAGGAGTGGGGTCCACGGAGGGAGCGAGACCTTTGGAGGCGGTGTGAGGGGAGGGAGTGGGGACAACGGAGGGAGCGAGACCTTTGGAGGTGGTGTGAGGGGAGGAGTGGGGTCCACGGATGGGCGAGACCTTTGGAGGCGGTGTGAGGGGAGGAGTGGGGTCCACGGAGGGAGCGAGACCTTTGGAGGCGGTGTGAGGGGAGGAGTGGGGTCCACGGAGGGAGCGAGACCTTTGGAGGCGGTGTGAGGGGAGGAGTGGGGTCCACGGAGGGAGCGAGACCTTTGGAGGCGGTGTGAGGGGAGGAGTGGGGTCCACGGAGGGAGCGAGACCTTTGGAGGCGGTGTGAGGGGAGGAGTGGGGTCCACGGAGGGAGCGAGACCTTTGGAGGCGGTGTGAGGGGAGGAGTGGGGTCCACGGAGGGAGCGAGACCTTTGGAGGCGGTGTGAGGGGAGGAGTGGGGTCCACGGAGGGAGCGATACCTTTGGAGGCGGTGTGAGGGGAGGGGATGGGGTCCACGGAGGGAGGGAGACCTTTGGAGGCGGTGTGAGGTGAGGGGATGGGGTCCACGGAGGGAGCGAGACCTTTGGAGGCGGTGTGAGGGGAGGAGTTGGGTCCACGGAGGGAGCGAGGCCTTTGGAGGCGGTGTGAGGGGAGGAGTGCGGTCCACGGAGGGAGCGAGACCTTTGGAGGCGGTGTGAGGGGAGGAGTGGGGTCCACGGAGGGAGCGAGACCTTTGGAGGCGGTGTGAGGGGAGGAGTGGGGTCCACGGAGGGAGCGAGACCTTTGGAGGCGGTGTGAGGGGAGGAGTGGGGTCCACGGAGGGAGCGAGACCTTTGGATGCGGTGTGAGGGGAGGAGTGGGGTCCACGGAGGGAGCGAGACCTTTGGAGGCGGTGAGAGGGGAGGAGTGGGGTGCACGGAGGGAGCGAGACCTTTGGAGGCGGTGTGAGGGGAGGAGTTGGGTCCACGGAGGGAGCGAGGCCTTTGGAGGCGGTGTGAGGGGAGGAGTGCGGTCCACGGAGGGAGCGAGACCTTTGGAGGCGGTGTGAGGGGAGGAGTGGGGTCCACGGAGGGAGCGAGACCTTTGGAGGCGGTGTGAGGGGAGGAGTGGGGTCCACGGAGGGAGCGAGACCTTTGGAGGCGGTGTGAGGGGAGGAGTGGGGTCCACGGAGGGAGCGAGACCTTTGGAGGCGGTGTGAGGGGAGGAGTGGGGTCCACGGAGGGAGCGAGACCTTTGGAGGCGGAGTGAGGGGAGGAGTGGGGTCCACGGAGGGAGCGAGACCTTTGGAGGCGGTGAGAGGGGAGGAGTGGGGTGCACGGAGGGAGCGAGACCTTTGGAGGCGGTGTGAGGGGAGGAGTTGGGTCCACGGAGGGAGCGAGGCCTTTGGAGGCGGTGTGGAGGGGAGGAGTGCGGTCCACGGAGGGAGCGAGACCTTTGGAGGCGGTGTGAGGGGAGGAGTGGGGTCCACGGAGGGAGCCAGACCTTTGGAGGCGGTGTGAGGGGAGGAGTGGGGTCCACGGAGGGAGCGAGACCTTTGGAGGCGGTGTGAGGGGAGGAGTGGGGTCCACGGAGGGAGCGAGACCTTTGGAGGCGGTGAGAGGGGAGGAGTGGGGTGCACGGAGGGAGCGAGACCTTTGGAGGCGGTGTGAGGGGAGGAGTGGGGTCCACGGAGGGAGCGAGACCTTTGGAGGCGGTGTGAGGGGAGGGGGTGGGGTCCACGGAGGGAGCGAGGCCTTTGGAGGCGGTGTGAGGGGAGGAGTGCGGTCCACGGAGGGAGCGAGACCTTTGGAGGCGGTGTGAGGGGAGGAGTGGGGTCCACGGAGGGAGCGAGACCTTTGGAGGCGGTGTGAGGGGAGGAGTGGGGTCCACGGAGGGAGCGAGACCTTTGGAGGCGGTGTGAGGGGAGGAGTTGGGTCCACGGAGGGAGCGAGGCCTTTGGAGGCGGTGTGAGGGGAGGAGTGCGGTCCACGGAGGGAGCGAGACCTTTGGAGGCGGTGTGAGGGGAGGGGTGGGGTACATGGAGGGAGTGAGACCTTTGGAGGCGGTGTGAGGGGAGGGGAGGGAGCGAGACCTTTGGAGGTGGTGTGAGGGGAGGAGTGGGGTCCACGGAGGGAGCGAGACCTTTGGAGGCGGTGTGAGGGGAGGAGTGCGGTCCACGGAGGGAGCGAGACCTTTGGAGGCGGTGTGAGGGGAGGAGTTGGGTCCACGGAGGGAGCGAGGCCTTTGGAGGCGGTGTGAGGGGAGGGGAGGGGCGAGACCTTTGGAAGCGGTGTGAGGGGAGGGGAGGGGCGAGGCCTTTGGAGGCGGTGTGAGGGGAGGGGATGGGCGAGACCTTTGGAGGCGGTGTGAGGGGAGGAGTGGGGTCCACGGAGGGAGCGAGACCTTTGGAGGCGGTGTGAGGGGAGGAGTGGGGTCCACGGAGGGAGCGAGACCTTTGGAGGCGGTGAGAGGGGAGGAGTGGGGTGCACGGAGGGAGCGAGACCTTTGGAGGCGGTGTGAGGGGAGGAGTGGGGTCCATGGAGGGAGCGAGACCTTTGGAGGCGGTGTGAGGGGAGGGGGTGGGGTCCACGGAGGGAGCGAGACCTTTGGAGGCGGTGTGAGGGGAGGAGTGGGGTCCACGGAGGGAGCGAGTCCTTTAGAGGCGGTGTGAGGGGAGGTGGTGGTGTCCACGGAGGGAGCGAGACCTTTGGAGGCGGTGTGAGGGGAGGAGTGGGGTCCACGGAGGGAGCGAGACCTTTGGAGGCGGTGTGAGGGGAGGAGTGGGGTCCACGGAGGGAGCGAGACCTTTGGAGGCGGTGTGAGGGGAGGAGTGGGGTCCACGGAGGGAGCGAGACCTTTAGAGGCGGTGTGAGGGGAGGGGATGGGGTCCACGGAGGGAGCGAGACCTTTGGAGGCGGTGTGAGGGGAGGGGATGGGGTCCACGGAGGGAGGGAGACCTTTGGAGGCGGTGTGAGGTGAGGGGATGGGGTCCACGGAGGGAGCGAGACCTTTGGAGGCGGTGTGAGGGGAGGAGTGGGGTCCACGGAGGGAGCGAGACCTTTGGAGGCGGTGTGAGGGGAGGAGTGGGGTCCACGGAGGGAGCGAGACCTTTGGAGGCGGTGTGAGGGGAGGGAGTGGGGACAACGGAGGGAGCGAGACCTTTGGAGGTGGTGTGAGGGGAGGAGTGGGGTCCACGGATGGGCGAGACCTTTGGAGGCGGTGTGAGGGGAGGAGTGGGGTCCACGGAGGGAGCGAGACCTTTGGAGGCGGTGTGAGGGGAGGAGTGGGGTCCACGGAGGGAGCGAGACCTTTGGAGGCGGTGTGAGGGGAGGAGTGGGGTCCACGGAGGGAGCGAGACCTTTGGAGGCGGTGTGAGGGGAGGAGTGGGGTCCACGGAGGGAGCGAGACCTTTGGAGGCGGTGTGAGGGGAGGAGTGGGGTCCACGGAGGGAGCGAGACCTTTGGAGGCGGTGTGAGGGGAGGAGTGGGGTCCACGGAGGGAGCGATACCTTTGGAGGCGGTGTGAGGGGAAGGGATGGGGTCCACGGAGGGAGGGAGACCTTTGGAGGCGGTGTGAGGTGAGGGGATGGGGTCCACGGAGGGAGCGAGACCTTTGGAGGCGGTGTGAGGGGAGGAGTTGGGTCCACGGAGGGAGCGAGGCCTTTGGAGGCGGTGTGAGGGGAGGAGTGCGGTCCACGGAGGGAGCGAGACCTTTGGAGGCGGTGTGAGGGGAGGAGTTGGGTCCACGGAGGGAGCGAGACCTTTGGAGGCGGTGTGAGGGGAGGAGTGGGGTCCACAAAGGGAGCGAGACCTTTGGAGGCGGTGTGAGGGGAGGAGTGGGGTCCACGGAGGGAGCGAGACCTTTGGATGCGGTGTGAGGGGAGGAGTGGGGTCCACGGAGGGAGCGAGACCTTTGGAGGCGGTGAGAGGGGAGGAGTGGGGTGCACGGAGGGAGCGAGACCTTTGGAGGCGGTGTGAGGGGAGGTGTTGGGTCCACGGAGGGAGCGAGGCCTTTGGAGGCGGTGTGAGGGGAGGAGTGCGGTCCACGGAGGGAGCGAGAACTTTGGAGGCGGTGTGAGGGGAGGAGTGGGGTCCACGGAGGGAGCGAGACCTTTGGAGGCGGTGTGAGGGGAGGAGTGGGGTCCACGGAGGGAGCGAGACCTTTGGAGGCGGTGTGAGGGGAGGAGTGGGGTCCACGGAGGGAGCGAGACCTTTGGAGGCGGTGAGAGGGGAGGAGTGGGGTGCACGGAGGGAGCGAGACCTTTGGAGGCGGTGTGAGGGGAGGAGTGGGGTCCACGGAGGGAGCGAGACCTTTGGAGGCGGTGTGAGGGGAGGGGGTGGGGTCCACGGAGGGAGCGAGGCCTTTGGAGGCGGTGTGAGGGGAGGAGTGCGGTCCACGGAGGGAGCGAGACCTTTGGAGGCGGTGTGAGGGGAGGAGTGGGGTCCACGGAGGGAGCGAGACCTTTGGAGGCGGTGTGAGGGGAGGAGTGGGGTCCACGGAGGGAGCGAGACCTTTGGAGGCGGTGTGAGGGGAGGAGTTGGGTCCACGGAGGGAGCGAGGCCTTTGGAGGCGGTGTGAGGGGAGGAGTGCGGTCCACGGAGGGAGCGAGACCTTTGGAGGCGGTGTGAGGGGAGGGGTGGGGTACATGGAGGGAGTGAGACCTTTGGAGGCGGTGTGAGGGGAGGGGAGGGAGCGAGACCTTTGGAGGTGGTGTGAGGGGAGGAGTGGGGTCCACGGAGGGAGCGAGACCTTTGGAGGCGGTGTGAGGGGAGGAGTGTAGTCCACGGAGGGAGCGAGACCTTTGGAGGCGGTGTGAGGGGAGGAGTTGGGTCCACGGAGGGAGCGCGGCCTTTGGAGGCGGTGTGAGGGGAGGGGAGGGGCGAGGCCTTTGGAGGCGGTGTGAGGGGAGGGGATGGGCGAGACCTTTGGAGGCGGTGTGAGGGGAGGAGTAGGGTCCACGGAGGGAGCGAGACCTTTGGAGGCGGTGTGAGGGGAGGAGTGGGGTCCACGGAGGGAGCGAGACCTTTGGAGGCGGTGAGAGGGGAGGAGTGGGGTGCACGGAGGGAGCGAGACCTTTGGAGGCGGTGTGAGGGGAGGAGTGGGGTCCACGGAGGGAGCGAGACCTTTGGAGGCGGTGTGAGGGGAGGGGGTGGGGTCCACGGAGGGAGCGAGACCTTTGGAGGCGGTCTGAGGGGAGGAGTGGGGTCCACGGAGGGAGCGAGTCCTTTAGAGGCGGTGTGAGGGGAGGTGGTGGTGTCCACGGAGGGAGCGAGACCTTTGGAGGCGGTGTGATGGGAGGAGTGGGGTACACGGAGGGAGCGAGACCTTTGGAGGCGGTGTGAGGGGAGGAGTGGGGTCCACGGAGGGAGCGAGACCTTTGGAGGCGGTGTGAGGGGAGGAGTGGGGTCCACGGAGGGAGCGAGACCTTTAGAGGCGGTGTGAGGGGAGGGGATGGGGTCCACGGAGGGAGCGAGACCTTTGGAGGCGGTGTGAGGGGAGGGGATGGGGTCCACGGAGGGAGGGAGACCTTTGGAGGCGGTGTGAGGTGAGGGGATGGGGTCCACGGAGGGAGCGAGACCTTTGGAGGCGGTGTGAGGGGAGGAGTGGGGTCCACGGAGGGAGCGAGACCTTTGGAGGCGGTGTGAGGGGAGGAGTGGGGTCCACGGAGGGAGCGAGACCTTTGGAGGCGGTGTGAGGGGAGGAGTGGGGTCCACGGAGGGAGCGAGACCTTTGGAGGCGGTGTGAGGGGAGGGAGTGGGGTCCACGGAGGGAGCGAGACCTTTGGAGGTGGTGTGAGGGGAAGAGTGGGGTCCACGGATGGGCGAGACCTTTGGAGGCGATGTGAGGGGAGGAGTAGGGTCCACGGAGGGAGCGAGACCTTTGGAGGCGGTGTGAGGGGAGGAGTGGGGTCCACGGAGGGAGCGAGACCTTTGGAGGTGGTGTGAGGGGAGGGAGTGGGGTCCACGGAGGGAGCGAGACCTTTGGAGGTGGTGTGAGGGGAAGAGTGGGGTCCACGGATGGGCGAGACCTTTGGAGGCGGTGTGAGGGGAGGAGTGGGGTCCACGGAGGGAGCGAGACCTTTGTAGGCGGTGTGAGGGGAGGAGTGGGGTCCACGGAGGGAGCGAGACCTTTGGAGGCGGTGTGAGGGGAGGAGTGGGGTCCACGGAGGGAGCGAGACCTTTGGAGGCGGTGTGAGGGGAGGAGTGGGGTCCACGGAGGGAGCGAGACCTTTGGAGGCGGTGTGAGGGGAGGAGTGGGGTCCACGGAGGGAGCGAGACCTTTGGAGGCGGTGTGAGGGGAGGAGTGGGGTCCACGGAGGAAGCGATACCTTTGGAGGCGGTGTGAGGGGAGGGGATGGGGTCCACGGAGGGAGGGAGACCTTTGGAGGCGGTGTGAGGTGAGGGGATGGGGTCCACGGAGGGAGCGAGACCTTTGGAGGCGGTGTGAGGGGAGGAGTGGGGTCCACGGAGGGAGCGAGACCTTTGGAGGCGGTGTGAGGGGAGGAGTGGGGTCCACGGAGGGAGCGAGACCTTTGGAGGCGGTGTGAGGGGAGGAGTGGGGTCCACGGAGGGAGCGAGACCTTTGGAGGTGGTGTGAGGGGAGGGAGTGGGGTCCACGGAGGGAGCGAGACCTTTGGAGGTGGTGTGAGGGGAGGAGTGGGGTCCACGGATGGGCGAGACCTTTGGAGGCGGTGTGAGGGGAGGAGTGGGGTCCACGGAGGGAGCGAGACCTTTGGAGGCGGTGTGAGGGGAGGAGTGGGGTCCACGGAGGGAGCGAGACCTTTGGAGGCGGTGTGAGGGGAGGAGTGGGGTCCACGGAGGGTGCGAGACCTTTGGAGGCGGTGTGAGGGGAGGAGTGGGGTCCACGGAGGGAGCGAGACCTTTGGAGGCGGTGTGAGGGGAGGAGTGGGGTCCACGGAGGGAGCGAGACCTTTGGAGGCGGTGTGAGGGGAGGAGTGGGGTCCACGGATGGGCGAGACCTTTGGAGGCGGTGTGAGGGGAGGGGTGGGGTCCATGGAGGGAGTGAGACCTTTGGAGGCGGTGTGAGGGGAGGAGTGGGGTCCACGGAGGGAGCGAGACCTTTGGAGGCGGTGTGAGGGGAGGGGAGGGAGCGAGACCTTTGCAGGTGGTGTGAGGGGAGGAGTGGGGTCCACGGAGGGAGCGAGACCTTTGGAGGCGGTGTGAGGGGAGGAGTGGGGTCCACGGAGGGAGCGAGACCTTTGGAGGCGGTGTGAGGGGAGGAGTGGGGTCCACGGAGGGAGCGAGACCTTTGGAGGCGGTGTGAGGGGAGGGGAGGGAGCGAGACCTCTGGAGGCGGTGTGAGGGGAGGAGTGGGGTCCACGGAGGGAGCGAGACCTTTGGAGGTGGTGTGAGGGGAGGAGTGGGGTCCACGGATGGGCGAGACCTTTGGAGGCGGTGTGAGGGGAGGGAGTGGGGTCCACGGAGGGAGCGAGACCTTTGGAGGCGGTGCGGGAGGAGGGGGTGGGGTCCACGGAGGGAGCGAGACCTTTGGAGGCAGTGTGAGGGGAGGAGTGGGGTCCACGGAGGGAGCGAGACCTTTGGAGGCGGTGTGAGGGGAGGAGTGGGGTCCACAGAGGGAGCGAGACCTTTGGAGGCGGTGTGAGGGGAGGAGTGGGGTCTACGGATGGGCGAGACCTTTGGAGGCGGTGTGAGGGGAGGAGTGTGGTCCACAGAGGGAGCGAGACCTTTGGAGGCGGTGTGAGGGGAGGAGTGGGGTCCACGGATGGGCGAGACCTTTGGAGGCGGTGTGAGGGGAGGAGTGGGGTCCACAGAGGGAGCGAGACCTTTGGAGGCGGTGTGAGGGGAGGAGTGGGGTCCACGGATGGGCGAGACCTTTGGAGGCGGTGCGGGGGGAGGAGTGGGGTCCACGGAGGGAGCGAGACCTTTGGAGGCGGTGTGAGGTGAGGAGTGGGGTCCACGGAGGGAGCGAGACCTTTGGAGGCGGTGTGAGGGGAGGAGTGGGGTCCACGGAGGGAGCGAGACCTTTGGAGGCGGTGTGAGGGGAGGAGTGGGGTCCACGGAGGGAGCGAGACCTTTAGAGGCGGTGTGAGGGGAGGGGAGGGAGCGAGACCTTTGGAGGCGGTGTGAGGGGAGGGAGTGGGGTCCACGGAGGGAGCGAGACCTTTGGAGGCGGTGTGAGGGGAGGAGTGGGGTCCACGGAGGGAGCGAGACCTTTGGAGGCGGTGTGAGGGGAGGAGTTGGGTCCACGGAGGGAGCGAGAAATTTGGAGGCGGTGTGAGGAGGAGTTGGGTCCACGGAGGGAGCGAGGCCTTTGGAGGCGGTGTGAGGGGAGGGGAGGGGCGAGACCTTTGGAAGCGGTGTGAGGGGAGGGGAGGGGCGAGGCCTTTGGAGGCGGTGTGAGGGGAGGGGAGGGGCGAGACCTTTGGAGGCGGTGTGAGGGGAGGAGTGGGGTCCACGGAGGGAGCGAGACCTTTGGAGGCAGTGTGAGGGGAGGAGTGGGGTCCACGGAGGGAGCGAGACCTTTGGAGGCGGTGAGAGGGGAGGAGTGGGGTCCACGGAGGGAGCAAGACCTTTGGAGGCGGTGAGGGGAGGAGTGGGGTCCACGGAGGGAGCGAGACCTTTGGAGGCGATGTGAGGGGAGGGGGTGGGGTCCACGGAGGGAGCGAGACCTTTGGAGGCGGTGTGAGGGGAGGAGTGGGGACCACGGAGGGAGCGAGTCCTTTAGAGGCGGTGTGAGGGGAGGTGGTGGTGTCCACGGAGGGAGCGAGACCTTTGGAGGCGGTGTGAGGGGAGGAGTTGGTTCCACGGAGGGAGCGAGAAATTTGGAGGCGGTGTGAGTGGAGGAGTTGGGTCCACGGAGGGAGCGAGGCCTTTGGAGGCGGTGTGAGGGGAGGGGAGGGGCGAGACCTTTGGAAGCGGTGTGAGGGGAGGGGAGGGGCGAGGCCTTTGGAGGCGGTGTGAGGGGAGGGGAGGGGCGAGACCTTTGGAGGCGGTGTGAGGGGAGGAGTGGGGTCCACGGAGGGAGCGAGACCTTTGGAGGCGGTGTGAGGGGAGGAGTGGGGTCCACGGAGGGAGCGAGACCTTTGGAGGCGGTGTGAGGGGAGGAGTGGGGTCCACGGATGGGCGAGACCTTTGGAGGCGGTGTGAGGGGAGGAGTGGGGTCCACGGAGGGAGCGAGACCTTTGGAGGCGGTGTGAGGGGAGGAGTGGGGTCCACGGAGGGAGCGAGACCTTTGGAGGCGGTGTGAGGGGAGGAGTGGGGTCCACGGAGGGAGCGAGACCTTTGGAGGCGGTGTGAGGGGAGGAGTGGGGTCCACGGATGGGCGAGACCTTTGGAGGCGGTGTGAGGGGAGGGGTGGGGTCCATGGAGGGAGTGAGACCTTTGGAGGCGGTGTGAGGGGAGGAGTGGGGTCCACGGAGGGAGCGAGACCTTTGGAGGCGGTGTGAGGGGAGGGGACGGAGCGAGACCTTTGCAGGTGGTGTGAGGGGAGGAGTGGGGTCCACGGAGGGAGCGAGACCTTTGGAGGCGGTGTGAGGGGAGGAGTGGGGTCCACGGAGGGAGCGAGACCTTTGGAGGCGGTGTGAGGGGAGGAGTGGGGTCCACGGAGGGAGCGAGACCTTTGGAGGCGGTGTGAGGGGAGGGGAGGGAGCGAGACCTCTGGAGGCGGTGTGAGGGGAGGAGTGGGGTCCATGGAGGGAGCGAGACCTTTGGAGGCGGTGTGAGGGGAGGAGTGGGGTCCACGGATGGGCGAGACCTTTGGAGGCGGTGTGAGGGGAGGGAGTGGGGTCCACGGAGGGAGCGAGACCTTTGGAGGCGGTGCGGGAGGAGGGGGTGGGGTCCACGGAAGGAGCGAGACCTTTGGAGGCGGTGTGAGGGGAGGAGTGGGGTCTACGGATGGGCGAGACCTTTGGAGGCGGTGTGAGGGGAGGAGTGGGGTCCACAGAGGGAGCGAGACCTTTGGAGGCGGTGTGAGGGGAGGAGTGGGGTCCACGGATGGGCGAGACCTTTGGAGGCGGTGGGAGGGGAGGAGTGGGGTCCACAGAGGGAGCGAGACCTTTGGAGGCGGTGTGAGGGGAGGAGTGGGGTCCACGGATGGGCGAGACCTTTGGAGGCGGTGCGGGGGGAGGAGTGGGGTCCACGGAGGGAGCGAGACCTTTGGAGGCGGTGTGAGGGGAGGAGTGGGGTCCACGGAGGGAGCGAGACCTTTGGAGGCGGTGTGAGGGGAGGAGTGGGGTCCACGGAGGGAGCGAGACCTTTGGAGGCGGTGTGAGGGGAGGAGTGGGGTCCACGGAGGGAGCGAGACCTTTAGAGGCGGTGTGAGGGGAGGGGAGGGAGCGAGACCTTTGGAGGCGGTGTGAGGGGAGGGAGTGGGGTCCACGGAGGGAGCGAGACCTTTGGAGGCGGTGTGAGGGGAGGAGTGGGGTCCACGGAGGGAGCGAGACCTTTGGAGGCGGTGTGAGGGGAGGAGTTGGGTCCACGGAGGGAGCGAGAAATTTGGAGGCGGTGTGAGGAGGAGTTGGGTCCACGGAGGGAGCGAGGCCTTTGGAGGCGGTGTGAGGGGAGGGGAGGGGCGAGACCTTTGGAAGCGGTGTGAGGGGAGGGGAGGGGCGAGGCCTTTGGAGGCGGTGTGAGGGGAGGGGAGGGGCGAGACCTTTGGAGGCGGTGTGAGGGGAGGAGTGGGGTCCACGGAGGGAGCGAGACCTTTGGAGGCGGTGTGAGGGGAGGAGTGGGGTCCACGGAGGGAGCGAGACCTTTGGAGGCGGTGAGAGGGGAGGAGTGGGGTCCACGGAGGGAGCGAGACCTTTGGAGGCGGTGAGGGGAGGAGTGGGGTCCACGGAGGGAGCGAGACCTTTGGAGGCGATGTGAGGGGAGGGGGTGGGGTCCACGGAGGGAGCGAGACCTTTGGAGGCGGTGTGAGGGGAGGAGTGGGGTCCACGGAGGGAGCGAGTCCTTTAGAGGCGGTGTGAGGGGAGGTGGTGGTGTCCACGGAGGGAGCGAGACCTTTGGAGGCGGTGTGAGGGGAGGAGTTGGGTCCACGGAGGGAGCGAGAAATTTGGAGGCGGTGTGAGTGGAGGAGTTGGGTCCACGGAGGGAGCGAGGCCTTTGGAGGCGGTGTGAGGGGAGGGGAGGGGCGAGACCTTTGGAACCGGTGTGAGGGGAGGGGAGGGGCGAGGCCTTTGGAGGCGGTGTGAGGGGAGGGGAGGGGCGAGACCTTTGGAGGCGGTGTGAGGGGAGGAGTGGGGTCCACGGAGGGAGCGAGACCTTTGGAGGCGGTGTGAGGGGAGGAGTGGGGTCCACGGATGGGCGAGACCTTTGGAGGCGGTGTGAGGGGAGGGGAGGGAGCGAGACCTTTGGAGGCGGTGTGAGGGGAGGGAGTGGGGTCCACGGAGGGAGCGAGACCTTTGGAGGCGGTGTGAGGGGAGGAGTGGGGTCCACGGATGGGCGAGACCTTTGGAGGCGGTGTGAGGGGAGGAGTGGGGTCCACGGATGGGCGAGACCTTTGGAGGCGGTGTGAGGGGAGGGGTGGGGTCCATGGAGGGAGTGAGACCTTTGGAGGCGGTGTGAGGGGAGGAGTGGGGTCCACGGAGGGAGCGAGACCTTTGGAGGCGGTGTGAGGGGAGGGGACGGAGCGAGACCTTTGCAGGTGGTGTGAGGGGAGGAGTGGGGTCCACGGAGGGAGCGAGACCTTTGGAGGCGGTGTGAGGGGAGGAGTGGGGTCCACGGAGGGAGCGAGACCTTTGGAGGCGGTGTGAGGGGAGGAGTGGGGTCCACGGAGGGAGCGAGACCTTTGGAGGCGGTGTGAGGGGAGGGGAGGGAGCGAGACCTCTGGAGGCGGTGTGAGGGGAGGAGTGGGGTCCATGGAGGGAGCGAGACCTTTGGAGGCGGTGTGAGGGGAGGAGTGGGGTCCACGGATGGGCGAGACCTTTGGAGGCGGTGTGAGGGGAGGGAGTGGGGTCCACGGAGGGAGCGAGACCTTTGGAGGCGGGAGGAGTGGGGTCCACGGAGGGAGCGAGACCTTTGGAGGCGGGTGTGTGAGGGGAGGGGTGGGGTCCATGGAGGGAGTGAGACCTTTGGAGGCGGTGGTGGAGGGGAGGAGTGGGGTCCACGGAGGGAGCGAGACCTTTGGAGGCGGTGTGAGGGGAGGGGACGGAGCGAGACCTTTGCAGGTGGTGTGAGGGGGAGGAGTGGGGTCCACGGAGGGAGCGAGACCTTTGGAGGCGGTGTGAGGGGAGGAGTGGGGGTCCACGGAGGGAGCGAGACCTTTGGAGGCGGTGGTGAGGGGAGGAGTGGGGTCCACGGAGGGAGCGAGACCTTTGGAGGCGGTGTGAGGGGAGGGGAGGGAGCGAGACCTCTGGAGGCGGTGTGAGGGGAGGAGTGGGGTCCATGGAGGGAGCGAGACCTTTGGAGGCGGTGTGAGGGGAGGAGTGGGGTCCACGGATGGGCGAGACCTTTGGAGGCGGTGTGAGGGGAGGGAGTGGGGGTCCACGGAGGGAGCGAGACCTTTGGAGGCGGTGCGGGAGGAGGGGTGGGGTCCACGGAAGGAGCGAGACCTTTGGAGGCGGTGTGAGGGGAGGAGTGGGGTCTACGGATGGGCGGAGACCTTTGGAGGCGGTGTGAGGGGAGGAGTGGGGTCCACAGAGGGAGCGAGACCTTTGGAGGCGGTGTGAGGGGAGGAGTGGGGTCCACGGATGGGCGAGACCTTTGGAGGGCGGTGTGAGGGGGGAGGAGTGGGGTCCACAGAGGGAGCGAGACCTTTGGAGGCGGTGTGAGGGGAGGAGTGGGGTCCACGGATGGGCGAGACCTTGGAGGCGGTGCGGGGGGAGGAGTGGGGTCCACGGAGGGAGCGAGACCTTTGGAGGCGGTGTGAGGGGAGGAGTGGGGTCCACGGAGGGAGCGAGACCTTTGGAGGGCGGTTGTGAGGGGAGGAGTGGGGTCCACGGAGGGAGCGAGACCTTTGGAGGCGGTGTGAGGGGAGGAGTGGGGTCCACGGAGGGAGCGAGACCTTTAGAGGCGGTGTGAGGGGAGGGGAGGGAGCGAGACCTTTGGAGGCGGGTGTGAGGGGAGGGAGTGGGGTCCACGGAGGGAGCGAGACCTTTGGAGGCGGTGTGAGGGGAGGAGTGGGGTCCACGGAGGGAGCGAGACCTTTGGAGGCGGGTGTGAGGGGAGGAGTTGGGTCCACGGAGGGAGCGAGAAATTTGGAGGCGGTGTGAGGAGGAGTTGGGTCCACGGAGGGAGCGAGGCCTTTGGAGGCGGTGTGAGGGGAGGGGAGGGGCGAGACCTTTGGAAGCGGTGTGAGGGGAGGGGAGGGGCGAGGCCTTTGGAGGCGGTGTGAGGGGGAGGGGAGGGGCGAGACCTTTGGAGGCGGTGTGAGGGGAGGAGTGGGGTCCACGGAGGGAGCGAGACCTTTGGAGGCGGTGTGTGAGGGGAGGAGTGGGGTCCACGGAGGGAGCGAGACCTTTGGAGGCGGTGAGAGGGGAGGAGTGGGGTCCACGGAGGGAGCGAGACCTTTGGAGGCGGTGAGGGGAGGAGTGGGGTCCACGGAGGGAGCGAGACCTTTGGAGGCGATGTGAGGGGAGGGGGTGGGGTCCACGGAGGGAGCGAGACCTTTGGAGGCGGTGTGAGGGGAGGAGTGGGGTCCACGGAGGGAGCGAGTCCTTTAGAGGCGGTGTGAGGGGGAGGTGGTGGTGTCCACGGAGGGAGCGAGACCTTTGGAGGCGGTGTGAGGGGAGGAGTTGGGTCCACGGAGGGAGCGAGAAATTTGGAGGCGGGTGTGAGTGGAGGAGTTGGGTCCACGGAGGGAGCGAGGCCTTTGGAGGCGGTGTGAGGGGAGGGGAGGGGCGAGACCTTTGGAAGCGGTGTGAGGGGAGGGGAGGGGCGAGGCCTTTGGAGGCGGTGTGAGGGGAGGGGAGGGGCGAGACCTTTGGAGGCGGTGTGAGGGGAGGGGAGGGGCGAGACCTTTGGAGGCGGTGTGAGGGGAGGAGTGGGGTCCACGGAGGGAGCGAGACCTTTGGAGGCGGTGTGAGGGGAGGAGTGGGGTCCACGGATGGGCGAGACCTTTGGAGGCGGTGTGAGGGGAGGGGGAGGGAGCGAGACCTTTGGAGGCGGTGTGAGGGGAGGGAGTGGGGTCCACGGAGGGAGCGAGACCTTTGGAGGCGGTGTGAGGGGAGGAGTGGGGTCCACGGATGGGCGAGACCTTTGGAGACGGTGTGAGGGGAGGAGTGGGGTCCACGGATGGGCGAGACCTTTGGAGGCGGTGTGAGGGGAGGAGTGGGGTCCACAGAGGGAGCGAGACCTTTGGAGGCGGTGTGAGGGGAGGAGTGGGGTCCACGGATGGGCGAGACCTTTGGAGGCGGTGTGAGGGGAGGAGTGTGGTCCACGGATGGGCGAGACCTTTGGAGGCGGTGTGAGGGGAGGAGTGGGGTCCACGGATGGGCGAGACCTTTGGAGGCGGTGCGGGGGGAGGGGGGTGGGGTCGACGGGGCGGTGGTGCGCGATAAAGGGGCGGAGCCTGCGTGTGTCGCAACAGTACGCATGCGCGCCCGGTTGCGGTTGGCGCCAGATCTGCTTTGCGTTTAGGCTGGTGAGGGGCCTGGATAGGCGTTGCCGAAACAGCAGGGTTCGTCACCCCGAACCTTGGTGACTCTGGGATATCCACTGGGAGAGGTAACAAGAGCCTGTGGCCCGATGATTAAGTGGCCACTTTCTGTACTCGAGCCCCGGTAGTCCGTTGAGCCCTTGTGTCAAGCGCCCTGGGGTTGGCTGGGACCCCAGGGGACGGAGGGTCGGAAACCAGCAGAGTTCTACAGGTAAGGGTGCTTCCCCTCACCCACACGGAGGCTTGGGCCTCTGGGTGATGGCGTGGAGGTAGAGCGCTGGCGGGGGCTGCAGCTTCCTCCCAACTCTCGCTCACTTTGAGGAGAAGCGGCGAGTGGGCAGTGAGGGGTGAGCCAGAACGCTTGGGTAGGGGAGCACAGTTCGCTCCGCACTAGCCAAATCGGGACACGTTTCAGGGACATATCTGAGAACCTCACACCCTTTGTCTTGTGGTTATTCAATGAAAGGGACAAGGCCAGTAGCAACACTGCTCTTTGCTGGGATTTATCGATTACACAGGAGATCAGCTCTGCTCCCAACATAAATCCTCCCTCCTCAGTACCCTGAAAATCTGTTGTCTCCCGCAGTTCCATCAACTCCACTTCGATTCTTTTCCCATTTACTACACTAAGTTGCAATTTACAACAGCCAATAAATCTATCAGCACATTTTGTTAGGACTGGGATTAAATGATTACATTGGGAAAGTTAATTGTTGAATGAAAGTTTTAACGAAATAAGATTAGCCAGGGATAGGACATAGCACGTTATATGTCCAAAATATCTGTGGATTTGTGAATGCTGAGATCAACCTGTGCAAGCAGTTACGGAGGTGGCACTAATTTTGAATCTGGTGCTTCATTGAACTGGAATTGAGATGGAGGATACTTTTGCACGTAAACTAGGAAATAACTTTTGAAAAGTTTAAACCAGAATAGTCATATTCTAGAAGAAAGGAATGGACTTGACTGTTAGGCATGGGGTAGTGAAGCAGGATTAGCAGACATCAGTTCTGTCCAACAGGTGTGAATTAGTCACCACTTGTGAAGATAAGGAGTAAAATTGCACAGCAGACAGCTGCATATGTCACAGAAATGCAGAGACAAGCAGAATTGTAACCATTAATTTTGATGTGTTAGATCAGTCCCCTGCAACCAACTTTGATAATCTCAAACCATGTTTTGTGTATGGTGCCATATATGTAGAGGGCAAATTGAGAGATAGACTCAAGTGTTGTGGCTCATGTATACACAAACATTCAGGAGTTGAACTCAAAATGGTATCAAGAATAAGGAGTATAAACTGGCCAAAAGCTGAGCAAGCATAAATAAGAAAAAGTGAAGGAGCATAGAAAACACAATTCCA
Source organism: Hemitrygon akajei (assembly GCF_048418815.1). Classification (NCBI taxonomy): domain Eukaryota; kingdom Metazoa; phylum Chordata; class Chondrichthyes; order Myliobatiformes; family Dasyatidae; genus Hemitrygon; species Hemitrygon akajei. Next base: position 41,228,462 of record NC_133137.1, on the reverse strand, counting down.
TGTATTATCGAAGTGGAGAAGGATATTGGTAAGGGAACAGTAGGGGAGAAGTTGTTAAGAGAGACTTTGAAGGCATTAGGAGAGTTGAAACTGTGCAGACTGGTGGGGTGAAAGTTGAGTATAAATGTCTCCCAAAAGGGTACTGTCTATTTCTTTAGCTCATATTTGTTCTAGTACAATGAAAAATACAGTACAGGAGAAGGACTTTTTGGCCATGCTGTTGTGCCAAATTAATTAAAAGCTGAACTAAGCTAATCCCTTGTGCCTACTCAGCACCATGTGTCCAAGAGCCTCTTAAATGTCTCAGTTGTATTTCCCTACCACCCCTGTCAGGCACCCATTTCTTTGTGGGGAAATACTTTTAACTTGTCCCCCTTCTCACCTTAAATGTATGCCCTCTAATGTTTGTCATTTTGACTGGAAGAAAGATCCTGACTGGTAGTGTATGCCTCAGTCTTATTTCTATCTATTCTCCCCTCAGCCTCTGCTGCTTGAGAGAAACAAACACCAATTAACCTTTTCTTGAATCCCAAGTCCTCTAATCCAGGCAGCACTGTGGTATACCTTTTCTGCACCCCCCCTCCAAAGCCTCCACAGCTTTTTTGTAATGAGGTAACAAGAACTGAAGGCTATACTTCAGATGTTGCCTTGCTAGAACTTTATAAAGCTGCCACATAACTTCCTGATCGAATAATAAAAACAAGCATCTGGTAAGTGCTATCTTTACCACCCTGTCAACTTGTGCAGCCACTTTCAGGAAGCTTTGAGCTTGGACTTCAAGATCCCATTCTAGATCAACAGTGTTAAAGATCCTGCCAGTCCTGGCCTCTTGCATTTGCTAACCCAAAGTGCAACACCTCCCATTTGGTTGGATTAAACACCATCTACTATTTCTCTACCCATATCTGCACTGATCTGTATATATCACGAATCTTTGTATCTTCTTTGAACTTTCTAACCCACCCATCCATATTTTCATTCAGGGCATTTCAGATGGTATCTTTCATCAGTACTCCGTATAGTCTTCTTTCTAAATTGTCTTGCTACTTATTTCTCGCCTACTGTCAGTGACAAAAATCACTTTTAATACAAGCATAACTGATAATATATTTAAAAAATTGTTCACTCGAAGCAGAGTGTAGTGGCTAACAGCCACACTAGTATGTGCGTCTAGTTCAAAACTGTTCGGCAACAATCTAAAGCCTTGATTAAACGGTGCAGTGTCCTGAATAAATGAAGGAATCGGGCTATTTTCTCGATTAGTTTTTGTTCTTTCAGACTTGTTCCAAATAAGCAGTTGCCTGATTAACCTACGGCCCAATTAACCAGAATCCACTGTATATAGAGGAACCTAGTGAGGAAGGAGCAATATGGGACCCCCTCATAGGGCAAGTAACTGAAGTGGCACTTGGTGAACAAGTCAGGTCCAGTGACCACAATTCTAATAGTTTTTTAAAGTAGTTCTGAAAATAAGAACATGTTTACAGGTTTAAGTCCTGAAGTGAAGCTGGGACAACTTTGAGAGCATTAGGCAGAATCTAGCCGGGGTTAACTGGGTGACTAAAGACAAAGGAACAATTGGTAAGTGGGAGGCTTTTAAAAAAGGTCATTCAAGAGCCTGGGGCAGCATAATCCTGTTAGGGTGAAGGTACATATACCAAGTTCAGAAAGCCCTGCCTGATGAGAGGTATTGTAGCTCTGAAAAGGAAATTACATTTGGGCAGCTGATTATGAAACAATCCATCAAATATAAAAAAAAGTCTTAAGACTTGGTATAAGAAGGAAATCAGGAGGTATGAGGTGGATTTGGCAGGCAAGATTGAAGGTAATCTAGAGAGGTTCTTCAGTTATAATAACAGCAAAGTGATGACTAGGGAGAGACCAGATCTTCAAGACTATCAGGGCCACCTGTGTGTGGATTCAGAAGACATGGCTAAGGTTTTCAGACATCTCTTTCCCCTTGGTCTAAGGACAATATAGTGGATCCCAAAGAAATGAGGCTAGTAAGTAGTTAAGTCTTGGGTCATATGCATCTTATGAAGAAGGAGATATTTGCAGTTTGTTGTGAACTAAGATGGGTAAATCCCCAGGGCCTGACCCAAGTGCACCAACCCTGGACCTATGGGAGGTTGGCGAAGATATCGCGGATGCCCTTGTAGAGGTTTTTGCTTTATTATTAGCCAGAAGGTTGGAGGTTGGCTAAGTGTAGCAAAGGTCAGGGAACTACAGAATGCTGAATCTGACTTTGTTTACAGGGAAATTACTGAGGGGATTCTGAGGGACAAGATCTACCATCACTTGGATAGTCAAGGCCTGTTGACAATAGTCAGTGTGGTTTTGTGTGTGGGAGGTCATGTATAGTGATAGTAAATTAGGTGTCTTGTTGATAATAGAGGTTACAATGAAGTGCAAGGTGATCTTAAGAAGCAGCAAATAGATTTCAACTTGGGTGTGACTGAATTTTGGGCATTCAAACTAGTATAGGGCCTGTACAATGAATGCAGGGTGCTGAGGAGTGCTATGGAACAGAAGGACCTGCGGGTAAAGGAGCATAGTTCGCTGAAAGCAGCCATGCAAGTAGACAGGATGATGAAGAAGGCTTAAGAAATTAAACTGGGTTAAGTAAGCAAAGTCTGGTCATAATAAGCATTATTATTATTGGCAAATCATTTTGTTATTGTCACTTGTACCAAGTACTGTGAAAAACTGTTCTGCATGCTATTCATAGAGATAATTTCATGACTAGTTCATTGAGGTAGTACAAGGGAAAAGCAATTACAATGCAGAATATTCTTTGTTTAATTTTCTTTCTTTCTCATTGCACAGTTTGAGTGATGGGATGACAGGCAGTCGAGTAAAATGTGGGATGTGGGAAGGCAGGGAGACCCCTAGTGTTCCTGATGACTTCACTTGCAAGAAGTGCATCATCCAGCTGTAGCTTCTACCAGACCGTGTTGAGGAATTGGAACTGGAGCTGGCTGAACTCCGAAAGGGTTGAGATTCTAAATTGGGGAAAGGTCAATTTTGATGACATCAGAAAGGATTTGGCAAATGTGGATTGGGATAGTGTGTTCTCTGGCAAAGTTGTGCTTGGGATTATGATGTAGTGGCCATTACAGAGACTTGGCTGGTACCAGAGCAGGGATGGATTCTCAATGCTTTAAAAAGATAGGAAGGGGAAGGGGAGGAGGGGTGGCATTACTGGTCAGAGATACTATTACAGTTACAGAAAGGATGGGTAATGTAGCAGGATCCTCTTTTGAGTCCGTATGGGTGGAAGTCAGGAACAGGAAGGGAGCAGTTACTCTATTGGGAGTATTCTATAGGGCCCCTGGTAGCAGCAGAGATACCGAGGAGCAGATTGGGAGGCAGATTTTGGAAAGGTGCAAAAATAACAGGGTTGTTATCGTGGGTGACTTTAACTTCCCTAATATTGATTGAGGGTTTAGATGGGGCAGAGTTTGTTAAGTGTGTCCAGGACGGATTCCTGTCACAGTATGTTGACAGGCCGACTAGGGGGAATGCCATACTGGATCTAATATTAGGTAACAAACCAGGTCAGGTCACAGATCTCTCAGTGGGTGAGCATCTAGGGGACAGTGACCACAGCTCCCCGGCCTTTAGCATTATTGTGGAAAAGGATAGAATCAGAGAGGACAGGAAAATGTTTAATTGGGGAAGGGCAAATTGAGGCTATAAGGCTAGATCTTGCGGGTGTGAATTGGGATGATGTTTTTACAGGGAAATGTACTATGGATATATGGTCAGTGTTTAGGGATTTCTTGCAGGATGTTAGGGATAAATTTGTCCTGGTGAGGAAGATAAAGAATGGTAGGGTGAAGGAACCATGGGTGACAAGTGAGGTGGAAAATCTAGTCAGGTGGAAGAAGACAGCGTACGTAAGGTTTAGGAAGCAAGGATCAGATGAGTCTATTGAGGAATATAGGGTAGCAAGAAAGCTTAAGAAGGGGCTGAGAAGAGCAAGAAGGGGGCATGAGAAGGCCTTGGCGAGTAGGGTAAAGGAAAACCCCAAAGCATTCTTCAATTATGTGAAGAACAAAAGGATGACAGGAGTGAAGGTAGGACCAATTAGAGATAAAAGTGGGAAGATGTGCCTGGAGGCTGTGTAAGTGAGCGAGGTCCTCAACGAATACTTCTCTATGGTATTCACCAATGAGAGGGAACTTGATGACGGTGAGGACAATATGAGTGAGGTTGATGTTCTGGAGCATGTTGATATTAAAGGAGAGGAGGTGTTGGAGTTGTTAAGATATATCACAACGAATAAGTTCCCGGGGCTTGACGGAATATTCCCCAGGCTGCTCCACGAGGCGAGGGAATAGTTTGCTGAGCCTCTAGCTAGGATGTTTATGTCCTTGTTGTCCATGGGAATGGTACCGGAGGATTGGAGGGAGGTGGATGTTGTCCCCTTGTTCAAAAAAGGTAGTAGGGATAGTCCGGGTAATTATAGACCAGTGAGCCTTACGTCTGCGGTGGGAAAGCTGTTAGAAAAGATTCTTAGAGATAGGATCTATGGGCATTTAGAGAATCATGGTCTGATCAGGGACAGTCAGCATGGCTTTGTGAAGGGTAGATTGTGTCTAACAAGCCTAATAGAGTTCTTTGAGGAGGTGACTAGGCATATAGGTGAGGGTAGTGCAGTGGATGTGATCTACATGGGTTTTAGTAAGGCATTTGTCAAAGTACCACATGGTAGGCTTATCCAGAAAGTCAGAAGGCATGGGATCCAGGGAAATTTGGCTAGGTGGATTCAGAATTGGCTTGCCTGCAGAAAACAGAGGGTTGTGGTGGAGGGAGTACATTCAGATTGGAGGGTTGTGACTAGTGGTGTCCCACAAGGATTGGTTCTGGGACCTCTACTATTTGTGATTTTTATTAACGACCTGGATTTGGGGGTTGAAGGGTGGGTTGGCAAGTTTGCAGATGACACAAAGGTTGCTGGTGTTGTGGATAGTTTTGAGGATTGTCGAAGATTGCAGAGAGACATTGATAGGATGCAGAAGTGGGCTGAGAAGTGGCAGAGGGAATTCAACCCGGAGAAGTGTGAGGTGGTACATTTTGGAAGGACAAACTCCAAGGCAGATTACAAAGTAAATGGCAGGATACTTGGTAGTGTGGAGGAGCAGAGGGATCTGGGGGTACAAGTCCACAGATCCCTGAAAGTTGCCTCACAGGTCGATAGGGTAGTTATGAAAGCTTATGGAGTGTTAACTTTCATAAGTCGAGGGATAGAGTTTAAGAGTCATGAGGTAATGATGCAGCTCGATAAAAGTCTGGTTAGGCCACACTTGGAGTACTGTATGCAGTTCTGGTCACCTCACTATAGGAAGGATGTGGAAGCATCGGAAAGGGTACAGAGGAATTTACCAGGATGCTGCCTGGTTTAGAGAGTGTGCATTATGATCAGAGATTAAGGGAGCTAGGGCTTTACTCTCTGGAGAGGAGGAGGATGAGGGGAAACATGATAGAGGTATACAAGATATTAAGAGGAATAGATAGAGTGGGCAGCCAGCACCTCTTCCCCAGGGCACCACTGCTCAATACAAGAGGACATGGCTTTAAGGTAAGGAGAAGAAAGTTCAAGGGGGATATTAGAGGAAGGTTTTTTACCAGCGTGGAATGTACTGCCTGAGTCAGTGGTGGAGGCAGATACACTAGTGAAATTTAAGAGACGACTAGACAGGTATATGGAGGAATTTAAGGTGGAGGGTTATATGGGGGGCAGGGTTTAAGGGTCGCCACAACATTGTGGGCTGAATGGCCTGTCCTGTGCTGTGTTGTTCTTTGGTAAGTGGGAGGCCTTTAAAGGTGAAATTTTGAGAGTACAGTTTGTATGTTCCTGTCTGAATAAAAGGCAAGGATAACAGGTTTAAGAAATCTTGGTTTTTGAGAGATATTGGAGACCTTGTTAAGGAGGGGGAGGGATGTACATCGCATGTATAAGCAGGTAGGTACAAATGAGGTACTTGAGTGTAAGAAATGCAAGAGAACACTTAAGGAAATCAGGAAAGCTAAAAGAAGTAATGAGAATGCTCTAGCAGACAGGATGAAGGACCAAAATGGGTGTTGTCTCCAGGCCACCAAACAGTAGCATGGATATTGGGTGCAAGTTGAATAGGGAGTTAACATTGGCATGTGGCAAAGGTAATGTCGCAGTAGTTATGGGGGATTTCAACATGCAGGTGAACTGGGAGAATCAGGTTGGTGCTGGACCACAGGATAGGGAGTTTGTAGAGTGCCTAAGGGATGCATTCTTGGAACAGCTTGTACGAGAGCCGACCAGGGACAAGACTATTCTGGATTTAGTGTTATGTAATGAACAGGATTTGATAAGCGATCTTGAAGTAAAGGAGCCATTAGGAGATAGTGATCATAATATGATAAGTTTTTATCTGCAATTTGAGAAGGATAAGGGCAGCTTGGAGGTGTCAGTGTTGCAGTTGAACAGGGGAAACAATGGAGCCATGAGGGAGGAGCTGGCCAAAGTTGACTGGAGGGATAGCCTAGCAGAAAAGACAGTGGAACAGCAATGGCAGGTATTTTTGGGAATAATGCACAAGGTGCAAAATCAGTTCATCCCCCAGAGAAGGAAGGATTCAAAGGGGGGGGAAGGGACCACAGTGGTTGACAAAGGAAGTCAGAGATTGAATAGCATTAAAACAAAGGAAGTATGACAGAGCTAAGGTAAGTGGGAGGACAGATGATTGGGAAGTTTTTAAGGAACAACAGAACTTAACTGAAAAGGCAATACGGGGAGAAAAAATGAGGTACGAACGCAAGCTAGCCAGGAATATAAAGGAAGATAGCAAAAGCTTTTTTAGGTATGTGAAGAGAAAGAAGATAGTTAAGAACAATGTTGGGCCCTTGAAGAATGAATTGGGTGACATTGTTATGGGAAACAGAGAAATGGCAGAAGAATTTAATAAGTACTTTAGATCTGTCTTCACTAGGGAAGACATAAGCAATCTCCCAGATGTATGGATGAGCCAAGGACATAGGGTAACAGAGGAAATGAAACAGATTGACATTAGGAAGGAAACGGTGATGAGTAGACTGATGGGACTGAAGGCTGACAAATCCCCAGGTCCAGATGGTCTGCATCCTAGGGTACTAAAGGAGGTGGCCCTGGAAATTGCGGATGCATTGGTAATCATTTTCCAATGTTCCTTAGATTCAGGATCAGTTCCTGAGGATTGGAGAATGGCTAATGTTATCCCACTTTTTAAGGAGGGAGGGAGAAAACAGAGAACTATCGACCTGTCAGCCTGACATTGGTGGTGGGGAAGATGCTAGAGTCCATTATTAAGGATGAAATAGTGGCATATTTAGATAGCAGTGATAGGATTGGGCCGAGCCAGCATGGATTTACCAAGGGTAAATCATGCTTGACTAATCTGTTGGAGTTTTTCGAGGATGTAACCAGGAAGTTGGGACAAGGGAGATCCAGTAGATGTAGTGTACCTCGATTTTCAGAAGGCATTTGATAAGGTCCCACATTGGAGATTGGTGGGTAAAATCAAAGCTCAGGGCATCGGGGGGAAGACATTGACATGGATAGAAAACTGGTTGGCAGATAGAAAGCAAAGGGTAGCGGTGAATGGGTGTTTCTTGGAATGGCAGGTGGTGACTAGTGGGGTGCCACAGGGCTCGGTATTGGGACCTCAGCTGTTTACAATTTATGTCAACGATTTAGATGAAGGCATTGAGAATAACATCAGCAAATTTGCTGATGATACTAAGCTGGGTGGCAGTGTGACATATGATGAGGATGTTAGGAGAATTCAGGGTGACTTGGATAGGCTGGGTGAGTGGGCAGATACTTGGCAGATGACGTTTAATGTGAATAAGTGTGAGGTTATCCACTTTGGGAGTAAGAACAGGAAGGCAGATTATTATCTGAATGCTGTAGAGTTAGGTAAGGGAGAAATACAAAGAGATCTAGGAGTACTTGTTCATCAGTCACTGAAGGTGAATGAGCAAGTGCAGCAGGCAGTGAAGAAGGCTAATGGAATGTTGGCCTTTATTACAAAGGGAATTGAGTACAAGAGCAAGGAAATCCTCTTGCATTTGTACAGGGCCCTGGTGAGACCATACCTGGAGTATTGTGTATAGTTTTGGTCTCCAGGGTTAAGGAAGGACATCCTGGCTGTAGAGGAAGTGCAGCGTAGATTCACGAGGTTAATTCCTGGGATGTCTGGACTGTCTTACGCAGAGAGGTTAGAGGGACTGGGCTTGTACACGCTGGAATTAAGGAGATTGAGAGGGCATCTGATTGAAACATATAAGATTATTAAGGGATTAGACAAGTTAAAGGCAGGAAATATGTTCCAGATGCTGGGAGATTGCAGTACCAGAGGGCATGGTTTGAGAATAAGGGGTAGGTCATTTAGGACAGAGTTAAGGAAAAACCTCTTCTCCCAGAGAGTTGTGGGGGTCTGGAATGCACTGCCTCGAAAGGTAGTGGAGGCCAATTCTCTGGATGCTTTCAAGAAGGAGCTAGATAGATATCTTATGGATAGGGGAATCAAGGGATATGGGGACAAGGCAGGAACTGGGTATTGATAGATGATTAGCCATCATCTCAGAATGGCGGTGCAGGCTCGAAGGGCCGAATGGTCTACTTCTGCACCTACTGTCTATTGACTTTACAGGAGACAGACTATGCAAATACAAAAGGAAAGAAATAATAATAAACAAATATTGAGAACATGAGATGACGAGTCCTTGAAAGTGAGTCCATTGGTTGTGGGAACAGTTCAGTGATGGACCAAGTGAAGTTATCCCCTTTTGTTCAAGAGTCTGATGGTTGAGGAGTAATAACTGTTCCTGAACCTGGTGGTGTGAATTCCAAGACTTCTGCACTGTCTTCCTGATGGCACCAGTGAGAAGAGAGCATGTCCTGGGTGGTAGGAGCCCTGATGATGAATGCTGCTTTCCTGTAGATGTGATCAATGGTGAGGAGGGCTTTACCCATAAGGGACTGGGCTGTGTCCACTACTTTTTGTAGGATTTTCTGTCAAGGGCATTGGTGTTTTCCATACCAGGCTGAGATGCAGCCAGGTAATGTACTCTCCACGCCATATCTGTAGAAGTTTGTCAAAGCTAATCATCTGGCCCATCTGCCCGATGTTCAGCTCTGAAAGGGAAGTCACAGGCTATTGATTGCAGTGGTTGTTTAGTCTTGTTTATTGCCAGCAGGTTGTTGCTGTGATTCACCAGCACTATCATAATCCAATAAATAATAATTAGCTATAAATTACTGGTTATATATATTTAAATTAGTGTTAAAAGTTATTTTTTAAAAAACTGATGTTCAGTGTGCATTCAGAAATCTGATGGATGAGAAGGTGCTGTTCCTGAAACATCAAGTGAGTCCCTTCAGGCTCCTGTACCATCTCAACAGTAGCGATGAGAAGAAGGCTGGGTTTTGAGTACTCAAAACTTCCATTTCCGAGCCTGGTGCTGAAACGTATGTTCTTAAGTGTTTTATATGCATAGAAAGGTAAAATATATACTATATACTAAGACAAACATTTGACTAACTGACGGTAAATAATACCGGATGTACCTGTTCTGACTTAGTAAGAGAACTTCCGATTTTTTTCAATCCCGATCCACGGTAACCTACGCACATCCTCCCGTATACTGTACTTTAAATCATCTCTAGATTACTTATAATACCTAAAACAATGTAAATGCTATGTAAAATAGTTGTTATACTGCATTGTTTAGGGAATAATGACAAGAAAAAAAGTCTGTACATGCTCGAACAACAAGTGCTGGAAGAGCAGTTCCGTGTTTTCTCGATTCGCGGTTGGTTGAATTCACGCATGCGGAACTCGCGGATAAGGAGGGCCGACTGTATTTGGCTTAAATTTTTCTTAGCAAGATTCACAATAATAAAAGGTTTGGAAAGAGGTGAAACACCATCAGTCATTGGAAAAGCATTAGGCTACAGTCGGTTAACAATTGGAACAATTTTAAAGGATAAAGTGAGAATAATGGAGCACGTGAAAGGCCCTGCCCCGATTTAATTATTGGAGCACATACGTTTCTTAAGTGTTTTATATGCATAGAAAGATAAAATATATACTAAGACAAACGTTTGACTAACTAACGCTAAATGATACTGGATGTACCTGTTCTGACTTACGTACAAATCCGATTTAAAGATGGAACTTGTTTGTAACCCGGAGACTGCCTGTATTTGGGTTGCATGAGTATTATCTGTTCTTGGCGGCATCAGCTACAGTGTTCACTGGTGAGTTAAGAATAGAATTGAACATAATTATCTTTAACCTTGTAATGTAGGAAAGTCATTGATGAAACAGCTGAAGCTGGCAGGGTAGAGGACAATGTCCTGAGATGTTCTTGGACCAAGATGACTAATCAAAAACTACACCTTTTCTCTTTTGTGCGAGCTAAGGCTTCAGATAGAGGTGTGTTCAGAGAACAGATCGCCTAATGAACACTAATATTTGAAGCTCCAGATCATGATGACCTTGTGCTGCCCAACTGAGAATAACATTCACTGCAGACTTTACCAGTCATCTAAAATGTGAATACTTAAATTGATTGGTATAAGTGGCCTGAATTTTGTCATTTTTGTTTATTTGTATAAAGATCTCAATTCATTTTTTTATGAAGTTACTTAATTTTCCTTTGGCTGTACTTTACAGGACTTACCATGCAGGATAGCATCAAATTAGCCTCGTGCGGGGATGATATTAAAATCTGGGATTCAGTTTCCATGACAGTAGTGGAACAATTTAATCCTCATAAGAAGCCCTGTGAAGTAACTTCTGTTTGCTGGACTGCGGATAATATCCTTTGATTCCATTATATTCTTTGCTACCGTTACATTTGCAGTTGTGTAAATTGTTTATTTCAAGATATGATCTATTGTCATCCTTAAAATCTGGTAAATGATTTTAATAAGTCTGAGATGCATTTGGCATTGTTTTGCAAATCAATGTTTTTAAGTATGTAAGAGAATAATTTTTACTCTTAGTGGAATTTGAAGTTTTCTTGATCTCTTTGCCTTTGCCAGCTTTCCTGCTGTTTTTCTCACTTAAACATCTCCATGTCATTTGTTTTGCAATATTTTGGTGCTGTTCCATGGTCTCTGTACTTTAGATTAAACTGAAGCGTAATGCTACCACGATTAGTTGTTAATTCCCTTGTATATTAAGCAAAATGTTTAAGTTCCTAATACAAAAAAAAACTATGTTCAGTGTCAACTTTAAAATTGTTTGCCTGAGATAGAGCAGCGATGTAGTCACAGATTTGGAAGACTTTTCTAATGTTCAGCTTTTTTAAAAGCTAGTCTAATGTTAATAAATTTCTTGCAAACTTTTTTTGTTTACTTTTGAATTCTTGAAAGTATAATTGATTCATTTACGGAAGTTTTTTTTTGTTGTCCAGAGTGCTAATAATTTGATTATTGTTAGCAAAATAAGATTACCAATCTTTATAATTGATTTGCCTTCATTCTTCTACATCAGCATTTGTTGAGTTCATCCAGCACTGGGGACAAAATAGTGTTATCATCCTGTACATCTACTCCCCTGTCTATAAAAGATTTTGCTGATGGGGTAGGTAACCTTTTATTAAAATGTTAAACCTTGTGTTGATTTATGGTTATCCTGTGATTATTAAGGTGAGAAAATTACTTATGAACATGTAACGTCAGTTTTGCTTAACTGTCTTCCATGTAATGTGATTCCAGTTTGATGTGTTTTGTTTCATTCTACAGAAAAAGCAGACGTGTGTAAGTCTGGGTTCTACTTGCAAGTATTTTGTAAGTGGTGGCCTTGACAACACGGTTAATATCTGGGATGTAAAGTTGAGGAGATGTCACAGAACCCTGAAGGTATTCTATTGACAATGATTCATGCTGTTGGATAGTTTGCTTATTAACACGGTTAATATCTGGAATGTAAATTTGAGGAGATGTCATAGAAAATTGAAGATATTCTGTTTGGTATTGGTTCTTTGGTTTGTTTTGGCAGTTGCATACAGGAACAGATAATTTGGCACTCTGGGATAGATATATCCTTATACCTTGTAATATTCTTGTTTACATAGAACAGTACAGTGCGGGAAGGGGTCCTCCATATCTGCACATTCATACGCTTCTCTAGAAGCCCCTTTAGTGCTTCTGTTGTGTTTGCCTCCAATAGCACCTATGGCATGGCATTCCTTGAACCTACCGCTTTGCACATCTTTTTAACCTATCACCTTAAATTCGTGTCCTTCAGTATTAGACATTTTGGTCCTCAGGATAAAGATGCTGACCATCTATAATTTTATAAATTTCTATCAGGTCTCCACTTAGCCACTCCAGAGAAGCCAGCCCAAGTTCAACCTCTCTATGACCACAAATCCAGGTAGATTCCTGGTAAACTTCAAAATCTGCATATCCTTCTTATGAGCAACCAGAACTGTAATTCTCCAGATGCACCTGACCAGAGTCTTATAAGGCTGAAACTAACTTACTGACTTGTGAACTCAGTACTTCAAGTACTGAGGCAAGGTAACACTGGCAAGACACGGCAACATACTGCGGGTAGCAAGCAAAACTACTAACTGTTCTATCAATTATATTTTTTCTGGCGTACAGTCACTGCAATCCAGTCTGTAATTTCCCTTTGGGAGTTGTGCTTTTGAACTGTTTGTACAAACTGACATTTTTATGACAGTTTGAAGAATTCAGCAAACTGGACTTTTGCAAATGTACCTATGGCTGCAGCAGCCATTGCTGGAGCAGGCTTGGGGCTGGATTGAAACTTCAGGCCAGATCGAACTGAGAGGCCCCTGGCTCAAGAGTGTAAAATGAATTGATGTTTAGCCGATTTAAGCGCTGAGCCTGATTTAAAAAGATAAAGGCATCGAGGGCAAAGGACAAACTGGTGTTCAGCTCGCTACTGCAACTGGCTCCATGGCTGTGGCCTTTAGCTATCAAGCTCCTGGACTGGCTACAGCACTGAACTGGCTCTGTGGCTGTGGACTCACTTTTGAGGACTCTGGGTTCATGTCTGTGTGTTATTTGTTTACACTTACTGTTTGCATGATTTGTTCTTTTTTCGCACATTGTATGTTTGACAGCATTTGTGTGTCTTTTTATGGGTTCTATTGTGTTTGTTTTGTGGCCGCCTGCAAGAAAACTAATCTTAAGGTTGTTTATGGATGCATACTTTGATAATAAATGTAATTTGAACTTTAAAGGCAAGTACGTTATATGCCTTCTTTACTACCGCATCAACTTGTGCAGGCAATTTCAGAAAACTATAGACTTGGATCTATAGATTCCTCTGTGCATCAATACTGTTAAGGGTCCTGCATTAACTGTACTGTTTCTTTGCATTTGAACTCACACTTGGTCAAGTTATTTGTCATCTGTTATCTGTCATTTCTGCACTCATATCTGCATCTGATCTATATCTCTCTGTATTCTTCGGTGCCATTGTGGATAGTGTACAAAATACCAATTTTTGTGTCATTTGTCAACTTACTAACCCATTCATCAATGGTTTAATCTATGTGCTGATCCCTATGGACAACTTTAGTCAGAATAAGTCTCATCAACCAGCCAAGCCACTGTGGATTTCATGAGCCTACCACGTGAGACCTTGTCACATGCCTTAATAAAATCCATGTAGATAATGTCCGTGGCTCAACCTTTGTCACCTCCTCAAAAAAAAACTCAACTGAATCTATTGATTGTCACCAATTAAGCCATGATTCTCCAAATGCTCCCTAAGAATCCTCTACAATAGTCCCACTGATGTGAGACTCACTGGTGGAAATTACCAGGATTATCCCCATTTCCTTTCTTAAGTAGCAGGGCAGCTTTAGCCACTCCTAACTCTCTGCCTAATTCCCTTCTTTGAGTTCTTTGCATTCCTCAAAGGCTGTGTTTAATCTTCACTTCCTAAGTCTTGCACATGCTTTTTCTTCTTGACTAAATTCATCCCTTCTCTCTTAATCTAGGGGCTTTTACTATGCTATTCTTGTCCTTTCTTGCTCTCTTGTTCTTTGTTCAGTTGGTCTTCAAGCCCCTTCTACATGTCAGATAGCTGTTCTCTCCTTAGTTTAACTCTCCTTAGTTCTTGCCTAATACTCTTGTACTTTGCTCTAGTTCATTTTAATACTGTCCAACAAGGTCTATTCAGAGCTATTTTAAAACTTGGTGATTACTATTTCCTACATGTTACCTGGCCAAGCTCTTTTCCAAATACCATGTCCAGTGTTGCCCTCCTAGCTGGATTATTTACTTTCTAATTTAAGAAACTCTCCTGGATGCATGTAGTAAATTCAATCCCATGTAAACCTCTTGCACTAAGGAGGTTTTGCCCTCCATTTGGGAAATTGAGGATAATAAAATAATGTGATCAGTCTCAGTGTAGAAGTTGTTCTTATGCAGCATTAAATACCATTTAAGGATGAAAGCTGCAGGGTTCTTCCACTGTTTGCAAATTTACTTCACTGCTGAAAAAACAGGTTCTGTTTTTAAGAAAATCATCCTCTAAGTCCTAGATTCCCCAACTCGGGAACTGTATTTAACATAATCTAACCTGTCCATTTCCTTAAGTGACTTCAATCAAAGAACCTCTTAATCTTCTGGTAAATCTACATTCCATTTCCTTTTTGCCTCAGGGATGGCCTAATCAGGATTTGGCGTAATGGTAAACTAATTCTATCCCTAGGTTAACCACCTTTTGTAGGTTATTGACAAAGGGAATGAAAGGGAGCATGTGAAAGAGAATAAATTGCAGGGCATTGTGGGCGGGGGGGAAGAAGGAAAGGTGGAATAAGCTTGATGGTATTGCTACTCTGGCATTTGGCATGGACTAGGTAGGCTAAATGGCCTCCAGCTACAAGATGTGACTTCGGCTCTCTTTTGCCTCAGCATTTTAAAAGCTTGACAGATGGGTGAGAGACAATCAGAGTATGCTGATTAAATAATTTTTATAATCTCTCGTCACGGGTCTGGGTGTCCTTTTTCAGAAATTAGGTAGTGTTTGAGGTACTTGTCAGGTTTCACTGGAGAAAGTGCAGAGGAAATTTAAGAGAATGTTGCCAGGATTGGAAAATTTTAGCTAGAAGGATGGGTTAAGTTAGAGGAATTTTCTTCAAAAGAACTGTGGCTAAAGGAGACTTGTCTGAGTTGTGTCAAATTAAGGGGATTAGTTAGAATAAACTAATAGGACTGGACCCAGGATTGAGATTTTTGATTGGAGAAAGGCTAACTTTGAGGAGATGCGAAAGGATTTAGGAGTGGAGTGGGACAATTTGGTTTATGGGAAGGATGTAATAGAGAGATGGAGGTCATTTAAAGGTGAAATTTTGAGGGTACAGAATCTTTATGTTCCTGTTAGGTTGAAAGGAAAGGTTAAAAGTTTGAAAGAGCCATGGTTTTCAAGGGATATTGGAAACTTGGTTCAGAGATCTACAATAAATATAGGCAGCCTGGAGTAAATGAGGTGCTCGAGGAATATAAAGAATGTAAAAAGAATCTTAAGAAAGAAATTAGAAAAGCTAAAAGAAGATATGAGGTTGCTTTGGCAAGTAAGGTGAAAATAAATCCAAAGGGTTTCTACAGTTATATTAATAGCAAAAGGATAGTGAGGGATAAAATTGGTCCCTGAGAGAATCAGAGTGGACAGCTATGTGTGGAGCCAAAAGAGATGGGGGAGATCTTAAACAATTTATTTTTTTCGGTATTCACTAAGGAGAAGGATATTGAATTGTGTAAGGTAAGGGAAACACGTAGGGAAGTAATGAAAACTGTGACGCTTAAAGAGGAGGAAGTGCTGGCGCTTCTAAGGAACATAAAAGTGGATAAGTCTCCAGGTCCTGACAGGATATTCCCTAGGACCTTGAGGGAAGTTAGTGTAGAAATAGCAGGGGCTCTGACAGAAATATTTCAAATGTCATTAGAAACGGGGGTGGTGCTGGAGGATTGGCGTATTGCTCATGTTGTTCCATTGTTTAAAAAGGGTTCTAAGAGTAAACCTAACAATTAACAATTAAGTTTGACGTCAGTGGTGGGTAAATTATTGGAAAGTATTCTTAGAGGTGGTATATATAATTATCTGGATAGACAGGGTCTGATTAGGAACAGTCAACATGGATTTGTGCGTGGAAGGTCATGTTTGACAAATTTTACTGAATTTTTTGAAGAGGTTATGAGGAAAGTTGATGAGGGTAAAGCAGTGGATGTTGTCTATATGGACTTCAGTAAGGCCTTTGACAAGGTTCTGCACGGAAGGTTAGTTAGGAAGGTTCAATCTTTAGATATTAATATTGAAGTAGTAAAATGGATTCAACAGTGGCTGGATGGGAGATGCCAGAGAGTAGTGGTGGATAACTGTTTGTCAGGTTGGAGGCCGGTGACTAGTGGTGTGCCTCAGGGATCTGTACTGGGTCCAATGTTGTTTGTCACATACATTAATGATCTGGATGATGGGGTGGTAAATTGGATCAGTAAATATGCAGAAAATACGAAGATAGGTGGCATTGTGGATAATGAAGTAGGTTTTCAAAGCTTGCAGAGAGATTTAGGCCAGTTAGAAAAGTGGGCTGAAAGTTGGCAGATGGAGTTTAATGCTGATAAACGTGAGGTGCCACATTTTGGTTGGAATAATCAAAATAGGACATATATCGTAAATGGTAGGGCATTGAAGAATGCAGTAGAACAGAGTGATCTAGGAATAGTTCCCTGAAGGTGGAATCACATGTGGATAGGGTGGTGAAGAAAGCTTTTGGTATGCTGGCCTTTATAAATCAGAGCATTGAGTATAGGAGTTGGGATGTAATGTTAAAATTGTACAAGGCATTGGTGAGGCCAAATTTGGAGTATTGTGTACAGTTCTGGTCACCGAATTATAGGAAAGATGTCAACAAAATAGAGTACAGAGGAGATTTACTTGAACGTTACCTGGGTTTCAGCACCTAAGTTATAGAGAAAAGTTGAACAAGTTAGGTCTTTATTCTTTGGAGCATAGAAGGCTGAGGGGGGAGTTGATAGAGGTATTTAAAATTTTGAGGGGGATAGATAGGGTTGACGTTGATAGGCTTTTTCCATTGAGAATAGGGGAGATTCAAACGAGGACATGATTTCAGAGTTGGGGGGCAAACATTTAGGGGTAACATGAGGGGGCACTTCTGTACTCAGGAAGTGGTAGCTGTGTGGAACGAGCTTCCAGTAGAAGTGGTAGAGGCAGGTTCGATATTGTCATTTAAAGTAAAATTGGATAGGTATATGGACAGGAGAGGAATGGAGGGCTATGGGCTGAGTGCAGGTTGGTGGGACTAGGTGAGAGTAAGTGTTTGGCACAGAGTAGAAGGGCCAAGATGGCCTGTTTCTGTGCTGTAATTGTTGTATGGTTAAACAAAGATCTATTTTCCTTAGAGGGTATATAGCATTGAGAGAATGGCTGAAAGATGAGGCGAGATGACAAAACATTATTTTCTGTGTTTGGAATCTGAAACTCATTGCATTTTGTTTTTAAAATAGTTTAAGAACTGACAGCAGGGCTATAGGCCTGAAAGGTGGATTTGGGCTGGATAGTTATTCTTCAGCCACTGGAGACATGATGGACCAATATAAATTTTGTATCATTTCTTTATCCAGAAAGCAATGTTGGGTCTGGAGAAACTGAGTAGATTTAGTGAGCTTCATTTCACCACAGAAGAATGCAGCAACCTTAGAAATGGAGTTCAATTCTGGTTTTGTATACCATTCTTGTAACCCTAAACAATGGATTAGAGAAGGTGTAATCATGTAAAGAGAAATTACAGATTGACCTTACTGAACCAGATCTTAATGTAGGTTATGTATTTTCTTTCCTCTTGAAGTAGCGCTGAATAACTGTGCAAGGTGAAAGACATGAATATCTGATTTTGGTTTTGCAGCAAGGTGTTGGGTCGGTAATTATTTTTTTTGGTTTTACTTTAGAAGTATATTGGATAGTGTGAGTTAACTCCCACAATTGTTGTTTAGACACTTAATAGTTTCGAGAATATGTGCAATAAAACTATTCTTTCGTACATACCTAATTTCCTTTACTAATGTAACCTGTGGTTAGTTGTTTGTCTTAATATTTCCAATCACCGTATGCTCCAGATTAATTATCTAAACTGTACACCCATATCTCTGTACTCTTAATTGTGGGCCATTTAGGTAAGACCAGATTTCTTTTAATCAAAAAGCAGTCACTTTTAACTTAATGTTCATTTTATTATGCAAACTGTGTATGACTTTATACTGATGAACAATATTTCTGTTGTAGGATCACAGGGAGGCTGTGAATTGCGTATGCTTCAATTGGAATGACTGCTACATAGCCTCTGGTTCCTGCAGAGGTGATATTATTGTACACAGTATTACGACAAATATTTCCAGTACACCTTTTGGCCATGGCAAAACACAGGTACATACAGTTATCCACTGCTGGGAAGTATTTAATATTTTTGTGTATTTGCCTGTTTTTGAAAACTATTGATATTAAAATTGAGAAATTGTCAATTTTAGTTTGGGGAGATAGGAAAAATAATTTAGGATTGATTGGCTTTTACTTGTGCACTTTTTTTAACACTGACAAGGTTTGGAAATAACTTCCACAGATAATTGAAGAAATGCTTTGAGTTTGCTTTAGGGAATTATTGTCACATTTACAGAGATGCAGTGAAAATGTTTTATTTACGTGCCATCCAGACAGACTATTCCATACATTACATTAAGGTAGTAAGTAGGTAAATGATAACAGAATGTAGAGTATAGTGTTACAGATTCAGAGGAAGTGCAATATTGATAGACCAATAAAGATCTCTGTCAAGGCCCCAGTCCTCTCCCTTAATAGAGATGTCCTGGGGACCTATCCACTTTGATGTTTCTCCATGTAAATCCTCTTCATGCCCTACACCACCACCTTCCTAATCACATCATCGTCTAACTCAGTGAATGCTGATGCAAAGTACTCATTTAGGAACTTGCCCACATCTGGCTCCACGCACGTTCCCTCCACTGTCCTTGAGTTTTGATCAGTAGTTAATTTTGGAAAATGGTATTGGTTTTTTCCTTATTTTTGGCTCTGAAGAACTTTCATTCCTCTTCCACAAGTGAACTTTAAAATTTTCTTTGTCTTTTTCCAGCCAGTGCAAGACCTGAAGTATTCCATCTTTAAAAAGGCTTTGCTGGGAAGTGCCCATGACAGTGGGACTGTAACTCTTTGGGATGTTAATACACAACAGAGTCATCATACCTTTGAAAATGCTCATAAGGCACCAGCTTCTGGCTTGTGCTTTTCACCAGTAAATGACTTATTGTTTGCCACAGTTGGTCTGGATAAAAAAATCAACTGCTATGATTCCTCTAGCAAAATGTGAGTTGTACTACATCTGTTTTGAGAAGTACATTACATATCTTGAAAAATGAAATGATTTGAAAGGGCAATGGGCCAACAGTAATTAGCAAATACAAATAAAATGTGCTCTTTGCTGAGGATCAAGAAAACATTTGCATTTAAATTAAAATCATTGTCAAATATGGGCAAGTTTTTGAGAATAAATCCTCAGATCCTGTGGGATATGTTAGAATAGTAAAATGATTTAGAAAAAAATTAATATAGCAATTACTGAGAACTGTATTTAATGATGATTGTTGGAGAGGATTTCTGACATGCTGTGAAGTTTTGCTGTGATATGGGAGGTATCAAGTACAGATTTTTGAAATTTGCTAATCGGGTTATAACTTTCAATAGGTTCTTTGTAGCCATTTGATGCTGTGTTTACCAAGTCCTATAGGCTCCTAATACGTTGTATCTTCGTACTTGTATCAACATCCTTTTATGGTTTTGTCCATTCCAATGTTGTCCAACATTGGACAATCTATAAATTATAGATCTATAGATCTATAAATCTATAGATTACAATCTATAGAGATTTCAGCAGGCCCCCTTTGCTTAAAATCCCACTAGACCGGATAAATTCGTAACCGAAGCCTTTTCTCTTTGTTTTTACCCTCCGTCCACACTAAAACGGTGTTTTCGTCCCCCGAAAACGGAGATTTTCAGAAACGCTCTCCAGAATGTGTAATTTTGAAAATGCCCCTTAGGCAGAGCAGTGTGGACGGGGTAACCGGAGAAATCTAAAAACGCTGTCGTGATGTGCCGGAACAGATGGTGACAGCAGCGCGCCATTTCATTGTTTCCTTGAACGATGGTAACGAGACTGAAGGCAGAAGAGTTAGAAATGTACTCACCAAGTATTTTGACCCATACTTACTGAATAAATAAGTATACTCACTTTGCCTTGTTTTCTGTCCTTGCTTGTATGAAGGTGGTTTACCTATTTATGCAAGTACTTCTCTGACAATAGATGTGTAACAGCCTAATGTAACATTGAATGGAAATACAAGATAACACTGATGCAGACATGTTTTATACATTTAACAAGGTGCTTTATTAATGCAATAGAGTTAGTCAGTTTTTCAGTGTTCGTCATCAGCCAGGTTATACGGTCCATGAACTCCCTGTCGGTTGCCTCCATATGCACCAGTATTTGTTTTTTTTTTACTTTTAAGTCCTGCGCGAGAGCCAACAGCAGCCTGTCGTTTAAGTTTTTATAGTCTAACTGGACAAATGCACACTAAGTCTTTCACAGCGAGATTCGACACCAAACATGTCACTTGTTTTTGGTAGATGTGTCCTGTGCATGCGCAGTAGGAGGAGATTCGCTGAAATATCCGTTTTAATGTGGACAGAAGTATTTTCAAAAACGATCAGTTACGTGAAACCGGTGTTTTCAAAATTATCCGGTCTAGTGTGGACGTAGCAATAGATTTGCTAAGTGAATGACAGATAACGGGGTGGAGAAAAAATAGAAGGCTTGTGTGGTTTTAAAGTTGTGAGAGTTTGAAAGGTGTTAGTGTTTGGAAGGAACATTAACATGTAAATACAGCAGCAATTAGGAACACATAGTGTTTTGGAGGTGGAGGTGCTTGTTCAGGTTACGTTAAGACCTTTCGAGAGTCATGAAGTCATACGAGACAGAACTGGGCCATTCAGTCTGTCCTTGTCCAAGCCAACCAACAAGTATACTAGATTTGGAATACTGTACCCGGTTTCAGTCTAGATTTCCAAGGAAGAATATCAGTGTACTAGTTCATTAGATTGATTCTGGGAAAAGATGGTTAAGTGAACTGGGCCAATACTCTTGAGTTTGGAACAGTTTAAGTGATCTTCTTGAAACAGAAATTCTTGGGGCTTGGCAGTGTAGATGCAGGGATGTGTCTCCTTGCGCAGAGTGCGGGGAACCAGCAGCGTGCCTCCGAATAAGGGGTTGTGAGGCAGTGGCTCTTAGTTGTGTCACTGTACTGTCCTAATCTTTGTTCGAAGTTCAGGCTCCTTGTCTGCAGGTCATGAATCTCCCAGAGTCCTGTAGAGGTGATATTGCTAATTATATCAAAGGTGACAATTACAGGGATCAGACATGACATACCCTTTTAAAATTTATGGCCATAGGTAAGTTTGGAAGTGTCCCCTCCTAATTCATCAGCAAACAACATCAGAGAACATGCTTCTGTCACAAGCCTCATTACTGGAAACATTAAGTTGCAATTCTACCAAACACTCAGATTTCTGTTATTTTTAATATGTAAAGTCTAAGTACTAAATTCAGTGGAAAACTGAATGATAGCTCAACAGATTTTGAGGAAACATTTTGAGCTTTTTGGCTTGGCACCTTTTTGAGTGAGTTTTACTTCAACTTGTTCGCTTTAGTACCTGTCCTTTTAATTATGTGTTTACTCTTTGTATCAAATTTCACATTCATTAAAACAGGTACACAAATGATGTAGAAGTTCCTGCATAGTTATGTGATGAGATATGGTAAGGAAAGTTTTCTTAGATAGAACAGTTATGGAATAATAGAATAGTAAGTACCTTCTATTATTTAGTAATTATTCTATATAAGAAAAACTTGCAATGAGTGGCATATGATTACTTCAGCTTGGTCATTCAGAACAAAGCTGAGCAAAATTTACACCAACATTGGAGCTGATATTTTTTCTGCATTTTATTTTGCACAGGATATTGCGAACTATTTCTGTTGAGGCTCCTTTGACTGCAATAGGCTTTATGACTGATGGAGCAACTTTGGCTGTCGGATCCATCAGGGGCAAAATTTACATCTACGATTTGCGAGTGACAACTTCACCATTAAAGGTTGTCAGTGCCCACAAGAAATCTGTGCGGTGCTTAAAGTTTCAGAATGGCCCCACGCCAATCAGGGTAGGTGAACTGTTCATCATATTGTTACTGTGTAATACCCATACTGATTTAAATCCATATTTATCGAGATGGAATAGAGTATTGTCATTTTAAGTTGCAACCACATCCGGGGTGGGGGGGGTGGGGGGGATTGATAAGTTTGTGGCGTAAGGTAGAAGGAGATGAGATATACAGCTCTCGTTACATGCACATGCAGGTCAACTCTTTGAGTGATTATGCAGAAAGTTTGAAGTTAATAACTCATCTCCTTCTACCTTAGGCCACAAACTTATCAATTACCCCTGCTGTGAACACTTTCTGGAGGTCCAAGATCCTTATGCTCTATGACAGTGTAAACGTAGGAGGGGACTATGTTGAAAAATAAATGTGCTAGGTTTTCTAAAATTGACTCCTTCTACCTTAGACCATGAACTTATCAATCACCCCTTGTAAATGCAGTACAGTATAGAAATAGGCACTTGAGTCCATCTAGTTCATTGTTGTTCTATTTCCTGTCTTATGGCTGACAGGTAGGAGGCAGTGAGTGGAAATAAGAGGTCTGTTCTGGTTGTCTGCCAGTGACTAGTGGTGATCCTCAGGGATCAGTTTTGGGACCACTACTTATCACATTATTTGGATAATGGAATTGATGGTTTTCTGACAAAGTTTGAGAATAATACGAAGACAGCTGGAGGGTTAAGTGCTGAGAAAGCAATGTGATTGCAGCAGAACTTGGACAAATTGGAAGAATGGGCAAAAATGTGGCAGATGGAATATGTATGATGTAGTTTGGTAAAAGGAACAATAGTACAGACTATTATCTAAATGGGGGAGAAGGTTCAAACATTAGAGAGACTTGGGAGTCCTTGTACAAGACTCCAAGAAGGTTAATTTTACAGGTTGAGTCTGTGGTAAAGAAGTCAAGTGCAATGTTGGCATTTATTTCAAGGAGAATAGAATATAAAAGCAAGGAGATAAATCTGAGGCTTTATTAGACACTAGTCAGATCGTGCTTATAGTATTGTCAACAGTTTTGGGCCCCATATCTCAAAAAGGATGTGTTGTCATTGAAGAGTCCAGAAAAGGTTCATGAGGATGATTCTGGGAATAAAGGGGTTAACATGTGAGGAGTGTTTGGCAGCTTTGGGCCTGTACTCACTGGAATTTAGAGGAAGGTGGGGGGGGGGAATCCCATTGAAACTTACCAAATGTTGAAAGGACTAGATTGGGTGGATATGGAGAAGATGTTCCCTCTGGTGGGGGTATCCAGAACTGGAGGGCACAGCCTCAAAATTGAGGGGTGAGCTTTCAGAACAGAGGTAAGAAGGAATTTTTTTTTAGCCAGAAAGTGGAATGCTCTGCCGCAGGCAGTGGTGGAGGCCGAGTCCATGGATATATTTAAGGTTGAAGTTGATAGTTTCCTGATCAGTCAGGGCATCAAAGGATATAGTGAGAAGACAGGTGTATGGGGTTGAGTTGGATCTGGGATCAGCCATGATGGAATGGTGGAGCAGACTCGATGGGCTGAATGGCCTAATTCTGCTCCTGTGTCTTATGGTGGTGCATCAGGTGGCATTTCTTTTTGTCATTTCTGTAGCATTTAACTTTTTTGAGGCTGAGTTGGTAGCTGGATACTCATCCCAGCACAGATGGAAAGCATGTAAGAAGCCAGCTGGATTTGAACTTGGAACCATTTGCCTCGAAGTCCGGTGCTGATGCCACTACACCACTGGCTGGTACATCTATCCATACTGAAGTACTAATCTGCCTCAGCCCATCGACCTGCACCTTAACCATGGCCCTCCATATCCCTCCCATTCATGGACCTATCAAAATTTCAATTAAATATTGAAATTGAACCCACATTCACCTCTTGCTGGCAGCTCTTTCCATACTCTCAGAGGGTGATGAGTTAAGTTTCCCCTCATGTTCCCCTTAAACATTTCACCTTTCACCCTTGACCCATGATCTCTAGTTCTAGTCTTGCCCAACTTCAATGACAGGAAAAAATCTGTTTGCATTTGCACTATCTATACCCATCATAATTTTGTTTACTTCTATCAAGCTTCCCTCATTCTTCTACATTCCAGGGAATAAAGCCCTAACCTATTCAATCTTTCCCTATAACTTGGGTCCTCAAGTATTGACAACATCCTTGTAAATTTTTTCTGTATCCTTTCAATCTTATTAATATCTTTCCTGCAGGAAGGTGACCAAAACTGCATGCGTTACTCCAAATTACTAGCCAATATCTTGTACAACTTCAACATTACATCTCCACTCCTGTACTCAATAATTTTATTATGAAGGCCAATGTGCCAAAAGCTTTTACCTATGACACCACTTTCAAGGAATTATGGATTTGTATTCGCAGATCCCACTGTCTACTGCATTCCAGTGTCCTTACACCTGTGTAAGTCCCACCCTGGTTTGTCCTTCCAAAGTGCAACAATCCCACTTGTCTGCATTAAATTCCATCTGCCATTTTCAGCTCATTTTTCCAACTCGTCCAGATCGCTCTGCAAGCTTTGGTAGTCTTCCTTGCTGTCCACTAGACCTTCAATCTTGGTGTCATTAGCAAATTTGCTGATTCAATTAACCACATTATCATCCAGATGATTGCTATAGAATGACAAACAACAACAGACTCGTCAGGAATACAACCATCTACTACCTTCTGGTTTCTCCCCCTGAAACCAATGTCTAATCCAATTTACTACTTTATCAAATACCAAGTGAATTAACCTTCTTGGAAAATCCTTTCAAGTGGGACCTTGTTGAAGGCTTTGCTAAAGTCCTTGTCAACAACATCCATTGCCTTGCCATCATCAACTTTGTTGATAATTTCTTTGAAAATCTATAATTAGTTGGATGTGTCCTAACATGCACAAAGCTATGTTGACTGTCCCTCATAAGTCCTTGTTTATTCAAATACTTACACGGTACGTTTGGGTCATTATACATTATAGGCCCATAATTTCCTGGCTTATTCCTGGAGTCCTTTTTAAACAAGTGAACAGCTTCAGCTATCCCAAACAAGAGAAAATCTGCAGATGCTGGAAATCTGAGTGACACACAAAATTCTGGATGAACTCAGCAAACCAGGCAGCATCTAGGAAAAGAATACAGTCTACATTTTGGGCCGAAACCTTTCGGCAGGACATTGACGTTTCTGCCCAAAGCATTAAATGTATTATTTTCCTAGATGCTGCCTGCTGAGTTCCTCCAACTTTAGCTATCCTCCAACCCTCTTGCACCTTACCTGTGGCTAAGGGTGTTTGAAATATTTCTGCTAGGAGCCCCTGTAATTTCTGCAATAGCCTTCCACAGGATCCAAGGGGACACCTTGTCAGGTTCTGGGGATTTATCCACCTTAATTTGCCTATACAGCAAACACCTGCTTTGCCTCACTTCTATAGACTCTGTGTCTGTCTTTTGAATAAATACAGGTGCAAAAAATTAATTTAAGATCTCTTTCGGCTCCATGCATGGATGTACTCTCTAATCTTCCAGAGGGCCAGTTTGTCACTTGCTAACATTTTGCTTTGTTGTATATTTAAAACCATATAAACACCTTTGCCAGAGAACAAGCTGTCCCAGTCCATACTTACCAGATCTTTTATGATGCCATCAAAATTGGCTTTCAATTTAGAATCTCAACCTGAGGACCAGACCTATCCTTCTGCATAATTATCTTAAAATGAATAGCATTATAATAATTAGATGCCAAGAGTTTTCTTACCTGTCCCCTCGCCTGTCTCATTCCCCAGTTGTAGATATATTGCACTGTCTAGATGGGACCTCTATGTACTGATTAAGAAAACTTGCTCGAACACATTTTACAAACTCTTGCCCATCCAGCCCTCATACAGTATGGCAGTCCCAGTCAATATGTGGAATGTTAAAATCACCTACTATCACAGCCTTGTGTTTCTTGCCACAGTCTGCGATCACTCTACAAATTTGCTCCTTTAGTTCCCATGAATTGTTGTCTATAATAGGTAGGTATGTCGCATCTGGAATTATTTCCAGGTAGCGGACGATTTCTTTCCACGCCACTCTGATGTATTGGAAAATCGTGTACTAGGCAAGTTACAGCAGTGGTTTGCCATTGCCTTCTGTTGAGTGAGTTTTTTTTTAAGAGATCACCAGCTCTAAATGGGAGCTGGCTGGATTCGAACTCAGGATCTCTCACCCTGAAGTCCAGTGCTGATGGACTACGCCACCAGCAGGCCATAGAATCCCATTATACGGTCTATAATAGAATCCCATTAATGTGGTCATCCCTTTCTTATTCCTCAGTTCCACCCTTGTAGCCTCAGTAGACAAGCTACCTAGTCTGAGCACTGCCGCAACATTTTCCCTGACTAGTAGTGTCATCCCTCCCACTCTCTATCAATGAATTTTACCATCTATTATATTCAAATTGTCACATAACATACAGTAGGTTCAGTAGACCATAAGACATAAAAACAGAATTAGGCCATTCAGCCTATTGAGTCTGCTCTGCAATTCCATCTAGACTGAATTATTATCCCTCTTAACCTTATTATTCTGCCTTCTCTTCATAAAATTGACACCCTCCACTAATCAGGAACCTATCAAACTCTGCTTAAATATACCCTAAGACTTGGCCTCCATAGCTGTCCATTTCAATGAAGTCCACAGATACACCACTCTGGCTAAAGAAACTACTCCTCATCTCTGTTCTGAAAGTACATTGTTCTACTCTTAGGCTGTACCCTCTGGTCTTAATGGTCTCCATTATAGGAAACATTCTTTTCCTATCCACTGTATCTAGGCTTTTCAATATTTGATAGGATTCAATGAGATCTCCCCTCATTCTTCTAAACTCCATTGAATACTGGCACAGAGCCATCAAGCGATCCTCCTAGGTTAGCCCTTTCATTCCCAGGATTATTTTCGTGAACTTCCTCCTGAAACCCTCTCCAATGCTAGTGCATCCTTTCTTGAATAAGGAACCCAAAACAGCTCTCAATACCAAGTGCAGTCTGACCAATGCATTATAATAGCATTGTGTTAACCTCTACAGTATTACAACTCAGGGCATTGGAGTTCAATTTTGGCATCCTTTATAAGCAAATTTATAAATTTCATTTGGGTGCACACGTGGGTTTTCTTCAGTAACTCTAGTTTCCTCCCACATTCCAACGATGTGATGCTTAAGTTGGAAATTTTTCTGTCATTCAGCTGTAGTTAAATCGGGGGTGGTTGCTGGTCAAAGGGCTGAATGGTCCTATTCTGCGCTCTATCTCAAGATTTTTTTAAAAAATTATGAAGCCTCAGCATTCCATCCTTTTGTATTCTAGTTCTCTTGAAATGAATGCTAAGATTTCATTTGCCTTCCTTACCACTGACTCATCCTACAGGTTAACCTTTAGGGAATCCTGCACAAGGACTCCTAAGTCCCTTTTATACCTCGGATTTCTAAATTTTCTTCCCGTTTAGAAAATAGTATTCTCCCAATCCAAGTCCTTCTGCAAACTTCTTGTTTCCTCAACACTACCTGCCCCTCCACTTATCTTTGTATCGTTCACAAACTTGGCCACAAAGCCATCAATTCTGTCATTCATATCATTGATATACACAGTCGGCCCTCTTTATCCACGGGTTCTACATGCGTGGATTCAACCAACCGCGGATTGGGAAAACCCAGAAGTTCTCCAGCACTTGTTGTTTGAGCATGTACAGACTATTTTTTCTTGTCATTATTCCCTAACAACTATTTACATAGCATTTACATTGTTATTAGATATTATAAATAATCTAGAGATGATTTAAAAGTACAGGCAGTCCCCGGGTTATGAACGAGTTCCGTTCCTGAGTCCGTCTTTAAGTTGGATTTGAAGTCGGAACACGTACATATGATATTTAGCGTCAGTTAGTCTAACGTTTGTCGTAGTATATAGTATATATTTTATCTTTCTATGCATATGAAACACTTAAACATATGTATTTCAGTAGTTAAACCACTGCGTTGCTTAGTAATAATTGTAGCTTTCATCGGGGCAGTGCCTTTTACATGCTCCATTAAAATTGTTCCGACTGTTGACCAACTGTAGCCTAACGCTTCTCCAATGACTGATGAAGTTTCACCTCTTTCCGATCGCTTTATTACTTCCACTTTATTTTCTCTCTTTTAATCTTTTTATTAGTATTAAAAATATTATGAACAAAATACAATTAAAATATTAATAATGGATTACAAACATATAAACTCCCATTACACATGAAGGAATACATAAACAATGAATACAGTATAAGTAAGCTTTCCCAAAACATAAACCATATAGTATATATATGAACAAGGTAAGTCTAGATATTCCATAATATATAATATTAAAAAAAGAGAAAAAAAAATAAATCTATATATGAAAGTTAACTAATCTACTAATCTAATATCTAAGAAAAAAAAACAAAAAAGGAAGAAAAAACTAAAAAAAAACTAAAAAAAAAAGAGAAGAAAAAAAAGGGCTGTTCATAATATCTCACAAGCATACATAAACATCAATGTCGTCAACTCCGATCCTCTCAACATACATACGATTAAAGCTGAACCACTTTATTTCCAATCGTGATCGTTATTATTTTTGTGAACAGAAACACTGCGGATTCAAAGCTGCGCTGGGTCCTAAAGTCCACCGCACTGAGGGACTTGAGCATCCGAGTTTTTTTGGTATGCATGGGTGTCCTGGAACCAATCCCCTGCAGATAAGGAGGGCCGACTGTAATGTGAAAAGTGATCCCAGCAATTGACCCTGTGGAACACCACTAGTCAGTGACAGCCAACTAGAAAAGCTCCTCTTTATTCCCATTCTTTGCCTTTTGCCAGTCAATTCTGCTAGTATCTTTCTTGTAATACTATGGCCTCTTGCTATGCAGCCTCATTTGTGGCACTTTGTCACATCCACTGACTCTCCTTTGTCTATCCTGCCTATTATTTCCTCATCTATTCCAACATACTGGTCAGGCAAGATTTCCCCTTAAGGAAACCATGCTGACTTTGGCCTCTTTTATCATTTGCTTCCAAATACCCTGAAACCCCAACCTTGATAATGGACTCCAACGTCTTCCCAACCACTGAAGCTAGGTCAGGCTAACTAACCAGTAATTTGCTTTCTTTTGCTTCCCTCCTTCCTTAAAACGTCTTAAAGAGTGGAGTGGCATTTGCAACTTTCCAGTTCTCCTGAACCTTTCCTGAATCTCAAACAATCTAATCACTGGCTGCAACACAAGCCCAAAGCATGATCGATCCATCCCCGTGCTTAACAGTTGGAGAGGTGTTCTTTTCATGATATTCTGCACCCTTTTTTCTCCAAACATACCTTTGCTCATTGCAGCCAAAAAGTTCTATTTTAACTTCATCAGTCCACAGGACTTGTTTCCAAAATGCATCAGGCTTGTTTAGATGTTCCTTTGCAAACTTCTGACGCTGAATTTTGTGTTGAGGACACAGGAAAGGTATTCTTCTGATGACTCTTCCATGCAGGTCATATTTATGCAGGTGTTGCTGCACAGTAGAACAGTGCACCACCACTCCAGAGTCTGCTAAATCTTCCTGAAGGTCTTTTTCAGTCAAATGGGGGTTTTGATTTGTCTTTCTAGCAATCCGACGAGCAGTTCTCTCAGAAAGTTTTCTTGACCTCCACTATTCCTGTTAACTGCCATTTCTTAATTACATTATGAACTGAGGAAACAGCTAACTGAAAATACTTTGCTGTCTTCTTATAGCCTTCTGCTTTGTGGGCATCATTTATTTTAATTTTCAGAGTGCTAGGCAGCTGCTTAGAGGAGCCCATGGCTGTTGATTGTTGGGACAAGGTTTGAGGAGTTAGGGTATTTATAAAGCTTTGAAATTTACATCACCTGGCCTTTCCTAACGATGATTGTGAACAAGCCATAGCCCTAACAAGCTATTTAAGATCTAAGACCTTGGTAAAAGTTATCTGAGAGCTCAAATCTCTTGGGGTGCCCAAACTTTTGCATGGTGCTCCTTTCTTTTTCTTCATTCTAAAATTGTACAAAACAAAAATAATACACTAATCTTGCTTAAGATGTTGAAAAGTTAAAATGTCTCACCTTTATGACTTTTGGAGATCAGTTCATCTTCTACTCACTTAACTATGCATAGTGACAGAAATTTTGACCAGGGGTGCCCGAACTTTTGCATGCCACTGTATCTGTGAAACATTTTTATCCTGAACTCCTTGAATGCTTTCCATTGGCCTAGGACAGATTTACTTTCTGTAGAAATTTCCAGTACTCTTTTTCTTGGCCATTTCATGGCCTAAAGCTTTTATTTGTGTTATCTTTTTCCTTTCCAGGAACTCCTTATTCTAATTGAATAAGTCACTGCCAAGGAACTCTGCCAAAGATGTTCATTCTAGCAGCTCAGCTTTCATTCCTTTAACCTCATTTCTGAAGTGCAACCCCATTACAAGTCCTCATTGGGCTTGCTGTAAATGGACATATTACAGGGTGTTATTTCACAAATTTTCTACTGTACTTTTTTAGGCTGATTGTACCATGGCTAAAATCAGCAGTTGGAGTTCCTGTTACTCCCCTGACCACCCCCATTCATCCCAGTCTACCCTCAAGGCTTCAGATTGAGGGGTATTAATCTGTTGTCATCTGTAACCTCTCATTTTATAGTATTTTATCTGTTTAGGTGGAATTCTAAGTTTGTTAATAGTATGAAACTCAATTAGAGAGCAGTATAATCATAGACCCGGGGGACATTAACAGGTGAAATGGGTAAAAACATTGCAGATAAAATTAAATGCGAGTTAACTGAAATGCTGTGTTTGAGGGAAATATTGTGGAGAAAGAACATAATCCAAATTGTACCTTTCTGTGGAGGATCTGGAGGAGTACGTCCACAAATTAGGGGAAACTCAAAGTTTGTAGGCTTGATAATTCTTAAACTTGTGATACAGGAGAAAGTCAATTTGGCCAATTGGGCCTGTGTCTGTTCCCAGGAGAGCAATCCTATTAGACTCAATTTAATTCAATTCTGTCCACACTTGCTCAAAAACTTCCCTTTGATTCCTTTTACCATTTTCCTACACTTGGGGTAATTCACAGCAGCTAACAAACTTGCTAGAATGTCTTTAGGAGGTGGGAGGAATCTGGTCATACAGAGAATTTACAAGCTTTGAGTAGGCAGCACCCAAGATCAGGATCGAGCAAGTATTCTTGTACAGTGAGGCAAAGTAGAGGTAAACCAAAGTTCTGCTAAACTCAAATGTCAGCTTGGACATCAGGTGGAATATTTTGCACAATTATGGGCATCACACATTAACAAAAGATTTCAGGATTTTAGAAGGATACTGTTTATTTACTGTGAGTAAGCCAGGGGTATTGTTATTTTGAAAACCATGGTTTGTTCTTCAGAACAGATATGAACATAGGACATTAAAGCACAGTATAGACCCATCAGCCCTTGATGTTCTGACCTTGTAACTTACTAAGATCAATCTAACCTTCCTGCCTACAGGGGCCCTGCATTTTTTTTTTTACAATCCATTTGCATATCTAAGAGCTTCTTTAATGTCTGTCAAATATGAAGATGATAATTGATGTATGTATTGAGGATTGTGCTGGTTTTTGATAGAGCAGTTAAGGAGAAATTCTTCTTTGGCCAGTGGTGGGTAACAAGAGGTTATTAGAAAATAGCGTGTAGAGCAGTACAGCACTCTTACAGGTCTTTCAGCCCACAAAATTAGAAAACATACAGCACAATACAGGCCCTTTAGCACACAAAGCTGTGCCGAACATGTCCTTACCTTAGAACTACTTAGGCTTACCCATAGCCCTCTATTTTTCTAAGCTTCATGTACCTATCCAGGAGTCTCTTAAAAGACCCTATCGTTACCGCTTCCACCACCGCCACCGGCAGCCCATTCCACGCACTCACCACTCTCTGTTTTTTAAAAAAAAACTTACTCCTGACATCTCCTCTGTACCTACTTCCAAGCACCTTAAAACTGTGCCCTCTATTGTTAGCCATTTTAGCCCTGGGGAAAAAGCCTTTGACTATCCACATGATCAATGCCTCTCATTGCTCCTAAGAGAAAAGGCCAAGTTCACTCAACCTATTCTCATAAGACATGCTCCCCAAAATTGTTCTAAACTTTTAACTTTCTTCCATGACTTTCTGTCATCTCCTATCAGATTCCACCTTCTCCATCCCTGTATCTCTTTCACCAATCAACTTCCCAGCTCTTTACTTCACCCCACCGAAGTTTCACCCATCACCTTGTGTTTCTTCCTCCCCTTCTCCGCCTTCTTACCTTGACTCCTCCCCCCCCCCCCAGTCCTGATGAAAGGTCTTGGCCCGAAGCGTTATCTGTACTCTTTTCCACAAGTGCTGCATGGTCTGCTGAGTTCCAGCATTTTGTGTGTTATAACATATTTAAATTGTCAGTGTTTCAAATTGTAACAATAAACACAGAATGGAAGTCGGTAGCTCATTGTTAGTAAACAACCATTCCACTGATGTCTTTGTAATAAAGACAGACGAGGAAAAGTTTACTAAATGTGAAAGATTTTCTTTGTACTGTAATTCCAATTAATACATAAAATTAAAAATATGTGTTTTTCTCCATTTTTATTCTAAATATTCATAGTTTTTCCAAAAAAACATCTAAAGTGCTTCACAATTTTCAGGCCATATTTTGGGGAAAAAATAAATTTCTTGCTCAGAACAATGGTCTGTTCACACAACTGTTATAGAGAGGGAAAGAAATGGGAATGTTGAACAGGTCTCACTTCAGCCTTTGCAGCTCCAGTGAAAACATCCAAGTCTGGCCAATGTCTCTCCATTGCACATGCCCTCTAATCTAGGCAGCATCCTTGTAAACCATTTCTGCAAAATACAATATTCTAGAGGCAACTTGACTAGAAGTTTATAAAGCTGTAACTCATTTCCTTGTCTAATAAAGCCAAGCATATGACATGTTGCCCTTACTGCCCTGTCAACCTGTGTGGTCTCAAGGATGAAGGATCCTTAAAGGATCATATCGATGGCATCTCCCAGAGTAAGGGGTTTAGATGGGGGTGGAGTTTGTTAGGTGTGTTCAGGAAGCTTTCTTGACACAATATGTAGATAAGCCTACAAGAGGAGAGGCTGTACTTGATCTGCTATTGGGAAATGAACCTGTTCAGGTGTCAGATCTCTCAGTGGGAGAGCATTTTGGAGATAGTGATCACAATTCTATCTCCTTTACCATAGCATTGGAGAGGGATAGTAACAGACAAGTTAGGAAAGCATTTAATTGGAGTAAGGGGAGATATGAGGCTATCAGGCAGGAGCTTGGAAGCATAAATTGGGAACAGATATTCTCAGGGAAATGTCCAGAAGAAATGTGGCAAATGTTCAGGGGATAATTGTGTGGAGCTCTGAATAGGTATGTTCCAATGAGACAGGGAAAGGGTGGTATGGTACAGGAACTGTGGTGTAGAAAGGTTGTTGTAAATCTAGTCAAGAAGTAAAGAATAGCTTATGAGAGGTTCAAAAAAGGTAATGATATGAATCTAGAAGATTATAAGGCTAGCAGGAAGGAGATTAAGAATGAAATTAGGAGAGCCAGTAGGGGCCATGAGAAGGCCTTAGTAGACAGGATTAAGGAAAACCCCAAAGCATTCTACAAGTAAGAGGATAAGATGTGAGAGAATAGGACCAATCAAGTGTGACAGTGGAAAAGTGTGTATGGAACGAGAGGAGATAGCAGAGGTACTTAATGAATACTTTGCTTCAGTATTCAGTATGGAAAAGGATCTTGGCGATTTTAGGGATGACTTGCAGCAGACTGAAAAGCTTGAGCTTGTAGACATTAAGAAAGAGCATGTGCTGGAGCTTTGGGAAAGCATCAAGTTGGATAAGTCACTGGGACCAGGCGAGATGTACCCCAGACTACTTTGGGAGGCGAGGGGCGATGGCAATGATCATTGCATCATCAATGGGGATGGGAGAGGTTCTGGAGGATTGGAGGGTTGCAGTTGTTGTTCCCTTATTCAAGAAAGGGAGTAGAGATAGCCCAGGAAATTATGGACCAGTGAGTCTTACTTCAGTGATTGGTAAGTTGATGGAGAAGATCCTGAGAGGCAGGATTTATGAGCATGTGGAGAGACATAATATGATCAGGAATAGTCAGCATGGCTTTGTCAAAGGCAGGTCGTGCCTTACAAGCCTGATTGAATTTTTTGAGGATGTGACTAAGCACATTGATGAAGGTAGAGCAGTAGATGTAGTGTATATGGATTTCAGCAAGGCATTTGATAAGTTACCCCATGTCAGGCTTATTGAGAAAGTAAGAAGGCATGGGATCCAGGAGGACGTTGTTTCGTGGATCCAGAACTGCCTTCCCCACAGAAGGCAAAGAGTGGTTGTAGATGGGTCATTTTCTGCATGGTGATCGATGACCAGTGGTGTGCCTCAGTGATCTGTTATGGGACCTTTACTCTTCATGATTTTTATAAATAACCTGGATGAGGAAGTGGAGGGATGGGTTAGTAAACTTGCTGACGACGCAAAGGTTGGGGTGTTGTAGATAGTGTGGAGGGCTGTCAGAGGTTACAGCGGGACATTGATAGGATGTAAAACTGAGCTGAGAAGTGGCAGATGGAGTTCAACCCAGATAAGTGTGAAGTGGTTCATTTTTGTAGGTCAAATATGATGGCAGAGTATAGCATTTGTAAGGCTTGGCAATGTGGAGGATCAGAGGGACCTTGGGGTCAGAGTCCAGAGGACACTCAAAGCTGATACGCAGGTTGACTCTGTGGTCAAGAGAGCTTACGTTACATTGACCTTAATCAATCGTGGGATTGAGTTTGGGAGCTGAGGTAATGTTGCAGCTATATAGGACCCAGGTCAGATCCCACTTGGAGTACTGTGCTCAATTCTGGTTTCTTCACTTCAGGAAGGATGTGGAAGCCATAGAAAGGGTGCAGAGGATATTTACAAGTATGTTGCCTGGATTGGGGAGCATGCCTATAAGAATAGGTTGAATGAACTCTGCCTTTTCTGCTTGGAGCGACGGAGGATGAGAGGTGACCTGATGGAGGTGTATAACTTGATGAGAAGCTTTGATCGTGTGGATAGTCAGAGGCTTTTTCCCAGGGCTGAAGTGACTAGCACAAGAGGACACAGTTTTAAGGTGCTTAGAATAGGTTTGGAGGAGATGTCAGGGATAAGGTTTTTACACAGAGTGGTGAGTGTGTGGAATGGGCTGCCGGCAACGGTAGTGGAGGCGGTTACGATAGGGTCCTTTAGGGGACTCCTGGATAGGTACATGGAGCTTAGAAAAGTAGAGGGCAATGGGTAACCCTAAGTAATTTTTAAGGGAAGGACATGTTCAACACAGCTTTGTGGGTGGAAGGACCTGTATTGTGCTGCAGTTTTCTGTGTTTCTATGATCATGCACAACTGAAGAATAACTTTAAAGTTGTGTTTTTCACATTTAATGTTATTTAAATACTCATTATAGAAATTTTAAAAACTGAGTGTTATTTTCTCCTAGGCAAATGGGAGTAAAAGTCTTGGAAACAGGACCTCATCTGTGTTGTCAGCTGCAGCCACAAAGAAAGCTTCAACTAATATAAACAGTGCAAAAGAGACCTCTGACTTTGCTGGATTGATGACAACTGCACCAGCTGTTAAAGTACCTCCAGTTATTCCAGAAGAAAAAGGTGATGAAGCCAATCTAGAGGGAAAAGGTAGGACTATTTCAATAGACAGCAGGTGCAGGAGTAGGCCATTCGGCCCTTCTTGCCAGCACCGCCATTCACTGTGATCATGGCTGATCATACACAATCAGACCCCGTTCCTGCCCTCTGCCCATATCCCTTGACCCTGCTATCTATAAGAGCTCTATCTAACTCTCTCTTGAAAGCATCCAGGGACTTGGCCTCCACTGCCTTCTGGGGCAGAGCATTCCACATATCCACCACTCTCTGGGTGAAAAAGTTTTTCCGCAGCTTCGTTCTAAATGGCCTATCCCTTATTCTTAAACTGTGGCCTCTAGTTCTGGACTCACCCATCAGCGGGAACATGCTTCCTGCCTCCAGCGTGTCCAATCCCTTAATAATCTTATATGTTTCAATCAGATCAACTTCTCATCCTTCTAAATTCCAGTGTATACAAGCCCAGTCGCTCCAATCTTTCAACATATGACAGTCCCGCCATTCCGGGAATTAACCTTGTGAACCTGCGTTGCACTCCCTCAATAGCAAGAATGTCCTTCAAATTTGGAGACCAAAACTGCACACAGTACTCCAGGTGGGGTCTCACCAGGGCCCTGTACAGCTGCAGAAAGACCTCTTTACTCCTATACTCAATTCCACTTGTTATAAAGGCCAGCATACCATTAGCTTTCTTCACTGCTTGCTGTACCTGCATGCTTGCATTCATTGACTGATGTACAAGAACACCTAGATCTCGTTGTAATTCCCCTTTTCTGAACTTGACTCCATTTAGATAGTAATCTGCCTTCCTGTTCTTGTCACCAAAGCGGATAACCTCACATTTATCCACATTAAACCGCATCTGCCATACATTCGCCCACCCACCTAGCCTGTCCAAGTACCCTGCATTCTCATAATATCCTCCTGACATTTCACACTGCCACCCAGCTTTGTGTCATCGGCAAATTTGCTAATGTTACTTCTAATCCCTTCATCTAAATTTATTAATGTATATTGTAAACAGCTGCGGTCCCAGCACCGAACCTTGCGGTACCCCACTGGTCACAGCTTGCCATTCTGAACGGGACCCGTTAATCGCTACTTTGTTTCCTGTCAGCCAGCCAATTTTCAATCCATGTCAGTACTCTGCCCCCAATACCATGTGCCCTAATTTTGCCCACTAATCTTCTATGTGGGACTTTATCAAAAGCTTTCTGAAAGTCCAGGTACAGTACATTCACTGGCTCTCCCTTGTCCATTTTCATAGTTACATCCTCAAAAAACTCCAGAAGATTAGTCAAGCATGATTTTCTCTTCGTAAGTCCATGCTGACTGGGACTGATCCTTCTACTGCTATCCAAATGTGTCATAATTACCTCTTTTATAATTGACTCCAGCATCTTTCCCTCCACTGACGTCGGGCTAACCGGTCTATAATTCCGTGTTTTCTCTCCCTCCTTTCTTGAAAAGTGGTACAACATTAGCCACCCTCCAATCTGCAGGAACTGATCCTGAATCTATAGAACATTGGAAAATGACTACCAATGCATCCACGATTTCTAGAGCCTAATATAATTTTTAATAATTCCTATTTCCTAAAATAAGAATAAAGTAAATTATAAATACAGTGGATTGTGTTTAATTAGGTCATTGGTTAATCATGGTAGCCATTTATTTGAAGCAACTCTTACAGGACAAAAACTAATTGAGAAAATAGCCAGGATTCCCTTTGTTTATTTGCGAGACTGCAGCTTTATCAGTTCAGGAGACTGTTGCTGAATAGGTTCTAAATACCCTCAGTCACACATACCTGAGTGGCCATTAGACACTACATCATG
This sequence comes from Hemitrygon akajei, assembly GCF_048418815.1. Lineage (NCBI taxonomy): Eukaryota > Metazoa > Chordata > Chondrichthyes > Myliobatiformes > Dasyatidae > Hemitrygon > Hemitrygon akajei. The sequence goes on along the minus strand of NC_133137.1, from coordinate 41,190,625 downwards.
CTTAGAGTGAACAGTTTTTAATGACATCAATTGTGTGTGTTTGTTCAAAAGCAGTAATTTTTCTTACTGATAGTTGGCAAGAAAGAGGTAGTAAGACAATTGTGTGGCTCACCGTGGTTTCAAGCATTCAGGCATGAAAGTGCCAGTAACGGCTAGAGTGAAAATGAAATTATTTCAGCAGGTTAAGAACTATGAAGAAGGTGTCGGCAATCATCTTGATCTTTACAATGAAAATTAAGATCTTGACGATGCAGTCGTTGGTAGCTCTAGGTGTTTGCACTGATCTTGTTCGTTACATACCGAGGTGAATTCCTCTGTCGATAACTATTACAAACTTATACAGCTATATAGTACTGTAGTAGTACTAGTAATATTTAAATTTGTTCTGTATTCTGTTTAAATGCATAATTTGTTACTCATTTTGTTTAACTATTTCCTTGAAACTTTGGCTAATTGGGCCAAAACGTACTCGTCCCAATGTGTCCCACTGTATATAGGTGAAGATCCTGTTCTAATGGTATTGGACCAACAACCTATCAGGGCATGTTGTATGTTTATGAAATTAAGAGCAAGTCTAATCCTATGCTGTTTAGTACCAAAAAATGACTATGAAACCTTTCAGATTGGTTTATTTCAGTGAAATGTGATGAATTTGCCACCCATATCCATTTTTGATTGTACTTCCACATAGCATAGTAAAATCATAATGTACCATGAGCGGCTAGGGATGCATAGTAATCATCACCTTGTCAAATTGTTAGAATATTTATTATAAAGTTGAAGAACTTTGAGTGGTCTTGCATCATACTCCAGGGTGCTGTCTTCAGCTACCTGATAAGGTAACTGTAGCCTTTGGCCAGGGGCAGATGTTGTTAGGTGGTGACCAACTTTCATAATGTTTCAACTGTTAACCACTACACTCTCCAGTTGGCAGTTCAGCAGTGGTGGCCAAGTTACTGCCCAACTGCTCCCGACTTCCAGCTCAACTCCTCTCGCCTGCTCCATATCCAGTAAGAGGCTCTTTCTGCTTCCTCCCCATCCTGTGAATTGCTTCGTTCTTGCTCTTTTCACCCGAGGCCCAGTGCAGACAGCAACCTCCATGTCGACTTTTTCGGGAACTCTCTACAGCCAATCTCCACGGGGAATAGCCATGTCTGCCGTCCTTTGTCCCTGCACTCTTGGAATAAGGACTGGTAATTCCGGGCCTTCCTTGCATCCTTCCTCCCTTGGTACTGTGAGCTCCACCATGATGATTTTCTTGTCTTTGGTGGACCACAGTAAGGTGTTTGGTTGAAGTGCGGTTTGCACCACCTCTGAGAACTTCAGTTTCCTCCCCACATCAACCCTCATCTCCTATGATTTGGCTGTTGTTGTAGATAAGACTTAGGCCTCTTTGATATGATTGGCGTGGCCCTCTCCTTGATAAAAATGACTGCCCTGTTTGCCCTCTGACAGCTGGTCTCTTTTTACACCTTTCCTGCCCCAGTGTGTTTGTAAGGGATAGAGGACCTTGCCGTGCTGTCACCTTATGTTAAAGCTGTTTTGCGCGTTCTTTCTGTTGTATTTGCCTATCCTTGTCAGCAAAAAGGTTTCTGTACACATTTGGAGCATAGGCGGGTGAGTTCAAATTCTGCTGTTGTAAAACATTTCAATGCGTCTAGCATCCCAAACCCTCCATCATAGGAGCTAGTTTAATTTTTTTTAGGAAGGAGTACTTTCAACCCACTTTGATATTGATGCAATTCCATTTGCACATTGATCTTTATTGTCAGAGCAACAAAATGGTAGCGAAATATCAGGTAAAAGGGCAGTAAGAATTTTGCTTTTGTTTTAAAATATAGCCATGTATGTTTGGTTCTGATGTTATTCTGTGTACTGTAATGTTGCTCTACAGAACTGAATGATAATGTGAGAAGACATGGTGAAATTAGAGTTAATCCAGTCATTTGACCGAGTATCTTCTCAAATACATGTGCACATAGGGCTAGAAATTCATTCCGTCCTTTAAGTTACACTATCCAGCAAAAACAGCATATTGAACTCAACTTCTGAAATTTGCTCCATGTGCAATGCAATCCCTATAATTTTAAAATAAAGGTCAACGTTCCACAACTGCCATCTTACTGCTTAGTTCATGTAACCAAGAATAAACTTTAGTTTGGAGTGGTCTGAAACATGTCTGTTACAGAGCGGACATGGAGAGGATTTTCCATTTGCAGGAGTCTAGGATCTGAGGACTTGGCCTTAAAAATAAAGGGATATTCCTTTAAAACTGAGATGGACAAATTTCTTCGGCATTGAATCTGTGGAGGCCAAGTCATTGGGTGTATTTGTCAGAGATAGGTTAAGGGTGAAGATAAAAGAATGGAATTGAAAAAATATTACGCCAAGATTGAATGGCAGAGAAGACTTGATGGGCTGAATGGCTTAATTTTGTTCCTCTATCTTGGAGCTTATGGTGATGTTCTTTGGGGAGTCCTCTTACTCTTAACAAAATGCAAGAAAATTGAATGTTCACTTGTAATAGCCTGCTTTGCCCTTACTATGTGTTTCTAGGTTTATCTCATAGTACCAGTTTGGATGTCATTCCTTCCAAAGAGGTGGAAAATTCAAAAAGAGCTGATGACGCTGGCAATTTCAAGAACCTTGATTATATCGGCAGGAACAGTTTTGGAGATATGTTCTCACCGGTCAGAGATGGTAAGTTGATTTAAATTGGCATACTTATGAGAATATATACTTAGTTCATGAAATGGTAATTGGTCATAATGAATTATGGCTTGTTTTTCTAGATGTTTCAGGATTAAAGGCAACTGAAGACTCTGTGACAAGAGGAAATGGTATGCTTATAAATTCAGCTGACCTGTATTAGCAAATTGACTAACTTGTCTCGAGCTATTTTTTTTAATGTAGCCAGTAATTGATAAATAGTTCTTTTATGAACAGCTTTACACTTATGAGTAAACTTCCGTTTGCTTGGTATCAAAGATTCAGAGTTTATAATTTTTTTGGGAGCGGCCAGAATGTAACAACAGATCAGATAGCATTCATGTTAATGAATCAGTTGAGATTTCAACTCTGGTTGAGGGACCCTTCATCAGAACTGGAAAAGCAAGAAAACGTGTGTTATGTTCAATTGAGGGGAAGATGGAGGTAAAAGAAGAATGATCCAGGATTGGATACAGACAAAAACTGTCAAGTGACAATTATTTAAAAAAAAAACCCACAACATTAGAGAAAGAGATGAGGGAGAAAAAACCAAAGATCATCACACTCTATTAATGTTCTTCTTTGTCCGCTCCACCCTCTTAATGTCTTAGAAATTTTCCCAGGTGTAGCCCATCTTGGTGTATCCTTCCTCTCCCAGGGATGAGATCTTTGCAGTCCACAAGTGTTGCCACGCTTCTAGCACTAATGTAGCATGCCCACAACTCCCTAACTCTAATCCTAACTGAACATCTTTGGAATGTGGGAGGAAACCAGAGCACCCTAAGGAAACCCATGCAGTCACAGGGTGACCAGACACATACTTTAGAGGTTGCGGAGGGAAACAATCCTCGTTCTTGGCGCTGTTAAGTAATGTGCTAACTGCTACACTACAATATCTGATTAACAACTGATTATTGACCGTCCAGCCTCCTTGGCATGTGTGAGAACATAACAAAAAGTAAATTGGAAGTTACTTCTAAGTCCAAGTATTTTACAGAATTTTTCACTGTCTTGTGTCTTCAAAACAGATTACTCCAGTAAAAAGGAGCACTGATTCATATGAAGGATATGTAGTGTATTAAAATCCATTCTTCATAACATGGAGTATTATCAACAGTATTATTAACACAACATGACTCGACCTGAACCCAATTTGGAACATACACAAAAACCGATTTATAAAACATGAGTAAATGAAAATTTCCTTGTAAATTGGAGATTTGTGATCCAGTTATGTTTTTAACATGACTAAAGCTGGCTATGTTTGAAACTTTTTCTAATCTGTATAAGAGTGTGGAGTATCAAGGAACAAACATTTGCAGAAGTTCATACAGGTTGTGAACCCATTTCGAATTTTGGATTCAAAATGAGATAGATTGGGATTGTTATAATTTCCAAATCAATTTGTGCTTCCAATAAATAGTCTTTGTCCTGCACTCGTTCATCACATATACCTGTGTGTACTTAACAGTAAATATTATTACATACCATTAATAGAATGAAAACATAATATGTACAGGGTAACAAAAGCAGCACAACAGCGTCGGGGGAATACCTGAATCGGCTGGTTAACAACAAAAACAGCAGGCTTTCAGTCTCCTCCTATGATGCCATATTTTGATTAAAAGGTTATAGTACACTGTATTTCTATTTTACTTTTTTAGGTTTTGTGTAAGTAAATGGTATTGTAGACTTATTCTGATGTAAGATTTTCATCAGCAGCAACCTTGGCAAACTCATCAATGAATTTATCTGCCCCTCAGTGATCAGCAAGCACTTATTTAAAAAAAATTAAAACATTAAAAAGAAAATAATGCCGTATCTTAAATTTTTGCAACCAGTCTGCTGTATATGGCTGAAAAAAAGGCCATAGTTGGGAGCTTAACATCACAGGGTAAACTTTGAATTGAAAGGGCAGGCAGGAAGCATAGGATGTTGTGTGGATCTGTTGGTAAGAGATGGAATTACATCTTTAGGAAGAGGTGGCATAGCGTCAGAGAATGTTTAATCTTTGTGGGTGGAGTTAAGAAACTGCAAGGGTAACAAAAAAACCATATGAGAAGCATATATAGGCCTCCAAATAGCAACCAAGATGTTGGGTTGAGATTGCAAAGGGAGCTTATTACAAATGCAATAAGCGTGATGTCACAATTGTAATGTGGCTCTTCAATATGCAAGGGGGTTGGGAAAATCAGGTTGGTATCAGTTTGCAAGAAGAGGAATTTATAGAACATAGAATAGTACAGCACAGTACAGGCCCTTCAGCCCACAATGTTGTGCTGACCCTTAAACCCTGCCTCCCATATATCCCCCCCCCCCCCCACCTTAAATTCCTCCATATACCTATCTAGTAATCTCTTAAATTTCACTAGGAGGAATGCCATACTGGATCTAGTATTAGGTAATGAACCGTGTCAGGTCACAGATCTCTCAGTGGGTGAGCATCTAGGGGACAGTGACCACCGCTCCCTGGACTTTAACATTATCACAGAAAAGGATAGAAGCAGAGAGGACAGGAAAATTTTTAATTGGGGAAGGGCAAATTATGAGGCCATAAGGCTAGAACCTGTGGGTGTGAATTGGGATGATGTTTTTGCAGAGAAATGAACTATGGACATGTGGTCGATGTTTAGGGATCTCTTGAAGGATGTTAGAGATAAATTTGTCCTGGTGAGGAAGATAAAGAATGGTAGGGTGAAGGAACCATGGATGACAAGTGAGGTGGAAAATCTAGTCAGATGGAAGAAGGCAACATACATGAGATTTAGGAAGCAAGGATCAGATGGGGCTATTGAGGAATTTAGGGTAGCAAGAAAGAAGCTTAAGAAGGGGGCATGAGAAGGCCTTGGCAAGGCGAGTAGGGTAAAGGAAAACCCCAAAGCATTCTTCAATTATGTGAAGAACAAAAGGATGACAGGAGTGAAAGTAGGACCAATTAGAGATAAAAGTGGGAAGATGTGCCTGGAGGCTGAGGGAAGTGAGTGAGGTCCTCAATGAATACTTCTCTTCAGTATTCACCACTGAGGGAACTTGATGACGATGAGGACAGTATGAGTGAGTTTGATGTTCTAGAGCATGTGGATATTAAGGGAGAGGAGGTGTTGGAGTTGTTTAAATACATTAGGACAGATAAGTCCCCGGGACCAGACAGAATATTCCCCAGGCTGCTCCACGAGGTGAGGGAAGAGATTGCTGAGCCTCTAGCTAGGATCTTTATGTCCTCGTTGTCCACAGGAATGGTACTGGAGGATTGGAGGGAGGCGAATGTTGTCCCCTTGTTCAAAAAAGGTAGTAGGGATAGTCCGGGTAATTATAGACCAGTGAGCCTTACCTCTGTGGTGGGAAAGCTGTTGGAAAAGATTCTTAGAGATGGGATCTATGGGCATTAAGAGAATCATGGTCTGATCAGGGAGAGTCAGCATGGCTTTGTGAAGGTCAGATCATGTATAACAAGCCTGATAGAGTTCTTTGAGGAGGTGACCATGCATATAGATGAGGGTAGTGCAGTGGATGTGATCTACATAGATTTTAGTAAGGTATTTGACAAGGTTCCACATGGTAGGCTTATTCAGAAAGTCAGAAGGCATGGGACAACATTCGCCTCCCTCCAATCCCTCGGGACCATTCCTGTGGAGTAACTGCTCCCTTCCTGTTCCTGGCTTCCACCCATATGGACTCAAAAGAGGATCCTGCTACATTACCCATCCTTTCTGTAGGTGTAATAATATCCCTGAGCAGGAATGCCACCCCTCCTCCCCTTTTCCCCCTCTCTATCCCTTTTAAAACACTGAAATCCAGGAATATTGAGAATCCATTTCTGCTCTGGTGCCAGCCAAGTCTCTGTAATGGCCACTACATCATAATTCCATGTATGTATCCAAGCTCTCAGTTCATCACCTTTGTACCTGATGCTTCTTGCATTGAAGTACACGCACTTTAGCCCTTCTACCTTACTACCTTTACACCCTTTATTTTGCTTCTCTTTCCTCAAAGCCTTGTTAAATCTGGCTTCACTCCGTGCACTATACTTGCAGTTCTCGCATGACCTTTATCCTCCTCCACCTCACTATCTGCTCTAACACTCTGGTTCCCCTCCCCCTGCAAATGTAGTTTAACCCCCCCCCAGAGCACCACTAGCCAACCTTCCTGCAAGGATATTAGTTCCCCTCCAGTTCAGGTGCAATCCATCCCATTGAAACAGGTCCCACCTTCCCTGGAACAAGGCCCAATTGTCCAGAACTTGTTGAATACCTATGAGATAGCTTTTCCCTGAGTAGTCTCAAGCACAAACTGCTCTAGAAAGCCATTTTAGATTGGGTGTTGTGTAATAACCCAGATCTTATTAGGGAGCTTAATGTAAAGGAATCTTTGGGTGGCAGTGATCATAATATGATTGAATTTGTACTACAATTTGAGAGGGAAAGTCACATGTATCAGTATCACAATGGAGTAAAGGTGATTACAGAGGCATGAGAGAGCAGCTTGCCCAGGTGGATTGGAGGAGGATATTGGTGGGGATGATGGCAGAGGAGAGGTGGCTGAAGTTTCTGGGAATAGTTCACAAGGCACAGGATAGATATGACCCACAGAGGAAGAAGTTCTCAAAAGGCTGGTATGGGCAATCATGGATGACAAAGAAAGTTAAGGACTGCATAAAAGCCAAGGAAAAAGCATATAATGTAGCTAAAGTGGGTGGGAAATTGGATGATTGGGAAGCTTTTAAAAATCAACGAAAAGCAATGAAAAAAAGCTATAAAAAACAAAAGATTAAATATGAGGGCAGACTAGCCAATAATACAAAGCAGGATTCCAAAGGTTTTTTTTCAGTTATATAAAGAGGAAAAGGGAGGTGAGATCTGATATTGGACATCTGGAAAATAATGCTGGTGAAGTACTAATGGGGGACAAAGAAGTGGCAGATGAACTTAATGGGTACTTTGCATCATTCTTCATTGTGGAAGATACTAACAATGTGCCAGAACTCTGAGTGTCAGGGAACAGAATTGAGTGCCATTGCTATTACAAAGGAAAATGTACTAGGCAAACTCAAAAGTCTTAAGATGGATAAGTCACCTGAACCAGGTGGACTATATCCCAGATTCCTGAGGGAGGTTGCTGAAGAGATAATGGATGCATTGATCATGATCTTTCAAGAATCACTTGATTCTGACATAGTCTTGGAGGACTGCAAAATTGCAAATGTCACTCCACTCTTTAAGAAGGGAGGAAGGCAAAAGAGAGGAAATTATAGACCAGTTAGCCTAACCTCAGTGGATGGGAAAATGCTGGTGTCTATTATTAAGGATGAGGTTTCAGGTTACTTGGAGACTAATGATAAAATAAGTCAAAGGTTTCTGGAAAGGGAAATCTTGCCTGACAAAGCTGTTAGAATTCTTCAAGGAAGTAACAAGCAGGGTGGACAAAGGTGAGGCAGTGGATGTCAGTTACTTAGATTTTTCAGAAGGCATTTGATAAGGTGCCACATATAAGTTGTTTAACGAGGTAAAATCCTGCAGCATTACAGGAATGATACTGGCTTGGATAGTGGAATAGCTGACTGGTAGGAGGTAGCGAGTGGGAGAAAAAGTGGCCTTTTCTGGTTGACTGCCAGTTTCTAGTGTGTTTCTCGGGGGTCAGTCTTGGGACTGCTATTTTTCCACAATAGAAACGTAGAAAACCTATAACACAGTACAGGCCCTTTGACCTACAAAGCTGTGCCGAACATGTCCTTACCTTAGAAATTACCTAGAGTTGCCCATAGCCCTCTATTTTTCTTTCTTTCTTTCTTTCTTTTTTAAATTTTTTTTAGTTTTTCAAAACATTTTACAAAATTAAAAACCCCAAATCCCAATGAGGAGCATTAATACAGAGCGAGGTTAAGCATACAATAACAATATGCTACAAAGGAAGAGAATTTAACAAAAAAGCACCTAAATTAAAGACAAGTGAGCTTAGTGTCCTCCCCAAACCCCACAACACAAGAAAAAAACAACAATTCCAGACCAACCACCACACAATATAGAGAGTATAAGTCCGGACAGTCAAACTCCCAGACTGTGAATACACTTAGCAACAGAGGATGATAATGCTTACTACCAGAAAAAAAAAAGGGAGCTGAAAGCAAGGGACCGAAAAGAAAAAAAAACCCTAGTCAAGAGGAAGGTTATGAAAGTACTCGATAAAAGGCCCCCAGACCTTATGGAACTTTAAATCCGAATTGAGAACTGAATAATGAATTTTTTCGAGGTCCAAGCAGGCCATAATGTCGTTAAGCCATTGCGCATGAGTGGGCGGGGCAACATCTCTCCATCTAAGGAGGATCAAGCGTCTCGCCAGGAAAGAGGCAAAGGATAGTATTCGGCATTTGGTCGGACCCAGACATAAATCTGTCTCGCCCCAAAAACCAAACAGAGCAATTAAGGGGTTAGGTTCTAGGTGCTGATTCAGAATACCCGATAATGTAGTGAAGACATCTTTCCAGAATTTCTCCAAGCTAGGACAGAACCAGTACATATGGATGAGAGAGGCCACGCCCCTCTTGCATTTATCACAGAGCGGACTAATGCCAGGGTAGAATCGAGATAGTTTAGATTTAGACATATGGGCTCTATGAACAATCTTAAACTGTAAGAGACAATGGCGAGCACAAAGAGAGGTTGAGTTAACCGATTTGAGAACTGAGTCCCAGCTCTCCTCGGATAAGGAGATATTTAAATCCTGCTCCCAGGCCATTTTAATTTTATCCACAGGGGCCCGTCGTAAGGCTGCTAGTTTATCTCGGATAATTGAAATTAAACCTTTACCTAGTGGATTAATGGAAAGAAATAGGCCCTCTATTTTTCTAATCTCCATGTACCTATCCAGGAGTCTCTTAAAAGACGCTATCGTATGCGCCTCCACCACTGTCATCGGCAGCCCATTCCACGCACTCACCACTCTGCGTAAAAACCTTACCCCTGACATCTCTATACCTACTTCCAAGCACTCTCGTGCTAGCCATCTCAGCCCTGGGAAAACACCTCTGAATGTCCATACGATCAGAATCTGCCAGAAATCTTTGAGGAAATAACAGGCAGAATAGACAAGGGTGAGTCAGTGGGTGTTGTTTACTTGGGTTTTCAGAAGGACGAGGTGCTGCAATAGAAACATAGAAAACCTACAGCACAGTACAGGCCCTTTAGCCCACAAAGCTGTGCCAAATATGTCCTTACCTTAGAACCACCTAGGCTTACTCATAGCCCTCTATTTTTCTAAACTCCATGTAGCCATCCAGAAGTCTTTTAAAAGACCCTCTTGTTTCTGCCTCCACCACTGCTGCCGGCAGACCATTCCACGTACTCACCACACTGCATAAAAAAACTTACCCGTCATCTCCTCTGTACCTACTTCCAACCAGCTCTCGTGCTAGCCATCTCATCCCTGAGAAAATGCCTCTGACTATCCATACGATCAGTGCTTCTCATCATCTTGTACACTTTCTGTCAGGTCACCTCTCATCCTCCGTCCTTCCAAGCAGAAAAGGCCAAGTTCACTCAACCTATAAGGCATGCTGCCCAATCCAGGCAACATCCTTGTAAATATCCTCTGCACCCTTTCTATGGTTTCCACGTCCTTCCTGTACTTAGGCAACCAGAACTGAGCATAGTACTTCAAGTGGGGTCTGACCAGGGTCCTATATAGCTACAACATTATCTCTCGACTCTTAAAGTCAATCCCACGATTGATGAAGGCCAATGCACCACATGCCTTCTTAACCACAGTCAACCTGCACAGCAGCTTTGAATATCCTATGGACTTGGACCCCAAGATCCCTCTGATCCTCCACATTGCCAAGAGTCTTGCCATTAATGCTATATTCTGCCATCATATTTGTTCTACAAAATGAACCACCTCACACTTATCTGGGTTGAATTCCATCTGCCACTTCTCAGCCCAGTTTTGCATCCCATCAGTGTCCTGCTGTAACCACAGGCAGCTCTCCACACTATCCACAACACTCCCAACCTTTGTGTCATCAGCAGATTTACTAACCCATCCCTCCACTTCCTCATCCAGGTCATTTATAAAAACCACAAAGAGAAGGGGTCCCAGAACAGATCGCTGAGGCACACCACTTGTCACTGACCTCCATGTGGAATATGACCCATCTACAACCATTCTTAGCCTTCTGTGGGCAAGCCAGTTCTGGATTCACGTTGCAAGGTCCCCTTGGATCCCATGCCTCCTTACTTTTTCAATAAGCCTTGCATGGGGTAACTTATCAAATGCCTTGGTGAAATCCATTTACACTACATCTTCTGCTCTACCTTCATCAATGTGTTTAGTCACGTCTGCAAAAATTCAATCAGGCTTGTAAGGCACGACCTGCCTTTGACAAAGCCATGCTGACTATTCCGATTCATATTATGCCTCTCCAAATGTTCATAAATCCTGCCTCTCAAGATCTTCTCCATCAACTTTTCCAAGATGGCGGCGCGACGCAGCTTGTAGCGGCCACTCCGGAGCTGATTATCTGTTATTTGTGAAGCCGGGTGCCGTGCGCAATCATAATCGGATGAAAAACGGACATGGGAGCACGGAGGAACATCTGGAAATCTCCAGGAAGATCTTCTTCGTTGCTGCTGTGAGGTCCAGGTCTCTGCTGGGAAGAACAGGCCCCCAGTCCTCAGGGTTGTGTTGCTGAAGGCCGTTGGCGGGACCGTCTTAATACGCTTGGCCGAGGATGGTGCTCGGAGAAGCTGTGCCGGAGGGAATGGTTGTCGGCTTGGAGGTTCGACGGCCTCAGAGTCGGCTGCAGTCAGGTCGCTTTCGGTGTGTGCTGCGTCTGCGAGGCTGGGTTCGGCGGAGCTTTCACTGTGTGCTGCGTCTGCGAGGCTGAGTCAGGCGGCGCCGTGGAAGTCCATAGTGGGGGTATTCCCTTCTGCCGCCAGCGTGGGATGGCGAGTCTGTTGGGACCCTGGGGACTTGTGGAAACTGTGTGGTGATTTCTTTTGAACTTATGCTATTGTTTGCACTGTTGTAACTATGTGGTTTTGTGTAGGTCTTGTAGCTTTAGTTTTTGGTCTTTTGTCGAGTGGGATTGGAGCTCCTTTCCGGGGAATGCGCTAAGACGGTAGCGCGATATTAATACGCAGCAGCCTCTCCGGACTCTGGATTGGGGATTGCCAAACGTTATGTGGATTTTCTGGTGGTGTCTGTTTCGTCATATGCTTTTGTGATATCATTCTGGAGAAACGTCTCATTTTTTAACTGCATTGCATTTATGGTTTCTAATGACAATAATCTGAATCTGAACTTACCAACCACTGAAATAAGTCTTATTGGTCTATAATTTCCTGGGCCATTTCTATTCCCTTTCTTGAATAAGGGAACAACATCTACAATCCTCCAATCCTCCGGAACCTCTCCCATCCCCATTGATGATTCAAAGATCATTGCCAGAGGCTCAGCAGTCTCCTCCCTCGCCTCCCAGAGTAGCCTGGGATACACTCATCTGGTCCTGGTGTTTTATCCAACTTGATGCTTTCCAAAAGCTCCAGCTCCTCTTCCTTAATATCTACATGTTCAAGCTTTTCAGTCCACTGTAAGTCATCCCTTTTCTGTAGTGAATATTGAAGCAAAGTACTCATTAAGTACCTCTGCTATCTCCCCTGGTTCCATACATGCTTCTCCACTGTCACACTTGCTTGGTCTTGTTCTCTCACGTCTTATCCTCTTACTCTTCACATATTTGTAGAATGCCTTGGGGTTTTCGATGTTTCTAATTGCAGCGTTGGCATTTATTTCAAGGGGAATAGAATAGAAAAGCAAGGAGATAATGCGAGGCTTTATAAAACACACTTGGAGTATTGTCAACAGTTTGGACCCCATATCAGAAAGGATGTGTTGTCACTGGAGGCAGTCTGGAGGAGGTTAATGAGAATGATTCTGGGAACAAAGGGCTTAACTTAGAGGAGCACTTGGCAGCTTTGGACCTGTACTCACTGGAATTTAGAAGAATGTGGGGGGATCTCGTTGAAACCTACCAAATGTTGAAAGGACTAGATGGGGTGGATGTGGAGAGGATGTTTCCTATGGTGGTGGTATCCCCAACTAGAGGGCACAGTCTCAAAATTGAGGGGCGACCTTTAGAACGGAAGTAATTTTTTTTAAGCCAGGGAATAGTGAATCTGTGGAATGCTCTGCCACAGACAGCTATGGAGCCAAGACCACAGGTATATTTAAGGTGGTGTAAGACCAGTTCAGAAGCAAGTGAAAACCTGGCCAGCAGGAGCCATCTCAGCTCTTCAAGACTGCTTTGAGCACACTGACTGGCACATGTTCAGGGAGGCTGCAACCAGTGCCGACTACCAATTTAGAGAAGTACACAGCATCAGTGACCAGCTACATCAACAAGTGCATTGATGATGTTACTCTGTCCAAGACCATCACTAACCAGAAGCCATGGTGCGTGCGCTGCTAAGGTCCCGCGACTTTGCCTTCCATGCAGGCGACAAGGCAGCTCTAACAACAGCGAGGGCCAAATTGTCCTGAGCCATCAGAGGGGCAAAGCGTGCACACGCCCAGCTAATCCACAGCCACTTCCAGGACAGCGGTGACATGAGGCGCATGTGGAAGGGCATCCAGGACATCACCAATTCCAGGACAACATCACCTGACTGTGCAGGTGATGCCTCCCTCCCAGATGAGCTGAATAACTTCTACGCCTGGTTTGAGGCAAAAAATGACATGGCGGCGAGGAAGGCCACCCCTCCTACAAATGACCAGGTGCTGTGTCTCACTGTGGCCGACGTGAGAAGAACCCTGCGCAGGTTCAACCCATGGAAGGCTGCTGGACCAGACAACATCCCTGGTAGAGTGCTCAGAGGATGTGCAGACCAGCTAGCAGATGTTCTCACTGACATCTTCAACATCTCCCTGAGCAGCGCCACCGTTCCAACGTGCTTCAAGGCTGCCACCATCGTCCCTGTGCCAAGGAAGTGGACCCCCTGCAGTTTGCGTACCGTCCCAACCGCTCAACAGATGATGCCATTGCCTCTACCCTCCACCTGGCCCTAACCCGCCTGGACAAAAAGGACACATACGTTTGGATGCTGTTCATAGACTTCAGCTCAGCATTCAACGCAATCATCCCTCAGAAACTGATTGGAAATCTGAGCCTACTGGGCCTGAACACCTCCCTCTGCAACTGGATCCTAGACTTCCTGACTGGGAGACCTGCCAGTCCAGGTCGACAGCAGCATCTCCAACACCATCACACTGAGCACGGGGGCTCCCCAGGGCTGCCAGCTCAGTCCACTGCTGTTCACTCTGCTGACCCACGACTGTGCTGCAACACACAGCTCAAACCATATCATCAAGTTCGCCGATGACATGACCGTGGTGAGTCTCATCAGCAAGAATGACGAGTCAGCTTACAGAGAGGAGGTGCAACGGCTAACAGACTGGTGCAGAGCCAACAACCTGTCTCTTAATGTGAACAAAACAAAAGAGATGGTTGTTGACTTCAGGAGGGCACAGAGCGACAGCTCCTTGGTAGAGATCGTAAAGAGCACCAAATTTCTTGTTCACCTGACGGAGAATCTCACCTGGTCCCTCAACACCAGCTCCATAGCAAAGAAAGCCCAGCAGCATCTCTACTTTCTGCGAAGGCTGAGGAAAGTCCATCTCCCACCCCCCCCTCATCCTCATCACATTCTACAGGGGTTGTATTGAGAGCATCCTGAGCAGCTGCATCACTGCCTGGTTTGGAAATTGCACCATCTTGGATCACAAAACCCTGCAGCGGATAGTGAGGTCAGCTGCGAAGATCATCGGGGTCTCTCTTCCCGCCATCACGGACATTTACACTACACGCTGCATCCACAAAGCAAACAGAATTATGAAGGACCCCATGCACCCCTCATACAATCTCTTCTCCCTCCTGCCGTCTGCGAAAAGGCTCCTAAGCATTTCGGGCTCTCTTAGCCAGACTATGTAACAGTTTCTTCTCCCAAGCTATCAAACTCCTCAATACCCGAAGCCTGGACTGACACCTTGCCCTATTGTCCTGTTTATTATTTATTGTAATGCCTGCACTGTTTTTGTGCACTTTATGTAGTCCTGTGTAGGTCTGTAGTCTAGTGTAGCTTTCTCTTTTTTTTAACATAGTTCAGTCTAGTTTTTGTACTGTGTCATGTAACACCATGGTCCTGAAAAACATTGTCTCATTTTTACTATGTACTGTATCAGCAGTTATGGTCGAAATGACAATAAAAGTGACTTGACTTTGTTGATAGTTTCCTGATCAGTCATGACATCAAAGGATATGGCAAAAAGACAGGTGTATGGGGTTAAGTGGGATCCTGGATCAGCCATGATGGAATGGGGAGAGCAGACTCGATGGGTTGAATGGCCTAATTCAGCTCCTATGTCTTATGGTTTGTGGTTTAATATTCACCATTACCTTCAATTTTCAATTCTCATGATAGATCTTTGGTTGTTTCATGATCAGCATACCATTAAACAGCATATGTTCACTCCGACACTGATGAATCTATTCTTTGTGTATAGGATTGAGATTTTCATTTTTATGCAGCATTTTTCTACTTTTTGTTAATTTCTGTTTACTATACAAGTTTATATTGCTTCCTGAGCACTACCTACCCTTCTGGCTATCTTTGTATCATCCGCAAACTTTGCCACAAGCCATTCGTAGTAAAACTATCTGATTCACAGAGTGCTGCACATTGCCTGGGAACCTTCCCAACGCCAGATGAAATCTTCCATTTGTGATGTGTTGCCAGCACTCAAGAAAATTTTGGAGGCTTTCAGATTTTGGAATTTCGGATAAGTGGTACTCAAAACAGTACTTGAGTTAAAATGTATTGGGTGAGGGGGGAACAAAGAAGCACAGATAGTATAACAAATTCAGTCTATGTAAATGTAATTTATTCTAACTAGTATTAGTGCAGTTCCAGTTTGCTGTTCCAATTTCTTCTGCTCTTATTCATATGGCTAATCTTGTACCAAACATTACTAGAAATTGCCTTTGTGGATGTTCAGTAACTTTAAAGAATAATGCCTGATGGCTGCACATCTTTAAATTACTGGTTTGCAAGAATAAAAAGCTCAGATACAATTTTCTTTGCAGGTTTAGGCGTTTCACCAGAGCTGAACACCCTGTTTTCCACAAGAACTAATCCAATGGGTTCCTGTGCAAAGGAAGACTTGCACTCGAGTTCCCTGCATGGCCTTTCATCTCTATCCCCTGTGAAAGAACAGAATCAGTGTCGTGAGAAGGCTTCCCTACTCAGCCAAATCCAGAGTGGGAGGCAATACTTGAAAGAGCCAATTGGACAGGTATTTCAAAGCCTATACCTACAACATTTATTTGTGGAGAAGGAAATGTGATTAATATTTGAGTTTATGACTTTACCCAGAACTGGAAAGAGTTGTAAATGAACGACTAAGATATGTAATGGAGAGTAGAAGGTCAAGGTCTATGTTGGGTATATGTCTGATGTCAGAATCATGTTTAATATCACTGGCATATATTGTGAAATGTTAACTTGGATGTGATTAAATGACTGAAGGAGTGATGGTGCAGAATGAAGGAGTGGGGAAAATGATTAGTAGAAAGCAAAAGGTTGGTCAAAGAGGAAGTTAGTGGTAGTAAAATATCTACAATTGTCTTTGTTTAACGTGGGGAGGCTGAGCTACTACACGGTCCTTGGCAGGTCATGGACAGGGTCCAGTGGCCTGCCATGCAAGACAGTCGGTTACACTTCACTGCTGGAACCTCTCTTACTGTTGTGATGTGTCATTATCTTCTGTGAGCTCCACTGTTGATCCCTTAGTTTGCATGTAGTGCTCTCTGCTTGTGCTAATTTTGCTGTGCGCAGAGCTTCCATTGATATCTAGTCACTAATATCTAGTATTTTCAAGTGAGCTGATTTTTTTAATCCTTGGAACATCATTTTCTTACAGTTGAAAGTAATGAAGTATTTACACTTTTTTTTGTCTTTAATAATACATGAATCCTGAATTTCTGCAGGGAACTGACATGGGGATCACAAAGTTAAAATTAGAGCAAAATGGTCAGACGGAAAACAAGAGGTTTGATCAGGTAGGTGTTGATTAGGTAATGTATGCTTCCAAACATGAATTTGTTTTGATTGTCAAAGAGACTGTTGAGGCAATATTGGAAAATTAGGTTATTAAGTAATTTAGTTTTACTTATATAAAAAAAAGGGAAATTGTGCCTGAAAACCTCGAGTGTATGTAAAGGAAATATACTTTTGTTGTAACAGGGAAGAGGTGAACTAAAGATTAGGGTTCAGTGATGGCATCTTATTGGTTCCAGATTGGCGATTCTGTGCAATACTGAGGGGATGCTTCATTGCTTGATGAAAATCAGCTATTGTTAGCAGTGTAATACACTCTTTTCTAAGGTGCTTTAGATCAGGGGTTCCCAACCTGGGGTCCATGGACCCCTCAGTAAATGTTATAACAAAAGGTTGGGAACCCTCTGCTTTGCCTCTTCTCCAATAGTTTCCCTACCAATAGCATGAGACTCACCAGTCTATACTTCCCAGGATTATCCCTATTTCCTTTCTTGAGTAAGGGAACTTGCCTTTGTCTACAGGTGACACAAAGATCTTTGTCAAGGCCGCAGCAATCTCATCTCTTGCCTCTCTCAATAATCTGGGATA
Organism: Hemitrygon akajei; assembly: GCF_048418815.1. Taxonomy (NCBI): domain Eukaryota; kingdom Metazoa; phylum Chordata; class Chondrichthyes; order Myliobatiformes; family Dasyatidae; genus Hemitrygon; species Hemitrygon akajei. Next base: position 41,173,223 of record NC_133137.1, on the reverse strand, counting down.
TATCTTGTCAGGCCCAGGGGACTTGTCCTTAATGTGCTTTAAGGGACGCAACACCACCTCTATTTATCTCGAGATGGTTTCTGCAGAGTGAAACTCTTTAACCCATATTTTTTAAAAATCTGTCACCTAGTTTAAGCTGTTTTCCTTGAAGCAACACATTAGCAAATTGACTTTTGCAAGTTAATGTTTTTAATTGAAAGTCACTATTAATTTTCAGAAACTTTATCTGATAAAACCACATCTTATCTAGATTATTTTGAAGCTCATGCTGCACTTCAGATAATGTCCTTAAAAACAGATGTCCAGCTGTAAATTTAGATCATGGTCAGTTCAAGAACTGTCTATTTAGAATGAACATCTCCAGAAGTGATGGCATTATTTATGAGAAGTGAGAGAGATGAACCTGGAATTAGCCACCTTGTCAGTCTAATATGCCAATTTTTGGTATCTGTTCCCTCTCAACACTTGCAGAGAGGGAACTTATTGGAGAGAAGTAGCTTAAATTTGGAAAGAATTTAAATACATGCCAAGTGAATTGTTTGAGGAAGTGCTGGATAGATCTGTGGATGCATGCAGTATAATGTGCATGGACAGTGGAGATCAGGGCGGTTTAATATATTTCCAGAGCTGCCTCTGCATAGTGAATCCAGTAAAATATATTGAACAGAGCTTGTAATGCAATATAATGTTCTGTTTCTGTTTAGTATTCCTAGTTGGCAGATATAAAATATTTTCAGCAAATTTAAAAAAAATCCCTCCAAGTCTTCATTATTAATTTATTAATGGCTTCATTTTGTCTGTAAAGTTAAACTCTTCCATAACTGAGTCTGGAATCTTGGAGACGCCTCTAACATCCTCCATGGTGAAAACACCTGAATTATGGGAAAGAAAAGGAAGAGAGTATCAGTTTACCCAGGAATCCATTAAGCACAATTCTGCTATACCTGGTGGGTATTGTACTGCTCAAATTTGAGTTGCTGTTATACTATGATTACTAGAAAGTTCATTGAACAATTGCACGTACATAGGTGATTATATAAAAATACAAGCAAGCATAGAAAATTAAATGACAAAGAAATTAATAATTCTACACCCCAAACCAATTCCTTATTTAACTTCCCAAAATGCAACATTTCACACTTAGCCAAATTAAATTCCATTTGCCATTCCTTGGCTCAGTTACTCAGCTATCAAGATTCCTCTAAATCTGATAACCATCTAGGACCTGCATCTCCAAGTTCAAAGTAAATTTATAATCAAAGTACATGTGTCACCATATACACCATGAGATTCATTTTCTTGCTGGCACTCAGTAAATACATGAAACACAATAGAAGCAATGAAAGACTGCACCTAACAGCTTGGAAAAACAATCAATATGCAAAATACAACAAACTACAAATACAAAAAGAAAGAATAACAATAATAAGCAATGAATATCGAGAACATATGATGATGAGTCCTTGAAAGTAAGTCCATAGGTTGTGAGAACATTTCATTGATGGGTTGAGTGAAGTTATCCCTGCTGGTGCAAGAGCCTGATAGTAATAACTATGCCTGAACTTGGTGGTGTGGGCCTGAGGCTCCTGTACCACCTCCCTGATGGCAGCAGAGAGAAGAGAGCATGGTCTGGATGGTGAATGCTGCTTTCCTGCGACAGCACTCTGTAGATGTGCTCAATAGTGGTGAAGGCTTTGCCTGTGACCGGCTGGGCCGTATCCACTCTTCCTGTAGGTTCAAGGGCATTGGTTCCATACTAGGTCATGATGCAGCCAGTCAATATACTCTCTAGTGCACATCTATAGAAGTTTGTCATAGTTTTAGATGACATGGCGAACATTTACAGGCAGTCCCCGGGTTACGAATGAGTTCCGTTCCTGAGTCCGTCTGTTAGTCAAATGTTTCTTTTAGTATATAGTATGTATTTTACCTTTCTATGCATATAAAACACTTAGGAAACGTATGTATTCCTATAATTAAACCATTGTGTTGTTCAGTAATAATTGTAGCTTTCATCGGGGCAGGGCCTTTCATATGTTCTTATTCTCACTTTATCCTTTAAAATTGTTCTGATTGTTGACCGACTGTAGCCTAACGCTTTACCAATGACCGATGACGTTTCACCTCTTATAAACCATATAACAATTACAGCACGGAAACAGGCCATCTCGGCCCTTCTAGTCCGTGCCAAACACTTACTCTCATCTAGTCCTACCGACTTGCACTCAGCCCATAACCCTCCATTCCTTTCCTGTCTATATACCTATCCGATTTTTTTTTTTAAATGACAATATCGAACCTGCCTCTACCACTTCTACTGGTGAAGTTCCACACAGTTACCACTCTGAGTAAAGAAGTTCCCCCTTGTGTTACCCCTAAACTTTTTCCCTGTAACTCTCAACTCATGTCCTCTTGTTTGAATCTCCCCTACTCTCAATGGAAAAAGTCTATCCACTTCAACTCTATCTATCCCCCTCATAATTATAAATACTTCTATCAAGTCCCCCTTCAACTTTCTATGTGCCAAAGAATAAAGACCTAACTTGTTCAACTTCCGTTAATGCCCCTCATCCCCTTCTTACCCCATCCCTGACATATTTATTTGTTTGTTTGTTTTCTCTCTCTGCCCATTACTCTGCCTGTTCTCCATCTCCCTCTAGTGCTCCCTCTCCCCTTTTCTTTCTCCCGAGGCCTCCCGTCCCATGATCCTTTCCCTTCTCCAGCTCTGTATCACTTTTGCCAATCACCTTTCCAGCTCTTAGCTTCATCCCACCCCCTCCGGTCTTCTCCTATCATTTTGCATTTCCCCCTCCCCCCACTGCTTTCAAATCTCTTAGTATCTTTCCTTTCACTTAGTCCTGACGAAGGGTCTCGGCCTGAAACATTAACAGTGCTTCTCCTTAAAGATGCTGCCTGGCTTGCTGTGTTCCACCAGCATTTTGTGTGTGTTGTTCAACCTTTCTCTGTAACTTAGGTGCTGAAACCCAGGTAACATTCTAGTAAATCTTCTCTGTACTCTCTCTATTTTGTTGACATCTTTCCTATAATTCGGTGACCAGAACTGTACACAATACTCCAAATTTGGCCTCACCAATGCCTTGTACAATTTTAACATTACGTCCCAACTCCTATACTCACTGCTCTGATTTATAAAGGCCATAATACAAAAAGCCCTCTTCACCACCCTATCCACATGAGATTCCACCTTCAGGGAACTATGCACCATTATTCCTAGATCACTCTGTTCTACTGCATTCCTCAATGCCCTACCATTTACCATGTATGTCCTGTTTTTATTATTCCTACCAAAATGTAGCACCTCACACTTATCAGCATTAAACTCCATTTGCCATCTTTCAGCCCACTCTTCTAACTGGCCTAAATCTCTTTGCAAGCTTTGAAAACCTACTTCATTATCCACAACACCACCTATCTTAGTATCATCTGCATACTTACTGATCCAATTTACCACCCCATCATCCAGACAGTCCAAATGCTCATCATCATCCAAACGCTTTATTATTTCCACTTTATTTTCAATCGTGATCGCTTCCTGTCAATGGAACAGAAACACTGTGGGTGGTGCGTCCCGACCTCTGCCGGCTCCCGAGGTCCGCTGGGTCCTAAGGACCACCGCACTGAATTCCTTGGGTCCTAAAGTCCACCGCACTGAGACATGCTGAATGGGACAAATGGGGGCTGTGCTGGGTTTGGGTATTTGATTATCCTCAATATTCCGCGTGGGAATTTAAACAAGAGGTGGTAGTGTTTTATTTTACGAGGTGGAGTTGCGTGCTCGGGAGCAGTCTGTCACTGGATCGAACTCAGGAACCTCCGTTCTTGAGCCCGGTGCTGATCTCACTGCCACCAGCTGACCGGAAAAGGCAGGGGGTCAGGGTGAATCTTGCTAAGGAAAATTTAAGCCAAATACTAAGTTACATACGCAACACAGTATGAATGTCAACGACTTAAAATGGCAGAAGGTGTCGCAATCCAACTTAAAATGGCGGACGGTGTTCTCCTTCCTTGGTTCGTAAGTCGGACGTTTGTAACTTGGGGACGAATTGTACTGAAAAATATGCCGAATATTTTTATGAAAGCAGTCACAGACGAGTGTGTCCCCATAAAATCATTCATTTTTCCTCAACTAGAATCCATGGATGAACAATGAGATCCGCATTCTGCTGAGGGCCAGATTGTTGGTGTTTAGCTGTCCTTCACCTCTAATCCCCCAGAGACGACTGGCTCATGGGACCTTCGGTTTCCTCCTCCTTGAGTCAATGGTCAGCTCTTTGGTCTTGCTGACATTGAGTGAGAGGTTGTTGTTGTGGCATCACTCAGTCCAAAGAGAATGTCCTCCAAACAAGAATGAGAGATGTGGCCAACCCAGTTCCATGGTTTGGATGAGTACAGGGAGTATTTAGCAGTAAACTGGATAAAGAAACTTGAAACTTGAATAATTTATCTCCTTCTCACCCTGTTTTGTTCCCTGCATTTGGCTGGGTGTTTCTTTATTTACAAAATCCCCAATGTTAAACAAAGTAATCTCTCTCGTCTCCACGCCCATCCAAACAGAAATACTGTAATTGTTGTGCTGTATTGGTTGTTCTATGCAACCCTTTAAGCCATGAGCTGAAATAACCACATGGGATTTCTGAATCCTGGGAAATATCGTAGCCTTGTTGCAAAGAGCAGGTCAGGTGTTATTTACGTAAATTTCTTGTGACTCATTTCATTTAGTTGTGTTTTTTTTAAACACAAAAGTATTCAAACAATAACTGTCTCGCCTAAGAGTCCATCTGTTTCCTCTATGTTCTGGCAGGAAATTTGTGGTAGCTATTATAGACAGGGTTTAGGGAAGGGAAAGAAATTGAGAATTAGGCTGTATTCCACTTGAATTTGGTCCTTCAGTGAAACTCACAACAGTAATAAAATACAAAATCTGGAGATTCAAATGATACAATCTTAAAAACAAATTAAGATTTGACATATTAAAAATTTGCTCAATAAAGCACTTCTAATTTTCAGTAATGAGCTTTTCAATCTTCATGATTAGCCACATTCCTCCATTGTAATTTTATAAATTTCAGTGGCTTAAATTGATTGTTTTTCCTGTAGTATCACAGGAACATATGAATTATTTGGTGACACTTCACTGTTGCATGTTTTATTATTAGCAGCCTGATTATATTTGTGAAATGTATATAAATTAACCTGACTCCATAGATGCTGCATGATCTGCAGTAAGAAAGTGAAAGATCTTATTCTTGTTGCCCCTGAAGCTGAACAAATGGTCCTTGCTCCTTCCCTTTGCCTCTACATGCTACTCTTTCAGAGTATAAGGTACAGACACATGGACATTTCTCCAAAAGGAAGCCAGTTAATTTCCCAGTTTTCACCGCTGAGGCTAAATCTATGCAGTGAGCCCCAGTCGAGCTTATAACCATATAACAGCTACAGCACGGAAACAGGCCATCTCGGCCCTTCTAGTCCGTGCCGAACGCTTAAACACACCTAGTCCCACTGGCCCACACTCAGCCCATAACCCTCCATTCCTTTCCTGCCCATATACCTATCCAGTTTTACTTGAAATGACAATACTGAACCTGCCCCTACCAAATTCCCCCTCGTGTTACCCTTAAACTTTTGCCCCCTAACTCTCAACTCATGTCCTCTTGTTTGAATCTTCTCTACTCTCAATGGAAAAAGTCTATCCACGTCAACTCTATTTATCCCCCTCATAATTTTAAATACCTCTATCAAGTCCCCCCTCAACCTTCTATGCTCCAAAGAATAAAGACCATATTATCAAATGCACAAGTTGTGGAGAGAAAGCACCAGGTTCATCACCTTCTCAAAGACAAAGGTGAAAAGAACTCTTAGATGTAAATGACATCTGGACCTACCAAATATTTGCAGTGTGTAGTTGTCCTGCATTTTTGAAAATGCAGCAGCAAATTTTGCATACATTGAGCTCCCCCTATTGGCAATGTGTTAATGACTATAAAGCTGACTGATATAATGTTGGTTAAATAATGAATATATTGGTCAGGACACAGATCCACAGGAGACTCAGAATGTCAACTTGGGATTCTTAATATAATCTGATCGAGAATGATGCCTCAGTTTAATAGCTTGTTTTAGAGATTGAATTGCTGAGATTTCAAATCTCTTTTGGTACTGTGCTGCTAATTGGCCTAGATTTTTTTTTGTATTTGAGACTCTGGAGTAGAACTTCAACTCAGCCTTGTAGCTTAGGCAAAACTGTTGCCAATTTGATTGTGGCTGCAGAAAGGGAGTTGCCTTTTAGGAAGGAAATGTCTGTCATATGTCACAAAGGATATAAACACTGATGGTGAGTGAACCTGTGCAGTGAGATCAGTCCTGTTGTGACTCAGGTTACTTCATGAAGATGAAAATTCTATTAATAACAAATGCAGTAATAGAGAATGTATTGTCAAGCAACAATTAGAAGAAGCATACTGTTTTCACACAAAATTACTTCAGAGTAAAACTCCAATAATTTGCTGTGTGTTTTTTTAGAACTGATGTTTTCAGCATCTGACTCACAGGGTCCTTGCTACCTACAAAATAGTTAAACAGAGTTTTACTGTATTTGATATTCTCAAACAGATGAAACTGTACCTTCCACAACTCAAACTATGGTCTATCAATAAAGTAAGTGTTTTAAATATGGTGGAACTGACTCTTGGGTTGTGGTATTTCTAATGTCTGCTGTCACAGCTGGAAGTCTGTAGTATTTAATGACCAGAGATGAGACTACAGATGCTGAACTCTGGAGTAAAATAAAAATTAGCTGCTGAAGGAACTCAACAGGTCAGACAGCATCTTGTGGAGGGGCAGTATCTCAACACAATGTTGACTGTCTATTTTCCTGCACAGATACTGCCTAACCTGAGTTTCTTCAGCAGTACTTCTGTTAACTGTGGTCACTCAGCTTCATTGATTTCCATCTGCATCTAATTATTACCAGGATAACTAGTATTAAAAGGATGCCTGCGCTATCTCATGCAAAGTTGCTGCTAGACCAGCTGAAAATTTATAAATAATATCTTAAATAGTGTGTTTATGCGCATGTAGATGGACTTGTGAATCTGAACTAATGTTGCAGACATTCTGGTGTTGTCAATAATTATTCACAAAGATTTTATATATTTGCCATATTATAGTAAGGTTATGAATTAGCAATCAATTCAGTCCTCATTTTAAGACCATACAAGTTAATTTTTAGATTGAGTTTTAGATTCCATGTTTTCACTGTTAATTGAATTGTTTTGCTGTAATTATAGCAGATCACCTGGCAATTCTTTTGTATTCCTTTACTGGTATGTGAGCATTACTATTGAAACAGACATTTGTTGCCCATGCGTATCACCATTTAGAGGCTGATGAACCACTGCCTTCTGCAGTGCCTCTGGAACTTGGTGTAAGAATTAGGCTTGGCAGTGATGAGGGGTCAATAATAGATTTTCAAATCAGAAGAATCCACCAGTGGTTTTGTTATCATGTGTGCTATTCTTGGTGAGTGTATATTGGGAAGTACTTAGCCAGATTGAACCTGCCTTAGATGTTTGTGGAGAGACAATTGACGAGTTTCCACATTGATGACCAATGAAACTAATTTTTCACAACAAAATTATTGGAATATCAACCAGTTGTACCTAAATAGTATTAAGGCTGCTGGGCTGTAGTTTTAATATTTCACTTGCAAGTGCTAAGACCTGTGCACTGTTCAGATTGGTGGTTATGAATGTGCTCATTTTACAGCTGTGAAAATGACTCGTGCTGCAGGAATTCCTAACGTGTCTGAAAAAATTGTGGATGCACTTGTGAATGAAGGGACTGGACAGCAATTAACATCTGCTCAAGTTCAGTTAATCAAGACTATGATACACGAAACCTTGGAAGATTACAAGTAAGGAATATTCATCATTTTTTTAAAAATGAAGGATTTAATGCAAGCACAAGAAAATCTGCAGATGCTGGAAATCCAAAGTGACACACACAAATATTGGAGGAACTCAGTAGGTCAGGCAGCATCTGTGGAAAAGAGTAAGCAGTCAACATTTCAGGTTGAGACCCTTCTTCAGGACTGGGAGGGAAGGGGAAGATGCCTGAATGAAACAGTGGGGGGGAGGGGGGAAAGGCAACCTTCCAATTCTCTGGTACTTTTTCTGTCCTTATTGATGATGCAAAGATTATCGCCAGAAGCTCAGCAATCTCCTCCCTCACTTCCTACAGTAGCCTGGGATATCCCATCTGGTCCTGGTGACTTATCTAACTTAATGCTTTTCAAAAGCTCCAGCACATCCTCTTTCTTAATATCTATATCCTCAAGTGTTTCAGTCCACTGTAAATCGTCCCAACAATTGCCAAGTTCCTTTTCCCTGGTGAATATGGAAGCAAAGTATTTATTTAGTATCTGTGCTACCTCCAACTCCGTGCACACTTTTCCACTATTGTACCTGATTGGTCCTATTCTCACAGCTTATCCTCTTGCTCTTCATATACTTGTGGAATGCCTTGGGGTTTTCCTTAATCCTGCTTGTCAAGGCCTTCTCATGGCCCCATGTAGTTCTCTTAATTTCATTCTTCAGCTTCTTCCTGGCAACCTTGCAATTTTCTAGAACTCTGTCAGCACCTAGTTTCTTGAACCTTTCGTAAGCTTTTCTTTTTTCTTAACTCGATTTTCCACATCCTTTGTGTCCGATGGTTCTTTTACCCTACCTTCCTTTCCGTGCCCGAATGGAACAACTGAATGGTTATATGGGAGGCAGGGTTTGAGGGTCGGCACAACATTGTTGGCCGAAGGGCCTGTAATGTGCTGTACCTATGCTGTAATGTGTATGTTCTATATCTATGGGGAATGCCATGTAAATGTTCTCTGAACATTTGCCACATTTCTGCCGTCCATTTCCCTGAGAACATCTGAGAAAATAGACACATCTCAAACCATCAGGCGAAATGCATCTTTGCAAGCTGTCTCTACTTGTCCGCCAAGTGCTCTGCCTCTTCACTTAGGTTCCTACCCCTGCAAATCTAGTTTAAACCCTCCAATAGTATTGGCAAGCCTTCCTGCCAGGATGCTGGTTCCCCTTGGATTCAAGTGCAACCCGTCCCTTTTGTACAGGTCACACCTGCCCCAGAAGAGTTCCAATGATTCAGAAATCTGAATCTGAATCCCTGCCCCCTGCTGCAATCCCTCAGCCATGCATTTATCTGCCACCTCTTTTTATTCCTATACCAGCTGTCATGTGGCACTGGCAGCAATCTCGAGATTACTACCCTTGAGGTCCTGCTTCTCAGCTTCCTTCCTAACTCCATGTATTCCGCTTTCAGATGCTTTTCTCTTTTTCTGCCTATGTTGTTGACCTCTGGCTGCTCACCCTGTCTTTTCAGGATATTGTGGGTGTGGTCAGAAACATCATGAGCCCTGGCACCTGGGAGCCAAACTACCACGTGTTTCTTTTTTGCGCTCACAGAATCACCTGTCACCCAACTATAGAAACCGTTATTACTGCTGCCATCTTTTTTTAGGAGTAGAGGAAGGAGGAGAGGACCCAAGGGCAGGTGAGAAGTAAAAAGTTAGAGTGGGGAATAGAGGAAGGAGAACTTTGTTCACCGGAAGGAGAACTTGATATTCATACTATCAGGTTGGAGGCTACCCTGACAGAATATAAGCTCCTCCACCCTTAGGGTGGCCTCGTGTTGGCACAAGAGGAGGCCATGGATTGACACGTCAAAATGGGAATCTGAATTAAAATGTTTGGCCACTGGGAAGTCTTGCTTTTGGTGGATGTTGTGGAGGTGCTTGATGAAGCGGTCCCCCAATTTACAATGAGGAGGCCGCATAGTGAGCACAGGATACAATAGATGACCCCAGTGCATTCACGGGTGAAGCGTTGCCTCACTTGTTGGGACTGGGTCCCTGAATTGGAGATAAAAGTGGTGAATGGGCAGGTACTGCACTTGAGCTGCTTGGAGGGAGATTGGTGGGGAGGGACAAATGGACAAGAGAATCACAGAGGGAGCAATCCTTGTGGAAAGCAGAGGGAGTGAGGTAAAGCTATGTTTTAGTGTTTGGGTCCCTTTGGAGATGGTGGAAGTTGCGAAGGGTATTGTGTTGGATGCAGAGGCTGATGGAGTGGTAGGTAAGGACAATATCACTATTACAACGGTGGGAAGATGGAGTGCAGATGTATGGGAAATGGAGGAGATGTGGTTGAGGGCAGCATCAACAGTGGAGGGAAGACAGTCTCAGACAGCTCTGATGTCCTGGAATGCAAAGCCGCATCCTGAGAACAGATGCAACAGAGGCAAATAAACTGAGGAAAAGGAATAGCATTTTTACAGGAGATGGGGTAGGAAGAAGTGTAGTCCAGATAACTATGGCAATCAGTAGTTTTATCAAAGATGTTTGTTGATACTTTGTCTCCAGAGATGGAGAGATCAAGAAAGGGGAGGAAGGTGTCAGATGGCCCAACTGAATTTAAGGGCAGGGTGGGAGTTAGAGGCAAAATTGATGAAATTGACAAGCTCAGTATTGGTGCAAAAAGCAGCACCAATATAGCAGTGGAAGATTTGGTGGAGTATAACCTTCAATCATAGACTGTTCTACATGGTGAACAGAGGCGGGCATAACTTGGGCCCATTCGAGTACCCATGACTACCCCTCAGTTTGGAGAAAGATGGAGGAGCTGAAGGAAAAGTTGTTCTGGGTGAGGATGGTGATAGAGGGGAATTGGTTGGTTCTTCTGTCAGGCAAGAGATGAAAGGCTTTGAGGCCTTCCTGATTGGGGATAGAAGTGTATAGGGACTGAACATCCATGGTGAAGATAAGCGGTCAGGGCTAGGGAATTGAAAGTGACTAAGAGGATCAAGGGCATGAGAAGTGTCACGGATATAGGTGAGAAGGGACTGAACCAAGGGGGCCTAGAATGGAATTGAGCTACGAGAACATGAATTCAGTAGGGCAGGAGCAGGCAAAAACAATAGGCCTACCCAGATGGTCTGGTTTGTAGATCTTGGATAGGACGTAGAAGCAAGCAGTGTGGGGTAAGGGAGCTATAAGTTTGGCAGTGGTTGGGAGTTCTCCAAAGTGAATGAGGTCAGAGATGGTAACAGAGACAGTTTTCTACCTGTGTGGAGTGGGGCCTTGAGGGGTAGGTATCTGAGAGTTGTCACCTGGCCTCAATGTAGAGATCAGTGTGCCACACAACAACAGCACCCCCTTTGTCTGCGGGTTTGATGGTAAGGTTGGGATTGATGTGGAGAGAGTAGAGGGCAGTGCATTTGGAAGTGGTCAGGTGGAGGAGGAGAAGAGGAGTGTTGAAATCAAGACAGTTGATTTAATGCAAGCCTTATTTCAAGCATGCAAGACAAAAGCAAGTTAACTGGATATCTGTGTAGAGTTAACACGAGGAGATCTGCAGATGCTGGAAATTCAAACAACACACACAAAATGCTGGTGGAACACAGCAGGCCAGGCAGCATCTATAAGGAGAAGCACTGTTGACGTTACAGGCCTGACAAAGGCATTTTGTATGTGTTATCTGGGTAGAGTTGACATTTTGTTTTGAAAAGTTGATAAAGAACTGGTTCTAATTGTATGTTCCATTTTCTGTTCCATTGTACAGTTTTTATAGACACATTGTATGTAAGTTATGACTGAAATTTTAATCTTTCTCAATTCATCCAGAGATGCATGGCATCGAGATGTTGTGAACCTGCAGCTAGAGATGATAAAGCAATTCCAAATCCAACAGGTAATTTAAATGTTTTGTTTTGGGCATGTTATTATACAGATGAGATAATGTATAGTATCAACAAAAGACAACTGGGGGTAACTATTTTCCAAAAAGATTCCTGTAAATGTCTTGTTCATGCTATCTTAAAATAGTGTTTGAAACTTCAGCTGAAGTGTGTCATCTGGGGTGTAGAATGTGGGGGGAAGCATAATAGGAGGTAAACATTGACCCTTAGCTGTTATTCAGAAAGATTTTTGTCTTGGTTCCACTTTCCTGTCTGTTCCAAGAACTTTTGATTCCCCTACACCTCAAAAAAAAAACAATTTCAGTCACAATTGAATCTCAATCTGTCAGGTAAAAATAAAAACAGAAACTGCAGTTATTGGAAATCTGGGATAAAAACAATGCTGAAAATAGTCAACAGGTTAGGCCAGATCTGTGGGAAGCAAAACCATTAACAGCTTGGGTAGAAGACCCTTAATCAGAATTAGGAAAGAACAAAAAAGTTCTAAGCTGCATGGAAGGTGGGAGCTGGGTGAAATTCCTGGTAGGATAAAACTGCATGGGGATAGTCTGTCAACAGGTTATCTGGTTAATGGGTGAAAGGTTATCTGGTTAATGGGTGAATGGGGGCAGTTACAGTAATAGCATGAGTTAAAGAAATGCAGAGCAGAAAGATGTGCCCATCATTTTTAACTGAGTATGTGTGCAGGATGGTTTTTTGCAGCAATACATAGAGGTACCGACTAGAGAAGGGGCAGTGTTGGATCTCCTGTTAGGGAATGAGATAGGTCAAGTGACGGAGGTATGTGTTGGGGAGCACTTCGGGTCCAGTGATCACAATGCCATTAGTTTAATATAATTATGGAGAAGGATAGGACTGGACCCAGGGTTGAGATTTTTGATTGGAGAAAGGCTAACTTTGAGGAGATGCGAAAGGATTTAGAAGGAGTGGATTGGCACAATTTGGTTTATGGGAAGGATGTAATAGAGAAATGGAGGTCATTTAAAGGTGAAATTTTGAGGGTACAGAATCTTTATGTTCCTGTTCGGTTGAAAGGAAAGGTTAAAAGTTTGAGAGAGTCATGGTTTTCAAGGTATATTGGAAACTTGGTTCGGAAAAAGAGATCTACAATAAATATAGGCAGCATGGAGTAAATGAGGTGCTCGAATATAAAGAATGTAAAAAGAATCTTAAGAAAGAAATTAGAAAAGCTAAAAGAAGGTATGAGGTTGCTTTGGCAAGTAAGGTGAAAATAAACCCGAAAGGTTTCGGCAGTTATATTAATAGCAAAAGGATAGTGAGGGATAAAATTGGTCCCTTAGAGAACCAGAGTGGACAGCTATGTGTGGAGCCTAAAGAAATGGAGATTTTGAACAATTTCTTTTCTTTGGTATTCACTGAGGAGGATATTGAATTGTGTAAGGTAAGGGAAACAAGTAGGGTAGTTATGGAAAGTATGATAATTAAAGAAGAGGAAGTACTGGCACTTTTAAAGAATATAAAAGTGGATAAGTCTCTGGGTCCTGACAGGATATTCCCTAGGACCCTGAGGGAAGTTCGTGTAGAAATAGCAGGGGCTCTGACAGAAATATCTCAAATGTCATTAGATACGGGAATGGTGCCGGAGGATTGGCGTATTGCTCATGTTGTTCCATTGTTTAAAAAAGGGTTCTAAGAGTAAACCTAACAATTATCGGCCTGTAAGTTTGACGTCAGTGGTGGGTAAATTATTGGAAAGTATTCTTAGGGGTAGTATATATGATTATCTGGATAGACAGAGTCTGATTAGGAACAGTCAACATGGATTTGTGCATGGAAGGTCATGTTTGACAGATCTTATTGAATTTTTTGAAGAGGTTACTAGGAAAGTTGACGAGGGTAAAGCAGTGGATGTTGTCTATATGGACTAAAGTAAGGCCTTTGACAAGGTTCCGCATGGAAGGTTAGTTAGGAAGGGTCAATCATTAGGTATTAATATTGAAGTAGTAAAATGGATGCAACAGTGGCTGGTTGGGAGATCCCAGAGAGTAGTGGTGGATAACTGTCAGGTTGGAGGCCGGTGACTAGTGGTGTGCCTCAGGGATCTGTACTGGGTCCAATGTTGTTTGTCATATACATTAATGATCTGGATGATGGGGTGGTAAATTGGATTAGTAAGTATGCAGATGATACTAAGGTAGGTGGTGGTGTGGATAATGAAGTAGGTTTTCAAAGCTTGCAGAGAGATTTAGGCCAGTTAGAAGAGTGGGCTGAACGATGGCAGATGGAGTGATAAGTGTGAGGTGCTACATTTTTGGTAGGAATAATTAAAATAGGACATGCATGGTAAATGGTAGGGCATTGAGGAATGCAGTAGAACAGAGTGATCTAGGAATAATGGTGCATAGTTCCCTGAAGGTGGAATCTCATGTGGATAGGGTGGTGAAAAAAGCTTTTGGTATGCTGGCCTTTATAAATCAGAGCATTGAGTATAGGAGTTGGGATGTAATGTTAAAATTGTACAAGGCATTGGTAAGGCCAAATTTGGAGTATTGTGTACAGTTCTGGTCAACGAATTATAGGAAAGATGTCAACAAAATAGAGAGAGTACAGAGGAGATTTACTAGAATGTTACCTGGGTTTCAGCACCTAAGCTACAGAGAAAAGTTGAACAAGTTAGGTCTTTATTCTTTGGAGCGTAGAAGGTTGAGGGTGGACTTGATAGACTAAAATTATGAGAGGTATCGATAGAGTTGACATGGATAGGCTTTTTCCATTGAGAGTAGGGGAGATTCAAACAAGAGGACATGAGTTGAGAAGTTTAGGGGTAACACAAGGGGGAAACTTCTTTACTCAGAGAGTGGTAGCTGTGTGGAATGAGCTTCCAGTAGAGGTGGTAGAGGCAGGTTCGATTTTTGTCATTTAACCATATAACAATTACAGCACGGAAACAGGCCATCTTGGCCCTGCTAGTCTGTGCTGATGCTTACACTCACCTAGTCCCACTGGCCTGCACTCAGCCCATAACCCTCCATTCCTTTCCTGTCCATATACCTATCCAATTTTACTTTAAATGACAATACTGAACCTTCCTCTACCACTTCTACTGGAAGCTCATTCCACACAGCTACCACTCTCTGAGTAAAGAAATTCTTCCTCATGTTACCCTTAAACTTTTGCCCCCAACTCTCAAATCATGTCCTCTTGTTTGAATCTCCCCTACTCTCAATGGAAAAAGCCTATCCACGTCAACTCGATCTATCCCCCTCATTATTTGAAATACCTCTATCAAGTCCCCCCTCAACCTTCTACGCTCCAAAGAATAAAGACCTAACTTGTTCAACCTTTCCCTGTAACTTAGGTGCTGAAACTCAGGTAACATTCTAGTAAATCTTCTCTGTACTCTCTCTATTTTGTTGATAACTTTCCTATAATTCGGTGACCAGAACTGTACACAATACTCCAAATTCGGCCTTACCAATGCCTTGTACAATTTTAACATTACATTCCAACTCCTATACTCAATGCTCTGATTTATAAAGGCCAGCATACCAAAAGCTTTCTTCACCCTATCCACATCAGATTCCATCTTCAGGGAACTATGCACCATTATTCCTAGATCACTCTGTTCTACTGCATTCTTCAATGCCCTACCATTTACGATACTTTCCATTTATTTACCCACCACTGATGTTAAACTGACAGGCCTATAATTGAAAAATATATAAAAACACAAAATGCTGGCAGAACTCAGCAGGCCAGACAGCATCTATGGGAGGAGGTAGTGCTAGACATATACCAGCCTTTTGGGTAAGTGTTACATACGCAATTCAGAATATTAGTCCCACCATGCTCAACCTTTTGATTCCTGACTTTGTCTGAGGTCTCCTGTTCCAAATTCCTACACGGGCAGAGCATCTACCTTAATATGCCCCTTAGATTCTTGTCTCAAATAAGATGACCTCTGATCTTTTTTAAAAACATAATCTGTTAAATCTTACTTCATGGCAATCCATTCATCCTAAGTATCAACCTCATCTTTCCCCTCCACTCCAAGTTGTCCGTGGATCAAAGTGATTACCTTCATCCTGACCCTGAGCACCCAGCATGTCTTCTGGGATTCAGGCTCCCTGCTACAGAGAACAGCATCTACGTCGAACAGTACAACACAATTCCTTTGGTCCACAATGTTGTGCCAAGCCAAACAAATAATTAAATGTTAAACTAAGATAATCCCTTCTGTCTACTCAAGTCCATATTCCTCCATTCTCTGAACATTTATCTAGACTAAGAGCCTCCTAAATGCCTTTATTGTATCTGTTTCCACTGCGCCCTGGCACCACATTATAGGCACTCACCACGCTGTTTCTATATTTAAAAAAAGCCCTCACCTTGCATACATATCCACTGCTATTTATCTATCATCTTTATGGTGCCATAAGACTATTGTATTCCATTTCCAATCAGTCCAACACCCAGTCCCATATGGCCCCCTGCACCACGGAAGTATGATCAAATCTCCTCCTCTTTGCATTTTCTACTCTTGTTCACATAGATGAAAGAAGTTCAATCTGTTGGATGAATGCAGGGACAAAGGCTCTAAGAAATTGGTACAATTCTTTGCTGAATCAAAATAAGCAGCTGCTTGCCACGCAGTGCCATTTAAAAATAATTAAAATTGAATTACTTAAAATGTTCTAAAATTTTCAATAAATTAGTACCAGAATACTTGTAAATAATTAAGATCTCAAAGCCAAAGCAAAACCCTTCCTAATCTGCAGGGCAAGAAGGCTTAACTTTGATCCTGTGCCACATCAGAGCTAATTGAGAGCCAATTCCGAAACATAGAAAATCTACAGCACAATACAGGCCCACAAAGCTGTGCCGAACATGTCCTTACCTGAAAAATTACCCAGGGTTACCCATAGCCCTCTATTTTTCTGAGCTCCATATACCTGTCCTGGAGTCTCTTAAAAGACCCTATCGTATCCACCTCCACCTCCGTGGCCAGCAGCCCATTCCACGCACTCACCACTCTGCACTTTTAAAAAAAAACAAATCAAAACTTGCCCATGATATCTCCTCTGTATCTACTTATAAGCACCTTAAAACTGTGCCTTCTTGTGTTAGCCATTTCAGCACTGGGAAAAAGCCTCTGACTATCCACACGATCAATGCCTCTCATCATCCTGTACACCTCTATCTGGGTTAAACTCCATCTGCCGCTTCTCAGCCCATTTTTGCATCCTATCAATGTCCCGATGTAACTTCTGACAGCCCTCCACACTATCCACAACACCCCAATCTTTGTGTCATCAGCAAATTTACTAAGCCATCCCCCACTTCATCCAGGTCACTTATAAAAATCGCGAAGAATAGGGGTCCCAGAACAGATCCCTGAGGTACACCACTGGTGACCAATCTCCATGCAGAATATGACCTGTCTACAAACCACTCTTTGCCTTCTGTGGGCAAACCAGTTCTGGATCCACAAAGCAATTTACCCTTGGATCCCATGCTTCCTTACTTTCTCAATAAACCTTTCATAGGGTACCTTGTCAAATGCCTTGCTGAACTCCATATACACTACATCTACTGCTCTACCTTCATCAATGTGTTTAGTCACATCCTCAAAATTGCAATCCGCCTCATAAGGCATGGCCTGTCTTTGACAAAGCCACATTGACTATTCTTAATCATATTATGCCTCTCCAAGTGTTCATAAATCCTGCCTCTCTGGATCTTTTCCATCAATTTACCAACCACTGAAGAATGACTCACTGGTCTGTAATTTCCTGGACTATCTCTACTCCCTTTCTTGAATAATGCAACAACATCCGCAACCCTCCAATCCTCTGGAACTTCTCCCATCCCAATTGCTGTTACAGTCTCTTCCCTCACTTCCCACAGTAGCCTGGGGTACATCTCGTTCAGTCCCAGTGACTTATCCAACTTGATGCTTTCCAAAAGCTCCTGCACATCCTCTTAATATCTACGTGCTCAAGCTTTTCGGTCTGATGTAAGTCATCCCTACAATCACCAAGATCATTTTCTGTAGTGAATACTGAAGCAAAGTTCTCATTAAGTACCTCTGTTACCTCCTCTGGTTCCATGCACACTTTTCCACTGTCACGCTTGATTGGTCCTATTCTCTCACGTCTTATCCTCTTGCTCTTCACATACTTGTAGAATGCCTTAGGGTTTTCCTTAATCCTGTCCGTCAAGCCTTGTCATGGCCCCTTCTGGCTCTCCTAATTTCTTTCTTGAGCTCCTTCCTGCTAGGCTTATCTTCTAGCTCTCTGTCATTATCTAGCTTTTTGAACCTTTTGTAAGCTCTTCTTTTCTTCTTGACTAGATTTACAACAGCCTTTGTACACCATGGTTCCTGTATCCTACCATCCTTTCCCTGTCTCATTGGAACGTACTTCTGCAGAACTCCACACAAATATCCCCTGAATATTTGCCACATTTTTCCATACATTTCTGAGAAATCTGTTTCCAATTTATGCCTCCAAGTTCCTGCCTGATAGCCTCATATTTCCCCTTTCTCCAATTAAATGCTTTCCTAACTTGTCTGTTCCTATCCCTCTCCAATGCTATGGTAAAGGAGATATCGTTGTGATCACTATCTCCAAAATGCTCTCCCACTGAGAGATCTGACACCTGACCAGGTTCATTTCCCAATACCGGATCAAGTACAGACTCTCCTCATGTATGCTTATCTACATATTGTGTCAAGAAACCTTCTTGAACACACCTAACAAACTCCTCCCCATCTAAACCCCTTGCTCTAGGGACATGCAAATCTATATTTGGGAAATTAAAATCTCCCATGACGACATCCCTGTTATTATTGCACCTTTGCAGAGTCTGTGTCCCTATCTATTCCTCAATGTTCCTGTTACTATTGGGTGGTCTATATACTAAAAAAAACAGTAGTTATTAACCCCTTCCTGTTCCTAACTTCCACCCACAGAAATTCTGTAAACCACGTCCTCCTCCTTTTCCATGGCCGTGACACGATCTCTGATCAACAGCACCATGCCCCCACCTCTTTTTGCCGCCCCCCCCCCCTGGTCTTTTCTGAACAATCTAAAGCCTGGTACTCGAAGTAACCATTCCTGCCCCTGAGCCATCCAGGTCTCTGTAATGGCCACAACATCATAGCTCCAGGTACTGATCCATGCTCTAAGCTCATCCGCTTTGTTCATAATATTTCTTGCATTAAAATAGACATATCTCAAACCATCAGTCTGAGCACGTCCCTTCTCGTTCACCTGCCTATCTCTGTCACACTGTCTCCAAGTTTTCTCTTATTTTTGAGCCAACAGCCTCTTCCTCCGTCTCTTCAATTTAGTTCCCACCCCCCCCCCCCCACCCCCCAGCAATCCTAGTTCAAATTCTCTGCAATAGCCTTAGCAAACCTGCCCTCCCTGTGATTCACTTGCAATTTGTCCTTTTTGTACAGGTCACTCCTGCCCCAAAAGAGGTCCCAATGATACAGAAATCTGAATCCTTCAGCCATGCATTTATCCTCCACCTCACTCTATTCCTATACTATATTCCTATACTCACTGTTTGCATTTCAAAGGATGTTTGAGGTTATCCAGGATTTAACAGCATCATTATCATCAGTGACTTTGTCGTAGATTATTATGTCCTTGCACTCAGTGTGATTCCTCCATATGTCGAGTCACAAAAGGAAGCCAACCTTCAACTAATGCCATCCATTCTGTGATGTCCAGATCCAGTAGAGCCTGTTAGTCCAAACTACCCAGTGTAATGCTGAAGGCTTATACTCTTGGCTAGTCACATCTTACCTACACATCTTATATTTTATATAAGATCTTATACTCTTGGCTAGTCACATCTTATATTTCAGTATAGTAACAATACTACACGACAAAATATTTGTTTTTAAAATCCATGTATATCCTGCCTACAGATAACTGGGGACATTGAACAATGTTGTGCCATCTCATCCTGACTGACAGCTGGTAAACAGTGAAGTTAGGCATTCACAATCTCCAAGGCAGCATTTGACATTCAATGACTTGCTGTATACTAGAACAAAGTCAGTGAGCTGAATGGCCTAATTCTGTTCCAATGTCTCATGTCATTTACTATTGAATGGTAACCAAACTGGGCCAGCCATAGTTAGAAAGGGCTTATAAAATGAAATTGAAAAAAGTTATTGAGGGAAATGTAAAGGACAATACTATTATTGTAAATGAGAATCCTGAGTTTTGTGCATTTAAGTTTGGTTTAGTTTGTATTGAATTTGTTTGAACCATCTATTAGTGCTTTGTGCAGACTTGTTAAAGACTCCAATATTGCATTCTCCTTTCAGAATGAAATCCATGCTTTATTTGAAAGATACTCGATTAACGAAGCACTGGTGGCAGAAAACGAGAGGCTGCGAGAAGAAAATAAGAGACTACGAGCTACATTTTAATAGAAGAACATTGAATGCTCACAATAACTATTTCGCACTGAGAAAAAGCAATAACTTCCATAAGGCAAGCAGAGATGGAGGCTGATGTCATCCTCTTGCTATTTAATATGTAGATGTTCCATAAAGCAGACCAGTAATCTTGAATATTTGGCCCTTTTTGATGTAAAATGAACCAGAAACATTTGTCTAAGTGGATGGAATAAAGGTATTAAAGGTCCCTCAAGAGGCTAAACAGTTGAATTCTGATGTATTGCAACTAATCTTCCAAGAAGTGTGCTGCAATCTGGACTTCTCCAGAATAGAATTGTACGAGAAAGGTGTATTGAAGTTCAAAATGAGCATCAGATTGAAGATTTGATTAGATATGTCCAGATCCTAACACAGATTTTACTCAAAGCATAAGCAATAAGTGAACGATTGTTTTATAACTTGGCATTTTCTACCTTCTATGATTTTGTACAAATGATTGATTTGCCTACAATGACCGTACTTGTTCATATTTTGAAATCGTCGATTGCTTGTTGTAGGTACCTTTAATTCTTTTTACATCAGCTACTTAAAGACAATAGCTAGTATTTTCTCTGTTTCTGGTGCAAGCAGTAATTTAAATATTGGAGAAGTGAATCTAAATATTTTAACAAGTTGCATTATTACTGAAAGGATAGTCTAAAGTGCCTTTTTCAGATTTATGGAATAACCAGGTTACACAACCAATAAGACAGTAATTCTGACACTTTGTTGTCTGACCTGATTTTCAGCAGTTGTGTGGAATTGCCATTGTTAATATTGATCGACTTACACTATTTTGTAAAGAATTTCGTATGAATTCTGTTTTTGAATTAACAGTTAAATTGCAGTATATTTTTGATGGAAAATATACTATATTAAATGTGATGTTGCAATAAATATATTGGTAAGCATTTTGTGCTTAATATACGACTTAAAAGCA
The DNA here is from genome assembly GCF_048418815.1 of Hemitrygon akajei. NCBI lineage: Eukaryota > Metazoa > Chordata > Chondrichthyes > Myliobatiformes > Dasyatidae > Hemitrygon > Hemitrygon akajei. The sequence goes on along the minus strand of NC_133137.1, from coordinate 41,152,068 downwards.
AAACGCTTCTCATTGTAGCAAAGAATATAGTAGTTTTATAAATTAAAATACTTCAACTTAATAGTAATGTAACATGGGGCAGGTCATATTATTTGGGATTTGAATATTTTAATAACTCGAAGTCCAATTAAACCCAAAGCCTTTTATACTTTTCAGGTATTGAAAGACGTGCTTGACCTTCAATGTTTCAGGAAAGATTTTACACAGGATTAAAACTTTACTAGTAGTTGTGTACTCAGAAATGCCATATGACCAGAAGATATAGGAATGCAGTCGGACTATTCTGCCCATTAAGTTTCCTCTGCCATTCCATGATGGCTGATATACTATCCCTCACACCCCCATTCTCCTGCCTTCTCCCTGAAACTTTTGACACACTTACTAATCAAGAACCTATCAACCTTCACTTAAATATACTCAATGAATTGGCTTCCACAGCTGTTGATGACAATATTTCTACAGATTCACCACCCTCTGGCTAAAGAAATTCCTTCTCAACTCTTTTCTAAATGGATGTCTCTATTTTGACAATGTACCTTCTGGTCCTATACTCATCCACTATAGGAAACATCTCCACATCCACTCTATCTAGGCCTTTCAATATTGGGTAAGTTTCAATGAGGACCTCCACCCATTCTTTTCTAAACTCCACTGAGCACTGGCCCAGAGCCATCAAACGCTCCTCATACATTGACCCTTTCACTCCTGGAATCATTCTTGTGAACCTCCTCTGGACCCTCTTGTGAATCTGGAGATTCATGTTTCCTGCTGTATCCATTCTTTGTTCTTCTTTCTGGGTCTGTATCCTAGACGAGCCTTGCTGCTCTCCTTAAAGACTGAAGAAAAGAAAAGCATTCCATCTCCACATTGTGTTGATCTTGTCTACTGACACATCCTTATCAAGGTCTTGCAAGGCCTGGAATCTGTTCAAAGCTGAATGGTGATGGCAGATTTCACACTGATGTCCTTGAGCTCTTCAACATCCAAATGTCTTTGTACATATGTTCTGGTCCCAGTGCTTTTCAGCTTGCATTTCATCACTTCTACAACAAGGAGGTCATCACTTCCTGTATCTGCTCCTCCCTTCACCTTTGCATCCCGGAAGGATCATCACGTGCCATTGATCAATCTGGTTCTTGTCATGTCCTCTGGGTGAGCACCGTGTCAGTTTGTGGATTTCACAGTATGGAAAGAAGGACCCTCCTGTGACCAGATTGTTCATGGCACAGAATCCTACCAATCTTTCACCAGTGTTATACAGTACATTGTTCACATATTTCTATGCCCATGACCCTAGTGAAGTGCAAGTTATTTCCCACTTTGGCATTCAGATCTCCCATTATGATCGTTATATCATGGCATGGTATTAACTCCACCTCCGATTGCAGCTGTTTGTAGAAGGTGTCCTTTTCGTCAATGTCACTATTGTTAGTTGGAGTACAGCACTGGATCATGTTTATGTTCACTTGCTTCACTTTCAGTGTGACTCTCATCAGTCTACTATTAATTGGTTTCCACTCCAGCAAGCACTTCTCAATGCCTTTCTTCAAAATGACAGCTACACCATAATGTCGCTGACCACCTTCCTTTCCTGAGTATAAAACTGTTTCACCAGTTGCTGGCTTCAGTCAGTCAGACCCTGTCCATCTGCTTTCACTGATGCTCAGTATGTGAAGGTTGTAATGGCGCATTTCTGCAGTTATTTGTGCTAGCTTGTCAGTGTTGTACGTTACAAAAAACAATTTTGGTCTTGATCTTGGTGGTGTTCAGGGCTATCTTCATCAGTTGGGGATATTATTTAACCTGGTGATTGGGTTTTGAAGCAAACAACGAAAGATCAGCAGGGAGGCATTAGGTGGACTCCTTTCTCAACTTTAGAAGACAATAGGTGCAGAAGTAGACCATTCGGCCCTTCGAGCCTGCACCGCCATTCTGAGATCATGGCTGATCATCTACTATCAATACCCGGTTCCTGCCTTGTCCCCATATCCCTTGATTCCCCTATCCATAAGATACCTATCTAGCTCCTTCTTGAAAGCATCCAGAGAACTGGCCTCCACTGCCTTCCGAGGCAGTGCATTCCAGACCCCCACAACTCTCTGGGAGAAGAAGTTTCTCCTTAACTCTGTCCTAAATGACTTACTCCTTATTCTCAAACCATGCCCTCTGGTACTGGACTCTCCCAGCATCTGGAACATATTTCCTGCCTCTATCTTGTCCAATCCCTTAATAGTATATGTTGCAATCAGATCCCCTCTCAATCTCCTTAATTCCAGCGTGTACAAGCCCAGTCTCTCTAACCTCTCTGCGTAAGACAGTCCGGACATCCCAGGGATTAACCTCGTGAATCTACGCTGCACTTCCTCTATAGCCAGGATGTCCTTCCTTAACCCTGGAGACCAAAACTGTACACAATACTCCAGGTATGGTCTCACCAGGGCTCTGTACAGAATTTGCTTTGTAATAAAGGCCAACATTCCATTAGCCTTCTCCACTGCCTTCCCTTCAAGACCTTGCATTGCTGACACATGCAAGAGAAAGCTCAGTGCTTATGTATCTTTGGTGGACAGGTTGGACTCGAGTCAACCAGAGGAAGACTGAGACTGTGACCCTCAATGTAGAGTCTCCTCCTCCCATCAAGGCATATGATGTTAACTTGCCCAGCTCTGGGAGGTTCTACCCGGGCAGCATCATTCGATAGGATGGTGGGACCAAGGCCAACATCTAGTGCAGACTCAGCAAAGCTAGAAATGTCTTCAGGTCAATGAGCAATATATGGAGATCAACCCAGTACAGTGTCCACATCAAGGTGAAGTGGTACCAGAGTTAAGATCCTCCATATATTTTCTGGCCAAGAAAGATCTCCAACCACACCAGTGTCACCGAGAGGACATGGTCACAATCATGATGATGAAATGTTGGAGATGGAGAGAAGAATTGCCAACTCCATCAAAATACTACTTCACTGGACCTCTGAAAGGTGGAGGGAATGGGGGAGAAAAAAAGATAATTTGATGCTGTACCTTAGAGGCAGAAATGAAGACCCTGAACCACACTTGGGCACAAGAGAGAAGGTGGCTAAGGACAAACAGCCCTAAACACAGCAATATAACAGGCAATTGATTATGATGATTCCTCCCACAGTCCAAAGATGTACCAGTTGGTAGCTTAATTGGTTATCGTAAATTGTCCAGTAATTAGGCTAGAGTTAAATAGGTGGGTTGCCGGGCGGTGTGGCGTATAGTGCTGGAAGGGTCTGTTCTGCACTGGATTTCTAAATAAATAATCTGTCAGAAACCTTTGAGGAAATAGAAGGCAGAATAGACAAGGGTGAGTCAGTGGGTGTTGTTTACTTGGGTTTTCAGAAGGACAAGGTGCTGCAATAGAAACATAGAAAACCTACAGCACAATACAGGCCCTTTAGCCCACAAAGCTGTGCCGAATATGTCCTTACCTTAGAACTACCTAGGCTTACCCATAGCCCTCTATCCAGGAGTCTCTTAATAGACTCTATTGTTTCTGCCTCCACCACTGTTGCCGGCAGCCCATTCCATGCACTCACCACTCTACGTAAAAAAAAAAAAACAAAAAAAACCAACATCTCCTCTGTACCTACTTCCAAGCACCTTAAAACCATGCCCTCTCGTGCTAGCCATTTCAGCCTTGGGGAAAGCCTCTGACTACCCACATGATCAATGTCTTGTACACCTCTATCAGGTCACCTTTCATCCTCCATCATTCCAAGGAGAAAAGGCCGAGTTCACGCAACCAATTCTCCCCAATCCAGGCAACATCCTTGTAAATCTCCTCTGCATCCTTTCTATGGTTTCCACATCCTTCCTGTAGTGAGGTGACCAGAATTGAGCTCAGTACTCCAAGTGGGGTCTGACCAGGGTCCTATATAGAGGCAACATTACCTCTCAGTTCTTAAATTCAACCCGCAATTGATGAAGGCCCAATGGACTGTATGCCTTCTTAACCACAGAGTCAACCTGTGTAGCAGCTTTGAGTGTCCTAAGGACTCGGACCCCAAGATCCCTCTGATCCTCCACATTGCCAAGAGTCTTGCCATTAATGCTATATTCTGCCATCATATCTACCAAAATGAACCACCTCACACTTATCTGGGTTGAATTCCATCTGCCACTTCTCAGCCCAGATTTGCATCCTATCTCCACACTATCCACAACACCCCAACCTTTGTGTCATCAGCAAATTTACTAAACCGCCACTCCACTTCCTCATCCAGGTCATTTATAAAAATCACAAAGAGTAAGGGTCCCAAAACAGATCCCTGAGGCACACAACCGGTCACTGACCTCGATGCAGAATATGACTCGTTTACAACCACTCTTCGCCTTCTGTGGGCAAGCTAGTTCTGGATCCATAAAGCAATGTCCCCTTGGATCCCATGCCTCCTTACTTTCTCAGTAACCCTGGCATGGGGTGCCTTATCAAATGCCCTGCTAAAAGCCATATACACTACATCTATGGCTCTGCTTTCATCAATGTGTTTAGTCACATCCTCAAAGAATACAATCAGGCTCGTAAGGCACGATCTGCCTTTGACAAAGCCATGCTGACCATTCCTAATCATATTATGCCTTTCCAAATGTTCATAACTCCTGCCTCTCAGGATCTTCTCCATCAACTAATCAATCACTGAAATAAGATTCACTGGTCTATAATTTCCTGGGCTATCTCTACTCCCTTTCTTGAATAAGGGAGCAACATCCACAAACCTCCAATCCTCTGGAACCTCTCCCGACCTCGATGATGCAAAGATCATTGCCAGAGGCTCAGCAAACTATTCCCTTGCTTCCCACAGTAGGTTGGGGTACATCCCGTATAGTCCCGGTGACTCTTCCTTAATATCTACATGCTCAAGCTTTTCAGTCAGCTGCAAGTCATCCCTACAATCACTAAGATCCTTTTCTGTAGTAAATACTGAAACAAAGTATTCATTAAGTACCTCTGCCATCTCCTCTGGTTCCATATGCACTTTTCCACTGTCACACTTGATTGGCCCTATTCTCTCATGTCTTATCCTCTTGCTCTTCACATATTTGTAGAATGCCTGGGGTTTACCTTGATCCTGCCAGCCAAGGCCTTCTCATGGCCCCTTCTGGCTCTCCTAATTTCCTTCTTAAGCTCCTTCCCATTAGCCTTATAATCTTCTAGATCTCCAACATTACCTAGCTCTCTGAACCTTTTGTATGCTTTTCTTCTTGACTAGATTTGTACACCATGGTTCCTGTACCCTAACATAACTTCCCTGTCTCATTGAAATGTACCTATGCAGAACTCCACACAAATACCCCCTGAACATTTGACACATTTCTTCCGTACTTTTCCTTGAGAACATCTGCTCCCAATTCCTTAATCCTGTCCGCCAAGGCCTTCTCATGGCCCCTTCTGGCTTTCCTAATTTTATTCTAAAGCTCCTTCCTGCTAGCCTTATAATCCTCTAGATCTCTATCATTACCTAAGCGTACAGACAAGCTGGAGGAACTCAGCAGGTTGGGCAGCATCCGTGGAAACATTGACTGCTCATTTCCATGGATGCTGCCCAACCTGCTGAGTTCCTTCAGCTTGTTTGTACATGTTGATTTGACCACAGTATCTGCAGTGTACTTTGTGTTATCTATCTTTACCTAGTATTTGAACCTTTCGTAAACTTTTCAGTGTTGCAAACAAATATGTCCTCTCCATGAGAGTGATAGAGCCCATGCGGTATTTCCCAACTTGATCTGCCTAGTTCCATCCTCCTGCACTATATCCCCCCCCCCCATACCTCTCATCCCTGTACACATCCAAACTTCTCTTCAATTTTACAATTGAACCCACATCTACCACTTCTGCTCCCTCATATTCCCCTTAAACATTTCACCTTTCACCGTAAACCTATGACCTCTAGTTCTAGTCTCATCCAACCTGAGGGGGGATAAAGTCTGTATGCATTCACCTTATCAATACCCCTCATAATTGGAAAGTATTCTAAGTTATTGGGAGGTATTCTAACTATATGAATAGACAGGGGTTTTTAGAGAAGGTCTTCATGGCTTTATGTATGGTAGGTTTTGCCTAACTAATCTAGTTTTTTGTGGAGGTTACCAGGAATGTTATGAAGGCAAGGCAGTGGATGTTGTTTACATAAATTTTAGCCAAGTCTTTGACAAGGGAAGTTGGACAAGAAGTTTCAGTGGCTTGGCATTTTGGAAGTGGTGATAAATTGTATTTGACATTGGCTATGCATGAGAAGCCACAGAACAGTGGTAGATGGTTGCCTCTCTGACTGGAGGACTTTGATGAGTGATGTGCTGCAGGGATCAGTGTTGGGGTTGTTGTTTTTTGTCATCTATATCAACAGTCCGGATAATGTGGTAAACTGCAACTGCAAATTTGAGGATGACACCAAGATTGGGGTTGTAATGGACAACAAAGAAGATTATCAAAGCTTGCAGCAGGACCTGAACCAGCTGAAAAAATGGGCTTAAAAAAAAGACAGATGGAATTTAATGCAGACAAGTGTGAGGTGTTGTACTTTGTGAAGACAAACCTGGATAGGACTTACAAAATGAATGGTAGGGCACTAAGGAGTGTGGTAGAACAGAGGGATCTGGAAATGCAGATCTATAATTTCTTGAGGATAGTGTCACACATAGATATATAGTAGGAGGCAGTGATCATAATATGATGGAATTCACCCTGCAGTTTGAGAGAGAGAAACTAAAATCCGATGTATCAGTATTACAGAGGAGTAAAGACAACTAACAGAGGCAGGAGAAAGGAGCTGGCCACAGTGGATTGGAAGGGAACACTAGCAAGGATGATGGCAGAGCAGCAAAGGCTGGGTTCTGGCAGCAATTTGGAAGGTGCAGGATAGATAGATACATCCCAAAGAAGTAATATTCTAAAGGGAAGATGAAGCAACCATGGTTGACAAAAGAAGTCAAAGACACATAAAAAGAAAAGAGAAAGCATATAATATATCAAAAATTGGTCAGAAGCTAGACGGTTGGGAAGCTTTTTTTAAAAAAAATTTTTTTATTGTATTTTCAAATGGCTACAGAAGGAAAAAAATTATCAACTCTTCCCCCCACCCAACATATCCCTGTAGAAAGAAAGAGAAAAAAAAAGAGAAAAAAAAGAAAAAGAAAGAATGCCTGGGTATCGGAAGATCCCCACATGCTCCATGGAGTTCATAATAGCTTTAGTATATATATTTATTTATTTCCCCAAATAACCAATAATTTTATCTTCGGAACACCTATATATTTAATCCTATCTTTCGTAAATAAGGGCGCCAAATTTTCAAAGATATTTCATATTTATCTCTTAAATTATAAGTAATTTTTTCAAATGGAATGCAGCTAAAAGCTATATCTATTTTCATTTTCTTAATGTATGTTTAAATTCTTTTTCTTTTCACCTGTCCATTAAGCCCATTAACATTAAAACTTTAAAAATTCAGTAAATTAGTCATTATTTTTAACAGGGTTACTCCAGTCTATAGTACGTAATACCTAACTTTTCAACTCTCGTAGTACCTTGGGGAATCTTTTTAAAATTCTCCGTATTGCTATGTCTCCCCCCCAAAGAAAGGAAAAGAAAGAAAGATTAAAGAAAAATAGATGATAAAGAAAAAGAACAAAATACCCCCCTACTAATGTTGTGAATAAAAAAAAACACATTACCCCACTCCGTTGTACGGGTCATGGCAATCGCCATGGTTACACACATGAATCCCATAGCAATTGATCCGAAGTTCCCCCAGCTCCCTCTAACATAAAAAAGTATATATAAGAGAAGAAAAAATAATATCACTACTCTCGATTAATATTTCTCAAATTTTTACCTTTCTCCCCCTGTATCATACAATTAAGAATATATTTGAATATTCTTCTGTCCTTAAACATCCATCAAATCCATTCACTGTCCCTGTCTTCATCTTTAATCCGTTTCACTTTTAAATCTTTGGCTGTGGTTAGCGAATATTTGGGAGTTCTTGTGCAAATTCTTCCGCATCCCGATAATCAGTAAAAGATCTTCTTTTTCCGTCATCCAAAAAAATTATCAGGGTTGCCGGGTGGCGCAATATAAATTTATAACCCTTTTCCCATAAAACTTTTTTCGCTGGGTTAAATTCCTTCTTTCTCTTCAAAAGGTCATAACTTATATCAGGATCAGTTTTCCCTTCTATCATCAATGGCCCATTTCTCTTTCTGGCACGTTGGGCAGCGGCCTTCAAGATCTTTTCTTTATCTTGATATCTTAAACATTTTATCAAGATTGATCGTGGGTTTTGATCAACTTGAGGTCTTGATCTTAAGGCTCTGTGAGCCCTTTCAATTTCAATTAACTGGGTTCCTTCTTCCATTTCCAAAATTTCCGGAATCCATTTTTGAAAACAATTTATTGGATCCTCTCCCTCTATACCTTCTTTAAGTCCAACAATATTAATATTATTTCGTCTGCTAAAATTTTCAAGTACATCCACTTTTTCCAACAACCATTTTCTTTCTGATGTCCAGGCAGAAATATTATCTTCCATTTTATTCACTCTATCAATGGTGTCTCCCGTTGTTTCTTCCAAGTTTTTAATTTTCTTGTCCATTTTATCCTGTCTTTTCATCATTTTATCAAACATAATCTTCATATTTTTAATATCTTTTTTAATTTTAATGCTTTTAATTCATGCATTATTTGCACCAAAGATTTTTTTATGTCTCCAATATCACCTCCAGCCTCTTCCTGTTGCTCTTCTTTGTTTGTCTCTTCATCTTCGTCTGATTTATCCAGAGAATCTGATTCCACCTCATATTCACTTTCACTTTCAGTTCCAATCATAGCTGGGATTTGTAGTTTGGGTTGCTCGTGTTTGCACATGCCCCTTCCTTCACGCATGCGCAATTCCTGTTGCTCTTTTTTTTGGAAACAGTTGATGTTGCCGCAGTTTCCTGTTCTGTATCGCCGAAGGTAAAATGCACTTGAGCCCGAGGCTCTTTCATGGCGGCCGGCCTTGATTCTTTTCCAACTTGTGTTGTCTTCAAAGTAGTAGTTTTCTTCTGCTTCTGTTTAGGAGACATATCTTAAGACAATCCTGAGTAGTTTATAATTAATTTTTAAAAAGTATTTACTAACTTTTCTTCACTTAAACATTATTTTACTGGTTTTTTATGGGAGAGCTGGATTTCCATGTCTCGATCCTACGTCATCACGTGATGTCCCCCCGGGAAGCTTTTAAAAACCAACAGAAGAAAAAAGCAATAAGGAGAGAAAAGATGAAATATGAAGGCAAACTAGCCAATAATATAAAAGAAGATAAGTCCTTTTTTCAGATATGTAGAGTATAACAAAGATGAGAATGGATATTGGACTGCTGGAAAATGATGCTGAAAAAGTAGTAATGCAGGCCAAAGAAATGGCGGATGAACTCAATGACAATTTTGTGTTAGGCTTCATTTTGGAAGAACCAGCAGTATACCAGAAATCCCAGAGTGTCAGGGGGAAGAAGTGAGCATATTTGCTATCTCTAAAGAGAAGGTGCTGAAAGGTCTGAATGTGGATAAGTCACCTGGACCAGATGGACCACACCCCAAGGTTCTGGATGAGTTAGCTGAAGAGATTGTGGAGGCATTAATAATGATGTTCAAGAACCACTAACTGCACCCGCCATGGATAGTCCCAAACCCGGCAGTGAAAGAAGGAGGACTGGTTATAGGGCAAGCAACCCCATTCCATAAGTTCAAGGAGCTCAGAAACACCAGCATAAGATCCAAAGACCTTATCCTTGGGAGAGGAAGCATCTTGAAATGGGTACACCTCAAGTCAAGTCAAGTCACTTTTTATTGTCATTTTGACCATAACTGCTGGTACAGTACACAGTAAAAATGAGACAACATTTTTCAGGACCATGGTGAAACAGTACAAAAACTACACTGAACTACATGAAAACAACACAATAAATAAGAAACTGCACTAGACTGCAGACCTACCCAGGACTGCATAAAGTGCATAAAACTGCAGGCATTACAATAAATAATAGACAAGACAATAGGCACAGTAGAGGGCAGTAAGTTGGTGTCAGTCCAGTCTCTGGGTATTGAGGAGTCTGATAGTTTGGGGGAAGAAACTGTTACATAGTCTGGTCGTGACAGCCTGAATACTCTGGTGTCTTTTCCCAGATGGCAGGAGATAGAAGAGTTTGTATGAGGTGTGTGTGGGGTCCTTCATAATGCTGTTTTCCTTGCAGATGCAGCGTGTAGTGTAAATGTCCATAATGGCGGGAAGAGAGACCCCGATGATCTTCTCAGCTGACCTCACTATCCGCTACAGGGTCTTGCGATCCGAGATGGTGCAATTTCTGAACCAGGCAGTGATGCAACTGCTCAGGATGCTCTCAATACAACTCCTGTAGAATGTGATAAGGATGGGGAGTGGGAGATGGACTTTCCTCAGCCTTCGCAGAAAGTAGAGATGCTGCTGGGCTTTCTTTGCTATGGAGCTGGTGTCGAAGGACCAGGTGAGATTCTCTGCCAGGTGAACACCAAGAAACCTGGGACAACTTGAAAGACTGGGCCAGGAAAGTGGACTCTGGTGAGCTGCTGTTGGCAGTCTATACCCCAGAAAGGGTGATGGGTTTAAGTAAGTTTCAAGAATCACTTGATTCTGGAATGGTTCCAGAAGATTGCACAATTGGTCACAAGGATGTAAATGGGTGGCATGGGCTTGTTGGGCCAAACGTGGCCTGTCTGACTGTATGTATGTATAAATAAATAAATAAAATAATACCTTTCATGTCCAACAGAGGTCAGTGTTGGACTGGTTGTTGATATTGGTCTCAAAGTGACGTGTTCTGTGAAACAACACACACAAAATGCTGGTGGAACACAGCAGGCCAGGCAGCATCTATAGGAAGAAGCACTGTCGACGTTTCGGGCCGAGATCCTTCATCAGGACTGAGTTAGACCTGACAAAGGGTCTTGACCCGAAATGTTGACAGTGCTTCTTCCTATAGATGCTGCCTGGCCTGCTGCGTTCCACCAGCATTTTGTGTGGTTGCTTGAATTTCCAGCATCTGCAGATTTCCTTGCGTTGATGTTCTGTGGAGAGTGATTCTCCCTGCCATTATCTCCTCATGAGTCCACTAATTCACAACAGGTAACACTGCACTTGAAAAGTAAATGTTAATTGCAAATCATTTTAGATATAAGCACATCAAAGGAAGGGTGGGGGTAGGGGAGGGAGTTTGAGAGTAGGTCCTCTACTCAGCGCCACTGAGAAATCACCCACATGTTTGGGGGGAGAGATGGGACTGGAGAGTCTCACACCAGTACAACTCTCTGCTTGTGAAGCAGCCCAGCGCTGGAATGGGATGTTAGGGGGTCTTTCACTCCCGACACAGGCAGCCCCCAGACACAGATCCTGTGGTGAAATCAGCGGCTGAGAGCAGCAACCCTGGACCAGAGCCTGGCAGCATTCATTGCAGTTCTTGTACGGTCACCTTGGAGACACATCTGGTGAAATGTACCTCATTTGCAGCCCTTAAGGGCTGCCCCAGTACCTGGTGTTCCATGACCCTATGCTGGCTCCTGGGCTAATATCCACAATCAATCAGGACCAGGCTGTCAGCCCTGGAATCAACTGATGCTAGAAACTGTTAACCAAGAGAAAAGAGAAAGGCTGAGTCAGAGTAGATTTAATTTGCAGGGATATAATTTGGTCCTCTGAGTATATGGGCGTGGATAGAAGGGAGGAGGCAGAGAGGGAGCCTTTTCTAGTTGGGTGCCAGTGATTAGTGATGTTACACCGGGGCTGGTATTGGAACCACTTCTTTTCACATTATATGTCAATGGTTTGCAGGTAATACAAAGACTAGGAGAATGGGCAAATGAAATATTGTGTAGTGAAGTGTATGGTCATGCACTTTGGTAGAAGGAATAAAAGCGTAGACTGTTTTCTAAAGAAAAAAAATCCAAAAATCAGAGATGCAAAGGGACTTGATTGTCTTCGTGCACGATTCCCTAAATATTAACTTGCAGATTGGAACAGTGAATGCATTATTAGCATTTATTTTGAGAGGATTAGAATATAAAAGCAAGGATGTAATGCTGTGTCTTTATAAGACATTGATCAGACTGTAGGTGGAGTATTGTGAACATTTTTTGAAGTGGATCTAAGATGGCACTGGCAACACACAGCGATGTTTTGCAGGCTTCTCACAAAACTTTTAGATAAGTTTCTTTTCAACTACAATCTCTACAATCTGCAGCTGCTATTTTCCCTTTAAGCAAAGCACTTTTAAACGTTCTTAAAAACTAGCAATTTTATGATATACTGGAGGACTCGGAATTGACTCTCAAGATGGCAACTATGGCCTCTTTAAACAAAGGAAGGTACATCGCCATGGCTGCAAAAGGGGAAGAAGGAGAGGACTCCAAGCCAGACTAAATTAGCGGGGTGTAAAACTACCTCTACCCAATATCTTGTTAGTAAATGTACAGTCTCTGAAGAACAAGATGGAAGACCTAATAGGAAGATTACTGTATCAGAAGAAAATGAAAGGTTGCTGTGCTCTCTGTTTTACAGAGACATGGCTCACTTCAAACAAGCTGGATATGGTAGTTAAACTTGAGAGTTTCCCTATCCACTTCATGGACAGGACTGTGGATTTGAAGAGGGCAAACACTGGTGCTGTATTAGCTTTACTCTGACCACTATGCTACCGAGCCCCCCTGTGGTCGTTCACAGTTCTGTTGGCAGGATTTGGGATTTTACCTCTTGCTGAGCTGAATCTGCACTATATACAGTAAAGAAGTAAGAGGCTGGAGAAGTAGGCCAAAGAGGAAGAGGGCTGAACAGAAAGGTAATCTGATAGAAAAGGAATAAAAGGAAGAGGTGGGTAAGCAGGTCATGGAAGGGAAGAGGAAGAATGAGAAGGCCACCAGAAAGAGGGAAACCAAAGAGGAGATTAGAACGGCAAGCAGAAGGGAGTGAGGAAAACAGGAAGTGTGCTCAGCTCTGCTTGCCTCATTATAGGAAGGATGTGGAACCTCTAGAGAGGGTGTAGAGGACATTTATCAGGACCAGACAGCATGTCTTCTGAGGATGGATAGGTTGAGCAAGCTAGGGCTTTTCTTTCTGAAGCAAAGGAGGATGAAAGGTGACTTGATAGAGGTGTAAAAGATGATAGAGTGAATAGCCAGACACTTTATCCCAGGGAAGAAATGGCTAATAGAAGAGAGAGTATAATTTTAAAGTGATTTGAGAAAAGTTTAAAGGGGTTTCAGAGGTATTTTTTTAAACACAGAGTGATGGGTACCTATATGCCCTGCCAGGGATGGTGGTAGAGGCAGATACATCAAGGGCTTTTAAAAACCTCAGACCTCATATAGAAGAATGGAGGGCTCTGTAGGAGGGAAGGGTTAGATTGATCTTAGAGTTGGTTGAAAGGTTGGCATAACATTATGAACCAAAGGGCTTGTACTGTGCTGTAATTTTCTATGTTCAGGTTGGACGCCACCCAGGTGAAATATGAGGTACTGGTCCTCCAACCTGTGTTTGGTCTAATCATGGTAGTAGAGGAGACATGTTGGCATGGGAATAAAAAGTTGTGGTGGCGTGTTGGGGAGGAAGCATTAAGAAGAGGGACGCCTCACGTCTTAATAAGCTTAAGAACTTTTTAAAGGCTATTATTAATGCTTTTTGAGATAGTGATTTAGATGCATATCATATTTTTTACTGAGTTAAGTATTGTATGTAATTAGTTTTGCTACAATAAGTGTATGGGACATTGGAAAAAAAAGTTGAATTTCCCCATGGGGATGAATAAAGTATCTATCTATCTATCTATCTATCTAATTGAAATGGGTGGCCACTGGGTGGGAACAGAACAGGATTCATTCAAAGAGCCACAGAAATCCTGTTGGAGGAGATGGGTTCTGAGCAACAAGAGACCAACCAGAAGAGGTGGCAGAAGAGGCTGGTGGAACCAGATGGTCCCAGTGAAGACATGGGTGCCAGATCTGAAGCTTATTTGATGGACAATACAAAGTATAACTATAAACAAATTGGTAGCAGTGGGAGGCCACTCAGTCCCTCAAGCCTGCCCTGTCATTCATCACAGGTCAGATAGTAACGTCAACACTGCAATGCACGTACATGAACCAACCCCCAGCAACTGTTCACCCTTGCTTATCCAGAATCGCTATTGATACTTGATTAGTGCCTTAAAAAGACTTGATTTGCACTGCCCTCGGAGCAAGGGAGTTCTAAGGACTAATGATTCTCTGGGAGAAAAATATTTCACCTTTTTGTCACCTCATTTTAGGAAGGGCATGGAAGCTTTAGAGAGGGTTCAGAAGAGATTTGTAAGGATGCTACCTGGATTGCAGAGCATGTTTTATGGGGATAGGTTGAGGGAGATCAGGCTTTACTCTTTGAAGTGAAGGAGTATGAGAAGTGACTTGATATAGGTGTGCAAAATGATAAAAAGCGTATACAGAGTGGGTAGCCAGAGACAAGATGGAAATGGCTAATATGAAGGGGGCACAAGTGTAAGGTGGTTGAAGGAAAGAATAGGGGAATGTCAGAGTTAGATTTGTTTTTTTGTAAACACAGAGTGGTGGGTGCGTGGAATATCCTTCAAAGGGTGCTGGTAGAGGCCGATGCATTAGAGAATTTAAGAAAATCTTTGACTGACACAAGAATGAAAGAAAAATGGAGTCCTATGTTGAAAGAAAGTATTAGATTGATTTTACAGTAGGTTAAAACTAGGATCTTCAGCTCAACATTGTGGGCTGAAGGGCCTGTACTGTGCTTTAATATCATATGTTAAGTTTTTTTAAGCCTCCTTGCACAAGAGGAAACATTCCACATCCACCATGTTAAATTCCCAAATGATCTTCACTACACAATGTCTAGCTTGATTTCAGATAATGGCCAAGTTCAAGTTGAGCAGTGTGGTTTAAAACTTGTGATATTGACAACTGGTGACAATTTCAGAGCTTTAAGATATCAATTCTGCTCAGATGCACTACTCTTTTACTCCAAAATGGATGAACTCAACACATCCACTTTGGACTCAACCTGTCTTTGCTGTATGAGCTCACTCAGTCTCATTTTTATTCATCCACTGGAGCAAGATGTAATTCCCATCACTACTTTCCATTAGAAACAAGGTTGTGAACCAGATTGAACTTGTGGTGAAGGGTCTCCCAGAGTGCTGTTGGGTACACCATTCCAGATTCCAGGGCATCGACCCAGTGCGATCAGGGGTTGGTGATACACTTCATTTCCAGCTCAGGATGGGGTGAGGAGGGAATGTGCAGGTGGAGTTGTTTCCTAACATCTGCTATACATGATTTTCAAATCAAAGCTCTTGTCTCCACTTTCCACTGTGCCACCAACCTTTTTTTAAAAAGACGGCTTGAATTTTGGCTCCCTAATCTGCTGAATGATTGAGACCCAGTACAGCTCTATGCAATGCCTAGCTGGTCAGGGAGAATGATTCTTCCAAAGCAACTCACACTGATCAGCATGGAAGAGGATCATGGGTGAGCTCTGAGGATAATTTACTGTTAGACAGGGAATCAAGGAAAGTTGAAGGCCCAGTGTCAGTGAGTCCAAGTCCACTGGAGGCTGGAGCTGAAAGATGGCCTGTCTGGGGTTGGAGCAGTGTGTATGCGCATTGAGAGAGAGGAACAAGGCATGTTGCCTTCTGTTCCGTTGTTCTGCTTAATATTGTGGGCATGCTGTGTTAGTGCTGGGATGTCGAGCTGCCCCCAGCACATCCTGGGAATATTGGTTGTTAACACAAAACGCATTTGACTGTATGGTTTGATGTGCAGGTGATAAATATATCTGAATCTTGAATCTGAAGGGAATGTGGGACAGCCAGAAACATGGAACTGATGTTGAGGATCAAACATGCCTTGTTGAACTGAGATGTAGTCTTGAGTGCTGCTTCATCTACCAGGTTTGTGTTTTAAAGTTCAGCTGTCCCTGTCTCAGAATCAGAATCGCCAGCATGTGCCATGAAATTTCTTAACTGTAGAGCAGCAGTACAATGATATTCATGATAAATAAAAATAGAGAAAAACTGAATGGCAGTAAGTATATATATCTCTATTAAACAGTTGTTAAAATAAGTAGTGACAAAAAGTAGTGAGGTAGTGTTCATGGGTTCAATGTCCATTTAGGAATCTGTCAGAGGGGAAGAAGCTGTTCCTGAATTGCTGAGTGTGTGCCTTCAGGCTTCTGTATCTCCTACCTGATGGTAACAAAGAGAAGAAGGCATGTCCTGGGTAGTGGGGATCCTTAATGATCAATACCACCTTCCTTAGGCACCACTCCTTGGATGCTACAGAGACTGGTACCCATGATGGAGCTGACTAATCTTGCAAGTCTCTGCAGCTTTGTGATCTTGTGCAGTAGCAACCTCCCCCCACCACTCACCCTGTTTCTGATGCAGCCAGTCTGAATGTTCTCCACAGTACATTTGTAGAAGTTTGAGTGTTCTAATTCCGTCAAAAATTAGCTCAAACAAGAGAAAATCTGCAGATGCTGAAAATCCAAGCAACACACAGAAAGTGCTGGAGGAGCTCAGCAGACCAGGCAGCATCTATGGAAAAGCGTACAGTTGACATTTTGGGCCGACCCTTCATCAGGACTGGGGAAAAAAAAGAGGAGTCAAAGTAAGAAAGTGGGGGGAGAGGCAGAACCACAATGTGATGGGTAAAACTGAGTGGAGGGGTTGCGGGGAGAGAGGGGTGAAATAAAGAGCTGGGAAGTTGATTGGTGAGAAAGATACAGGACTGGAGAAGGGTGAATCTGAGAGGAGAGGGTAGAAAGCCATGGAAGAAAGAAAAGGGGAGTAGGACCAGAGGGAGGTGATGGGCAGATAAGGTGAAAGAGGGAAATGGGAATGGGAAATGGTGAAGAGGAGGGGGCATTACCAGAAGTTCCAGAATTTGATGTTCATGCCATCAGGTTGGAGGCAATTAATGTGTTGCTCCTCCAACCTGAGTGTGGCCTCATCACAACAGTAGAGGAGGCCATGGACTGATATGTTGAAATGGGAATGGGTAGTGGAATTAAAATGGGAGGTCACTGGGAGATCCTGTTTCTTCTGGCGGACAGAGTGTAGGTGCTCGACGAAGTGGTCCCCCCAATCTGTGTCAGGTCTCACTGATATACAGGAGGCCACACCGGGTGCACTGGATACAGTATATGACCCCAACAGCCTCACAGGTGAAGTGTCGCCTCATCTGGAAGAAGGCATAAGGGTAGGTGTAGCACCTGTTCTGCTTGCAAGGGTAAGTGCCAGGAGGGAGATCGGTGGGAAGGGATGAAGGAGAATAGCCATGTCGGGAGTGGTCCCAGGAGAAAGCAGAAAATGGTGGGGTGGGGGGAGGTGGAAGATGTGCTTGGTGGTGGGGTCCTGTTGGAGATGGTGGAAGTTACGAAGTATTATGTGCTGGACACAAGGCCGATGGAATGGTAGATGAAGACGAGAGGAACCATATCTCTGGTAGTGTGGCGGGAGGATGGGGTGAGGGCAGACATGTGTGAAATGGAAGAGGCGGTTGAGGGCAGCATTGATAGTGGAGGGAGGAGAGCCCCTTTCTTTGAAGGAATACATCAAATTAGTTCTGGATTGAAAAGCCTCATCCTGTGAGCAGATGCAGCAGAGACAGAGGAATTGAGAGAACTGGATGGCATTTTTTTTAAACAAGTAACAGGGTGGGAAGAGGTATAGTCCAGGTAACTGAGAGTTAGGGAGTTTAAAATAGATATCACTAGATAAGCTATCTCCAGAGATATCAAGAAAGGGGCAGGAGGTGTCAGAAATGGACCAGGTAAATTTGAGGGCAGGGTGAAAGTTGAGGCAAAGTTAATGAAGTTGACGAGCTAGCCATGGGTGCAGGAAGCAGCACCAATGTAGTCGTTGATGTAGCGCAGGAAAAGTGGGGGAGTGACACCAGTGTAGGCTTGGAACATAGACTGTTCCACAGAGTCGGCAAAAAGGCAGGCATAGCTGGGACCCATAGCCACACCTTTTGTTTTAAGGAAGTGGGAGGAGCTGATGGAGAAATTATTAAGAGTGAGGACAAGTTCCGCCAGACAGGAGAGTGGTGGTGGAGGGGAACTGGTTGGTCTAGTGTCCAGAAAGAAATGGAGAGCTTTGAGGCCTTCATGGCAGAGGATGGAGGTGTATAGGGACTGGACATCCATAGTGAAAATAAGTGATCACAGCTAGGAAACTTGAAATTATTGAAAAGATCAAAAGCATGTGAAGTGTCACAGATGGAGGTAGGAAGGGACTGAACTTGTCGCTGGGTTCGGATGTGGCCCAAGTGTGGAGCGAGAGATACTGAAGTGAGTCGATAGTTCACAGACTTTAATGTGAACAGTTAGAGGGAAAAGAAAACAATAAATGCTAGGTCAAACAGGGCCTTTAACTAAAACTCTCAAATGGAAAATGAAGCCACCACTGCGGCTGAAAGGAATATCTAAATATAAAACTAATACTGCTTGTCTTCAGAGTCAGTTGACTCGACAGTCCAATTTCTCAGGCAAGGCCGAATGCAAACAGGCAGCGAAGCGTTGCTGTGCTTTACTCGTCTCGACAAGCGCTATGATAAAAAGAATGGAGTTAAAAACCATCACAATGAAATAATAATTAGCTGACACATGCATATTCATGAGTGAAATTTCCGTATCTGCTGCGCTGCCGAATCCATGGTTGTTTTGCTGCCCCCTCCCCCCACCAGGCGCTACAAACCTGTGTCTGCTGGAAGTCCCGGATCAGTGACATGTCCAAGATGTCCTTCGCCGGGATCCAAGTATGTTTTTCTGGACCATACCTTCCCAGTCCACAAGGTACTGGACCTTACCATGTACCCGGCGAGATGCCAGGAGGTGCCGAACCGTATAGACCAGGGAACCATCTACCAGGCCAGGAGAAGGGGGAGGTGGGGTGACTGGGGCCAGGGGAGAGATAGTAACCGGCTTGGGCTGGGATACATGGATCTTCAGTGATCTTCGTGGACATCCTGGGACATAGATGGCCATGAAAATTGTCTCCTTATAAACTCCTGGGTCCATTGAGTTCCCGGATGTCCAGCCAAATGAGAAGAGTGACCCCATTCCAACACTTTGGAATGCAACACAGAGGGGACAAACAGCAGGTTGGGAGGTTCCCCATCTGGGCCTGAATCTGATACTTGGGCTGCCCTCATCTCTGATCTGTTCCCCAGATCACCGGAGGAGCAATACACGAACGAGGAATTGTTCTGGATCGGAATTGTCCTCAGATCTGTCGAACTACCGGGAGAGAGCGTCGGCCTTTGTATTCTTGCCGCCCGGATGATAGAACCATAAAAACATAGAAAACCTACAGCACAGTACAGGCCCTTCGGCCCACAAAGCTGTGCTGAACATGTCCTTACCTTAGAACGACCTAGGCTTACCCATAGCTCTCTATTTTTCTAAACTCCATGTATCCATCCAGGAGTCTCTTAAAAGACCTTATCGTTTCTGCCTCCACCACCGTTGCTGGCAGCCCATTCCACCCACTCACCACTTTCTGCACAAAAAAATTATCCCTGACATCTCCTCTCTACCTACTTCCATGCATCTTAAAACTGTGCCCTCCCGTGATAGCCATTTTAGCCCTGGGAAAAAGCCTCTGACTATCCACACGATCAATGCCTCTCATTATCTTGTACACCTCTATCAGGTCACCTCTCATCCTCCGTAGCTCCAATAAGTGAGGATGAAATTGAACCGCGTGAAGAGAGCCCACCAGACTTGACGAGAGTTGAGTCTCTTAGCATCCTGAATGTGGGAGAGGTTCTTGTGATCTGTCCAGACCAAGAATGGATGCTCTGCCCTCTCCGGCCAGTGTTGCCATTCCGCCAGGGGCTCATTGACAGCTAGAAGCTCCCGTTTTCCAACATCGTAATTGCTCTCAGCCGGAGTCGAGCGACGGGAAAGGCACAGGGGTGCAGTCGGCTATCCGCAGACGAGCGCTGAGAGAGGACAGCTCCAATGCCGACATCGGATACATCCACCTCGACAGTGATTGGCTGAGATGGGTCTGGGTGTTGCAGCTGCGGGGCAGCGGTGAAACGTCGCTTTAGCTCGGAAAATGCTTGGTCGACATCATCCGTCCAATGGAACCCTGCCGAGGTCGTCTTGGTGAGCGCATGAACTGGAGTCGCGATAGAGCCGAAATTCCGGATGAAGCGACGATAGAAGTTCACAAACCCCATGAAGCACCGTACCTGTTTGACTGTAGACAGCTTGGGCCACTCTGCAACTAGGGTCCATTTGAACACTGGGTGGGGTAAGTATATAGCCCAGAAACGACACCCGGTCTTTATGGAATTCACATTTTTTCAGGCTTTGCTTTTTCAAGAAGGCCTCTGAGTCCTCCCCGGACGTGCTGGCCGTGCTCCTGATGAGAGCGAGAATAGATCAGGATGTCATCTAGATACACAAACTGGTTCCACATGTCCCTGAAGGCATCAGATTCAGTGGCCATTAGAGGTGTTGAAAGCCGTCTTCCACTCACTCCCTTCTCTTATGTGGATCAGATTGTAGGCATTGCGCAGGTCAATTTTAGAAAGTATTGTTGCTCCCTGGAGATGTTCAAACTCATGGTTTGGTGCAGCATCCTCTCATAGTACATGAAAACTACTGAGAATTGGCAGGTCAGTAGAAAAAATCATAGGCTGCAGTCTACCACCCCTGCAGGAATTGTATGTTTCCAGGACAAGAAAGCAGACAGGAAACATCATTGTGGATACTACCCACTCTGCAAACTGCCCTTTCCAAAAACTCCATTCTGGAAAATGCTATAGAGCTATTAAAACAAAACCTCACACCCTTTTAGAAGTATCTTCCCCCATGCAGTTAATCTGATCAACTATTCTAGTTATCGCATCCCCCCCATTTATTACTTCAGCCACTACACGGCTCTATGAACACTTCAACCACCCTTTATAATGCTGTTTACATTGTAAATACATGCTGGTATTTGTGTTTTTATGCACATTTTATTCCCAATCCATACTTTAACCTCTAACTGGATTTTTGTAAAGTTCTTTATTCTTTATAATAGTTGAATATTGCTTTTCTTTGCATGTCGCGCCAACACACCACAGCAGTCCCTAACACATGTAAACGTATATGGTGAAGAAAGCTGATCCTTGACCCTTGATGTTCCTTTTGAGTTTATTTTTTGAGACACAAGCAGCTCTGGCAAGACGAGCATTTATTGGTTCCTCCCTTTATCCTTGGGCAGATGGTGGAGAGCAACATGAAGTCCACACACCACGCTGTTCAGTGGGGTCTTCCAGCACCACACACCACTAAGGAGGGGCAAGATATTCAGAAGGCATGATACAGGAGAGGTGGAGGCATTGCCTCTTTCTAGGTGGTGCAGGCCAGGTGCTTAGAGGACCTTGCTGAAGGAACCTCAATATTGAAGTCATGGAGCTGGATGAATTAAATATTTAGGGTTATAGATGAAGTCCGAGTCAAGCTGACTGGTAAATTGGTTTACTATTGTGAGAGCTTTGGACCCTTTCTAACGAAGGATATGCTGGCATTGGAAAGGATCTGGAGGAGGTTCACAAGTATGATCCCAAGAATGAAAGGGTTTATGTATGAGAAGCATTTGATGGCTCTGGGCCTGTACTCACTGGAGTTTAGAAGAATGAGGTGGCTCACATTGAATATTGAAAGGTCTAGATGGGGGGGGGGAGGTGGTGGCAGGGTCGAGATACGTCTCTACCAAGGGAGGTGTAACACACTCCTTTCCTCTGCTGGCCTGCAGGTCACCCTTGAGCAAGTTGTAGTACCTGCTTAGCAACCTGACCTCCCCACCCACCCCACCCACTGGATCAGGGTCAAATGAAGCCATGGGAGCAGGTGGTAGATGGTCGTATGAGCAGCCGGTGCAGATCACAATTCTGATAATGCAACCACTGAAGGCAGGCAGACAATCTCTGAAGAATATTCATATTGGTGGGGTTAGCTGTCTTGTAAAGTCACTGCTCAGAAGAAGGCAATGGCAAACCACTAATGTAGAAAAATCTGCCAAGAACAATTATGGTCATGGAAAGACCTGAGAAAGTGCAGTGCAGGCAGAAAAGGCCATAATGAGGTAGATGGTGAAGTCAGGAGTCCATCTGATCATCCTTGGGGACCTTATAACTGCAAGACAGAAGCTGTCTTTGAGCCTGGTCGTATTTACTTTCAGGTTTTTGATGAGACAGGGTGAAAAGAGAGAGCTGTTATTTTGTCCTGTATGGTGTTGAGATTCACCCAGGTGAGTGGGAAGTTTTATATCACGTTCCTACCTAGAGCTCTGTGAGTGTTGGAAGGGTCCTGGGACCGACAAGCAGGGAGGCACTCACTAGAGTACTGTCATCCCCTGGCTTCAACTGTGGCCACGATATTTGGACTGTGGGAGGAAACCCACTCAGTCATGGGGAGAACGTACAAACTTCTCAAAGGCAGTGGCAGGAATTGAACCTGTGTCACTGGTACTGTAAAGAGTTGTGTTAACCAATATGCTATTGTACCGTCCTGTTTATGTGGCTGGCACATTTGGTTTTCTGATGAAGGGTAACCTCCAGAGAGTTGATGGTGAGGGATTTACCTATGATATTGATAAGGGGTAGGGGTTAGACACTATTGTGTTGTTACTGTGTACTTCCAATGCCTGGGCCTGACTGAGATTTCACTGTGCCACAGGAGGCTGTTGGGTACAGGGCTGTGGACTTCCAAGATTTTGAGGGCATTGTGTGCATTGCGTGAATTCTTTAGTTACTGAACTGAGACAGCCATGGCCATCTACCATTACATGAGGTATGACCGTGGTGAGTGAATCTTCAATCTCTTGACCTATAGTACTATAATTTGGGCTCTTTCATGTTACCTCTGTCAAGGCCACTGGCAACCTCCCAGCTCTGGAGTTCAGGTGGTTTATGTACATGTGGATGTAATGAAGTTGAGAGCCAAGTTCTGACAGAATATTGGGAAGAAACACCCGCTGTGTGATAGGACGCTTCTCGTCACGGCTTTGACTCAGTGTAGGTTGGTGGTGTTATTGGTTTTGCTGTCCTTTTGTTTGTGAACAGAACGTACCTAGGCAATGTTCCACAACTCAACAATGTTGTAAGTGTACTGGGCGAGTTTGACTGGAGGTACAGCTGGGTCTGGAGCTCGCTTAGGTGCTTCAATATTGCAGTTGGGAAGTTGCCTGGTCCCTCAGCCTTCATTGCGTTCCATCCTTTGGGCAATTGCTTGATATCATGTAGTGTGAATTGAATTGATTAAAGACTGGCTGCAGTCTGAAGACCATATGACATACCATAGGAATAGAATTCCATCATTCCATCATGGCTGATTTATTATCCCTCTCAACCCCATTCTCCTGCCTCCTCCCCATAACTCTTGACACCCTGATTAATCAAGAATCTATCAAATTCCATTTTAAATATATCCAATGACTTGGTCTCCACAGCCCCCTGTGGAAATGAATTCCACAGATTTACCATCCTCTATCAAAAGAAATTCCTCCTGATCTCTGCTTTAAATGGATGTTCCTCTGTTTTGAGGCTGTGTCCTCTGGTCCTTGATTCCCTAACTATAGGAACATTCTCTCTATATCCATTCTATCTAGGCCTTTCAATATTCGATAGGTTTCAATAGGATTCCCCATTAATCTTCTAAACTCCAGCGAGTCTAGGTCCAGAGCTATCAAATACTTTCATGCATTAACCCTTTCATTTCTGGAATAATTCTTGTGAATCTCATCTGGAACCTCTCCAATGCTAGCACATCCTTTCTTAGACAAAGATGTGTGGTCTAACCAATACCTTATGAAGCCTCCATAATACATCCTTGCTTTTATGTTCTAGTCCCTTCGAGTGAATACTAACATTGCATTCGCCTTCCTTACCTCCTTTACTCAATCTACAAATTAATCTTTAGAGAATCCTGCACAAAGACCCTCAAACTCCTTGGACCACTGATTTCTTAATTTTCTCCCCATTTAGAAAAGTATCTATGCCTTTATTCTTTCTTCCACAGTTCATGACCATACACTTCCCTATACTATATTCCATCTGCCACTTTTTAGCCCATTCTCCAAATCTGTCCAGGTCCTTCTACAGATTCCCTGTTTCCTGCTCTTCCACTGATCTTTGTATCGTCTACAAACTTGGCCACAAAACTATCAATTTTGTCATCTAAATCATTGACATATAATGCGAAAAGAACCTATCCCAACACTGACTTCTGTGGAATACCACTAATCATTGGCAGCAACCAGAAAAGACTCCCTTCATTCTCACTCTTTGCCTCTTAGCAGTCAGCCAATCTTCTATCCTGATAGTATCTTTCCTTTAATACCATGGGTTCGTATTTGTTTAGCAGCCTCGTGCGACGCATGAAAATCTGAAAATCCAAGTAAACAACATATACCGACTCTCCTTTGTCTATCCTGCTTGTTATGTCCTCAATGAATTCAACAGATTTGTCAGGCAAGATTTTCCCCTGAAGGAAACCATGCTGACTTTGGCCTATTTTATTATGTGCCTCCAAGTATCCCAAAACCTCATCCTTAATAATGGACTCCAAACATCTTCCCAACCATTGAAATTGGGCTAACTTGTCTATAATTTCCCAACCACTGAAGTCAGGCTAACTGGCCTATAATTTCTATTCTTCTTCTTATAGATTGGAATGACATTAGAAATTTTCCTAACCTCTGGAACCATTCCAGAATCTAGTGATTTTTGAAATCCAGAAAACAAAAAGTTGAGCATGCACATAGACAATATGCTGGTTATGATCTGATCATGAAAATACATCTAGGTACATCAAATAAAATTAAGAATGAATGGGAAAGAGAACTTCAGGTATTTTTACCTATAGAGAAATGGGAGAAAATTCTCCAACTAGTTAACACTTTTTCAATGTGTGCTAGACATGCTTTGATACAATTTAAAGTAGTTCATAGGGCCCATATGTCCATGGATAAGTTAGCTCATTTTTATTGCCATATAAACCCTGCCTGTGACAGATGTAAGTCTGAGGTAGCTTCCTTGACACATATGTTCTGGTCTTGTCCTCTTTTGGAAAAATATTGGAAAGATATTTTTGATATTATTTCAGCAGTTTTGTGTATTGGTTTACAACCTCATCCTATTACTACAATTTTTGGATTACCAGTGATGGACTCTAGTCAATTATTCCCTTCAGCTTGCCATTTGATTGCATTTGTTACATTAATAGCCAGAAGATGCATTTCATTTAAATGGAAAGATTCTAATCTCCCTACTACATTTCAATGGTTTTCCCAAACTATAACATGTTTAAACTTGGAAAAAATAAGGAGTGGCACTATCGACCCTTTGGTTAAATTTGAAGAAACTTGGAGGCCATTTATTCAACATTTTCATATGATGTAAGCTGACCTTTTCTGAATCCTACTCAATAACTTTTTGTTCGTGTATAGAGGAGTGCAGTTCAAGTCAAGTCAAGTCACTTTTATTGTCATTTCAACCATAACTGCTGGTACAGTACTTAGTAAGAATGAGACAACGTTTTTCAGGATCATGGTGTTACATGACACAGTACAAAAACTAGACTGTACTACGTAAAAAAAAAACCAGAGAAAGCTACACTAGACTACAGACCTACACAGGACTACATAAAGTGCACAAAAACAGTGCAGGCATTACAATAAATAATAAACAGGACAATAGGGCAAGGTGTCAGTCCAGGCTCTGGGTATTGAGGAATCTGATTGGGGGAAGAAACTGTTACATAGTCTGGTCGTGAGAGCCCAAATGTTTCGGAGTCTTTTCCCAGACGGCAGGAGGGAGAAGAGATTGTATGAGGGGTGCATGGGGTCCTTCATAACGCTGCTTCCTTTGCGGATGCAGCGTGTAGTGTAAATGTCCGTGATGGCGGGAAGAGAGACCCTGATGATCTTCTCAGCTGACCTCACTATCCGCTGCAGGGTCTTGTGATCTGAGATGGTGCAATTTCTGAACCAGGCAGTGATGCAGCTGCTCAGGATGCTCTCAATACAACCCCTGTAGAATGTGATGAGGATGGGGGGTGGGAGATGGACTTTCCTCAGCCTTCGCAGAAAGAAGAGATGCTGCTGGGCTTTCTTTGCTATGGAGCTGGTGTTGAGAGATCAGGTGAGATTCTCCACCAGGTGAACACCAAGAAATTTGGTGCTCTTTACGATCTCTACCGAGGAGCCATCGATGTTCAGTGGGGAGTGGTCACTCTGTGCCCTCCTGAAGTCAACGATCGTCTCTTTTGTTTTGTTCACATTAAGAGACAGGTTGTTGGCTCTGCACCAGCCCATTAGCTGCTGCACCTCCTCTCTGTAAGCTGACTCAACATTCTTGCTGATGAGACCCACCACGGGTCGTGTCATCGGCAAACTTGATGATGTGGTTCAAGTTAATGACAAATAATGATTTTAACCGATGAAACATGGCAGCCCAGCTTTTGTTTTGTTTTGGGTTTTTTTAGTTTAGGGGGACTTTTTTCTCTTGTAAAAAAAATTTTTTTTGATCTTTTTCATGTTTAGTTACTAAGAGATTACACATGTTTCTTGGAGTCTGTTTCTGTATATGTTAACCTTTATTAATGTAATCCCGATCTCTTTGTATCATTATCATTGTTATGTTTATCTACTTGAAACTCAATAAAAAAGATTGATAAAGACAATATGCTGGAAGAACTCAGCATATCAGGAGTAAACAGTTGATGTTTTGGGCCGAGTCCCTTCATCAGTACATGATGACTCCAAATGAGGCCTCACCAACATCTTAGACAGTTCCAGCATAACATTCCATCACTAGTACTCGTACTTTGATTTATGAAGGCCAATGTGCCAAAAGCTTTTTCTTACAACTCTATCTACCTATGATGCTACTTTCAATGAATTATGAACCTGTATTTCCAGATTGCTTTGTTCTGCCTCACAACTCAGTGCCCTACTGTTCACTGTGTAAGACCTACCCTGCTTGGTCCTTCCAAAGTGCAAAACCTCGCACTTGTCTGCATTAAACTCCATCTGCTATTTCTCAGCCCATTTTCCAGCTGGTCCAGGTATGGCTGCAAGCTATCCTCACTGTCCACTACACCCCTAATCTTGCTGACATTTGCAAATTTGCTAATCCAGTTAATCACATTATCATAAAGATCATTGATATAGATGACAAACAACAAAATACCCAGCACCGGTCCCTGCGGCACTCCACTAGTCACAGGCTCCAGTCAGAGAAGCAAGCATCCACTACCACTCTCTGTCTTCTCCCACAAAGCCAATGTCTAAGCCAATTTATTACCTCATCTTGAATGCTGAGCGACTGAACCTTCTTGACCAACCTCCCATGCAGGACCTTGTCAAATGCCTTATTAAAGTCCATGTAGAAAACATCCAGTGCCTTGCCTTTATCCACTTTCCTGGTAACTTCCTCAAAATATTACATAAGATTGGTTAGACATAACTTACCACGCATGACATTACCATTTACCATGATGACTATCCTTAATCAGTCCATGTCTATCCAAATACTATATCCGATTCCTTCGAATAGCTTCCAATAACTTTCCTGCAATTGATGGCAGACTCAACAGCCTATAATTTCCTGTTTTATTTTTGTAGCCTTTTTTAAACAGCAGAACAACATTGGTTATCCTCCAGTTCTCTGTTACCATTACTCTCACTCTCTCAACCGTGCCACCTTCCAGGATTTAGATACTCGAACTCTCCAGAGTATAAGACCATAAGACATAGGAGCAGAATTAAGCCATCAGCCCATCACGTCTGCTTCACCATTCCATCATGGCTGATCCCAGATCCCAATCAACCTCATACACCAGCCTTCTCACCATAGGAAACTATCACTTCCGCCATAAATATACCACAGACTTGGCTTCCACTGCAGTTTGTGGCAGAGCATTTGGTAGGTTTCAATGGGATCCCCATTCATTCTTTTAAATTCCAGTGAGTACAGGCCCAAAGCTGCCAAACACTCCTCATATGTTAACCTCTTCATTCCTGGAATTTTCCTTGTGAACCTCCTTTGGACTTTATCCAATAACAACACATCCTTTCTGAGATATATGGGCCCAAAACTGTTGCCAATACTCTTAAGTGCAGCTTGACTAGTGTCTTATAGAGGCTCAGCATTATCTCCTTGCTTTTATAATCTATTCCCCTTGAAATAAATGTCAACATTGCATTTGCCTTCTTTACCACAGACTCAATCTGGCTTGTTGGGGCTCAAGGAGGCGCATCTGATGCCCATCAGCTGGTGGTGTATATTGGAGGCTCTGGGACTGAGTGGAGTTGGGGGGTTGTTTTGTTCCTCTGGTTGCCCTGGCTTGGAGTTCCCTTTGTTAAAGATGAGTTCTTTGAGTAAGTCTGGCAGCCACCCTGGACCTAGTTCCCTTCCTATCCCTTGCCTCTGTTGGGCAAGCCTGGCTGGACTGCTGTTGCCCGGCGGCGGACTCTGCCCCTTTCCATCCCTCGCTGCTGATGGGTTGTGCCCTGTAACCCACCCAGGTGCCCCACAACCTGCTCAGGCCCCTGTGTTCCTGCCTGAGAGGTCCAGGCCCTGCCTAGGAGTTATGCGACCTGCCCAGAGGTCTCTGTCCCTACCTATCTCTCGTTGTTGATGGGTTGTGCCCTGCAACCTACCCAGGTTCCCTGTGACCTGCTCAGGCCCCTGTGTTCCTGCCTAGGAGGTCTGGGCCCTGCCTAGGAGTTATGCAGCCCGCCCAGAGGTCTCTTCCCTTACCTATCCCTCCCACCTTGCCTGAACTCCGGGATCCTTCTTTCCTGAACTCTAAGACTCTCCTGGAACCCCAGAATCACCTTGAACATCACGTCCCTCATGCACACCATGGTCTCCACATCTTGTCTATCATTTAGTTGTTCCTGTCCTGCCCCTAGTACTTCAGTGCCTGCATCCTGTCCCCCTATGACACTGGGAAGGATTCAGACCCGAGGAAAGGTGCTTGTTGCCTGAAGGAGGCCTCTTGGATCTGGCTCTCATCCATGATTACCAATACTGCCTCTCTGAGCAGCCAGGGCCATCAGGAGTTGGCCATAGGGAAGGGCGTCCTGTTACGAGACACTTCTAACCATGTCAACTTCTGGGATTTAGATGTTCAAACTCTCTGGAGTATGGATGGCTGGTGCAGCCCCTTTAAGGGTTCAGGAGTGTCTTGCTAATTGACAGTCATGTTTTGGGTGCCAAGAATTGTTTAAAGAACACCTGAACTGAGGTTCTGCGCTCAATCATAAGCCTTACTAGTGGTATTATCTAGTGCTTGTTTTGTGCTTAGTTCTTGATCCAGTTTGATACTGTGTCTCAATCTTTGCTTCAGATAAACTAACATTTGGGTCCAAGCTACCCTCATCAAGGACTCTTTTCACAGGTACCTCCCCTGTCGATAAGGATAATTTAAATATCTCTGCTTGGGGCCTGGCAATTTCTGCACTTCCCTCCTATGTGGTCAAAGGAACACCTTGTCAGGGCCTGGGGATTTATCCACCTTAATTTGCCTCAGGGTAGCAAGCACCTCCTCCTCTGTAATGTACAGGGTCCATGAAGTTGCCGCTGCTTCGCCTCACTTCTATAGACTCTGTGTCCATCTCCTGAATAAATACAGATACAAAGAATGAAAGCAACACATGCAAAATGCTGGTGTCATGTTTGCAAAGAATGAATTTAAGATCTCTCCCATCTGCTTTGGATCCAGATGTGGATTGCCATTCTGCCTTCCAGAGGACCAATTTTGTCCCTAGCAATCCTTTTGCTCTTAACTTACCCATAGAATCTCTTAGGATTCTCCTTCACCTTGTCTACTAGAGCAACTTAATGCCTTCTTTTAGTCTTCCTGATTTATCTCTTGAGTGTTCCCTTGCATTTCTTATACTCCATAAGCACCACATTTATTCCTACCTGCCTATATCTGCTATGCACCTCCTTTTTCTCTCTTAACCAGGGCCTCAATATCTCTTGAAAACCAAGGTTTCCTAGATTTGTTATCCTTACCTTTTATTCTGACAGGCACATATAAGCTTTGTACTCTCAAAATTTCACATTTGAAGTCCTCTCACTTACTGAGTACACCTTTGCCAAAAGATAATCTGTCCCAATCCACACTTGCCAGATCATTTCTGATACCATCAAAATTGGCCTTTCTCCAATTTAGTATCTTAACCCACAGACCAGACCTATCTTTCTTGCACATTTACTTTGAAACTGATGGCATTGTTGTCACAAACTTTCATCACCAGCCCTGTCTCATTCCCTAATATCAGATTCAGTATCGCACACTCTCTCACTGGGACTTCTACGTACTGATGAAGGAAACTTTCCTGAACACATTTGACAAACTCTGATCCCATCTAGTCCTTTTACAGTATGGGAGTCCCAGTGAATATGTGGAAAATTAAAATTACCTAATATAACAACCTCATGCTTCTTGCAATCTCTTTACAAATTTGTTTGTAAATGTTTTGTAATAATCGAGTAACAGCACAAGTTTCTGAAGCCAGCCCAGTGGAGTAACTGCTAGGGCCACTAGTTTAGTTCTCTGGTAACCCAGGTTCAATCCTGACCTCGGGCTGTCTGTCTATAATTTGCACATGCTCCCAGTGTCAAATTGGTTTGTCTTCCACAACAGAAAGATGTGCAGGTTGCTAGGTTCATTAACCTTGTGTGTGGATGAAGGATTATGTAGAGAATAAAATGGATTTCTTAGATTAAGGCAGGATTAGTGTAAAAGTAGAAGGTTGAAGGTCAGTATGGGCTCAGTGTCACAAGATTGTAGGGAGCAGGGTAATCAGGGTTTCAATCAGGGTGGAAGGACATTTCCCATTTTACCACAAGAGATTTCCTCCCCTTTATTCCCCATGCCAAGTGCATTCTATCAGTGTAAAGGGATCACCTGCTGAAGCTTCATTCCAATGTTTCCAACAAGACAGAGTGGTCCCATTACCAATGGCAAGGTAAACAAACCACGAGCTGAGAGTGAGTCTTCCAGCAATTGAGAAGTGCTCCTGTATTCTGTGAGTTTGAGCTTGTTTGTATTTGATCCTTTAGCTGGAACTGAATGAGGCTGCAGGAGAGAATACGGACAATATTTGGGGTATGACAGACACAAGTGGAGCATGAACGGTCAGAATTTAATTTTTGGGCGCCACGGTAATGTGGTAGTTGGCGTGATGCATTGGGTGTTGGGGAGTTCGGAGTTCAATTCTGGCACCGCCTGTAGGGAGTTGAATGTGTGAGGTTTCTCCTGGTGCTCCAGGTTCCTCTCACTGTCCAAAGATGCACTGGGCAAGTTAATTGGTCATTGTGAATTGTCTTGTGATTAGGATAGGGTTGATTGGGATTGTTGGGGGTGACTGGGGTGGTGTGGCTCAAATGGCTGGAAGGGCTGACTCTAAATAAATAGATAAATATCTGGAGAGTCTAAAGCCAGAGAGTTATAGTTACACTGCAGGAAACAGGCCATTGGGCACCTTATCTGTCCAGGTCCAGATCAGTTTCCATTCCAGTCAGTTTGACCCTTGCCACAGCAGCGATGATCCACCACACACAGCTCTCTGGTTGAAGTGTCTACTGGCAGAGTGAAGGTCTGTCTTTTATCATTCACTTTACCTCGGCCTCAAATTCAGCTTTGGGGAGATAATGCAGGAGGACAGGACCTGCCGAGGAGAGGCACCGGTCGCAGAGACCAACAGATAAGCTGCAGGTTCTTCCACATTCTCAAGCTCATTGAGGTGAAGCTGCTTCATCTATCATCTGATCTCATTCATTACCACGTCAGCTTTCTCCCTGAACTCTGTTAACTCTGATCCGCTACATGTACAACGGGCACAGCACCCACGTTTTAAGTGAACCATCCCGACTATGAGGCCACTGAGCTCCGGTGTCCCTTCT
Organism: Hemitrygon akajei; assembly: GCF_048418815.1. Taxonomy (NCBI): domain Eukaryota; kingdom Metazoa; phylum Chordata; class Chondrichthyes; order Myliobatiformes; family Dasyatidae; genus Hemitrygon; species Hemitrygon akajei. Next base: position 41,120,053 of record NC_133137.1, on the reverse strand, counting down.
TGGCTAAACTCTGTATGGTGACATAACAGAGTCTGCAGCTGCTGGAAATCTTGAGCAACATGCACAGAATGCGGGAGGAACTCAGCAGGTCAGGCAGCCTCCATGGAGAGAAATGAACAGTCGACATTTGGGCTACTGACTGTTCTCCAATACTATTGTTAGGAAGGAACTTCCAGGATCTTGGTATTATTGTGGTGAAGGTTAGGCTTATAATTCCAAGTCCTTCAAATCTGAGACAGGACACTGTTGGGTGGAGCTTGGTATTAGTGCAGCCAAGTTGGTCTTACTATCTGTTGGTGGATGTGTAGCCAAGGCAGACATTCTGAGCTGCATTGTTGAAAATAAAGTACTAGACCTCCAAATAAGTGTCACAAACTCCATTGTAAAAAATTTCCTGAGATTTCCGATGTAAAAATACTTACACATGATATTTTGCTTAAACTCCTATAAACTTCCTTGCAATTGACTTCCACTGTAAGTTGTTTGACCTGCTTGTCATGACTGCAATACTGTATGTGTTGTGTTGTTGCTGTGCAATGGAGTGAGGTAACTATAGACCCATGATGACATACTGCAGTCTCACACCAGCATTAACATGCCATGTTGATGTTGTGTAGTTTTTGCCTGCCTGTTCTTGCTCAGTAAAGGATGTGTTAGTTTGACATGTCTTTTGAGACTATCTAGAAGACTCTTAAGTGTTTGCCTTTTGATTCTTCTTGTCTAATGCCACAGTTTTCTTGTCTCACAACTGAACTGGACTCTGCATGGAAACCGATCTAACTTGCTGTAGAAACTGCAAGATCTAATATGTCCATTTAACAATAGTTTTTAAATAGTTATGCAACAAGATAGGAATGATGCACAAGTTAAAGTTCTGCATTGTAGTAAGGCTAATATTGATGGCATTGGATCAGAACTCGCAAAGCTTTATTGTGTGAGGTTGCTAGCAGGTAAAGGGACAGCTGGCAAGTGAGAGGCTTTTAAAAGGAGAGTTCATTAGACCGTAAGACAATAGACAATAGACAGTAGGTGCAGGAGAAGGCCATTTGGCCCTTCTAGCCAGCACCGCCATTCACTGTGATCATGGCTGATCATATACAATCAGTACCCCGTTTCTGCCCTCTCCCCATATCCCTTGACCCCGCTATCTATAAGAGCTCTATCTATCCATAAGACGTAGGAGCAGAGTTAGGCTATTTGGCCCATCAAGTGTCCTCTGCCATTCCATCATGCCTGATTTATTATCTCTTTCAATCTCATTCTCCTGCCTTCTCCCCTTACCTTTGATACCCTTACTAATCAAGAATCTCTCAACCTATGTTTTAAATGTGCTCAATGACTTGGCCTCTACTGTCAACTGAGGCAATAAATTCCACAGATCACCACCCTCTGGTGTTACATACCCCTAGGGTTCATTTTTTTTGGTGAACTGTCACTTTAAAATGCCAAGAGAATTAAACAGATTTTTGGACACTGTTTGAGCTGTTCCAGAGAAAGGGAGAGAGAGGGAGAGGGAGAGGGAGAGGGAGAGGGAGAGAGAGAGAGAGAGAGAGAGAGAGAGAGAGAGAGAGAGAGAGAGAGAGAGAGAGAGAGAGAGAGAGAGAGAGAGAGAGAGAGAGAGAGAGAGAGAGAGAGAGAGAGAGAGAGGTGAAGTTATTTAATGGACAATGAATGTTTATGGTTTCTCGTGGCTTGTTTTGAATATACAAGGACACACAGACACACACAGTTAGAGTCAAGATGGATTCCGTCAATGGAAGACACCAGTGAGTTGGTCACTGGTTTAAACTTTCAGTAGCCCAAAAGGGGTGATTTGAGATTGATCCAGAGTATTGATAAATGACTCTCACAAGTGCTGCAACTAAGAGGAGTTTGCAGAAGAGAAAAGAGGAAGGTTTGAAACAGAAGAAACCTAATGACAAAGAGATCACTGTTTGGACTTTCTCCCTAAGTAGCCCGTGAGGGTGAGTTTGTTTCCGTTCGAATACGAAAGTGTGATTGTCGTGTAGTTAATCCACAGGAATGGGTTCTCTGGTGAGGGGAGAACCTTTGTGAATACCACGTGTGTGTTTACCCTTTGTCTGGGTGTGGTAGTTCACTGAAGAAAGGCACCCCTGTGGCAAATCACTGTTAAGTTATTTCGTATGTCATGGAGCTGGATAAGTGTCTATCACGTTGTGTGTGTTTGGGGTAACCTTGTGGAATCTACCGGTGTGTCGACCCTTGCCTGGGTGGTGGTTCCCTTGAAGATTGTCCCCTTTGTGATAAGCTACTATTGGTGATAATCTATACGTGGATTCTGTTTGAGTACCCTGTGGCCACCACTTTGAGATGTCCTGTAGCTGAATCCGGGTGTGGTACCACTTGTGTTGAAAGGATATTTGTTGAAGATCACTGCTGGTGATACTTCGTGTGTGGAGTGGAACAACTTCGGAGATAAAGCCTACTGTTATTGTTATTTTGTATTGCTGTCGTGGAATCTGTGGACCACCGACGTAATTGCTTTCTCACAACACTCGCCTTTGGATTACAAATATCTCGCATTAATTAACCTGAGGATTGAACTGAATTTTCTTACATACCATCGTAAGACTGTATCACTTACCACCTAAGCTTGAAGAAGTTTTGGGGATTTATATATTTACACCTATATAGGCCTAACACCTAACTCTTGATTTAGCTGGTTTAAGTTACTGTATTACATAGTTACTAATAAAATAGTGTTTTGTTAACAGCAAAACCAGACTCCAGGTGTCTTCTATTGCTGCTGATACTTCTACAGGATTGCCTGTACGTGACACTGTAAAGAAATACCACTTTATCTCTACTTTAAAGGTACCTCCTTCTATTTTGAGGCTGTGTCCTCTGGTCTTGGACTCCCCCACTGTAAGAATTGATTGTGGACTTCAGGAAGAGTAAATCAAAGGAACATATACAAGTCCTCATCTAGGGATCAGCAGTGGAAAGGGGGAGCAGTTTCAGGTTTCTGGGTGTCAACATCTGAGGAGCTGTCCTGGGCCCAACATATTGCTGCAGTTACAAAGATCATGGCGATATTTCATTAGGAGTTTGAGGAGAATTGGTATGCCACCATAGGCACTCACAGTTTCTGTAGATGTACTGTGGAAAGCATTCTAACTGGTTGCTTCACCATCTGGTATGGAGGGGCCTCTGTACAGGACTGGGAAAAGCTGTAGGAAGTTGTAATTTCAGCCAGTTCCATCATGAGCACTAGTTCCCAACATCAAAGACACCTTCAAAAGGCAATGCCTTAAAATATCAGCATCTATCATTAAGGACCCCAATCACCCAGGACATGCCCTCTCTCATTGCTACCATAAAGAAGGAGGTACAGGAGCCTGAAGGCAAACACTCCACATTCCAGGAACAGCTTCTTCCCGTCTGCCATCCGATTTCTGAAGGACATTGATCCCATGAACACTTCCTTAGTCTCTTTTTCTGTCTCTTCTTCCACTCCTTATTTAATTTATTTTTTATATATATGCTTTATTATAATTTATAGCTTTTATGTATTGCTATGTACTGCTGCTGCAAAACAACACATTTCACAACGTATGCCAGTGATATTAAACCTGATTCTGATTCTGACACGTCCTCTCCACGTCCACTCTAACTAGGCCTTTCAATAGTCGGTAGGTTTCAGTGAGTTCTCCTCTCACTCTAAACTCCAGAAAGTAAAGGCCCAGAGCCATCCAACACTCATCATACATTAACCCTTTAATTCCTGAGATAATGCTCGTGGACCTCCTATGAACCCTCTCTAAAACCAACATATCTTTTCACAGATAATGGATCAAAAACTGCTTACAATACACCAAGTGCAGTCTAACCAATGCCTTGGCAGTACATCCTTGCTTTTATATTCTAGTCCTCTCGAAGTTAGTGCTAACATTGCATTTGCCTTCCTCACCACCAACTCAACCTGTAAAGTAACCTTAATGAAATCCTGCATGATGGCTCCCAAGTGCCTTTGCAACTCTGATTTCTGAATTTTCTCCCCTTCCACCTATTTTTGTATTACTCCCAAACATGGCCATAAACCTATCAAATCCCAATCCAAATCATCGACATATAACATGAAAAGAATCAGTCCCCACACAGACCCTGTGGAACACCACTAGTCACTGGCAGCCAACTAGAAAAGGCCCCTTTTATTCCCACTCTTTGCCTCCTGCCAGTCAGCCAGTTTCTATCCATGCTAGTTCAGGGACAGCATTTTCCTGTTTGAGTGAAGACCAAATCTTGCCAGATTAGAGGACCTTGGTTCATGAAAGGATTTGATTCCAAAAAGGAGGTGTATATCAGGTACAGGCAGCTGAGATCAAGCAGATCTGTTGGGATGTAGGAGTATACTTACAGGGGAAATTAGCAGGGCAAAAGAAGATAGAAACATAGAAAACCTACAGCACAATACAGGGCCCTTCAGCCCACAAAGTTGTGCCGAACATATCCCTACCTTAGAAATTACTAGGCTTACCCAGAGCCCTCTATTTTTCGAAGTGCCACATACCTATCCAATAGTCTCTTAAAAGACCCTATCGTATCTGCCTCCACCACCTTTGCCGGCAGCCCATTCCAAGCACTCACCACTCTCTGCAAAAAAAACTTACCCCTGACATCTCCTCTGTACCTACTCCCCAGCACGATAAACCTGTGTCCTCTTGTGGCAATCATTTCAGCCCTGGGCAAAAGCCTTTGACTATCCACATGATCAATGCCTCTCATCCTCTGTTGCTCCAAGGAGAAAAGGCCAAGTTCACTCAACCTGTTCCCCAATCCAGGCAACATCCTTGTAAATCTCCTCTGCACCTTTTCTATGGCTTCCACATCCTTCCTGCAGTGAGGTGATCAGAATTGAGCACAGTACTCCAAGTGGGGTCTGACCAGAGTCCTATATAGCTGCAACATTACCTCTCGGCTCTTAAATTCAATCCCACGATTGATGAAGGCCAATGCACCGTATGCTTTCTTAACCACAGAGTCAACCTGCACAGCTGCTTTGAGCGTCCTATGGACTTGGACCCCAAGATCCCTCTGATCCTCCACACTACCATTAATACTATATTCTGCCATCATATTTGACCTACCAAAATGAACCACTTCACACTTATCTGCGTTGAACTCCATCTGCCACTTCTCAACCCAGATTTGCATCCTGTCAATGTCCCGCTGTAAGCTCTGACAGCCCTCCACACTATCCACAACACCTCCAACCTTTGTGTCATCAGCAAACTTACTAACCCTTCCCTCCACTTCCTCATCCAAGTCATTTATAAAAATCACGAAGAGTAAAGGTCCCAGAACAGATTCCTGAGGCACTCCACTGGTCACTGACCTCCATACAGAATATGACCCATCTACAACCAGTCTTTGCCTTCTGTGGGCAAGCCAGTTCTGGATCAACAAAGCAATGTCTCCTTGGATCCCATGCCTCCTTACTTTCTCAATAAGCCTTGCATGGGGTACCTTGTCAAATGCCTTGCTGAAATCCATATACACTACATCTACTGCTGTACCTTCATCAATGTGTTTAGTCACATCCTCAAAAAATTCAGTCAGGCTTGTAAGGCACGACCTGCCCTTGACAAAGCCATGCTGGCTATTCCTAATCATATTATACCTCTCCAAATGTTCATAAATCCTGACTCTCAGGATCTTCTCCATCAACTTACCAACCACTGAAGTAAGACTCACTGGTCTATAATTTCCTGGGCTATCTCTACTCCCTTTCTTGAATAAAGGAACAACATCCACAACACTCCATTCCTCCGTAACCTCTCCCATCCCCATTGATGCAAATATCATCGCCAGAGGTTCAGCGATCTCCTCCTTCGCCTCCCACAGTAGCAGGGGTTACATCTCATCCAGTCCTGGCGACTTCTCCAACTTGATGCTTTTCAAAAGCTCCAGCACATCCTCCTCCTTAATATCTACATGCTCAAGCTTTTCAGCCCACTGCAAGTCATCACTACAGTCGCCAAGATCCTTTTCCATAGTGAATTCTTAAGTAAAGTATTCATTAGGTACCTCTATTATTTCCTCTGTTTCCATGCACACTTTCCCACTGTCACACTTGATAGGTTGTATTCTTTCACGTCTTATCCTCTTGCTCTTCACATACTTGTAGAATGTCTGGGGTTTACCTTGATCCTGCCAGCCAAGGCCTTCTCATGGCCCCTTCTGGCTCTCCTAATTTCCTTCTTAAGCTCCTTCCCATTAGCCTTATAATCTTCTAGATCTCCAACATTACCTAGCTCTCTGAACCTTTTGTATGCTTTTCTTCTTGACTAGATTTGTACACCATGGTTCCTGTACCCTAACATAACTTCCCTGTCTCATTGAAATGTACCTATGCAGAACTCCACACAAATACCGCCTGAACATTTGACACATTTCTTCCGTACTTTTCCTTGAGAACATCTGCTCCCAATTTAAGCTTCCAATTTCCTGCCGCATAGCCTCATAAGTCCACTTACTCCAATTAAACGCTTTTCTAACTTGTCTGTTCCTATCTCTCTCCAATGCTATTGTAAAGGAGATAGAATTATGATCACTGTCTCCAAAATGCTCTGCCACTGAGAGATCTGACAGCTGACCAGGTTCTTTCCCAATAGTAATTTCCCAAGGTTGATAGGGTCATAAAGACACCTTTTGGCACATTGGCCTTCATGAATCAAAGTACTTTAAGGAGTATTCTAGAAGTATTCTAAAGGAAAGATGACACAACCATGGCTAACAAGAGAAGTTAAAGCCAATATAGAAGCCTAAGAGAGGGCATATAATGGAACAAAATTTAGTGGGAAATTAGAGGATTGGAAAGCTTTTAAAAACCAACAGAAGGCAACTAAAAAGTCATTAAGAAGGTAAAGGTGGAATATGAAAGTAAGCTAGCCAATAATATTAAAGAGGATACCAAAAGTTTCTTCAGATGCATCAAGTGTAAATGAGAGGTGAGAGTGGATATTGAACTGCTAGAAAACAGTGCTGGAGAGGTAGTAATGGGAACAATGAAATAGCGGATGAACTGAGTAAATATTTTGCATCAGTCATCACTGTGGAAGACACTAGCAGTATGGTGAACATTCCAGGTGTCAGGGGGCATGAAGTGTGTGATGTTACCATAACTGGAGAGAAGGTTCTTAGGGAAATTGAAAGGCCTGAAGTAGATAAGTCACCTGGACCAGATGGTATACACCTCAGGGATCTGAAAGAGGTGGCTGAAGAGGTTGTGGAGGCATTAGTAATAATCTTTCAAGAAGAACCAGATTCTGGAATGGTTCCAAAAGACTGGAAAATTGCAAATGGCACACCACTCTTCAAGAAGGGAGAGAGGCAGAAGAAAGGAAATTATAGGCCAGTTAGTCTGACCTCAGTACGTGGGAAGATGTTGGAGTCAATTATTAAAGATGAGGTCTCAGGGTACTTGAAGCCACATGATAAAATAGGCCATAGTCAGCATGGTTTCCTCAAAGAAAAATCTTGCCTGACAAATCTGCTGGAATTCTTTGAAGAAGTAACAAGCAGGATAGATGATGGAGAATTGGTTGCTGCTGTGTACTTGGATTGTCAGAGGCCTTTGACAAGGTGCCATGCATGAGGCTGCTTAACAAGCTATGAACCCATGGTATTACAGGAAAGATTTTAACATGGATAATGCAGTGGCTGATTGACCGGAAGTGAAAAGAGGGAATAAAGGGAGCCTTTTCTGGCTGGCTGCCAGTGACTAGTGGTGTTCCACAAGGGTCTGTGTTGGAACCAGTTCTTTTTACATTATATGTCAATGATTTGGATGGTGGATTTGATGGCTTTGTTGCAAAGTTTGCAGAGATATGAGGATAGGTGGAAGGACAGGTAGTTTTGTGGAAGTAGAGAGGTTACAGAAGGACTTAGACAGATTAGGAGAATGGGCAAAGAAATGGCAGATGGAATCAAGTGTTAGGGTAAGAAATGAAAGTGTTGACTATTTTCTAAATGGAGAGAAAATACAAACACTGAGGTGCAAAGGGACTTTGGAGTCCTTGTGCAGGATTCCCTGGAGGTTAATTTGCAGGTTGAGTCTGTGGTGAGGAAGGCAAATGTACTGTTAGTGTTCATTTCAAGAGGACTAGAATATATAAGCAAGGATGTAATGTTATGACTTTATAAAGCACTGGTGAGGCCTCACGGAGTATTGTGAGCAGGTTTCGGCCCCTTATCATAGAAAGGATGTGCTGAAACTGGAGAGGCTTCAAAGGAGACTCACGAGAATGATTCCAAGATTGAATGGCTTGTCATATGAAGAGCATCTGATGGCTCTGGGCTTGTATTCACTAGAATTCAGAAGCATGAGCGGTGATCTCATTGAAATCTATTGAACGGTGAAAGGCGTTGATAGAGTGGATGTGAAGAGAATGTTTCCTATGCTGAGAGAGTCTAAGACCAGAGGACACACCCTCAGAACAGAGGGGTGTCCTTTTAGAATGGGGATGAAGAGGAATTTCTTTAACCAGAGGGTAGTGAGTCTGTGGAACTCTTTGCCACAGGCAGCTGTGGAGGACAAGTCTTTATGTATATTGAAGTCAGATTTTGATAGATTCTGACTGCTCACCCTACCATTATGAATGTTACAGTCTTGATCCGAGACGTCCCTGACCTTAGTACCTGGGACATATCATCCAGGAGTCTCATTCTGGTCCACAGAACCTCCTGTGGTTCCCTTAACCAATGAATCACCTATCAATATTGCTTGTCTCCTCTACCCCTTTCCTTCTGAGTTACAGAGGCAGACTCAGTGCCAGAGACCTGACTGCTGTGGCTTTCCCCTGCTGGTCATTCCCAACACCTCCCTCCCTTCAACAATACACAAAGTGATGCATTTGTTATTGAGGGGAATTGTATGGTCACTCAGTTACTTAAGTCCTGCACCTTAGGTGTAACTACATCCCTGTATCGCGTGTCAATCAGCCTCTCAGCCTCCCGTTGCTTAACACAATGTATAAGAATCTTCACCTGGATGCACTTCTTACAGTTGTAGTCATTAGGGACATTGGAGGTCTCCCTGTTTTCCCACATCCCGCATTCCACTATCCTGCCTGGCATCCCCACTGCTCTAACTGTGCAATAAAAAAGAAGAAATGAAGGTAGCTTGTGGTGCAAAACATCACTCTCTGGATAATGTTATATGACATGTTGTACCTGTCTTCATCAGGCGAGGCATTGATAATAAAAGTCAGGAGTCATGTTGAAGCTGCCTAAAGCATTAGTCTGGCCGCAGCTGGAGTACTGAGTGCCTTTTCGGTTGCCACATTAGCAGAATGATGTGGAGGCTTTGGAGACAGGGCAGAAGAGGTACAGCAGGATGCTGTCTAGACTAGTGGGTTTGGGCTGCAAAGAGAGTCTGGACTGTTATGATACCAGCCCCCTCCTTTGTGAGAATCGCCAGAGCCCTAGTGAAGGGGGGGTCAATGATCCAAGAGAAGAGAGAGATACGTGCGGTGTCCCTCGTTTCACGGCGAGGCAAAGCTGGCGACTGTGGTCATTGTCTCGTGGAGACACCTTTGTGAATTGGGATCTGTACTACGTGTATACTCTCAGGGCAACGTGGGTGGAGAGATGGAGAGAGATTGCATCATCCCAACCTGATTGACATCTGAGATCCCGTGAGTTCAGTTAAAAGAGGGGTTGTAAAGACGCACCAGAAGACACGCTAGAAATCCTGCGACAACGTTTAATAGCGACAGCCGGTGGGGGGGTTCGTGTGCGTCTTTTCCTTGCCTGGGATTGGCGACCTCACCACGAAAGAACGGCTTTAGCTACTGGAGAGGCCACAAGTGACCGGCCACCCTCCAACGAGACTCTGACGGATCAAACTCCTAAAGGTTGGAAAAAACCCACCGGGTAACTGTTTCATTCAATCTCTATTTCTCTCTCTCTAACAAAAGTGCACCACCGCGACCCCCCAGAAGATGGCAGCTGGTGGAACTGCAGTGAACGCAAGAGACTTTTAGATATACAGCGGACAATATATACCTTACCCCTAGACAACGATAGAGCTTATTTCTTATTGATTATTACTATACCTGCGCTTTAGATTGAGTATTGACGACATATGTTATCTGAATGTTTGTATTAACCTTACTTTTGTGCCCCTTTATAAATAAAAATGTTTGAAAATGGTACCATCAGACTTCAGTGGACCTCTCTATCTTTGCTGGTAAGTGATCCAGTTACGGGATACGTAACAACGTGGGGCCTCGTCTCGAGATTTGAAACCAAATTGGGAGGGCAGTGAATTGGGTTTGTAAGTCAAAAAATTTGGATCTGGTACGTGGGTAGCCAGACGGGAAACCAGCAAAGATGGACGTGGATGAATTTATGAAAAACCCAACTGTGGAGGCGCTAGAGGCGGCCACCAAATCAGACTTGTTAAATTTGGCGAAGGGATTGGACCTCGCAGAAGTGAGGTCGTCCATGAAAAAGCGGGAGGTGCGAGGGGCCATAACTCAGTATTACATTGGGAAGAAAGTGTTCGAAGCTGAGGTCTTGGAGAATATCCCTGAAAAAGTACCAGCGAGTGGGATGGATCAGCTAGAGTTGGAGAAATTAAGGTTGGAACATGAATTTAAAATGAAGCAGCTGGAAGCGGCTGAGAGAGAGAAAGAACAGGCTGAGAGAGAGAAAGAACGGGAGCAGGAGCTCCAACTAAAGGGGTTAGAGGTGGAAAAAGAGCAGGACCAAGCTGAAAAGCAAAGACAGCATGAAATTCAGCTAAAAGAGCTAGAAGTAGCCGAGAACGAGAGGGAACGAGCCAAGAACGAGAGGGAACGAGCCGAGAACGAGCCGAAAAGCAAAGAGAGTATGAGGAGAGACGAGAACAGAGGGAACATGACTTGGAGATGGAGAAGTTAAAGAAAGAGCGAAGAGATCTAGGGTTAGAACGAGAGGAGAGGTTTAATGTTAGTCGGGAGTTGAGGGTAGTACCTCCATTTGAAGAGTCGGATGTTGATAGTTATTTCTTGCTTTTTGAAAAGGTGGCAGTAAATCAAAAGTGGCCCAAAGAGCAGTGGGTGGCGTTGTTACAAAGTGTGTTAAAGGGGAAGGCACAACGAGCATATGCAGCATTGGCCGTCGAGGAAGGAGAAGCGGAGAATTATGCCAAAGTAAAGGAGGCCATTCTCCGGAGTTACGAGCTAGTACCTGAAGCTTATAGACAAAGGTTCAGAAATTTACGAAAAGGGTGGAATCAAACGTATACCGAGCTAGCCTATGAAAAGGGTGTGCTCTTGGACCGTTGGTGCACTGCGGAACAGGTGGACGGGGATTATGGGCATATCAGGGAGTTATTTTTGATTGAGGAATTAAAAGGGTGTGTTCCGGAGGAGATCCGGATGTATTTGAATGAGAAGCCGAATAAGTCCATCTCGGAAATTGCTAGGTTCGCAGATGAGTATGCCCTAACCCACAGGACAAAGTTTTCCTCGCCAAAAGGTTACCCGAGAGACCGTGGGAACGACTGAGGAAGTCCGCCGGCTGAGGCAGAGGTCCTGCTGGGAGCTAGTGGTAAGGTTGAGGGGGAAAGGCCAGGCAGCCCGAGATTTCCAGGCTTGACCTGTTTTAATTGTGGGAAGGGAGGACATATTGCCTCTAGGTGCTTTGCTCCGAGAAAGGAGCCAGAAAAAGGGAAAGCAGCGGTCCCTATCGGGTGTGCCGTGGTAATCAGTAAATCGATGAGAGAGCCCCGGGTAGACAGAGTACGAGAGGGGTCAGAGACTTGGCTGTCACCCGGAACCGTATCTGTGAAGGGGGGAGACCCACCCGTTCCCGTCCGAATCTGGCGAGACACCGGGGCGGAGCTGTCGTTGATCCGCCGTGAGATACTAGATTTCGGTCGGAGAAGGGGAATGGTTGCCGTGAAGGGGATAGGTACAAGAATAGAAATGGTGCCCCTACATCAGGTAATTATGGATTGTGAGCTAGTATCGGGACCAGTCGAAATAGGGGTGCCATCAGAATTCCCGAGAACTGACGCGGACGTCCTCCTCGGAAATGATTTAGCCGGGGGACAGGTTTGGACAAGGGTGACACGGCCCAAACAGCCTGTGAGGATTGCAGCCCCACCCCTCGCATCTCCAGTCTGTACCACAGGCGCGAGCATTCGCAGCCTGTCGAGAAAGGCAGCTGAGAAAGTGAGCAGTTTAAATCTGGCCAGTATTGATTTGGCCGAGACGATCCTACCGACCCTGTACCACGAGGGTTCTGAGGGTGGTAAACCGAAGAGTAGTAAAGTGAAAGGGGTTAAGGGAGAGGAGCTAGGTCTGCCCTTAGTGAAGAGAAAGGTCCTAGAGGTAGGAAATAAAGATGAGAAATGGAAAAAGCTGTTAAAAGGTCCAGAGTTGGACATGGATGATCTGTCGGGGGTGGCAGCCCTGTTTGAAGAAGTTGAGAGTTGTCAAGGTGTTCCCGATAATGAGATGAAGGCAGTCCTAGATGAAAAGGATGCCATTACCTTGGAGAGGTCTGCTGGGTTGGCAGACGAGGTTGTTTCAGCCCACGGGGTTGAGTTTATTCCGGAAGGGAGTTGCCCAGAGAGTAACTGGGAGGATCAGGGGAATTTAGAATTTGAAAAGGGTACGGGTATTGAAAGCCTGGAAGAGGCAGATGTCCCGTTTGAGTGTGTCCAAGATGTGGATGCACGTGGTACTGAACCTAGTAATGGAGCTCAGAAAAAGTCTGAGGCATTTGATTCAGTTGAAAAGGAATGCAGTCCTTGTGGGTCAGATGGACTGGGTTCAGTGAAGACAAGGTTAACCCTGGTAATTGGGGGAAGGGAGGGTTCCCAGGTGTTGGTACACGAAGGTGTTGGTGAACCTTAAAGTGGAACTCGACCATGGGGGGATAAACATTATTATTGAAGGGAACGGGAAGTTTGTAGTTCCCAAATCGAATTAAGAAAATTTAAAGTTTAGATTGGTGTCAGAAGAAGCAACCAAGCTAAAGAAACGAGGGCTTGGTAACGCGCTGCCTGCGCATCGATTACAGGTTGATTTGGATGTAAAGGTGCCCCACACACTGTTGTTATTCAAGAGAGCGCTGTGAAAAGACCGAAATTTAAATGCGGCCTGAGGGAAAGGTTCGAACTGAAACCCATCAGCCTGTATGGTCTTGACGAAAGGGTTAGCTACCTGTGTAACATTAAAGATTTGGGTGGAAATTCCCACGATGATTTAAGTTTGGGACACGGTGTTGAGAGAATAACCCTCATGGAACGGAAAGGCGGGAGTACCTCGCCAAATTACCCAGGTCCCCCACATAGGAACTCACCGGAAAAGAGGTGACGGCTAATGGGGGCGCCATTTTTAAATAGAAAAACCGGCTGTACGGGATTTTGACAAAGCATGTGAATAATAAAGACAACCCCCTTGGAACCCTGCCTGTTGAAATCTGATGCTACCAGCCTTTAGTCAGGGACAAGATGTTGCCATATTAAAGGAAGTGCCACTGTAATCGTTAACTGTTTAGACGCTGAAAAATGTATGACGGTACAGCTCTGTAGTTAAAAGAAAAGCTTTTGTACTATGTTAAATCCTAAAACTCTGTAAGATTCTGTACCACTCCGTTTTAACCGCTGGTAAAAACATTTTTAAGAGGGGAGGTGTTATGATCCCAGCCCCCTCCTTTGTGAGAATCGCCAGAGCCCTAGTGAAGGGGGGGGTCAATGACCCAAGAGAAGAGAGAGATACGTGCGGTGTCCCTCGTTTCACGGCGAGGCAAAGCTGGCGACTGTGGTCATTGTCTCGTGGAGACACCTTTATGAATTGGAAACTGTACTATGTGTATACCCTCAGGGCAACGTGGGTGGAGAGATGGAGAGAGATTGCATCATCCCAACCTGATTGACATCTGAGACCCCGTGAGTTCAGATAAAAGAGGGGTTGTAAAGATGGCCCCTCAGACGCACCAGAAGACACGCTAGAAATCCTGCGACAGCGTTTAATAGCGACAGCCGGTGGGGGGGTTCGTGTGCATCTTTTCCTTGCCTGGGATTGGCGACCTCACCACAAAATAACGGCTTTAGCTACAGGAGAGGCCACGAGTGAACGGCCACCCCTCAACAAGACTCCGACGGATCGAACTCCTAAAGGTTGGAAAAAACCCGCCAGGTAACTGTTTCATTCAATCTCTATCTCTCTCTCTAACAAAAGTGCACCACCGCGACCCCCCAGAAGATGGCAGCTGGTGGAACTGCAGTGAACGCAAGAGACTTTTAGATATACAGCGGACAATATATACCTTACCCCTAGACAACGATAGAGCTTATTTCTTATTGATTATTACTATACCTGCGCTTTAGATTGAGTATTGACGACGTATGTTATCTGAATGTTTGTATTAACCTTACTTTTGTGCCCCTTTATAAATAAAAATGTTTGAAAATGGTACCATCAGACTTCAGCGGACCTCTCTATCTTTGCTGGTAAGTGATCCAGTTACGGGATACGTAACAGGACAAACCTGTGCTGTTTTCCCTGCAGAGTCAGAGACCTGTTAGAAGTTTGTAAGTTTATGAGCAGCTTCGGTAGATTAGGCAGATAGAATCTTATTCCAGGAATGGAAATGTCAAATACTCGAGGATGTAGGTTTAAGGTTGGAGGGGGAAGGTAAAGGAGATTGGCAGGGCAAGTATTTTTACGCAGAGAGGTAGATGCCTGGAACAGGCTGACATGAGCAGATACAATAGCAATGTTTAAAAGGCATTTAGACAGACAAATATTCAGGCAGAATATGGGACCTACAGAGGCAAATGGGATTAGTTTAGATGGGATTATGGTCATCAGGGAAGGGTTTGTTCCTGTTCTTTGTCCTATATTCTGTGAATGTGACTGACTATTGCTTCCACTTCTCACACTGACAACTCCTGAAGTTCAATTCTAAGGAATCAGATATTGGAAAGTACAGGATTGTGCAAAGGTCTAGGCACATATATATATAGCTAGGGTGCCTAAGACTTTTACACAGTGCTGTAAATGTGGCTTATGCTCACTCGCCATGAGTATAGAGCATCTACAACCAGAGACAGATCTCTCCCCAGTAGGGAACTGAGCAACAAGGTGGGGGAATGAAGTTGTGCTGCACATCAGGATTGATCCTTTTACACTGAGTTTAAAGAGATTTTAAAGATGAGCTTCATTTGTCACACGCACCTTAGGACATTGAAACATACAGTGAAATGCATTGCCTACGATAATGACCAGCACCGTCCGAGATGTGCTGGGGGCAAGTATTGCCATGCTTCTAGTGCCAACATGGCATGTCCACAACTTCCTAATCCTAACCGTGCCCCTTTGGAATGAGAGAGGAAGCCAGAGCATCCGTAGGAAACCCAAGCAGTCATGGGGAGAGTGTACAAGATCCCTATAGGCGGGAATGGGCATTGTGCCCTGGACTTACAGCTGGAACTGAGAAGTGTTACACTAACAGCTCCTTGCTCCTTGGATACGATTGACTGCAGTGTTTCTAAATACGCAGTGCAGGTTCCTTTCTGGCCTTAGGGCTGTCATAAGACCTGAGCTTAGTTGTGCACAGACCCATCATCATGGTTAGCTGGGTGGCTGCATTAGAACTGATCTCCTTCTTGGATGGTTTGTTCAACATGTTCTACTTTTTCAAAGTTCAAACTGTATTTATTATCAAAGTACACATATGTCACCATTTGCAACACTCAGATTAATTTCCTTGCAGGCATATTCAATAAATCTATAATAGAAAAATAACCATAATAGAATCAATGAAAGACCGCACCAACTTGGGTGTTCACCCAGTATGCAAAAGAGAACAAACTTGGGGAAACAGAAATAAATAAATAAATAAATAAATAAATAAATAAATAGATAATCAATAAATATCGGGAACATGAAATGAAGAGTCCTTGTAAGTGAGTCCATAGGCTATGGGAACATTTCCATGATGGGGCAAATGAAGTTAAGTGAATTTATCCTCTTTGGTCAAGAGCCTGATGGTTGAGTGTTAATGACTGTTCCTGAAGCTGGTGATGTGGGTCTTGAGGCTCCTGTACCTTCTTCCTGATGGCAGCAGTGAGAAGAGAGCATGTCCTGGGTGGTGGGGTCCCTAATGATGGATACTGCTTTCCTGCGACAATGCTTCATGTAGATTTGCTCAGTGGAGGGGAAGGCTTTACCCGTGATGCATCCACTACTTCTGCCATCTCCAAAGGGATCCTGCATATCTTTACCCCACCACCCAATTCTACTCTTTCTGCAGGGATCACTCTCTCTGCGACTCCCTTGTCCACTCGTCCCTACCCACTAAGCTTCCTCCAGCACTTATCCCTGCAAATGGCCTAATTTCTACACCTGCCCTTTCACCTCCTATCTCACCTCCATTCTTGCCCCGAACAGTCCTTCCAGGGGAGGCAAAACTTCACCTGCAGATCGCTGGGGTTGTCTATTGTGTCTGGTGCTCCTGATGTGGCCTCCTCTATATTGGTGAGACCCATCATAAATTGGGGAACTGCTTCGTTGTACAAACCCCATTTCCAGAAAAGTTGGGATATTTTCCAAAATGCAATAAAAACAAAATCTGTGATATGTTAATTCACGTGAACCCTTATTTAACTGACAAAAGAACAAAGAAAAGATTTTCAATAGTTTTACTGACCAACTTAATTGTAATTTGTAAATATACACAAATTTAGATTTTGACGGCTGCAACACACTCAACAAAAGTTGGGACAGAGTTAAAATAAGATTGAAAAGTGCACAGAAAATTCAAGTAACACCGGTTTGGAAGACTCCACATTAAGCAGGCTAATTGGTAGCAGGTAAGGTATCATGACTGGGTATAAAAGTAGCGTCCATCAAAGGCTCAGTCTTTGCAAGCAAGGATGGGTTGTAGCTCGCCCATTTGTGCCAAAATTCATAAGAGAGTTGTAGTCAGTTCAAAAGGAACATTTCCCAATGCAAGATTGCAGAGAATTTAAGTCTTTCAACATCTACAGTACATAATATTGTGAAAAGATTCAGAGAATTCAGGGACATCTCAGTGCGTAAAGGGCAAGGTCGGAAACAACTGTTGAATGCGCGTGATCTTCGAGCCCTCAGGCGGCACTGCCTAAGAAACCGTCATGCTACTGTGACAATTATAGCCACCTGGGCTCGGGAGTACTTTGGAAAACCAGTGTCACTTAACACAGTCTGTCGCTGCATCTAGAAATGCAAGGAGGAAGCCATACATCAACTCGATGCAGAAACACCGGCGAGTTCTCTGGGCCCGAGCTAATCTCAGATGGACCGAAAGACTGTGGAACCGTGTGCTGTGGTCAGATGAGTCCACATTTCAGCTAGTTTTCGGAAAATACGGGCATCGAGTTCTCAGTGCCGAAGATGGAAACGACCATCCTGATTTTTATCAGTGAAAGGTGCCAGCATTTGTGATGGTATGGGGGTGCATCAGTGCCCACGGCATGGGTGAGTTGCATGTATGTGAAGGTACCATTGACTCTGAGGCATATATTAGGATTTTAGAGAGACATATGTTGCCATCAAGGTGACGTCTCTTCCCGGGACGTCCACGCTTATTTCAGCAGGACAATGCCAGACCACATTCTGCATCGGCTACAACAGTGTGGCTTTGTAGACACAGAGTGCGTGTGCTTGACTGGCCTGCTGCCAGTCCAGATCTATCTCCTATTGAAAATGTATGGCGCATCATGAAGAGGAGAATCAGACAACAGAGACCACGGACTGTTGAGCAGCTGAAGTCTTATATCAAGCAAGAATGGACAAAATTTCCAATTGCAAATCTACTACAATTAGTATCCTCAGTTCCAAAACGATTAAAAAGTGTTATTAAAAGGAAAGGTGATGTAACACAATGGTAAACATGCCTCTGTCCCAACTTTTGTTGAGTGTGTTGCAGCCATCAAATTCTAAATTTGTGTATATTTACAAAATACAATTAAGTTGGTCAGTAAAACTATTGAAAATCTTTTCTTTGTACTTTTGTCAGTTAAATAAAGGTTCACGTGAATTAACATATCACAGATTTTTGTTTTTATTGCATTTTGGAAAATATCCCAACTTTTCTGGAAATGGAGTTTGTACACTGCTCCATCTGCCAAGAGCAGAACTTCCCGGTGGCCAAATATTTTAATTCTGATTCCCATTCCCATTCCAACATGTTGGTCCATGGCCTCCATTTGTGCCATGATGAGGCCACCCTCATTCATGGTGGAGAAGTAACACCTTATTTCCTGTCTGGGTAGCCTCCAAACTGATGGCATGAATATTGATTTTGCCTTCTGGTTTAAAAAAATTCCCTCCCTCTCCTCTCTTCTTATATTCCCCTCTAGCATCTTACCTCTTCTCACCTGTCTATCACCTTCCCACCCCCCCAGTGCCCCTCCTGCTTTCCCTTTCTCCCATGGTTGATTCTCCTTCTCTTATCAGGTTTCTTTCTCTCCAGCCCTTTACCTTCTGGCTATCCTCCTCCCCCTCCCCCCACCTTTTTATGCTACCGTCTTCCCCTTTCCTTTCCAGTCCTGAAGAAGGACTTTGGACGTTTACTCTTTTCCATTGATGCAGCCTGACCTGCTGAGTTTCTTCAGCATTTGGTGTGTGTTGTTTAGGATTAGTAAAGTAGCGTTCATGTGTTTATGGATTGTTCAGTAACCTGATGGTGGTGGGGAAGAAGCTGTTTCTGAATCACTGAGTGTGCATTTCAACTCCTCCCCCACAGTGTAAGAGAAGAGGAGAGGGCATGTGCGAGGATCCTTGGCAATGGATGCTACCTCCTTGAGGAACTGCCTCTTGAGGACACACATAAGAGAGCTGCATGCTGCCTTCCCCACCTCACTGCTGAGCCTCTGTGGCTGGAAATGTCTGAGTCATTGTCATTTGGCTCAGACTGTTGCAAGGGAGAAAATAGAGGCAAAACCAACTAGAACAATATCTAGGACCTTCATTAATTAAGAGAACACATGTCCTGAAGTGACTAAAGTTACAAAATTGTTTGAGAGTTGAGATGAAATTTGAGATCCATAACCCAACATTAATAATACCTCATCTTCTCAGCTGCATATCTGCCTTGTAGAGCATGCATCAGGTAAGAGGTTTCAACCTGTGCAGCCCTTGTAGACAATGCTCCTTTGCAGAAGATTGTTGTAAAACTTGACACAGAACCTGCTCTTAAAGCAATGACTGAGATTGCCCCTGGTTTGTAGTTGTGGGTCAGTTTGACCCAGTGACCCCCTTCAATCTATTAAATTCAAACATAAAACACAGTTGCCACAACTAATGTCCCTGGTTCAACAGTACGAGAGAATATATGGCTTGACTCATTGTTAGTACAAATTAAGATTTCCTGCTAAAACAAATCACTATGTTTAAGGAGAATCTGACCCAGAAGTCACCCCTATCAGATATGTGGCCTTGGAGTTAATTCAGCTGTTGCTATGGGCTGAACTCGGCCTCATTAGTCATCTAGTATAAAGTTAAAAATTACCTTCTCTCTCACCTTTTCAACTCTTGCACTGGTATTTGGATAAAGTGCCCTACAGGTAACTGTGATCAAAGCTGCCTCTTTGTGATGATATTAACTCATTGTGTTGAAAATCTGTACATAGGACACAGAACTGTATGCTCAGGAACAGATCTTTCAGCCCAGAATTCCTATGCTGTGTCGAGCCCAAAACAGCATCCTCTCCTTAGATGCTGCCCGATCTGCTGAGTTTCTCCAGCATTTTGTGTGTGATGTTCCAGATTTCCACCATCTATAGAACCTCTTGTTAAACCTGCACATAGTTTTGTATTCCTCTATTCCCTGCTGTTTTCATGTCTCTGTAAATGCCCTTTCAACACCACTATCATACTTGCCTCCATCACCTCCCCTGGGTGTCTGTTCCAGGTACCCACCACTCCCTGTGTAAAACAAACACTCACCCTGTGAACGTCTTTTAAACTTTCTCCCTCAAATTAAACCTATGCCCCCCAGTGTATGACATTTTGACCCTGCGGCTATCAGTTTGATTCTGTCCATCTATGCCTCTGATAATATTATGCACTTCTATTACCCTCTCCAAAACCTCCTCGTTCTTCTGTAGTGAATGACCAGAACAGTACATAATACTCCAAGTGTGATTGAACTTAAGTTTATATAGCTGCAACATGATCTCCTGATTTTTATACTCAGTGCCCAGACTGATGAAGGCAACAATGTTGAACACCTTCTTCATAAGACCATAAGACAAAGGAGTAGAATTGGGCCACTCAGCCCATCAAGTCTGCTCTGTCACTCCAACATGGCTGATACATTATCCTCCTCAACCCTCATTCTCCTACCTTCTCCCTGTAATTATGGCTCTCTGACTAATCAAGAACCTATCAACTTCTGCTTTAAATATACACAATATCTCGGCCTCCACAACTGTCCAGAGCAATGAATTCCACAGATTCATCACCCCATGGCAAAATAACTTCCTCCTCGTCTCTGATCTAAATGGGCATCCCTCTGTTCCAAGGCTGTGTCCTCTGGTCCTAGACACCCACCACAGAAAACATCTTCTTCACATCTCTCCATCTAGGCTTTTCAATATTCAATAGGTTTCAATGAGATCCCCACTCATTCTTCAAAACTCCAGAGAGTATAGGCCTAGAGCCATCAAAAAATGTTAACCCTTTCATTCCCAGAATAATTCAAATGAACCTTCTTCTGGACCCTCTCCAATGCCAGCACATCTTTTTAGATAAGGGACCCAATGCTGCTCACAATACTGTACTCCGAGTGTGGACTGACCAATGCTTTATACAACTTTAGCATTACATCCTTCCTCTTAACTTCTCAGTAATAAGTATCCCACTTTGGATACTGTTGAGGAAGACGGCTGACCAAGGGTGAGCCACAGTAACTGGGTCTCTGGCACTGAGTCTGGTGCTGTGATTCAGAAGAGCTGAGTGGTGAAGAGGACTGTAGTGTTGATAGGAGATTCTTTAGTCAGAGGAACAGAGACAAGATTCTGTGAGTGTGAGAGACACCCGGATGGTATGCTGCTTACCTGGTGCCAGGGTCAGGGATGTCTCAGGTTGGGCTCGTGGCATTCCTGGGGGTAGGGTAAGCAGCCCTACCCTTTGGTACATATTGGCACCAATCACACAGGTAGGAAAAGTGAATAGGTCCTAAAAAAAGATTTTAGGGAGCGAGGTAGAAAGCTGAAAAGCAGGACATCCAGGGTAGTAATTTCTGGATTGCTGCCTGTGACACGCACCAGTGAGGGTAAGAATAGGATGATTTTGCAGGTGAATGCATGGCTGAGGAGCTGGTGCAGGGGACACGGGTTCAGATTTCTGGATTATTGGGATCTCTTCTGGGGAAGGTATGGCCTGTACAAAAGGCGTGGGTTGCACCTGAACCCAGGGGGGACCAATATCCTTCTAGGTATGTTTGCTACAGCTTTTCAGAAGGGTTTAAGCTAATTTGGCAGGGAGGTAGGAGCCAGAGTGATGAGGCTCAAACAAAGGCAGTGTGCAGTGAGACGGTTAGCAAAGAGAAGTTGATGATAGGGCAAAATTGCAGTCAACAGGATGAGCTGCAATGTAAGAGGGGGACAAAATCGAAAAGGGTGAATACAGAACTGAAGGTGTTATATTTGAATACACGCAGTATGGAATAAGGTAGATGATCTTGTAGCACGGTTACAGATTGGCATGTATGGTGTTATGGGCATCACTAAATCATTGCTGAAAGAAGATTATAGCTGGGAGCTTAATGTCCAAGGATACACATTGTATTGAAAGGACAGGCAGGTAGGAAGAAGGTGTGGGGTGGCTCTGCTGGTAAGAAATAAAATCATTAGAAAGAAGTGACATAGGATTGGAAGGTGTAGATTCATTGTGGGTTGAGTTAAGAAACTGCAGAGCTAAAAAGAGCCTGATGGGAATTATATATAGACCTCCAAACAGTGCTTTATAAATTACAATGGGAGATAGAAAATGTGTGTCAAATGAGCAATGTTAGCACACTCTTGGGGGATTTCAATATGCAGGTAGATTAGGAAAATCAGGTTGGTGCTGAATCCCATGAAGGGGAATTTGTAGAATGCCCACGAGATGGCTTTTTAGAGCAGCTCGTGGTAGAGCCACAAGGGGATCAGCTATTCTTGATTGGGTGTTGTACAACAAACCAAAATTGATTAGAGAGCTTAAGGAACCATAGGAGGCAGTGATCATAATATGATGGAATTCACCCTGCAGTCTGAGGAGGAGGAGCTAAAGCCAGATGTATCAGTATTAGAGTGGAGCAAGGGAAATTACAGAGGCATGAGAAAGGAGCTGGCCAAAATTGATTGAAAAAGGACACCATCAGGGATGATGGCAGATGGATGATGGATGAAGGTGGAATTTCTGGGGACAATTCACAAGGCGCAGGATAGATACATCCCAAAGCAGAAGAAGTATTCAATGGGCAGGATGCTGCAACTGTGGCTGGTAGAAGTCAAAACCAACACAAAGACTCCCAAGTCCCTTTGCACCTCTGATTTTTGAATTTTCTCCCCATTTTGTAAATTTCTTCTACCGAAGAGCATGACCTTAAGCTTCCCTGCACTATAGTCTGCTTCCACTTCTTTGCTCTTTCTTTCTATCCATCTAAATCCTTCTGCAGACACCCTGTAAGTATCACGAAATCTCATCTTTAATAATCAATTCCAACATTTTCCCAACCACTGAAGTCAGACTAACTGGCCTGTAATTTCTTTCCTTCTACCTCCTTCCCTTCTTGAAGAGTTGAGTGACATTTGCAATTTTCCAGTCCTCCAGATCTATTCCAGAATATAGAGATTCTTGAAGCATCAATACTAATTCCTCAATGATCTTGTCAGCTACTTCTTTCAGAACCCTCTGGTGCAGACCATCTGGTCCAGGTGACTTATCTACCTTCAGACCCAAGCACCTTCTCCTTAGTAATAGCAACTACATTCACTTCTGCCCCCTGACACTCTAATTGCTGTATTGCTGCTAGTGATTTCCAAGTGAAGACAGATATAATTTACTTACAAATTCATCTGCCATTTCTTTGGCCCCATTACCCATTACTACCTCTCCAAAATTATATCCCAGTGGTCTGATATCCATTCTCACCTCTCTTTTACTCTTTGCATATCTGAAAAATCTTTTAGTATCCTCTTTTATATTTTGGCTATCTTACCTTCATATTTCATTTTTTCTCTCCTTATGATTTTTTTTAGTTGCCTTCTGTTGGTTTTTAAAAGCTCCCATTTCTCTACTTGGAATGAAGTGATTTGGTGGGTATGGACAAACTGGCGATGCCATTTAGAAGCATTGTTCAGGGTGTAGGAGACAGTGATGGGTGAAAGGTAGAGGGGAGACTGTGAGGAAATGGGATTGGGGTTGGTTAATCACAGAGGTTTGTGTCGCATGGCCTCAGGAGGACCCATTAGCAGCACTGTTGCCTGCACCTTTATCAGGTTGGGATCGGTAGGAGTGCTGCCTGAGAGAGAGAGAGATGGATGGGTGAGTATATTTTAACAGGATTAGCCTGACTACCCTCTGGGATCTGAGACTGCAGTACACACTGTACTTTGTTGTATTACTTTGTGTGCTTTGGTTGATGACTTGTTCACTGATGTATGGTATTACATAGGCTAGGCATTGTTGTATAGAGGCTGGTAAGGACCTCACCCCCAACCACCTCCTGACACTGATGCTCATCAGAATAGTTGCTTGTTCTTCTTGGTCTATTGATCATGGGAACAGACAGCAGATATCATACGAGCGTCTTCCGTGCTAAGCATAGTGATGGCAACTCTTTGTCTACTTTATGCACTGCTCTAGAATCCCACAACTGACATCTCTGGGTGAGGGTGACCACAAACAGCAAAGCTTCCAGGCCCTGTTTCATTCAGGAGATGAGCAGGGCCTCTGCTTTCCTGCTGACTTGCAGGCTCTCTGGCTCTCTGGGCTCTCTGTGTAACTGCACCAGGCTTGACCACAGACTGCAGTGCAAGATCTTCACAGGAATTAGAGGTATTGCTGAATCTCCTGGGACCTTGACCCTGGAGGACTGTGGAGGCTAAATCAATGCAGGTATTTAAAGAGGAAAAATGACAGTTTGAAAAAATCATGAATAGAGGTCCAGGTGATCACAAGCAAGTTGGAACAACAAACAAATTGCTGGAGGAGCTCAGCAGATCAGGCAGTATCTCTGAGGCACAATGGATAGATGGTGTTTCGGTTCTGAACGCTGTATCTTCATTAGAACTAACCTAGAATGACCCATTTCTACCTGCTACCAAAGATACACCAGCAAGACTGCAATGGTAGACCCATTGCTTCTGCCTGATCTTGCCCTACAGAACTTATTTCCTGACACCTTAACATCATGTGCCTCTTGGTCCAGTCCCTTCCCAGATACGCATTTCTGGGACACCTCACATGTTCTCCACCACTTTAGCCACTTTCAGTTCCCTGGTCCTGACCACTTCTTCTTCACCATGAAGTTCCAGTCTGTAGAAGCAGTCCTGATGAAGAATTTCAACCCAAAGCAATGATTGTCCATTTTCCTCCCACGAATGCTGCCTGACCTATTGAGTTCCTCTGGCGTTTTAAGTGATGCTCCAGATTCCAGCATCTGCCACCTCCTGTGACAACAAGAAAGTAGGAGCAGCAAAAGAATACTTGGCCCCTCAATCCTGCTCTGCCATTCAATGACTAACAAACCCTAAGCCTCACCAGGCAGTTCCCAGTAGTTTCACCTCCCTTATCTACCACTAGTTAATCTGCTTCCTGAAGTACGAGGGATGATTGATAAGTTTGTGGCCTAAGGTAGAAGCAGTCAACTTTAGAAAACCTAGCACATTTATTTTTCAACATAGTCCCCTCCTACATTTACACACATTTGCACAGCTCTCGTTACATGCACGTACAGTTCAATTCTTTGAGTGATTATGCAGAAAGTTTGAAGTTAATCTCTTTCTACCTTAGGCCATAAATTTATCTATCACCCCTGCTGTGGACCACTTCTGGAGGTCCAAGACGCCAACTTCTACAAAGAAGGGATCTGTATGCTCCATGGCCGCTGGACTAAGTGTGTAAATGTAGGAAAAATAAATGTGCTAGGTTTTCTAAAATTGACTCCTTCTAGCTTAGGCCACAAACTTATCAATCACCCCTCATAGTAGGGTAGTTTCACCTCCCCTATCTACCACTAGTTAATTTGCTTCCTTAAATAGGAGGGTAGTTTTGGTAAATTGGATCCAAGATTAGCTCGGTAACAGGAATCAGAGTGTGATACTAGGGGGTTGTTTCATGATTGGAAGACTGTAACCAGTGGTGTGCTGCAGGACCAGTGTTGAAGCCCCTGTTATTTGTTATGTGCATTAACAATTTTAAGAACAGCCACATCCCTTCAACCATTTGGTTCTTGAACCAACCGGCACAACCTACTCACAATCTCAGTATAGCAACACTGTGACCACTTTGATCTCTTTGCACTAAAATTGACTTCATGATTTTTTGGTTCAAATTGTATTTTTGCTTGTAAAAATTGTGTTTAATTCATGTTTAATGTATGTTTCTCTTGTGAATGCTGCTTCTATAAACCTATTGTACATACCCATGATGCTGCAGTAGGTTTTCATTGCACCTCTGCATACATGGAAGTAGAGATGACAATAAAGTGGACTTTGATGGAGGACTTTCAGCCTTTTCTGTATCTAGTGTTCTCAACCATTTCCTGACAGTACACAAAGTGCACTATATCAGCTAGGACTGGTTTCTGTGAAGGTGGCCTCTCAGGTAGAAGCTGAAATGAATGATCTGTTCTTCATCTCTGACTAGACATGGCTGCAAATACTTCAATTCCTTTACTGAGCACTGAGAGACTTAGGAACTCTGCTCCTCAAAGGTTGGTGGAAGAAGTCACTTGAATATGTCTGAGATGTATGTAGATAAGCAACAGGGTGACAGGTAACCAGAGTAACCAGGAATATGGAGATGAGCTTACAGTCAGATGCTTCCAAATGGCGGAACTGATTTGAAGTGGTGAATGGCTGTTTCTGCTCCCAGTTAGTATGTTAGTAGATACAAATTGGGAGCAGATTTGTATCTGTATGCCTCTACTTCCGCAGAACACTAAAGAAATTTGACTTGTCCCCATTGATCCTCACTAATTTTTATTGATTTACCAGAAACCATTCTATCTGGATGGATCACAGCTTGGTATGGTAACTGCTCTACATGTGAGCCTAAGAAGCTACAGAGAGCTGTAGACAGAGCTCTGCACATCACTGAAGCCAATTGCCCCTCCATGATCTCTGCCTATACTTATCACTTACCTCAGTAAAGCAAGCAACAAATTAAAAGACCTTAACTGCTCCTCATCTATCAGGCAGAAGATTCTAGAGCCTGAAAGCATGCAATAACAGGCTCAAGGACAGCTTCTACTCCACTGTTAAGAGACGATAAATGCCTCCCTCAGGCAACAAAGTGGACTCCTGACCTAGCAATCTACCTCATTATGATTATGCAACTTATTGTTTAACTACACTGGACTTTCTCTATAACTGTAAGACTTCACTGTTATTCTCCACTGTTATTGTTTTACCTTGGTCTACCTCAATGCACTGTGTAATGATATGATTTGCATGAACAGTATTCAAGAGAAATTTTTCACTATATTTTGGTAGGACTAGAGGGCACAGCCTCAGAATAGATGGACACCCCTTTAGAACAGAGATGAGGAGGAATTCCTTTAGCCAGAGAGTGGTGAATCTGTGGAATTCATCACCACAGATGGCTGTGGAGGTATATTTAAAGCAGAGGTTGAAGGTTATGTGGAAAAGGCAGGAGAATAAGGTTGAGAGGGGTAATAAATCAGCCATGATGGAATAGTAGAGCAGACTCACTGGGCCTAATAGCCGAAGTTTGCTCATTTATCTTATTGTTTTATGGTCCAGTTCCAATACACAAATGTACACTTTGGGAGCAGATGCTAAGCTGGGATCCAGTGAATGAATCAGATTGGACCCAACATATTTCTGAGTGTATCTGTGCAGTAGCCCTATAATACAGTGTCCATCACCTGGTGCTGCCTTTGACATAATCATCTGATTCCTTAATGAATCAGTGACCAGTGGACTTGGTACTAATATTACACTGAGTTATACTCTGCGTGGTCAGATTACAGATATTGTGGTTGGGAACAATTATACGGCTGTTTACTGTCCACCTGGTTTCAAGCTGTCAGTCTGTTCCCAGCCCCTCTCATACTGCAGGACAGTAGTAAGATTAACTCCACAAAGACCATGTGGTGGTCACTTCAAGGACAGACACATCCCTCACAGATTGTTTGGTGAGGATGAGGTTTGTCCCTCCTGTTGTAAATCAAATCTGGCAGCAGTCTCCTTCAGAACTGGCCATTTTCTTCAGTTTTGAGTCTACAGGGTCCAATCTCCAGACATATAGATGGCACAAAACCCAGAGTCATCAGCAACAATGAGAGCGCCACCATAAACTCTGATCTGTCGAAGGGCTGATAGAATCGATGCATGGATTGGAATGAAAATCACAGACATATATCATGAAAATTGTTGACTTGTGGCAGTAGTACTGTTCATGACATCAAATATTACTATAAGTTGCAATAAAAATGCAATGGTGGAATAACAAGTTAGTGTTTACGGACCATTCAGAAATCTGATGCCAGTGGGGAAGAAGCTGTGGTAAACTATGTATACCTGTCTGGACACGCCCCTCTGCTGACTGCTCCTGTGGCTCCTCCCACAGACCCCTGGATAAAGGCGATTGGAGGCACTGCTCCTCCCTCAGTCTCTGAGATGCCGTGCTCCGTTTTGCTGCTAATAAAAGCATATCGTTCACCTCCCGTCTCCTAGAGTTATTGATGGTGCATCAATTTTATTAGCAGCAATTTTAAAACATGGAGAGCATTTTACGACCCAACAGATTGGATCTCGACCCACAATCCCAGGAAGCCGGCAACGCTTTTGAACTCTGGCTAGCATGCTTCGAATTGTACCTGGAGGAGATTCATGTGACCGACCCTGCCACGATGCGCAGGGTTCTCCTCTCCAGAGTCACTGCAAGGGTCTACTCCATGATCAGATACCAAACGGACTACCAGGGTGCGATGGATGCCCTCAAAAGACAATACCGGCGGCCGGTGAACACCGTCTACACAAGATATCGCTTAGCGACACAGCAGCAGCGGGCCGGAGAGTCGAGCGCTGAGTTTGTCTGGGCCTTACAGACACTCGTGCGGGCCTGCGACTGCAGGAGACTGATGGTGGAACAGCATGTGGAGCTGCTAGTAAGAGACGCTTTTGTTACGGGGATCAGGTCAGTGTACGTGCGCCAGAGGCTGCTGGAACATGCCGATCTTACCTTACATTCGGCGATCGAGCTGGCCGACACGCTGGAGGCTGCTCTGCACAACGCTGACACTGTCCAGGCGCGCAATCTCCCACCAGTCCCATGGAGACTGCAGACCCCGCAACCCGCTGGCGAATCGACCTCAGCTGCTGTCAGTCGCGAGTCTGTGAAGTCCCCGCAACCCGCCGGCGAATCGACCTCAGCTGCTGCCAGTCGCGAGTCTGTGAAGTCCCCGCAACCCGCCGGCGAATCGACCTCAGCTGCTGCCAGTCGCGAGTCTGTGAAGTCCCCGCAACCCGCTGGCGAATCGACCTCAGCTGCTGCCAGTCGCGAGTCTGTGAAGTCCCCGCAACCCGCTGGCGAATCGACCTCAGCTGCTGCCAGTCGCGAGTCTGTGAAGTCCCCGCAACCCGCTGGCGAATCGACCATGGCTGCTGCTAGTCGCAAGTCCGCACAGTGTTACTTCTGTGGACTCGAAAAGCACCCGCGAAAACGCTGCACAGCCCGAGAAGCTACCTGCTCCAGCTGCAGAAAGAAGGGCCACTTCGCCAAGGCCTGTAAGTCTAAACCACGAGCAGGGTCGAGTAGCACCGCGTGCGAGGCATGGGGGCGGCCATCTTTGTTGGTGCCACCTCACCCCGCCTCCGACCCATGGGTGCTTACCGGGCACCAAGATGGCGATTCAACTCAGGCCTCCGTAACCCTCGACCAAACCGCTCCACACCAGCTCGCAAGGTCAATGATGGACATCCTGGTGGAGGGGCACAGGACTAGCTGCCTGTTTGACACGGGCAGCACTGAGAGTTTTATTGACCCGGACACGGTGCAACGCTGCGGACTCGTGACACGACCGGTAAGCCAGAGGGTTACCATGGCTTCTGGATCGCATTCCACAGACATCCGGGGGGGTTGTGTAGCGACACTGGTGGTGCAGGGCACAGAATATCGGGACTTTGCGTTACTGGTCATGCCTCAACTGTGTGCCCCTGTGCTATTGGGGCTCGACTTCCAGAGCCACCTGAAAAGTGTGACAATGGAGTATGACGGGCCCCTCCCACCAATCACTGTCAGAAATCCTCAGTTTTGTGGGGCTTCGTCATATACCCCGCTACTGACCACACACACACACCGACCCGCACATCCCAGCTAAAACCATGCCAACAGCCGCGCTACTGACACCACTTGCAGCCTCTCCACCCTCAAGATCCCTCCCCCACCGCTGTTCGCCAACCTGACCCCCGACTGTAAACCTGTGACAACTAAAAGCAGGAGGTACAGCGCGGGGGACAGGGCCTTCATTAAGTTGGAGGTGCAGCGGCTACTCAGGGAGGGGATCATTGAGCCAAGCACAAGTCCTTGGAGGGCCCAGGTGGTCGTTGTTCGGACCGGGCAGAAAAATAGGATGGTCGTGGACTATAGCCAGACCATCAATAGGTTCACGCAGCTTGACGCGTACCCCCTACCTTGCATCGCAGATATGGTCAATCAGATAGCTCAGTACAAGGTGTACTCGACCATAGACCTGAAATCCGCTTACCGACAGCTCCCCATCCGCCCAGAGGACCGCCCCTACACCGCCTTTGAGGCGGGCGGCAGGCTCTATCACTTCCAGCGCGTCCCCTTCAGTGTCATGAATGGTGTCTCTGTCTTCCAGAGGGAAATGGACCGGATGGTGGACCAGTGCCAACTGAAGGCCACGTTCCCATATTTGGATAACATCACCATCTGCGGTCATGACTGGCAGGATCACGACACCAACCTCCAACGATTTTTCCAAGTTGCCAAAGCTTTTAACCTTACCTATAACAGGGACAAGTGTGTGTTCGGAACCACCCGATTCGCTATCCTTGGGTATGTCGTGGAGAACGGGGTCATTGGCACTGACCCCGACCGTATGCGCCCCCTGTTGGAACTCCCTCTTCCCACCACCCTCAGAGCCCTCAAACGGTGCCTGGGCTTCTTTTCCTATTACGCCCAATGGGTCCCTCACTATGCAGACAAGGCCCACCCCCTGATCAAGTCCACCACATTTCCCCTCTCAGCCGAGGCCCGCGCAGCCTTCAGCCGCATTAAAGGGGACATTGCCAAAGCAACGATGCATGCGGGGGACGAGACCATTCCCTTCCAAGTAGAGAGTGACGCCTCCGACTTCGCGCTAGCTGCTACTCTCAATCAGGCAGGAAGGCCGGTAGCATTCTTCTCTCGTACCCTTCAAGGCCCTGAAATTCGGCACTCTGTGGTGGAGAAAGAAGCCCAGGCCATAGTGGAAGCTATTAGGCACTGGAGGCACTATCTTGCCAGCAAACGGTTCACCTTGCTGACCGACCAGCGCTCAGTTGCGTTCATGTTTAGCAACTAACAACGGGGCAATATCAAAAATGATAAAATTTTGAGGTGGAGAATAGAACTCTCCACCTACAACTATGATATCCTGTACCGGCCTGGAAGGCTCAATGAGCCCCCTGATGCCCTATCCTGGGGAGCGTGTGCCAGCGTGCAGCTCAACCGGCTATACGCCCTCCATGCAGATCTTTGCCACCCGGGGGTCACCGGACTTTACCATTTCGTGAAAGCTCGGAACCTGCCTTACTCCCTTGAGGAAATCAGGACGATGACCAGGGACTGTCAAGTCTGCGCTGAGTGCAAACCGCACTTCTACCGTCCTGAAAAAGCACAACTTATCAAGGCCACCCACCCCTTTGAGCGACTGAGTGTCGACTTTAAGGGCCCCCTTCCCTCCACCGACCACAATGTGTACTTTCTCAACATAAACGACGAGTACTTGCGGTTCCCCTTTGCCATCCCCTGCCCCGATACCACTGCCACGTCCGTCATAAAAGCCCTGCGCCAGCTCTTCACTCTGTTCGGATATCCCTGCTATATCCACAGTGATAGAAGGTCCTCGTGTATGAATGACGAGCTGTGCCAGTACCTGCTGGCTAGGGGTATTGCTACTAGTAGGACCACGAGCTATAATCCCCAGGAGAATGGACAGGTGGAGAGGGAGAATGCCACTGTGTGGAAGGCCACACTCTTAGCCCTCAGGTCAAAGGGATTGCCGGTCTCTCGCTGGCAGGAGGTCCTCCCCGAGGCACTCCACTCCATCCGCTCCCTGTTATGCACATCCACCAATGCCACCCCTCATGAGCGACTCTTTTCTTTTCCCAGGAAGTCTGCCACTGGGACCACCCTACCGGCTTGGCTGACGTCCCCAGGGCCAGTGCTGCTCTGGAAACATGCGAGGAGCAATAAATACTCCCTGATGGTTGAGTGGGTTCACCTACTTCATGCGAACCCCCAGTATGCCTACATGGTCTTACCTGATGGGCGGGAGGACACGGTCTCTGTCCGCGACCTGGTGCCCGCAGGAGCACCAGACCCCTACCCCGAACACTCCACGGTGACTATGAACCCCGTACCCACCGATGTATATACCCACGAGACACCGCACACACCAAGCCCTACACAGACTCCTCACGACACTCCCATACCAGGTGCCTCGCACACGCATGAGGGATTACTGACGCCTAACGGGCTGGCACCTCAAGTTAGGCCGGAGCCAACACAACCACCGTCACTGGTGCAATCACCACCGGTGCTACGTAGATCGCAGCGACAGACTCGATCGCCTGATAGACTTAACCTGTAAATATACTTGTCAGAAACTTCGCCCCGTAGGGACTCTCTTTTAAAACAAAGGGGGGGGGAGTGAATGTGGTAAACTATGTGTATACCTGTCTGGACACGCCCCTCTGCTGACTGCTCCTGTGGATAAAGGCGATTGGAGGCACTGCTCCTCCCTCAGTCTCCGAGATGCCGTGCTCTGTTTTGCTGCTAATAAAAGCCTATCATTCACCTCCCGTCTCCGAGAGTTATTGATGGTGCATCAGAAGCTGTTCCTAAAATGTTGAATGTGGGGTCTTCAGACTCCCGTCCGTCCTGGCTGGACTAGCAATTGGACTCACTGAGGAACATACAGGAAGCAGAGAGTGCTATTGACAGGAGCTTCAGAAAGATGGTCACACCACAGGTTCAGCTGGTCAGAGGGTGGATGACTGGCAGCAAGGGCAGGCAGACAGTTTAGGAGCCCCTTGTGGCTTTTCCCCACTCCAGCAGGTATAACACTTTGTATATTGTTGGGGGTGGGATGGCTTTTCGCAGGAAGGCAGTCAAAACCAGAGCATTGGTACTATGACCAGCTCTCTTGTACAGCAGGGAAGGACTGTTGAGACAAACAGTAGGGAAGGTGGACTTGGCAGTCAGGGGACTGTCAGACATGTTTGTGGCTGTGAGTGAGATTCCAGGATGGTGTGTTGCCTCCTGGGTGCTTGGGTCAAGGATGTCTTGGAGTGGTTTCAAAATGTTCTGAACAAGCAGCCAGAGATCACAGACCCTGTCGGTACCAATGACACAAGTAGGAAAAGAGATGAAGTCCAGCACACCATGTTCAGCGGCTCAAAAAGATGCCCATCACCGCACAATAGTGCCTGCAGTGGAGCCACTGCTTCCCAGTGCCAGACTTCCGATTCTCCCAGTAATCACATGGGTTTCCCCCAGGTACTTCATTTTCTTCCCAATTCCTCAAAACAGATTAGTTGGTCACATTAACTTGTTCCTAGTATGTGGTGAGTAGTAGAATCTTGGGGGGGGGGGCGGGCTGATGAGGATGTAGGGAGAATAAAAGGGGATAAGTGTAAATGGTCAGCATGAACTCAGTGGGCTGAAGGGCCTGTGCCATGCTGTGACTCTGTGACACTATTCAGTCATCTGAATCTGAATAAGGAATTGCACCAAAGTGTGACTGTGCCACAGAACACAGAGCCGGTGGGGAATTGAATAGTCAATACTCAGTTTGTGTACAACAGCTTAATAGTGTAAGCCTGGACCTAAAGCCCCACGTACTGAAACATCGGAGGAGAGTGGACATGGCAGGGACCATTGGGTCTGGGATGCTTGGTATATCAGTTCCATTGGGAAGTTTGCACTGGTTTAGCTTCCATGTCTAGCCATTCCTCTGTGGGAAGGTATTATCAGAATTTTGGAGTTATAACATTGCAGTAGACAAGTGGGCTCATTGAGACAGGGCATGGACATGGCAGATTAGAATCAGAATCAGGTTTTCCACTAATTATAAAAATATATAAATAGTGCAAAATAGAATGACGAGGTAGGATTCATGGGTCATGGACCATTCAGAAATCTAATGGCGGTGTCATGGTCTGGTCTAAAGTCCGCATTTCGGTTCACGGTCTGGTCCGCGGACTCCGGACTCCGGGTCCTCCGGCTGTCCCTTGTTTCGATTGGACTTAACCATAAGCACCTGATGCTCATCTTGAGGCTGGGAATATAAGTGGCCCTGGGATTGAATGTGGTTGGGAGTGGTTGTTGTTGTTGTCTTGTCAACATTCCCTGGGAGCAAATGGCTGGTGGAAGGCTAGACTGGCCACTTGCCATCTTTAGGCTGTGTTGGAGAACCATTGTTTCTTGGAGCCTTGCTGTCAGTAGTCGGAGCGGTCATTGCGGTATGGATTCGGCCGTTTCCCGGGCCAGCTGGGTGGTCGTCAGTCACTCCGAGCTAGGTAGGGATCAGGTTGTTTCTGTAGCCAGCCAAGGTTGCTGGCCGTGACTGCGACTCTGAGCAACCCCGATGCAGAGATGGAACTGTCTGCTGTTCTTCGGTGTTTGTCTCTTCCTGTCCTTGCCCTGTGGGGTAATTCAGGCTGTTCTGCTGTTGCCCTGCGGGGGAATCTGTCTTGTCTTGTCTTTGCCTCTGTCGGGTAAGTCAGGCCGTTCTGCCGTTACCCGATGGATGGACCTGCCCCACCTTGGTGTGGAGTGAAAGTTGAGTCCTGGCTTGTTGAAGGATAAGTCCTGGCTCTATGTTTATGTACTGTCCAGTCTCATGTTAGTGTCTTGTTAAAGAGGAGCCCTGGCTGGTCAAAGGAGAAGTCCTGGCTCCATGTTGATGGACAGTTCCTAGTCTGCCTCCAAGCTCCAGCCTCTGAGTTATGCAAGCCTCAAGCCCCCAGCCTCAAGCTCCAAGAACCCAGGCCTCGTCATGTCTTTGCCTGGTTTGGGGTCTGAGCCTGAGTCAAGACCCAGGTTCTGGGTCCTTGTCCAGTCCCGGGCTCGGAATCCACACCCAGGCTCCTTGTTCCCAGTCCCTCGTCCTGGTCCTGCTTCCCGAGTCTAGTCTGCCACCTGTTCCGTCCTTTAGTTTTGTCCTGTCCTGTACCTAGTACTTCAGTGTCTGTGTCCTGCTTTTGGGTCCATTCCCAATGCCCCCCTTACGAAAGGCGGAGGGGAAGAAGCTGTTCCTAAAATCTTGAGTGTGGCTTCAGGATCCTGTACTTCCTCCCTGATGGTGGTAATGAGAAGAGGGCATGTCTGAGATGATGAGGGTCTTTAGAGATGCCTCTTATCTGGGCAAAACTGGTAACTAAACAGGGACAGTTACTGTAGATGGGGACCTGTTCACAGCTTACTATTACTTGGTGAACTCTAACCCTCAACGGCTTGACAGAATGCGACAGCGTCCGACTGCCCACTCAGATTGAACACACATTGTTTTATAGACCTTCTATCGAATCCTCATCATCCTTCTCCAAAGAAAGAGTCTTGTACTGTTAATAGGGTATGTCCCAGATGATGAAGGCTTTCAAAGATGGATGCCACCTTCTTGAGGTATTCCCACTCAAAGTTAACCTTGATAGTAGAGAGGGTTGAGCCTGTAATGGAAGTAGCTGAGTTTACAACTCTCAGCAGCCTCTTGCAATCCGATAGAAAGCAAAAAGTGGACAGATTGGGGTGAGTGTCAGATTTTTGGTATTGGGGTACTTACTGCAGGGATCAGAGCTCAAGCCCCAGTGGTGACGGCTAAAGCAAAGATCTGGACCAATGTCATATCTGATCCACAGCGACTGATAGTAGGTGGGTTGTAAAGAATGAAGAGGTCGTAAAAAAACTGTTTCTAGGAGATAATGACAAGAGTGAGTTGGGGAGAGGATGGCACTCAGAAAATCATATAGTAAAATGAAAGGTCAACCACTTTCGTTCATGTAACCATAGAGCAGGGCACTTACGCAGTGCTGAGGGAACAAGGGATACCACTGCTCAAAGGTGTACACAAATCATTGAAAGCTAACACAGAGACGCAGCACAGAATTAGGAGGCATGTGATATGTTAGACACTTTTCCATAAATATTTAAGACTTTTATGAGACCACAACTGGTACATTGCGGACTGTGTTTGGTCTCCATCCATAAGACCATAAGAAAAATAAGATGTAGAACATAGAATAGTACAGCACAGTACAGGCCCTTCAGCCCACAATGTTGTGCCAACCCTTAAACCCTGCCTCCCATGTATTACCCCACCTTAAATTCCTCCATATACCTGTCTAGTAGTCTTATAAATTTCACTAGTGCATCTGCCTCCACCACAGACTCAGGCAGTGCATTCCACGCACCAACCACTCTCTTGAGTAAAAAACCTTCCTCTAATATCCCCCTTGAACTTCCCACCCCTTACCTTAAAGCCATGTCCTCTTGTATTGAGCAGTGGTGCCCTGGGGAAGAGGTACTGGCTGTCCACTCTATCTATTCCTTTAATATCTCATCCTCTTCTCCAAAGATTAAAGCCCTAGCTCCCTTAATCTCTGATCATAATGCATACTCTCTAAACCAGGCAGCATCCTGGTAAATCTCCTCTGTACCCTTTCCAATGCTTCCACATCCTTCCTATAGTGAGGCGATCAGAAATGGACAAGTACTCCAAGTGTGGTCTAACCAGAGTTTTACAGAACTGCATCATTACTTCATGATTCAAACTCTATCCCTCGACTTATGAAAGCTAACACCCCATAAGCTTTCTTAACTACCCTATCTACCTGAGAGGCAACTTTCAGGGATCTGTGGACATGTACCACCAGATCCCTCTGCTCCTCTACACTACCAAGTATTCTGCCATTTACTTTGTACTCTGCCTTGGAACTTGTCCTTCCAAAGTGTACCACTTCACACTTCTCCAGGTTGAACTCCATCTGCCACTTCTCAGCCCACTTCTGCACCCTGTCAATATTTCTCTGCAATCTTCGACAATCCTCTACACTATCCACAACAGCACTAACCTTTTTATCCTCTGCAAACTTGCTAACCCACCCTTCTACCCCCACATCCAGGTTGTTAATAAAAATCACGAAAAGTAGAGGTCCCAGAACCAATCCTTGTGGGACACCACTAGTCACAACCCTCCAATCCGAATGTACTCCCTCTGCTTTCTGCAGGCAAGCCAATTCTGAATCCACCTGGCCAAACTTCCCTGGATCCCATGCCTTCTGACTTTCTGAATAAGCCTACACTGTGGAACCTTATCAAATGCCTTACTAAAATCCATGTAGATCATATCCACTGCACTACCCTCATCTATATGCCTGGTCAACTCCTCAAAGAACTTTAACAGGCTTGTTAGACACAACCTGCCCTTCACAAAGCCATGTCCCTGATCAGACCATGATTCTCTAAATGCCCATGGATCCTATCTCCAAGAATCTTTTCCAACAGCTTTCCCACCGCAGACGTAAGGCCCACTGGTCTATAATTATCCGGACTATCCCTACTACCTTTTTTGAACAAGGGGACAACATTCACCTCCCTCCAATCCTCTGGTACCATTCCCATGGACAATGAGGACATAAAGATCCTAGCCAGAGGCTCAGCAATCTCTTCCCTCGCCTTGTGGAGCAGCCTGGGGAATATTCCGTCAGGCCCCAGGGACTTATCCATCCTAATGCATTTTAACAACTCCAACACCTCCTCTCCCTTAATATCAACATGCTCCAGAACTTCAACCTCACTCATATTGTCCTCACTGTCATCAAGTTCCCTCTCTTTGGTGAATACCAAAGAGAAGTATTCATTGAGAACCTCGCTCATTTCCACAGCTTCCAGAAACATCTTCCCACCTTTATCTCTAATCAGTCCTACCTTCACTCCTGTCATCCTTTTGTTCTTCACATAATCGAAGAATGCCTTGGGGTTTTCCTTTACCCTACTCGCCAAGGCCTTTTCATGCCCTCTTCTTGATCTCCTCAGCCCCTTCTTAAGCTCCTTTCTTGCTACCCTATATCCCTCAATAGACCCATCTGATCCTTGCTTCCTAAACCTCATGTATGCTGCCTTCTTCCATCTGACTATATTTTCCACCTCACTTGTCACCCATGGTTCCTTCACCCTACCATTCTTTATCTTCCTTACCAGGACAAATTTATCCCTAACATCCCACAAGAGATCCCTAAACATCGACCACCTGTCCATCGTACATTTCCCTGCAAAAACATCATCCCAACTCACACCCGCAAGTTCTAGCCTCATAGCCTCATAATTTGCCCCTCCCCAATTAAAAATTTTCCTGTCCTCTCTGATCCTATCCTTTTCCATGATAATGCTAAAAACCAGGGAGTGGTGGTCACTGTCCCCCAGATGCTCACCCACTGACAGATCTGTGACCTGACACAGACATCCCTCACCCTGTCCTCCCACCCTACCAGGGATAGGGTTTCTCTAGTCCTCGCCTATCAACCCACTAGCCTCTGTGTCCAGCACATAATTCTCCATAACTTCCGCCATCTCCAAGGGACTCCCACCACCAGGCACATCTTTCCCTCTCCCCCCACTTTCCGCATTCTGTAGGGATTTCTCCTTTCACTACTCCCTTTTCCATTCGCCCCTCCCCACTGATCTCCTTCCTGGCAAGTGGAACAAGTGCCTTACTTGCCCCTACACCTCTACCCTCACTACCACTCTGGGCCCCAAACAGTCCTTCCAGGTGAGGCGACACTTTACCTGTGACTCTTTTGGGGTCATCTACTGCATCCAGTGCTCACAGTGTGGCCTCCTGTATATTAGTGAGACCTGACCTGACATAGATTGGGAGACCGCTTTGCCATCCACCAGCAAAAGTGGGATCACCTGGTGGCCAGCCATTTTCCATTCCCTTTCTGGCATGTCAGTCCATGGCCTCTTCTGCTGTTGTGATAAAGCCACACTCAGGTTGGAGGAGCAACACCTTATATCCCATTTGGGTAGCCTCCAACCTAATGGAATGCACATTAGTTTCTTGAACTTCCAGTTATCCACCATTCCCCATCCCCATTTCCCTCTCTCACCTTACCTGACCATCATCTCGCTCTGGTACTCCTCCCCCTTAATTTCCTTCAATGATCTTCTACCCTCTCCTATCAGATACCCCTTCTCCGGCCCCTTATCTGTTTCACCTATTGGCTTTCCAGCTCTTTACCAATCCCCCTCTCCTAGTTTCACTTGTCATCTCCCCTCCCCCACCTTCTTACTCTGAGTTTTCATCTTTTTTCCAGTCTTAATGAAGTGTCTCAGCCCAAAATATCAACTGTTTACTCTTTTCCATAGATACTCCCTGGCCTGCTGAGTTCCTCCAGCATTTAGTGTGTACTTCAGACTTAGGCCACTTGGCCCATCGAGTCCTGGCTGATATGTTTTCCTCTCAGCCCCAATCTCCTGCTATCTGCTCGTAAACATTGGCAAGCTGACTTATCCACAACCAATCAACCTTTGCTTTAAATGTACTCAAAAGTTTGGCCACCACAGCAGTCTGTAGCAAAGAATTCCACAGATTCGCCACCCTTTGGCTAAAGACATTCCTTCTCATCTCTGTTCTAAGGTTGCGTCCTCTGGTCCTTGACTTTTCTCCACCTCCCCATTATAGGAAACATCCTCTCCACATCCACTCTTTCAAGGCCCTTCAATATTCAAAATGTTTCAACAAGATCCCTCTACATTCTTCTAAGTACCAACAAGTCCAACTGTTAATGTGAGAACCTAGAGGCTCTTTGACTCGGTGACCTGCATTGCATGTTGTCTCCCTGGAGCCAGGGTAAAGGTTATCACCAAGGGGGTGCAGAATATTCGACAACATTAAGAAAGAGGGTCAGAGGATATGAAATGGTGGTAGCAATGGCATGGGGTGGGGCAGGAAAGGATCTGAGATCCAGCATTGGGAATTCCTATCAGTAGGGCAGAAGTTAGAAAGGATCTTCAAGTCATACAGTCAGAGCGCACCTGTCACAACAGAGAAAGGAAGTTCAGGGGACAGAGAGTAGTGAGGTGGGTCTGGGTGGGGAATGGGTTCACAATATTATTGTATGGACCTGTCTGGGGTTGTGGTGACCAATTGGACAGACTGGAATGGTGATCAACGTTGTTGAAGGCTTGAGGCAGGAGTTGACCAGCATGAGGAGCATAGAGAGTGTGAAAATACATAGCCTGAGTCCCAATGAAGAACTGAGGGGCACAGGGCTAAGGTGAGAGGGCAGAGTTTTAATAGGAACCCAAGAGACAACTTTTACACCTAGAGTGTAGTCAGTGAATGGAACAAGTTGCCAAAGGAAATGGCTGAACCAGGTACATTAACAACATTTAAAAGGCAGTCAGCCACATTCTTCCTCACCTCCAGTCAGGACCCCAGGTAGTCCTTCCAGGTGAGGCAACACTTCACCTGTGAACCTGCTGGAGTTGTCTATTGTGTCTGGTGTTCTTGATGGGGTCTCTCCTACATTGATGAGACCCATCATAAATTGGGGACCACTTCATCGTACACCTCTGCACCATCTGCCCCAAGTGGGACGTCCCAGTCACAGTTTAATTCTGATTCCCATTCCCATTCTGACACGTCAATCCATGTACTCCACTTGTGCCAAGATGAGGCCACCATCAGGGTGGAGGAGCGACACCTTATATTCCATCTACGTAGCCTCCAACCTGATAGCATGAATATTGAATATTGATTTCATCTTCCAGTAAACAAAATTCCCCCTACTCTGTCATGGTCCGGACCGTGAAGTCCACATTCCGGTTCACAGTCAGGTCTGTGGACTCTGGACTCCGGGTCTTCCAGCTGTCCTTTGTTTCAGTTGCGCTTAATCATAGGCACCTGATGCTTGTCTTGGGGCTGGGAATATAAGTGGCCCTGGGTTCGCGTGTAGGTGCTGGTTTGTCTTGTCAGTATCCCATCCTCGCCTCCATGGGGTAAGTCAGGCCATCTTTGCTGTTACCCTGTGCTTGGATCTGTCCCTTCCTGTCCTTGCCTCTGT
The DNA here is from genome assembly GCF_048418815.1 of Hemitrygon akajei. NCBI lineage: Eukaryota > Metazoa > Chordata > Chondrichthyes > Myliobatiformes > Dasyatidae > Hemitrygon > Hemitrygon akajei. The sequence goes on along the minus strand of NC_133137.1, from coordinate 41,079,513 downwards.
TGGGTAAGCCAGGCTGTCTTTGCTGTGACCCTGAGGTTGGACTGTACCCTTCCCTTCCCCTTCCTTCTGTAGCCCTTGCCTGCTACCTTTTGCCTGGAGCCTTGCCTGCGTCCTTGCCTATTCTTGCTGTCAAGTTCTACTGCTGGAGCGAGACTGGAGCCTTGCTGTGCCCAGATAGGAACCATCTTTCATTGGTTGGAACTGTCTGTTTGTGTCCTTGCCTTCGCTAGGTAGGTCCGGACGTTTGCCACTACCTAATGTTGGGAACTGTCTCGTTCTGTTCAGCTTTCTGTGTATGAATCCTGGCCCTACGTCCTGTTCCTAAGGAGGGGTTCTGTCTCTGTTTTCTGTCTTCCAAGACCAAGGCTCTGTGATCCGCGTTCCTGTCTCCCTAGACCAAGGCTTTGTGTTCCAGTCTCCCAAGTCCAAGTCTGAGCTTTATGTCCTCATCCAGCCTAGGAGTCCCACGTCCTCCCCCACGTCCTGTCCTTGCCTAGATCCGGAGTCCGAGCCCAAATCAAGACCCAGATTCTGGGTCCCTGTCCAGTCTCTGGCTCGGAGTCCTTGTCCAGGTTTCAAGTTCCTCGTCCGGGTCCCACTTTCCTAGTCTAGTCCTAGCCCAGGCCCTGTATCCTAGTCTCGTCCAGGGCCTGTGTCTTGTCCAGTGTCGTTTCTTCCCCACTTCCCTTGCTATCTTGACACACCTTGTCCTGTTCCTAGTACTTCAGTGTCTGTGTCTTGCACTTGGGTCTGCTCTCAATGCCCACCTTATGACATACTCTGACCTTTTACCTCTTCTCACCTGCCTATAACTTTATCCTGGGTTCCCTCCTCCTTTCCGTTCTCCTACGGTCCAATCTCCTCTTCTCACAGATTCCTTCTTCTCTAATCTTTGATCTTTCCCACCCACCTGGCTTCACCTTCACCCAGCTATCCTCCTTCCCTTCCCAAACCTTTTTTTCTGGCATCATCCCCCTTCCTCCTCAGTCCTGAAGAAGGCTCTGTGGCCTGAAACATTGACTATCTTTTCATTTCCATAGAAGCTGCCTGGCCTGCTGAGTTCCTCCTGAATTTTGTGATCTGTGACTGAGTTAGATCTGTGACTGAGTTAGATCTGTGACTGAGTTAGATCTGTGACTGAGTTTAGCTGTGACTGAGTTTGATCTCTGCCTGAGTTTGATCTGTGACTGAGTTTAGCTGTGACTGAGTTTGATCTGTGACTGAGTTTAGCTGTGACTGAGTTTGAGCTGTGACTGAGTTTGAGCTGTGACTGAGTTCAGCTGTGACTGAGTTTGAGCTGTGACTGAGTTTGAGCTGTGACTGAGTTCAGCTGTGACTGAGTTTGATCTGTGACTGAGTTTAGCTGTGACTGAGTTTAGCTGTGACTGAGTTTAGCTGTGACTGAGTTTGATCTGTGACTGAGTTTGATGTGTGACTGAGTTTAGCTGTGACTGAGTTTGATCTTTGACTGAGTTTAGCTGTGACTGAGTTTAGCTGTGACTGAGTTTGAGCTGTGAATGAGTTTGATCTGTGACTGAGTTTGATCTGTGACTGAGTTTGAGCTGTGACTGAGTTTAGCTGTGACTGAGTTTAGCTGTGACTGAGTTTGAGATGTGACTGAGTTTGAGCTGTGACTGAGTTTGAGCTGTGACTGAGTTTAGCTGTGACTGAGTTTAGTTGTGACTGAGTTTAGCTGTGACTGAGTTTAACTGTGACTGAGTTTGATCGGTGATTCAGTTTGATCTGTGACTGAGTTTAGCTGTGACTGAGTTTGATCTTTGACTGAGTTTAGCTGTGACTGAGTTTAGCTGTGACTGAGTTTGATCTGTGACTGAGTTTGAACTGTGACTGAGTTTAGCTGTGACTGAGTTTAGCTGTGACTGACTTTGAGCTGTGACTGACTTTGAGCTGTGACTGACTTTGAGCTGTGACTGAGTTTAGCTGTGACTGAGTTTAGCTGTGACTGAGTTTAGCTGTGACTGAGTTTGATCAGTGACTGAGTTTGATCAGTGACTGAGTTTAGCTGTGACTGAGTTTAGCTGTGACTGAGTTTAGCTGTGACTGAGTTTAGCTGTGACTGAGTTTAGCCGTGACTGAGTTTGATCTGTGACTGAGTTTGATCTGTGACTGAGTTTGATCTGTGACTGAGTTTGATGTGTGACTGAGTTTGATGTGTGACTGAGTTTAGCTGTGACTGAGTTTGATCTGTGACTGAGTTTAGCTGTGACTGAGTTTGATCTGTGACTGAGTTTGATCTGTGACTGAGTTTGATCTGTGACTGAGTTTGATCTGTGACTGAGTTTAGCTGTGACTGAGTTTAGCTGTGACTGAGTTTGAGCTGTGACTGAGTTTGAGCTGTGACTGAGTTTAGCTGTGACTGAGTTTGAGCTGTGACTGAGTTTGAGCTGTGACTGAGTTTGAGCTGTGACTGAGTTTGAGCTGTGACTGAGTTTAACTGTGACTGAGTTTGATCGGTGATTCACTTTGATCTGTGACTGAGTTTGATCTGTGACTGAGTTTAGCTGTGACTGAGTTTAGCTGTGACGGAGTTTAGCTGTGACGGAGTTTGATCTGTGACGGAGTTTGATCTGTGACGGAGTTTAGCTGTGACGGAGTTTGATCTGTGACTGAGTTTAGCTGTGACTGAGTTTGAACTGTGACTGAGTTTAGCTGTGACTGAGTTTGAGCTGTGACTGAGTTTGAGCTGTGACTGAGTTTAGCTGTGACTGAGTTTAGCTGTGACTGAGTTTGATCTGTGACTGAGTTTGATCTGTGACTGAGTTTAGCTGTGACTGAGTTTAGCTGTGACTGAATTTAGCTGTGACTGAGTTTAGCTGTGACTGAGTTTAGCTGTGACTGAGTTTAGCTGTGACTGAGTTTGATCTGTGACTGAGTTTGATCTGTGACTGAGTTTGTCTGTGACTGAGTTTAGCTGTGACTGAGTTTGATCTGTGAGTCTCTGTCTCCCCCTCCCCCCACCTTCACCCCTTTGTCAACTCTCCCTCCCCCCACCCCCACCTCCACCCCTTTGCCAGCTCTCCCTCCCCCCACCCTCACCTCCACCCCTTCGACCACTCTCCCCCTACCCTCACCTTAAGCCCTTTGACAACTCTCCCCCCCCCCCCGCACCTTCCAGCTTCTGGCACTATTCCCACTCTTTCCTCTCTCCCTTATGCCAACCCCTGCCTCTTCTGGGTCCACCTATAACCCACCAGCTCTCACTCCACCCCTTCCATCACACTTATTCCAGCTATCATCCCTCTGTCTTTCAGTCCAGATGAAGGTTCTGAGCCTGAAACGTTGACTGTCCATTTCCCTCAACTAATGCTGCCTGACCTGCTGAGTTCCTCCAGCTCCAGTGTCCTGCTGGAATTATCCTTCTCTGGTTTTTGTGTGCAGTGGAAATGCAGCTACATGCCATCCTGAGGGTACAGCCTTGCCAGCAGCTGGTCAGCAAGTAGGAGGGATTGGGGGGTGGGGGGAGAGGCAGCCCACACAACCTTTTAGAGTATTCCGAACACGTCAACAGATGAACTCCATCTCATTGCCCGTTTCCTCCCTACTTCCCTCTCACTGCCTGTTTCCTCCCTACTTCCCTCTCACATTCCCTGATCACTGGGAAACAGCATAGCCTTCAATCCAGACTTCAACTGAATGTTGCACTGCAGTAGAGCTTTCCATCTCCTTTCTGCCCTCTGCGTGTCATTTTCTATAGGAAGAGGGAGCTGAGAGTGGCTGTGGAGTATGGGTGGGGTACAGAGAACGTGCTTGGAACACCTGCAGACAGAAGACCAGAAGTCTGATACTGAGAGAAAGTGCAGTTGAGTGGGGTATGTTGGTTGTAGATAATGGAATTTGACTGATTCAGCCCCATCTCCAGGCAAAACCTCAGTGTAGTCCTGCTCCAGCATGGGTATGGGGCCAGGATCTGACCCTGGTGAGCACCAGACCGTAACCATCCTCAGTATGGGCCTGTTCCAACATGGGTTTGGGGCCAGGATCTGACCCTGGTGAGCACCAGACCATAACCATCCTTAAGAGGGCAGAATTTAACCGGCTACACATGACATCAGTACCACTGAATCCACCACCCACAACACCCAGGGGGTCATCGCTGACCAGAAACCCATGCAGACCAGCCAGATGGTCTTTGGGTTTAGGAGTAGCTCAGAGTCTTGGTAACTTGTGCTGAATGCATTGGTGATGCTGGTTAAGTTGCAGACTTGCCATGCATGAGATCTGGGTTCGTGGGTATATTTAAGGTGAAAGCTGATCGGTTCCTGGGCAGTGTCAGGGCGTCAAAGGATATGGCGAGAAGACAGGTGTGTGGGGTTGAGTGGGATCTGGGGTCAGCCATGATGGAATGGCGGAGCCGACTCGATAGGCTTGAATGGTCTAATTCTGCTCCTATGTCTTATGGTCTTATGGTGAAAATTGAAACAGAAAGATCTTCCAGAATACTCCACTGGGCTGAGGGAGCCCAAAACTAAGGAGAAATATACTATCAAATTAAAGCTTCTTACTTTACCTCTTCTCCTCTACCCATCCACCTTCCCACTCAATTGGTTTCACCTATCACCTACCAGCTTGTACTCCTTCCCCTCCCCCACTTACTTATTCTGGCTTCTGATCCCTTCCTTTCCAGTCCAGATGAAAGGTTTCAGCCCAAAACGTTGAGATGTTGCCTGATGTGATGAGTTCTTCCAGTATTTTGTGTGTGTTGCTCTGGGTTTCCAGCATCCGCAGAATCTCTTGTGCATATGCTTTTTGTTCGGAGATGGACAAAGTGACAGACACCACTGAGGTGGCACAATGGAGGGGAACCAAAGCTTCCTCAGCCCATTAGAATGTCCTAGATGATCCACTTTTCACTCTTTGACTCCTCGCAGGTGATGTGTTGCTCTGGGCTCCTGGTTGATGAAGTAAGAGTGTTCTGTCTACATTGCAGGTCCTTTCTGTCGTTGCACAGCAGATCCAGACCATTCAGCGAGCTGTCTCTGGGAAGGCGACTACATTTGTCTTCGAAGGGACTGATATCCCACTGGACTGTTCATGTGCTGTCTTCATCACGATGAACCCCGGCTATGCAGGCAGAGCCGAGTTACCTGACAACCTCAAGGCAAGTGCACAGCAGGGACTCTGAGGCACAAACCTGCTCAATCGCTCCCTTCTGGATAAACTCAGTGAGTCGAGCAGCATTTGTGGGAGGAAAGGAACCATCGTTGTTTTGGGTCAAGTCCTGAGGCAGGACCTTGATTTGAAATGTTGACAGTCCTCTTCCATAGATCTGCCCAGCCTCCTGAGCTCCGCCAGATGCCAGTGTCTCTGGTCTCTGGCATCTGCATTTTCCTCTTTAAAACCAGGAAGGGGAAGGAAGTTTAAATGGAATTCAACAGACATCAGGATGGCTACAGGTGCTCTCCAAAATAATGGCCTAGTCCACTTTGTCCCACCAATGTAGAGGAGGCTGTATCAAGAGCACCAACTGAGTAGACAAGGTTGGAGGAGATGCACATGAATTTTTGCCTGATCTTTGAAAGGGCTGTTTACATCTCTGAATGGTGGTGAAGCAGGAAGTATAGGGACCAGGGATTACCCCATGTAGTTGCAGGGAAAAGTGTCTGGTTCATATGGTAGGAGGTACAACCAATGGAAAGCTGTGTTTCCAATTAAACTATAGTACAGCTGGTTTCCATCAGGCTATCAGTTGAGGAAGTGGATAAAATTTAAATAGAAAATGCAGTTGGTGATTGATATCTGGAAATATTAAATGACTGTGATAAACAGTGTGAGCTCACCTGCCATTAGAGGGTGTAGTTCAGAAAATAGACACGCAAGAGATTGCAGATGCGGGAATCTGGAGCAACACACGATCTGCAGGTGGAGCTCAGCAGGTCGACCATCACCCATGGGAGCCTGAGGAAGGGTTTCAGCCTTTCCTCCCACTGCTCATCCCACTGAGTTCTTCCAACAGATTGTGTGTTGGTTCAGGCAACGATCTGGACAGGTGGTATCGCAGTTAGGGAAGGATTTAGAGAGATACAGTAGATCATGACATAGCATGCCAGGGCACGCCGTGCCAGATAAGAAGATGGAGAATACCACATGGTGAGTCACTGTGTCCTGGCAGGTGTTGAAGAACATAGAGACCAAGGCATACAAGTAAACAGTTCCGTGAAAGTGGAGACACAGAGTGATAGTGGTGAAGATGCTTGGCTTCATTAGATGGGGCACTGAGATGGGATGTCATGTTACAGCCGTGCAATTCACTGGTGAGACCGCACACAGAGTATTGTCACAGTTTTACTGCCTAGCATAGAAGGATGTTATTAAGCTGGAAACAGTGCAGGAAAGATTCACAAGAATGTTGCCGGGACTGGGTCGAGTTATAAACAGAGAATTGCTAGGCTGGGACTTTTCCCCTGAAATATCGGAGACTGAGGGTGACCTTATAGAGGATTATAAAAGCATAGGTAAGGTGAGTGGTCACAATCTTTCTCCCAGGGCAGAGCAGTCCAAAGTTAGAGGGCAGTTTTAAGGTGAGAGGTGAAAGATTTAAAGAGGACCTGAGGGACAATTTTATTAAGACGTACAAAAAAGCTGGATGAACTCAGCAGGTCAGGCAGCATCCATTGAAAGAAGCAGTGAAACAATTTTATTGGTGTGTGTATGGAACAAGGAAGTAGCTGAGAAAGGTACTTTAACAATATTTAAAAAGTACTTGGACAGGTACATGGATAGGAATATTTTAGAGTGATATTGGTCGAACACAGGTAAATGGGACTAGCTTGGGGCATCTTGCTCTGCATGGACCACTTGGGCTAAAGTGCCTGTTTCTATAAGACCATAAGATCATAAGACATAGGATTGAAATTAAGTAATTTGTCCAGAAGAATCTGCTTCGCCATTCCATCATGGCTTATTTATTAGCCTTCTCAACTCCACTCTCCTGCCTTCTCCCTGTAACCTTTGACACTGACTAATCAAGAACCTATCAACGTCCACTTTAAATATATTCAATGACTTGGCTTCCACAGCCATCTGTGGCAATGAATTCCACACTTTAAAGAAATTCCTGCTCATCTCTGTTCTAAATGGATGCCGCTCTATTCTGAGACTGTACCCTCAGGTCTTAGACTCTGCGAATATAGGAAAAATCCAGTCCACAGCCACTTTATCTAATCTTTCAATATTCAGTAGATTTCATTGAGATCCCCCCCCCCCCCCCATTCTTCTAAACCCCAGCGAGTACAGGCCCAGAGCCATCAAGCACTCCTCATGCATTAACCCTTTCATTCCCAGAATCATTCTCATGAACCATCTCTGGACCCTCTCCAATGCCAGCACATCTTTTCTCAGATAGGAGGTCCAACATGGCTCACAATACTCCAAGTGTGGTTTGACCAACACCAGAGCACACAGAGGAAACCCAAATGCACAAGGGAAGGAACATACAAATTTGCTTACAGAGGATGCCAGAAATGAACTCTGAACTCCATGACCTGAGCTGAAATAGTGTCACGCTAACCACGATGCTGCTGTGGCAGCCCAATATTCCAGTCCTCTCAATACAAATGCTAACATTACATTTGCCTTCCTTATTATCGACTCAAGTTAACCTGCAAGTTAATCTTTAGGGAATCCTGCACAATTAGTCCCAAGTCCTTTTGCACCTCTGATTTTTGAATTTTCTTTTCATTTAGAAAATACTCTATTCCTTAACTCCTTCTATCAAAGTGGATGACCATACACTTCCCTACACTATATTCTATCTGCTACTTTTTTTACTCATTCTCCCAATCTGTCCAAGTCCTTCTGCAGACTCCTGCTTCCTCAACACTACCTACCCCTCCACCTATCTTTATATCATCTACAAACTTGGCCACAAAGCCATTAATTCCGTCATCCAAATCATTGACATATAATGTGAGAAGAACCAGTCCCAATACCATCCCCTGAGGAACACCACTAGTAACAGGCAGCCAACCAAAATAGGGCTCCTTTATTCCCACCGTTTGCCTTCTGCCAGTCAGCCGATGCTCAATCCATGCTAGTATCTTTCCTGTAATATCATTGGCTCTTATCTTGCTAAGCAGCCTCATGTGTGGCACTTTGTCAAAAGCCTTCTGAAAATCCAAGTCAACAACATCCATTCACTCTCCTTTGTCTACCCTACCTGTTCCAGCAGATTTGTCAGGCAAACTTTTCCCTGAAGTAAACCATGCTGACTTTGGCCTACTTTATCATGTGCCTCCAAATATCCAAAACCACATCCTTAATAATGGACTCCAACATCTTCCCAAACTCTGAAGTCAGGCTAACTGGCTTATAATTTCCTTTTGTTTGCCTCACTCTTTAAGAGTGAAGTGACATTTGCAATCCCAGCCCTCTATAACCATTCCAGAATCTAGCAGTCTTGAAAGTTGATTACTAATGCCTTCACAATCTCTTCAGCTGCCTCCAACAGTACTTTGGGGTGTAGTCCATCTGGTCCAGGTGACTGATCTACCTTCAGACCTTTCAGTTTCCCAAGCACCTTCTCCTTAGTAATAGGAATGAAACTCACCTTTGCCCCCTGATATTCTTGAATTCCTGACATTCTGCTAGTATCTTCCACAGTGAAGACTGACACAAAATACTTATTTTTGTTTGCCATTTCTTTGTACCCTGTCACTCCTTCTCCAGCAGTTTCATATCCATGCTCACCTGTCTTTTACTCTTTATACTGTATATCTGTAAATCTTTGATATCCTATTTTATATTATTGGCTGGATTAGGGTTCATATCTTGTCTCTCCTTGTGGTTTCTTTTAGTTACCTGTTGGTTTTTAAAAGCTCTCCAATCCTCTAACTTCCCACTAATTTTTGCGATATTATATGCCCTCTCCTGTGCTTTTATGTTGTCTTTGACTTACCTTGTCAGCCACAGTTGCTTCATCCTCCCTTTAGAATACTTTTTCACCTCTGAGATGTATCTATTCTGTGCCTTCCAGACTGCCTCAGAAACTCTGCTGTCATCCCCGCCAGAGTCCACTTCCTAGGTGTGCATCGACAGTGTGATTATGCAGTTTCATCTGCAATGAGGTTTTTGTCAGCTATGAGCTTCGCAAATTTGTCCACATACTCAGTAGCTCCGTCACGGTTTGCGGACCGTTTCTCTCCACACACTTTATGCATAGAACTTCCGTGGTGTGTGTTCAACCTTTGAAGTCATCCTTCACTATAGTCGCATGCATGCTCTAATTTAAGTTCTTTATGGAATAACTTAGCTTGGTTCATTATCATACTGCCCGACATTTCGACTCCATCTCTCCGACACTGATGAAACCACTTGATCGTGCAATCCGGTACTGTTCTGTAAGGTTCTCTGTACACCCTCCCTGTGGAATGTGTGGCTTCTCTTCGGGTCCTCCGGTTTCCTCCCACAATCCAACCATGTCCCGGCTAGGTTAATTGATCATTGTAAATTGTCCCGTGATTAGGCTCGTGAAAATTGAGTTGTCAGGTTACTGGGGCAAATTGGCCTGCTGGGCCAGCATTGCCTAAATCATTAAATAGAAATAAATCGCTGTATCACTAAATAGAAGTAAACAAAATACACTGGTTACACCTCTAGCTTCTCAAACTTATGTTCTAGCCTGTGCCTGTTCATCCAAAGCCTGTCCATTCTAACACCGGTCCACTCACACAATGAGCTGTCCACTCTAACACTGGCCCATTCACACAATGAGCTGTCCACTCTAACACCGGCCCATTCACACAATGAGCTGTCCACTCTAACACCGGCTCATTCACACAATGAGCTGTCCACTCTAACACCGGTCCATTCACACAATGAGCTGTCCACTCTAACACCGGCCCATTCACACAATGAGCTGTCCACTCTAACACTGGCCCACTCACACAATGAGCTGTCCATTCTAACACCGGCCCATTCACACAATGAGCTGTCCACTCTAACACCGGCCCACTCACACAATGAGCTGTCCACTCTAACACCGGTCCAGTCACACAATGAGCTGTCCACTCTAACACCGGCCCATTCACACAATGAGCTGTCCACTCTAACACCGGTCCAGTCACACAATGAGCTGTCCACTCTAACACCGGTCCAGTCACACAATGAGCTGTCCACTCTAACACCGGCCCATTCACACAATGAGCTGTCCACTCTAACACTGGCCCACTCACACAATGAGCTGTCCATTCTAACACCGGCCCATTCACACAATGAGCTGTCCACTCTAACACTGGCCCATTCACACAATGAGCTGTCCACTCTAACACCGGCTCATTCACACAATGAGCTGTCCACTCTAACACCGGCCCACTCACACAATGAGCTGTCCACTCTAACACTGGCCCACTCACACAATGAGCTGTCCACTCTAACACTGGCCCACTCACACAATGAGCTGTCCACTCTAACACTGGCCCACTCACACAATGAGCTGTCCACTCTAACACTGGCCCACTCACACAATGAGCTGTCCATTCTAACACCGGCCCACTCACACAATGAGCTGTCCACTCTAACACCGGTCCAGTCACACAATGAGCTGTCCACTCTAACACCGGCCCATTCACACAATGAGCTGTCCACTCTAACACCGGTCCAGTCACACAATGAGCTGTCCACTCTAACACCGGCCCATTCACACAATGAGCTGTCCACTCTAACACTGGCCCACTCACACAATGAGCTGTCCATTCTAACACCGGTCCACTCACACAATGAGCTGTCCACTCTAACACTGGCCCACTCACACAATGAGCTGTCCACTCTAACACCGGCCCATTCACACAATGAGCTGTCCACTCTAACACCGGCCCATTCACACAATGAGCTGTCCACTCTAACACCGGCCCATTCACACAATGAGCTGTCCACTCTAACACTGGCCCATTCACACAATGAGCTGTCCACTCTAACACCGGCTCATTCACACAATGAGCTGTCCACTCTAACACCGGTCCACTCACACAATGAGCTGTCCACTCTAACACCGGCCCATTCACACAATGAGCTGTCCATTCTAACACCGGCCCAGTCACACAATGAGCTGTCCACTCTAACACCGGCCCACTCACACAATGAGCTGTCCACTCTAACACCGGCTCATTCACACAATGAGCTGTCCACTCTAACACCGGCCCACTCACACAATGAGCTGTCCACTCTAACACCGGCCCACTCACACAATGAGCTGTCCACTCTAACACCGGCCCACTCACACAATGAGCTGTCCACTCTAACACCGGCTCATTCACACAATGAGCTGTCCACTCTAACACCGGCCCACTCACACAATGAGCTGTCCACTCTAACACCGGTCCACTCACACAATGAGCTGTCCACTCTAACACCGGCCCACTCACACAATGAGCTGTCCACTCTAACACCGGCTCATTCACACAATGAGCTGTCCACTCTAACACCGGCTCATTCACACAATGAGCTGTCCACTCTAACACCGGCTCATTCACACAATGAGCTGTCCATTCTAACACCGGTCCAGTCACACAATGAGCTGTCCACTCTAACACCGGCTCATTCACACAATGAGCTGTCCATTCTAACACCGGCCCATTCACACAATGAGCTGTCCATTCTAACACCGGTCCAGTCACACAATGAGCTGTCCACTCTAACACCGGCCCATTCACACAATGAGCTGTCCACTCTAACACCGGTCCAGTCACACAATGAGCTGTCCACTCTAACACCGGTCCACTCACACAATGAGCTGTCCACTCTAACACCGGTCCAGTCACACAATGAGCTGTCCACTCTAACACCGGCCCATTCACACAATGAGCTGTCCACTCTAACACTGGCCCACTCACACAATGAGCTGTCCATTCTAACACCGGCCCATTCACACAATGAGCTGTCCACTCTAACACTGGCCCATTCACACAATGAGCTGTCCACTCTAACACCGGCTCATTCACACAATGAGCTGTCCACTCTAACACCGGCTCATTCACACAATGAGCTGTCCACTCTAACACCGGCCCATTCACACAATGAGCTGTCCACTCTAACACTGGCCCATTCACACAATGAGCTGTCCACTCTAACACCGGCCCATTCACACAATGAGCTGTCCACTCTAACACCGGCTCATTCACACAATGAGCTGTCCACTCTAACACCGGCTCATTCACACAATGAGCTGTCCACTCTAACACCGGCCCATTCACACAATGAGCTGTCCACTCTAACACCGGCCCATTCACACAATGAGCTGTCCACTCTAACACCGGTCCACTCACACAATGAGCTGTCCACTCTAACACCGGTCCAGTCACACAATGAGCTGTCCACTCTAACACCGGCCCATTCACACAATGAGCTGTCCACTCTAACACCGGCTCATTCACACAATGAGCTGTCCACTCTAACACCGGTCCACTCACACAATGAGCTGTCCACTCTAACACCGGTCCAGTCACACAATGAGCTGTCCACTCTAACACCGGTCCACTCACACAATGAGCTGTCCACTCTAACACCGGTCCAGTCACACAATGAGCTGTCCACTCTAACACCGGCTCATTCACACAATGAGCTGTCCACTCTAACACCGGCCCATTCACACAATGAGCTGTCCACTCTAACACCGGCCCATTCACACAATGAGCTGTCCACTCTAACACCGGCCCATTCACACAATGAGCTGTCCACTCTAACACCGGCTCATTCACACAATGGGCTGTCCATTCTAACACCGGCCCATTCACACAATGAGCTGTCCACTCTAACACCGGCTCATTCACACAATGAGCTGTCCACTCTAACACCGGCCCATTCACACAATGAGCTGTCCACTCTAACACCGGCCCATTCACACAATGAGCTGTCCACTCTAACACCGGCCCACTCACACAATGAGCTGTCCACTCTAACACCGGTCCACTCACACAATGAGCTGTCCACTCTAACACCGGCTCATTCACACAATGAGCTGTCCACTCTAACACCGGCTCATTCACACAATGAGCTGTCCACTCTAACACCGGCCCATTCACACAATGAGCTGTCCACTCTAACACCGGCTCATTCACACAATGAGCTGTCCACTCTAACACCGGCTCATTCACACAATGAGCTGTCCACTCTAACACCGGCCCATTCACACAATGAGCTGTCCATTCTAACACCGGTCCATTCACACAATGAGCTGTCCACTCTAACACCGGCCCATTCACACAATGAGCTGTCCACTCTAACACCGGCCCACTCACACAATGAGCTGTCCACTCTAACACCGGCCCACTCACACAATGAGCTGTCCACTCTAACACCGGTCCACTCACACAATGAGCTGTCCACTCTAACACCGGCTCATTCACACAATGAGCTGTCCACTCTAACACCGGCTCATTCACACAATGAGCTGTCCACTCTAACACCGGCCCATTCACACAATGAGCTGTCCATTCTAACACCGGTCCACTCACACAATGAGCTGTCCACTCTAACACCGGCTCATTCACACAATGAGCTGTCCACTCTAACACCGGCTCATTCACACAATGAGCTGTCCACTCTAACACCGGCCCACTCACACAATTAGCTGTCCACTCTAACACCGGCCCATTCACACAATGAGCTGTCCACTCTAACACCGGCCCATTCACACAATGAGCTGTCCACTCTAACACCGGTCCATTCACACAATGAGCTGTCCACTCTAACACCGGCCCATTCACACAATGAGCTGTCCACTCTAACACCGGCTCATTCACACAATGAGCTGTCCACTCTAACACCGGCTCATTCACACAATGAGCTGTCCACTCTAACACCGGCTCATTCACACAATGGGCACTCCCACAATGGCCACTCTGCTTGTACCTCTCTTTTCATTAGCCCCTGCCTAGTGCCTGATAGATTGTTATGATTGCAGCCCGACGAAAAGTTCTGGAAGTCCCTGAGCTCTCTTTAAACTTTGCACTGCCTCACTGACAAATAACTTCTCACAATGATTAGAGCCCATTGAAAAATTCCGGAGTCCTCCAGCTCTTATGAAGCCTTGCACTGCCTCACTAGTGAATGACTTCCCATGGTGATTGCAGTCCCCCAGTAATTCTGATTCTATGGTGTAAATTGCCTATGTCAGGGTACCAGTGTTGGGAAGGTCCGGTGTTGAGTCTGTGTGGATGGTCCAGTATTGGGAATCAATGTCAGGGGTCCTGTGATGGGTGTCCTGTGTTGGGAATCTGGTGACTGGGGCCCAGTTACAGTGAGCTGACTGCCTATGCTCTCACCTCTCTTCCTGCAGGTTCTGTTCCGCACAGTGGCCATGATGGTACCTGACTATGCTCTGATCGCAGAAATCTCCCTCTACTCCATGGGCTTCATCAATGCACAGCCCCTGGCTGCCAAGGTGGTGGCTACGTATAGACTTTGCTCCGAGCAGGTGAGGTGTCCAGGGCCCTGGGACAGGGGAGCGGCTGAGGTGGTCCTCTCTGTGACAGGATGTGTCTTTGAGAAGGGAGAATGTGTTTCCTGTCTGGAATGGGGTGTCTATGGGATGGAAGGGTGTAGTTCCTGTCTGGGAGGTGGTGAGATTGGTTCCTGTCTGAGATGGGGTGTTTGTGGGACAGGGTGCAGTTGGTTTCTGTCTGGGACAGGGTGTCTATGGGACGGGGTGTGGTTAGCTTCTGTCTGGTATGGAGTGTCTGTGGGATGGGGTATTAATGGGATGGGGTGAGATTGGTTCCTGCCTGGGATGTGGTGTCTGTGGGACATGGGGTGACTCCATGGTCTTGGACATGGGGGTATGGCTGGGACAGGGTATATCTATGGGACTGAGAAGGTGCAGTTCCGGTCCAGCCCTTGGTTTCATCGGGGATGTCCTGTGTGGGGAGGGCAGAGGCTTTCTGTGCCCCTGAGTGAGTCACTGACTGGTATGGATACAAGGTCTAGCATGATTTCAGGTTGAGAATGGTGTTTGTTATGTTGTTCTATGGCAGCAGTACAGTACAAGACATAAAAATTACTCTAAGTTAGAAAAATAAGCCAACAGTGTACAAAAGAGCTGACCTGACAGGACTGGCTCTACGTCCAGTGTAGCCTCTGAGTGGGTTCCACAGAGAAAGCACCCCTGACCCTCAGTACAGCCCAACCCAGCACAGCACTGAGACAGCACAACTAGTCACAGCTTTAATACCATTGACAAATACTGAATAATCCCGGAAATCACTGCAGATTACCGCATTGAACCATATATCATGGTTTTGTGGATATTGCATAGGGCTCTGACCACCATTTTCCATTATCCCATTGGATATAGGAGTGTTGAAATCTGTTCTTTATATCCAAGGTTCTTTTAAAAGTCAGGAAGGAGACATAAAACTTATTGATTCACAATCATTTTATTAGGAATTGATAGATCAAAGAGAATAGGAACAGAGCAGTGCCAGAGGGTTTTGCTACTTGAAGAAAGGAACTAAAGATGGCACCTCTCATAAAACAATGACTTTTATACCCACACTAGAACACGAGACACTAGAATACTACAGCCATTCAGCCCTCAATGTTGTGCCGACCCAAATATTCCTTAAAAAAAGTACTAAACCCACACTACCCTGTAACCCTCTATTTTTCTTTCATCCATGCGCCTGTCCAAGAGGCTCTTAAATACTCCTAATGTTTTAGCCTCTACCACCATCCCTGGCAAGTCATTTCAGGCACCCACAACCCTCTGTGTAAGACAACTTACCCCTGATGTCTCCCCTAAACTTCCCTCCCTTAACTTTGTACATATGCCCTCTGGTGTTTGCTATCCATGCCCTGAGAAACAGGTACTGGCTATCCACCCTATCTATGCCTCTCATAATCTTGTAGTCCTCTATCAAGTCCCCTCTCATCCTTCTATGCTCCAAAGAGAAAAGTCCCAGGTCTGCTAACCTTGCCTCATAAGACTTGTTTTCCAATCCAGGCACCCACGATAAGAAAATTCCATTCAAATCCATAGATAAGAGACAACCAATTAGAAAATACTTAATACTGCCGTAAAATTTAAAAATGAGAAAAAACTTCCTCACTATTAAAGTCCAGAGAAACTTTCAGAATTACAATGCCTGCAAAAAGTATTCACCCCCCCCCCACCCCCCCCACCTTCCCCGTTGTGGAAGTTTTCGTGTTTTATTATTTTACAGTATTGAATCACAGTGGAGTTAATTTGGATTTTTTTGACATTGATCAACAGTAAGGGACTCTTTCGTGTAAAAGTGAAAACAGATCTCTAAAAAGTGATCTAACTTAATTACAAATGTTCAAACACAAAACACAAAATAATTAGGATTTTTAGGGACAAATAATGTTTATACAACTTGATGTGTTTCTTTTGATGGAGTATTGGACAAAGTTGATGAGGACAATGTGCTTGAGGTGGTGTCCATGGGCTTCCGGAAGGCCTTGTATAAGGTGCCACATCAGAGGATTGTAGGTTAACTGGCAACTGTAATTTACCCCTTGTTCATAGATGAAGCAATAGAATCTCAGGCAATTGATGGAACAGTAGGGGAAAGAAAGGGAAATTAGTGTGGATGGGTCCTCAATGGTCAGCATGAATTTGGTGGGCCAAATGGCCTGTTTCTGTGCTGTTGGTCTCTGTAACTCTGCAACAGGATTTTCAGCAAATGTAAAACTCATGGCATCAAAGGGATGTTGGTAGCATGAATACTGAGCTGTCCAAGTGACTGGGTCCAGGGGGTCGTGCTGAATACTGAGCTGTCCAAGTGACTGGGTCCAGGGGGTCGTGCTGAATACTGAGCTGTCCAAGTGACTGGGTCCAGGGGGTCATGCTGAATACTGAGCTGTCCAAGTGACTGGGTCCAGGGGGTCGTGCTGAATACTGAGCTGTCCAAGTGACTGGTTCCAGGGGGTCGTGCTGAATACTGAGCTGTCCAAGTGACTGGGTCCAGGGGGTCGTGCTGAATACTGAGCTGTCCAAGTGACTGGGTCCAGTGGGTCGTGCTGAATACTGAGCTGTCCAAGTGACTGGGTCCAGGGGGTCGTGCTGAATACTGAGCTGTCCAAGTGACTGGGTCCAGGGGGTCGTGCTGAATACTGAGCTGTCCAAGTGACTGGGTCCAGGGGGTCGTGCTGAATACTGAGCTGTCCAAGTGACTGGGTCCAGTGGGTCGTGCTGAATACTGAGCTGTCCAAGTGACTGGGTCCAGGGGGTCGTGCTGAATACTGAGCTGTCCAAGTGACTGGGTCCAGGGGGTCGTGCTGAATACTGAGCTGTCCAAGTGACTGGGTCCAGGGGATCGTGCTGAATACTGAGCTGTCCAAGTGACTGGGTCCAGGGGGTCGTGCTGAATACTGAGCTTTCCAAGTGACTGGGTCCAGGGGGTCGTGCTGAATACTGAGCTGTCCAAGTGACTGGGTCCAGGGGATCATGCTGAATACTGAGCTGTCCAAGTGACTGGGTCCAGGGGGTCGTGCTGAATACTGAGCTGTCCAAGTGACTGGGTCCAGGGGGTCGTGCTGAATACTGAGCTGTCCAAGTGACTGGGTCCAGGGGGTCGTGCTGAATACTGAGCTGTCCAAGTGACTGGGTCCAGGGGATCATGCTGAATACTGAGCTGTCCAAGTGACTGGGTCCAGGGGGTCGTGCTGAATACTGAGCTGTCCAAGTGACTGGGTCCAGGGGGTCGTGCTGAATACTGAGCTGTCCAAGTGACTGGGTCCAGGGGGTCATGCTGAATACTGAGCTGTCCAAGTGACTGGGTCCAGGGGGTCGTGCTGAATACTGAGCTGTCCAAGTGACTGGGTCCAGGGGGTCGTGCTGAATACTGAGCTGTCCAAGTGACTGGGTCCAGGGGGTCGTGCTGAATACTGAGCTGTCCAAGTGACTGGGTCCAGGGGATCATGCTGAATACTGAGCTGTCCAAGTGACTGGGTCCAGGGGGTCGTGCTGAATACTGAGCTGTCCAAGTGACTGGGTCCAGGGGGTCGTGCTGAATACTGAGCTGTCCAAGTGACTGGGTCCAGGGGGTCGTGCTGAATACTGAGCTGTCCAAGTGACTGGGTCCAGTGGGTCGTGCTGAATACTGAGCTGTCCAAGTGACTGGGTCCAGGGGGTCGTGCTGAATACTGAGCTGTCCAAGTGACTGGGTCCAGGGGGTCGTGCTGAATACTGAGCTGTCCAAGTGACTGGGTCCAGTGGGTCGTGCTGAATACTGAGCTGTCCAAGTGACTGGGTCCAGGGGGTCGTGCTGAATACTGAGCTGTCCAAGTGACTGGGTCCAGGGGGTCGTGCTGAATACTGAGCTGTCCAAGTGACTGGGTCCAGGGGATCGTGCTGAATACTGAGCTGTCCAAGTGACTGGGTCCAGGGGGTCGTGCTGAATACTGAGCTGTCCAAGTGACTGGGTCCAGGGGATCATGCTGAATACTGAGCTGTCCAAGTGACTGGGTCCAGGGGGTCGTGCTGAATACTGAGCTGTCCAAGTGACTGGGTCCAGGGGGTCGTGCTGAATACTGAGCTGTCCAAGTGACTGGGTCCAGGGGGTCGTGCTGAATACTGAGCTGTCCAAGTGACTGGGTCCAGGGGATCATGCTGAATACTGAGCTGTCCAAGTGACTGGGTCCAGGGGATGGTGCTGAATACTGAGCTGTCCAAGTGACTGGGTCCAGGGGGTCGTGCTGAATACTGAGCTGTCCAAGTGACTGGGTCCAGGGGGTCATGCTGAATACTGAGCTGTCCAAGTGACTGGGTCCAGGGGGTCGTGCTGAATACTGAGCTGTCCAAGTGACTGGGTCCAGGGGGTCGTGCTGAATACTGAGCTGTCCAAGTGACTGGGTCCAGGGGGTCGTGCTGAATACTGAGCTGTCCAAGTGACTGGGTCCAGGGGATCATGCTGAATACTGAGCTGTCCAAGTGACTGGGTCCAGGGGGTCGTGCTGAATACTGAGCTGTCCAAGTGACTGGGTCCAGGGGGTCGTGCTGAATACTGAGCTGTCCAAGTGACTGGGTCCAGGGGGTCATGCTGAATACTGAGCTGTCCAAGTGACTGGGTCCAGGGGGTCGTGCTGAATACTGAGCTGTCCAAGTGACTGGGTCCAGGGGGTCGTGCTGAATACTGAGCTGTCCAAGTGACTGGGTCCAGGGGGTCGTGCTGAATACTGAGCTGTCCAAGTGACTGGGTCCAGGGGGTCGTGCTGAATACTGAGCTGTCCAAGTGACTGGGTCCAGGGGATGGTGCTGAATACTGAGCTTTCCAAGTGACTGGGTCCAGGGGATCATGCTGAATACTGAGCTGTCCAAGTGACTGGGTCCAGGGGGTCGTGCTGAATACTGAGCTGTCCAAGTGACTGGGTCCAGGGGATGGTGCTGAATACTGAGCTGTCCAAGTGACTGGGTCCAGGGGGTCGTGCTGAATACTGAGCTGTCCAAGTGACTGGGTCCAGGGGGTCGTGCTGAATACTGAGCTTTCCAAGTGACTGGGTCCAGGGGATCGTGCTGAATACTGAGCTGTCCAAGTGACTGGGTCCAGGGGGTCGTGCTGAATACTGAGCTGTCCAAGTGACTGGGTCCAGGGGGTCATGCTGAATACTGAGCTGTCCAAGTGACTGGGTCCAGGGGATCATGCTGAATACTGAGCTGTCCAAGTGACTGGGTCCAGGGGGTCGTGCTGAATACTGAGCTTTCCAAGTGACTGGTTCCAGGGGGTCGTGCTGAATACTGAGCTGTCCAAGTGACTGGGTCCAGGGGGTCGTGCTGAATACTGAGCTGTCCAAGTGACTGGGTCCAGGGGGTCGTGCTGAATACTGAGCTGTCCAAGTGACTGGGTCCAGGGGGTCGTGCTGAATACTGAGCTGTCCAAGTGACTGGGTCCAGGGGGTCGTGCTGAATACTGAGCTGTCCAAGTGACTGGGTCCAGTGGGTCGTGCTGAATACTGAGCTGTCCAAGTGACTGGGTCCAGGGGGTCGTGCTGAATACTGAGCTGTCCAAGTGACTGGGTCCAGGGGGTCGTGCTGAATACTGAGCTGTCCAAGTGACTGGGTCCAGGGGGTCGTGCTGAATACTGAGCTGTCCAAGTGACTGGGTCCAGGGGGTCGTGCTGAATACTGAGCTTTCCAAGTGACTGGGTCCAGGGGGTCATGCTGAATACTGAGCTGTCCAAGTGACTGGGTCCAGGGGGTCGTGCTGAATACTGAGCTGTCCAAGTGACTGGGTCCAGGGGGTCGTGCTGAATACTGAGCTGTCCAAGTGACTGGGTCCAGGGGGTCGTGCTGAATACTGAGCTGTCCAAGTGACTGGGTCCAGGGGGTCATGCTGAATACTGAGCTGTCCAAGTGACTGGGTCCAGGGGATCATGCTGAATACTGAGCTGTCCAAGTGACTGGGTCCAGGGGGTCGTGCTGAATACTGAGCTTTCCAAGTGACTGGTTCCAGGGGGTCGTGCTGAATACTGAGCTGTCCAAGTGACTGGGTCCAGTGGGTCGTGCTGAATACTGAGCTGTCCAAGTGACTGGGTCCAGGGGGTCGTGCTGAATACTGAGCTGTCCAAGTGACTGGGTCCAGGGGGTCGTGCTGAATACTGAGCTGTCCAAGTGACTGGGTCCAGGGGGTCGTGCTGAATACTGAGCTGTCCAAGTGACTGGGTCCAGGGGGTCGTGCTGAATACTGAGCTGTCCAAGTGACTGGGTCCAGGGGGTCGTGCTGAATACTGAGCTGTCCAAGTGACTGGGTCCAGGGGGTCGTGCTGAATACTGAGCTGTCCAAGTGACTGGGTCCAGGGGGTCGTGCTGAATACTGAGCTGTCCAAGTGACTGGGTCCAGGGGATCGTGCTGAATACTGAGCTGTCCAAGTGACTGGGTCCAGGGGGTCGTGCTGAATACTGAGCTGTCCAAGTGACTGGGTCCAGGGGGTCGTGCTGAATACTGAGCTGTCCAAGTGACTGGGTCCAGGGGGTCGTGCTGAATACTGAGCTGTCCAAGTGACTGGGTCCAGGGGATCATGCTGAATACTGAGCTGTCCAAGTGACTGGTTCCAGGGGGTCGTGCTGAATACTGAGCTGTCCAAGTGACTGGGTCCAGAGGGTCGTGCTGAATACTGAGCTGTCCAAGTGACTGGGTCCAGGGGGTCGTGCTGAATACTGAGCTGTCCAAGTGACTGGTTCCAGGGGGTCGTGCTGAATACTGAGCTGTCCAAGTGACTGGTTCCAGGGGGTCGTGCTGAATACTGAGCTGTCCAAGTGACTGGGTCCAGGGGATCGTGCTGAATACTGAGCTGTCCAAGTGACTGGGTCCAGGGGGTCGTGCTGAATACTGAGCTGTCCAAGTGACTGGGTCCAGGGGGTCGTGCTGAATACTGAGCTGTCCAAGTGACTGGGTCCAGGGGGTCGTGCTGAATACTGAGCTGTCCAAGTGACTGGGTCCAGGGGATCGTGCTGAATACTGAGCTGTCCAAGTGACTGGGTCCAGGGGATCGTGCTGAATACTGAGCTGTCCAAGTGACTGGGTCCAGGGGGTCGTGCTGAATACTGAGCTGTCCAAGTGACTGGGTCCAGGGGGTCGTGCTGAATACTGAGCTGTCCAAGTGACTGGGTCCAGGGGGTCATGCTGAATACTGAGCTGTCCAAGTGACTGGGTCCAGGGGATCATGCTGAATACTGAGCTGTCCAAGTGACTGGGTCCAGGGGGTCGTGCTGAATACTGAGCTTTCCAAGTGACTGGGTCCAGGGGGTCGTGCTGAATACTGAGCTTTCCAAGTGACTGGTTCCAGGGGGTCGTGCTGAATACTGAGCTGTCCAAGTGACTGGGTCCAGGGGGTCGTGCTGAATACTGAGCTGTCCAAGTGACTGGGTCCAGGGGGTCGTGCTGAATACTGAGCTGTCCAAGTGACTGGTTCCAGGGGGTCGTGCTGAATACTGAGCTGTCCAAGTGACTGGGTCCAGGGGGTCGTGCTGAATACTGAGCTGTCCAAGTGACTGGTTCCAGGGGGTCGTGCTGAATACTGAGCTGTCCAAGTGACTGGGTCCAGGGGGTCGTGCTGAATACTGAGCTGTCCAAGTGACTGGTTCCAGGGGGTCGTGCTGAATACTGAGCTGTCCAAGTGACTGGGTCCAGGGGGTCGTGCTGAATACTGAGCTGTCCAAGTGACTGGGTCCAGGGGGTCAAGCTGAATACTGAGCTGTCCAAGTGACTGGGTCCAGGGGGTCGTGCTGAATACTGAGCTGTCCAAGTGACTGGGTCCAGGGGGTCGTGCTGAATACTGAGCTGTCCAAGTGACTGGGTCCAGGGGGTCGTGCTGAATACTGAGCTGTCCAAGTGACTGGTTCCAGGGGGTCGTGCTGAATACTGAGCTGTCCAAGTGACTGGGTCCAGGGGGTCGTGCTGAATACTGAGCTGTCCAAGTGACTGGGTCCAGGGGATCATGCTGAATACTGAGCTGTCCAAGTGACTGGGTCCAGGGGGTCGTGCTGAATACTGAGCTGTCCAAGTGACTGGGTCCAGGGGATCGTGCTGAATACTGAGCTGTCCAAGTGACTGGGTCCAGGGGGTCGTGCTGAATACTGAGCTGTCCAAGTGACTGGGTCCAGGGGGTCGTGCTGAATACTGAGCTTTCCAAGTGACTGGGTCCAGGGGGTCGTGCTGAATACTGAGCTGTCCAAGTGACTGGGTCCAGGGGGTCGTGCTGAATACTGAGCTGTCCAAGTGACTGGGTCCAGGGGATCATGCTGAATACTGAGCTGTCCAAGTGACTGGGTCCAGGGGGTCGTGCTGAATACTGAGCTGTCCAAGTGACTGGGTCCAGGGGATCATGCTGAATACTGAGCTGTCCAAGTGACTGGGTCCAGGGGGTCGTGCTGAATACTGAGCTGTCCAAGTGACTGGGTCCAGGGGGTCGTGCTGAATACTGAGCTGTCCAAGTGACTGGGTCCAGGGGGTCGTGCTGAATACTGAGCTGTCCAAGTGACTGGGTCCAGGGGGTCGTGCTGAATACTGAGCTGTCCAAGTGACTGGGTCCAGGGGGTCGTGCTGAATACTGAGCTGTCCAAGTGACTGGGTCCAGGGGGTCGTGCTGAATACTGAGCTGTCCAAGTGACTGGGTCCAGGGGGTCGTGCTGAATACTGAGCTGTCCAAGTGACTGGGTCCAGGGGGTCGTGCTGAATACTGAGCTGTCCAAGTGACTGGGTCCAGGGGGTCGTGCTGAATACTGAGCTGTCCAAGTGACTGGTTCCAGGGGGTCGTGCTGAATACTGAGCTGTCCAAGTGACTGGGTCCAGGGGATCATGCTGAATACTGAGCTGTCCAAGTGACTGGGTCCAGGGGGTCGTGCTGAATACTGAGCTGTCCAAGTGACTGGGTCCAGGGGGTCGTGCTGAATACTGAGCTGTCCAAGTGACTGGGTCCAGGGGGTCGTGCTGAATACTGAGCTGTCCAAGTGACTGGTTCCAGGGGGTCGTGCTGAATACTGAGCTGTCCAAGTGACTGGGTCCAGGGGGTCGTGCTGAATACTGAGCTGTCCAAGTGACTGGGTCCAGGGGGTCGTGCTGAATACTGAGCTGTCCAAGTGACTGGGTCCAGGGGGTCGTGCTGAATACTGAGCTGTCCAAGTGACTGGGTCCAGTGGGTCGTGCTGAATACTGAGCTGTCCAAGTGACTGGGTCCAGGGGATCATGTTGAATACTGAGCTGTCCAAGTGACTGGTTCCAGGGGGTCGTGCTGAATACTGAGCTGTCCAAGTGACTGGGTCCAGGGGATCGTGCTGAATACTGAGCTGTCCAAGTGACTGGGTCCAGGGGATCGTGCTGAATACTGAGCTGTCCAAGTGACTGGGTCCAGGGGGTCGTGCTGAATACTGAGCTGTCCAAGTGACTGGGTCCAGGGGGTCGTGCTGAATACTGAGCTGTCCAAGTGACTGGGTCCAGGGGATGGTGCTGAATACTGAGCTGTCCAAGTGACTGGGTCCAGGGGATCGTGCTGAATACTGAGCTGTCCAAGTGACTGGGTCCAGGGGGTCGTGCTGAATACTGAGCTGTCCAAGTGACTGGGTCCAGGGGATGGTGCTGAATACTGAGCTGTCCAAGTGACTGGGTCCAGGGGGTCGTGCTGAATACTGAGCTGTCCAAGTGACTGGGTCCAGGGGGTCGTGCTGAATACTGAGCTGTCCAAGTGACTGGGTCCAGGGGATCGTGCTGAATACTGAGCTGTCCAAGTGACTGGGTCCAGGGGGTCGTGCTGAATACTGAGCTTTCCAAGTGACTGGGTCCAGTGGGTCGTGCTGAATACTGAGCTGTCCAAGTGACTGGGTCCAGGGGGTCGTGCTGAATACTGAGCTGTCCAAGTGACTGGGTCCAGGGGGTCGTGCTGAATACTGAGCTTTCCAAGTGACTGGGTCCAGGGGGTCGTGCTGAATACTGAGCTTTCCAAGTGACTGGGTCCAGTGGGTCGTGCTGAATACTGAGCTGTCCAAGTGACTGGGTCCAGGGGGTCGTGCTGAATACTGAGCTGTCCAAGTGACTGGGTCCAGGGGGTCGTGCTGAATACTGAGCTGTCCAAGTGACTGGGTCCAGGGGGTCGTGCTGAATACTGAGCTTTCCAAGTGACTGGGTCCAGGGGATCGTGCTGAATACTGAGCTGTCCAAGTGACTGGGTCCAGGGGATCGTGCTGAATACTGAGCTGTCCATTTTGTGTGTGCTGCTCACATAGAAGATGACATGAAGCTTGGCAGTGCTGTGGTGAGAATGGTGATTAACTGCAGCAGGTCTGGTGAACCGGGCAGACACGTGGCAGATGAAGTTTCATGGTGACATAAATGTGAAAGGATACATTCTGGTAGGAAGAATGAGGAGGGAATTTACATATGGAATGTAGGATGTCAGGGAGCATGCGGCACTGGTGTGCAGATCATTGCACAGGGGCAGGACAAGTTGAGAAAGTGTTTCATGTTGAGAAACTACTTATTGACCAACTTGGCATTTAATACTATCATCCCTCAGAAATTGGTGGGTAAACTGTCCTCATTGTGTCTCAACACATCTGTCTGTAAGTGAATCTCAGACTTGATGGAAAGACCACATTCAGACTGTGTTGCAGCAACATCTCTGGTTCCATCACGCTGAGCGCGGTGTCCCCCCACTGCTGTTCACATGACTGCACTGCTAGATCTAGTTCAAACCTGGATCATAAAGTTCACAGAGATGGCGTACAGAAAGGAGTAGAGTTAGCCTGTAGAACGGTGCAAGCACAACAACTTGAGTCTCAATGTAGACAAGACCAAAGAGATAATCATGGACTTCAGGAAGGTGCAGGGTGACCACTCCTCCCTTCATATAAATGACTCCTCCATGAAGAGGGTTAAGAGCACCAGGTTTCTGGGCCATCTCACCCAGTTTCTCAACATCACTTCTTTAGTCAAGAAAGCACAGCAGAGTGTCCATTTCCTGAGGAGATTGGGGTGAGTGAGGCTCCCCTGCTCCCATTCTAACAACTTTTACAGGAGCAACTTTGAGAGTATCCTGACCATCTGCATCAATGTTCGATACAGGAATCGCATAGCATTTAACCACAAGTCCCTACGAAGGATTGCGAGAACTGCTGAGAGGATCATTGGGGTCTCTCTTACATTCATTCGGATAGTTATCAGTCCCATCTGTCTCAGAATCTCTTTAACCCCCACACAATCATAGCATTAGGACAAGGACTGTTAGGATGGAAAACAGCTTCTTCCCCGAGGCTGTGAGCTACTGTACTCCCTGCAACCCCTCAGGTCTCTCACGTATCAAGTGCCAGTAGTATTATACTGCTTGCTTTTTAACATGTGTAATAAATGCATCTTATGCTAAGTATTAATCTTCTACAATATATTTCATTATTTGTTAATGTATTTTTAGTAATAGTTTATGTAATACCACAAAATGCTGTAGGAACTCAGCAGGCCAGGCAGCATCTATGGAAAAAAGTACAGTTGATGCTTTGGGCTAAGACCCTTCAGCAGGACTGGAGAAAAGGATGGGGAGCAAGCAGTTGGGGAAGAAGAAGATGTACAAGGTGGGAAATGATAGGTGACACCGGAAGAGGTGAAGTAAAGAGCTGGGAGGTTGATTGGCGAAAGAGATAAATGGCTGGAGAAGGGCGAATCTGATAGGAGAGAACAGAAGACCATGGAAGAAAGGGAAGCAGAAAGCACCAGAAGGAGGTGATGGGCAGGTAAGGAGGTAAGGTGAAATAGAGAAATGGGAATGGTGAAGGGGGAGGGGCCATTATTGGAAGTTCAAGAAATCGATGTTCATGCCATCAGGTTGGAGGCGGAATATAATGTGTTGCTCCTCCAACCTGCATGTAGCCTTATCACGGAAGTAGAGGAGGCTGTGGAATGACAATGGGAAGTAGAATTGAAATGGATGGCCAACAGGAGATCCTGCTTTTTCTGTTGGACGAGCATAGGTGCTCAGCGAAATGGTCTCCCAATCTACTTCGGGTCTCAATGATTTACAGGAGCACCGAACACAGTATATGATCCCAACAGACTGACAGGTGAAGTGTCGCCTCACCTGGAAGAACTGTTTGAGGCCCTGACTGGGAGTGAGGGAGGAGATGTAGGGGCTGGGGTAGCACTTGTTCCACTTGCAAAGATAATTAC
Source organism: Hemitrygon akajei (assembly GCF_048418815.1). NCBI lineage: Eukaryota > Metazoa > Chordata > Chondrichthyes > Myliobatiformes > Dasyatidae > Hemitrygon > Hemitrygon akajei. Next base: position 41,052,892 of record NC_133137.1, on the reverse strand, counting down.
CAGAAGGGAGATCAGTGGGGATGGATGAATAGACAAGGAAGTGGTAGAGGGAGCAATCCCTGCAGAAAGCAGAAAGTGGAGGTAGGGGGAAAGATGTGTTTGGTGGTGGGATCCTGTTGGAGATGACGGAAGTTACAGAGAATTATGTGCTGCATGTGGAGGATACTGGGGTGGTAGGTGACCTTCTCCAGCCTATGTCCTTTACCTATCAATTTCTCAGATCTTTACTTCACCCCTCCCTTTCTCCCAGTTTCACCTATCACCTACCACCTTGTACTTCGGAGTTCCTCCAGCACTTTGTGTGTTGCTTGGATTTCCAGCATCTGCAGATTTTCTCATCTTTATATTACTTTATGTGTTGTGTGTGTGCACTGTGGTCCAGGGGAACATTGCTTTGTTTGACAATAAACTTGAACAGGGTGATGTGTACAATTCTGGGATTTACCAGTTGAATCACAGAATGTTAACACAGGAGGCTGTGCTGATCCTTTCTAAAGCACTGGTCCAGCCTCACCTAGAGTAACATGTTCCAATGTGGTCACCTCAATCATTGAATCACACAGCATAAATTCAGGCTCTTCAGTCCAACTCACCTATGCCACCTGTGTTTCCCAGCAAGCTAGTCCTATCTGCAGTAACACACAAAAGGCTGGAGAAACTCAGCAGTCAGACAGCATGTATGAAAGGAAATAAACACAGGACCAGAATCTGCAGAATCTCTTGTGTTTATGATTTGCTAGTCCCATCTGCCCAAGTCTGGTTCCTAGTCCCCTAAACCTCTGCTATCCATGAGGTTATCTAGATATCATTTCAATATTGCTAATGTGCCCTACTCAACTATTCCCTATTTCCAGCAGCTCGTTCCAAATACACACCACCCTTTGTGAGGGGAAGCTGCCCCTGACTCCCTCTTAAATCCCTCACCTCCAATCCAAAAGCTATGCTGTCTTGTTTTAGGCACCCCCTTAATGGGAAAAAGACTGTGTTTTCACCCTGTCGATGCCCTTCATCATGTTATATACAGCACCTCTAACAGAACAGAAAGGTGCTGGAAATCCAGAGTAATGCATGCAAAATGCTGAAGGAATTCAGCGAATAAGGCAACATCTATGGCGAAGAATAAAGATTCAGCGTTTTGGGCCCGAGACCCTTAATCTGGGCTCATAGACTCAGCCCTTAATTCCTACATTCCAAGCAATGAAGTCCGAGTCCACGCAAGTGGTGCTTGTAACTCAGATCCTCAATCTGGCCAGTGTCCTAGTAAACCTTTTGTGCACTTTCTACAAACGTATTTAAATAATGGTTCCTAGCAAGAGGGAGTAGAGCTACAAGGACAATCCAGTCACCCACCCCCCTCACCTAGTCTCACATATCACCTGTCAGCTTATCCTGCTCTCCCTCCCTCCCCCCCATCTTCTTATTCGAGCTTCTGCCTCCTTCCTTTCCAAACCCAATGAAGGGACTCAGCCTGAAGTATTGACTGTATATTCCCCTCCATAGATGCTGCCTGACCTGCTGAGTTCTTCCAGCATTTTGTGTATGTTGCTCTGGAGTTCCAGTGTTTTGTGTGTGCTGCTGTGGATTTCCAGTGTTTTGTGTGTGCTGCTCTGGATTTCCAGCATTTTGTGTATGTTGCTCTGGATTTCCAGTGTTTTGTGTATGCTGCTCTGGATTTCCAGCATTTTGTGTATGTTGCTCTGGATTTCCAGCGTTTTGTGGGTGTTGCTCTGGATTTCCGGCATCTGCCGAATCTTTTACATCAAGGACAGAATCAGGTTTAAGGTCTCTGACATTTGTTGTGAAATTTGTTGCTTTGCAGCAGCACTGCTGTGTGATACATTAAAAATGACTATAAATCACAATAAAAAATATATATTAAAAATAAATTAAATACATAGAGCAAAGGAGATCAAAAATAGTGAGGTACAGTAGTGTTCATGAGTTGGTTCATTGTTCAGAAATCTGATGGCGGAGGGGAAGAAACTTTTCCTAAAACATTGAGTGTGGGTCTTTAGGCTCCTGTACCTCATCCCTGATGGTAGCACTGAGAAGAGGGCATGTCCTGGGTGATGGGGGTCCTAAATGATGGACGCCACCTTTCTGAGGATGTCCTTGATGTGGGGGGAGGCTAGTGCACATGACAAAGCTGGGTCAGTTTGCAACCCTCTGCAGCTTTTTCCAATCCTGTGCAGTGGCCCCTCCATACCAGCTAGGGAGGTTGAGACTGTTCTTTGTGGAGAAGGATGGGTGGTGGGGTAATTCAGTAGAAGTCTGGACATTCGGGATGCTGTTCATTTTGGTGATGGGGTTGAGGATGGGGGTAGCAAGTATACAATACAAGGGAGGAGAATGAAGGCATGTAGAGAGAATGTTTCACACTTCTTATTGGAATCTGGACCACACTGACTGCAGATGAGAGGGAAGCTTCCACTCTGGCTTTCACTTGGGAATTGAATACATAAAATGTGGGGGAAGGTCAGTAAGGCTGCAGAGAAGGTGCAGCAGATGGCTGTGATTCTATACCCAGAAGAATCCTTGCTGAGACATGTTAGTTTTTATGTGCAAGGGGCTGCGATACTTGTCAGGCTTGCAAGGACAGGTACCTCCCGGTTTCCACCCAGCGAACCTGAGTGCCTCTTGTTTCCAACTTATCACCAGCAGCCTATTTAAACCCAGCTCTCATTCAGAGTCCCTGTTCACTCATCAAACCAGCCAACCTCAACCATTTACTCTTCCCTTTTTGCTTTGCTGTATTAAGTAGCTGTTCTCTTGCTTTGTAGCTCCTCATGGCTTGTTATTTTGCAGCTTATTATTAGTTATCACTCATCACTGGTCAAGCTGCCTGGCAAAACTATAGGAAGGAATATTAGTTGACAGTGAGAATATTTAGTTGAAGCTTCATTCTTGGGCCGTTACCTGTGGTTCTAGTTTCCAGACCTAAGGAAGGGACCTGGGAGAAGGATGGCTTTGGTGGAGAACTGTGATGGATATTTAGTTGTGAAAGGTCATGGTGCAGGGTTGGAAAGGCAGGATTATCCTACAGGGAGCTGCCTCAGGCTCAGTGAGCCCCTTCAGAGCCAAAACCATTCCCATTTTCGGCATCAGAACAACTGGAACCATTCCTGGGGGGGAGGAGCTGCCTTGTCTCTAACCAAGCTTACTGACTGAATCTTTAATGTTTAGCTCTCCTCTCAGCATCATTATGATTATGGGATGCGAGCTGTCAAATCAGTTCTGACAGCGGCTGGAAACCTGAGAATCCAGAACCCTGTGGAGAAGGAGGACGAGCTCACCCTCCGTGCCATCATGGACGTTAACCTCCCGAAGGTACACGTGTACGCGCACAGACACACTCTCTCACTCTCACACACTCACACACGTTAGTTGGGCAATGACTGTAAGTCTAATCCAGCCCTTGTACTGTATGACATCTTCCTGGGGCTATACTCTGTTGAACTCAGGCTGAGAACCCATAGTACAAGGGGCATGGACACCCCACCATCACTGGTTTGTTGGTGGGTTCTTGGGCTACTAGACGGGGGAGGGGGCACTGCTCACTGGGAAGGCGCCTTAATTATTGTGTTAGCATATCTCCCGGGAGGTCACATGAGTAGCAATGGTTCTATCAGTTTAGACAATAGTACATTTATTAGACAATAAATGCTACAGAGTGCATTAGACAGGAATATAAGGGCAGTTTATTCTTGTATAAATATTCTATTATGAATAAAGCTTGTTTTGTTAAAAAAAGTTGATGAGGACACTGAAATATCCAGCCTTCCATACCCAGTGTCTACCTCACAGAACAAGATGCAGCTGGAATTCAATTCTGTGCAAAGCTGTGTGGCTCAAAACATACCTGTTAGCTACTTCAGGTACTGGGTGACTGTGGCATTAGTGGGCTGTGGACAGTCTCAGTTGTCCTCTGCCACACCTCTTGCATTTCTGATTTCTAATTAATTTTGGAAAAAGGTTTTTCAGACATTATTGATAGCTGTTGATCATGCTAATGTAACAAGCAGCTCTATCAACGTCTAGGGGAAACCACCGTCTGCCTGCCAAACTGTGTCTCACGGTTGTGTAGATGATGGGTATGCACAACAGCACCAACCCACAACGTAAAATATCAGTCAGTACACAACATATGTTTGAACGACTATACTTTATAAATTTTACTGTGACTATGGGTTTAGTAGAGAAACAAAATTATAAACCAAAAAGCCGCCAAGAATGGAGATTATACTGTTTGTGCACAACGTTGGAGCTCACGCAATATCCTCGGTCCAACATTCCATTTCCTCCAAACTCCATGACCCTCGGACTGGGACCAACCACTGTGGTCTACCAGGGCACTTCCTGCACGTCCTCCCTCTTCGCCTCTCCTCACCGAACTTCCCTGCACACCAACCCCGGTTCCCACACATACAGATGGAATAACAAGACTCCCATTGGTTAGTCCCCCATTATCAGTAGTTATAACCCAAACATTTCAGCTACAGAGAACATTACCTCATAGTTAACATTACAGGGAAGCCATTTCAATATAACACTTCAGATAAGCTATTTTATCATTAGCAGTTAACAGTTAACATTACAGTTAATATTTCTGAGAACCTTACATTCCCACCCCACCAAATTTAGTCATGCCCTCATGATGTTCAGATAATTTGCCAACCCTTCCTGCAATACACAGAGCCCAATCCAAGTGACATAACTCCCAAAACAGTAGACATCACACCCTGCTCCCCAGGTGCTACATAGACCAACCTCTCTGGGGGTTCCTAATCCTCTGGGACCTCCATACCCCCTGTCCCAGCTCATCTGGCTCAGCCACTACTGGGGACACTTTGCGACTACCTGGCAAAACCTCCCGCGATCTGTCACACAAACCCTTCTGCAACTCGGAGCCCCCGCCTTGGGTTCGGGCCTCCCTCCCTCTCCCTGTTGCCCACCAATAGTCCCCCTCACCTCACCTGCCGCAGTGGGAGAAGGGGTTGGAGTCTCTTCCTCCGTCATGGGGGAGTTAACCAACGGTCCGTGATAACTAAGACATTCGTCGTGTTGCTGGCATTGGGTTCTATGGACATTGGTGCCTGGATCAGCAACTCTTTCAGTAATTTAAAAGCCTACTCACATTTTGCATCCCAACTGTGACCGAAGGGCTCCAACCTCCCGTCCCCTTTTCCCTTTCTTTCCCAAGGGAGGGTAACCATGCAGAAGCTGGATCAAGGGGTGACTCACTTTGGCGTAGCCCTTCACGAATCTCCAAAAATAACCACAGAACCCCAAGAACGAACGCAGAACGCTCACAGTCTGGGGCCTCGGCCACGTGGTCACCGCTTCTATCTTAGCCGGGTCTGTAGCTACTCCATCCCGCGAGATTATGTGCCCAACATAGCTAACAGATGTCTTGCAGAACTAACACTTGTCCAGGGACAGTTTTATCCCTTCCTCCTTCAGTCGACTTAGCACCTTCAGTAGCCTCACTTCGTGTTCTTCCAAGGTGGCTCCAAATACTATCAAGTCATCCAAATACACCAACACTTCAAGCAAATTCATATCCCTCACCATCTTCTCCATGACCCTCTGGAAACCCTGGGGCATCATTTCGAACTGGAAAAACCCCAGTGGGCATATAAATGCTTTCTTCTCTTTGTCGGCCTCACTCATCAGGATCTGGTAATATCCACTTCTCAAATCCAGCACACTAAACCACTTCACTCCACTCAGACAGGCCAGCACATCTTCGACCCTGGGGACCGTATACTGGTCAGGGACAGTACGCCGGTTCAAAGTCCTATAGTCCACACACATGCATACCTTTCCGTTCTTCTTCCAGGCCACTACTACTGGGGACACATAGGGGCTTCGGGACTCAGTGATGATTCCAGCTTCCTTCAACTTACGCAGGCACTGGTGCACATCTTCCACATCTGCAGGGGCCAGTCGCCGTGACCTTTCTCCAAACGGGGTGTCCTCAGTCACCCAGATGGTGTGGCAAGTGCTCTTGGAACAACCCACATCAAACTCGCCAAGGGAAAAAACATCTTCCAGTTTCAACATCTTCTCCACCAGCCTTTTCTTCCAACCTGGCAGCAGAGAAGAGTCCCCAAAGTTAAAGGCCTCAGCAGTCAGCTTTCCTCTGTTTTCCAATCCTTCTCCCCCAGTGGGCGTCACGGGGGCACTAGACATTACTGTCACCAGGAACAAATGCGCTAGCGGCATCCCTCTCTTTAAGGTGATTTCTCTCTTCGGAGTGTTTCTGACAATCACAGACATCCTGCTCACCCGTACCACCAAGGGCCTCTGCACTTCAGGCATCACCAGCACCCCAGCTGGAAAACGAGGTCTTCTGGGGCGTCCACTGAAAGGGCCTTGCTATCAGGCACTTCGGGAAATCTGGGGGTTCCCATCACTCTCACTACTTCCCCGAGCCTTATTACCTTAGGCTTTGACTGGGTGCCTCATTTAAATTCAGTATCCGGCCCAGGGCAGCTCTGCACCTCCTCAAAAGCAACTTGAAACACTGGGTGCACAGCACGGGTCTCCATAAAGTTCTCACCCGCCCTCTCCTGGCAGGGCCCCATGAGCCTCCACACCACAGGGGTGTTGGTCTCCACCAGAATTAAAGCACCACCCCGTCTCAACCAGGTCTGGACAAACCAGCACTAACATCTCCAGAACTTCAGACACTCCCATATTAGCTTCTGAAAACTCCAGTTTCACTGACAAATACTCGTCATATGGATAATCCCCAGCACTGATGCCCCAAATCTCCAGCGCACTGAATGGGGTCAAGGGAAAATGCTTTAAATACTGGTTGTAAAACGAATGGTATAGTAACATGACCTGCGACCCGGTGTCGAGTATGGCTTTAGCATAGATTCCCTCTATCCGTAGCGACACACTAGAGTGGGGTCCCACTAATTCTTCTGGAATCAGGTCTTTTGCTTTCAGGAGTTCCTTGGTACGTTGCTGGGAACATGTTCCCCTAGAGACACCAGGCCGTTCCCTCACTGGGTCTCCTCTAAGTTTCCCGACACCTCTCCCTGCTTGAATGCCCAGGGACTCACCCTCCAAGGGTTTCCCTTTCGTTCACATTCCCACCGGAAGTGGCCCTCTTCCTCACAGTTATAGCACACACTTCCGGCCACCCCTCTTCTCGTGGACCCCCTGCCACTCGCAGCCCTCTGCGCTGTCTGTCCCCTGGGGGGCCCTGCCTACCGACCCCTCAGTTCTCAGCATGGCCACCATCACCTTTATCAATTTCCAGGTGGAGCCAGCTCCGCTCACTTCACCACCATGGACTACAACTAAGAATTTCACCCTACTGACAGAGTCCTCCCGCGACCTCAATGCATTTTCATCCCCCCTCACGTCTCTGATTAACTGAACGAATGTTGGAGGAGGGCACATTTTATAAGACTGCCGGAGGCTCCAAGTAATCTTGTCCTCAGCCTGGGCATCCCTAGTTACCTGATCCATCCTTAACTGATCCACCAGTTCAGCCCAAATGACCCCCCAGTGCCACAGCCCATTAAGCCATCTGCCTAGCCGAAAAAGGTACGCAGAGAGCTTCTCACTCTTCACCTGACGAATGTTTTGAAACTCCCCAAGGAGCTCCTAGGAGCTCCTGGTCAACCCAGAAGCACTCTCCAAGGCCTCTAGATAGTCATCCAGAGTGGCCGAAGGCTGATCTTCACGCCTCGCACTATCCCAGCCGCCACTCCCTGCAAACTTTCAACCAAACTCTGTCGCTTTTCCTCATCTGAGCACTACCCCTCACTTAACAACTGCAGCATCTGCTCTACCCATGTCTCATAATCCTCTTCACAGTGGGTGTTATCCCCAAGAAAATCCTTATCTTCTGGTAGAGCCCCTCTGCCCTTCTCGCCGGGGAGGTAATTGCAGAGGGCAACTCGGAACTCTCGCCTTTCTCTGGGGGACGGGAACTAACCAAATTTTTCAAATCTGACCACTCCTTCCCTTCATCCCTCAGTACCGAGAGAATTTGTTCCCTAAGATCCCCTCCCTCATCCACTGGTGACTCAGCTCACTGAGCCGCCTCCCCTGGGATGCCAGTCTCCTCTGGCAACTTCGCCCCTCTTACGTCCTCACTTGTCTGCACTAACACTATGTCTGTACCTGTCTCAAAATCACAGTTCCTCAATACAGTCTCCACTTTGCCAACAACTTTAGCTCCACTCAAACCTCGAAGTAACACTTCATCCGATACTCCCCTCCACCCCACTCAACACACAGGCATTGCTCTCTGCCACCCTAGCAGCCGCATACCATCGCCAAAATGCAGCTGTCGCCATCACAACTGTACTTTAAGCCAAGTGGCCACACAACATGTACAGAATTCAATCACCGGATGAGCACCCAACAACTGTAACACGCAGCTCTATCAACCCACGTTTGTCTAGGGGAAACCGCCGTCTGCCCACCAAACTGTGTCTTACGTTTGCGTAGATGCTGTGTATACACACCAGCACCAACCCACAACGTAAAATATCAGTCAGTACACAATGTATGTTTGAACGATTACACTTTATAAATTTTACTGTGACTATGGGGTTAGTAGAGAAACAAAAATATAAACCAAAAAGGCACCAAGAATAGAGATTATACTGTTTGTGCACAACGTTGGAGCTCACGCAATATCCTCGGTCCACCATTCGGTTTCCTCCAAACTCCATGACCCTCAGACTGGGACGAACCACGGCTACCAGAGCGCTTCCCACACGTCCCCCCCCTTCGCCTCTCCTTGCCGAATTTCCCTGCACACCAACCCCGGTTCCCACACATACAGATGGAATAACAAGACTCCCATTGGTTAGTCCCCCCGTTATCGGTAGTTATAACCCAAACATTTCAGCTACAGACAACATTACCTCATAGTTAACATTACAGAGAAGCCATTTCATTATAACACTACAGATAAGCCATTTTATTATTAGCAGTTAACAGTTAACATTACAGTTAATATTACTGAGAACCCTACACTAATTACGAATGTGTTTTCAATTCCAGTTCCTCACCCACGACATCCCGCTTTTTGTCAGTATAATTTCAGACCTCTTTCCTGGTATCGCCTTGCCAACTCGTCACCATGGCTGCCTGGAGACCTCCATCAGAAAAATCATTCACAGACTTAATCTGCAGCCATCACCCTGGTTCATTGAAAAAATCATTCAGGTGATGAGGTTGTTTTCTTGTGCATGGTCTCAGCCTCAGTGCGCCCGAGACTTTGCAGAGTCACACACACACTGCCATGTCTGGACTCATTGGGGAGTGCCACATATATTCTGCCATGTCTGGGCCAAAGAATGAGGGAAATAGTGGAAGGCAGCATTGGACAAACACCTTAAATCCCAGTTAGGCAGAGAGTGGATTTGTTTTCACCTTTACCTGGGTTAGGCGCAGTACTGAAAACAAAATGGTTATCATCCGAAACCTGGGGGACCTCTTTGAGGCCATAAAGGGACCAAGATGTTTAACAGTTTTGTATGGTATCTTTTGTTAATCTCTGTGACCCTGGGGGGCTGAGGACCTAGATGTTTCTCTTCAACACACCTGAACCCCAATTGGAACACCAGTCAGTTACCTTCCACACAGGTAGACATAAGGCTTTGGAGGTGAGCCTGTTCTAACTTTTGAATTGAGTTTTTGCCTTCACAAAAGAGCGACTGGGGTTTGCATATGGACAGAATCTTTGCCTTCATGAGCGAGCGATTGGGGTTTGCTCTGAAATGTTTCCTCTAACACTTTAAGGTTAAATTCCAGGAACTTATATGGTTGTGTAACTTTACAGTGGGAATCAGGTGATGATGGCGATACACCATCCTCCTGTCAGAACTTTCAAGTCATTAGCTGATAGACCATAGAAGCAGGTCCTTGGGAAAACATGGCTCCATTTCACCTTATTTGGCCCAAGTCCTTCAAAACCTTTCCATTCCTTGTACCTACTTGAGTCCAGTTCATTTGTTGGTGCTTGGATTGCTCAGTATTTCCTGCAGTTAGTCACCAGTTGCATCTCTTTCCTGTGCATTGAGTGAATAACGGACATATTCTGTGACTGAGTGTGCCCAGCAGCAGTCCAGGACCGCTGTGCTGGGTCTTCTCACAGTTATCCCTCACTGCACAGAAATACTGCAAATCTTCATTTCAAACAGCATCTAAATTCACTTTCAAAAGCAACAATTCAGCCGGATTCATCACCCAAAAAGGCATCAAACTCAGATGAGAACTGCTGACTACAAGATCCTTCCCTATTTCCTCTGGCTACACCTGTCAAAGTATGAGTGTCCCAATGGCCGTCCCATGTACTAAAGTCCAGGAGGGAGGCTCTATCTCTCTGAGCATCGTGATAATTATTGCATAAGAGTACAAGAATATCATTCTATCACACCCCTTATCCCAGACCGGTCTCTGTGTCTGAGAGTGCCTGTGAGACCCCTCATATTAGCTGGGTTCATTATAGGTGTTGGTTTGTAATGTACCAAGATACAGTGATAAAACTAGACTTGCGTGTTGTTCACACTGATAAGATCATTACACAGTTCACTGTTCACACAGATCGGATCTTTACGCAGTTCAGTGCTCACCCAGATGGGATCATTACACAGTTCACTGTTCACCCAGATCGGATCATTACACAGTTCACTGTTCACACTGATAAGATCATTACACAGTTCACTGTTCACACAGATCGGATCATTACACAGTTCACTGTTCACACTGATAAGATCATTACACAGTTCACTGTTCGCATAGATCGGATCTTTACGCAGTTCAGTGCTCACCCAGATGGGATTATTACACAGTTCACTGTTCACCCAGATGGGATCATTACACAAGTCACTGTTCACCCAGATCGGATCATTACACAGTTCACTGTTCACACAGATCGGATCATTACGCAGTTCACTGCTCACCCAGATCGGATCATTACGCAGTTCACTGTTCACACAGATCGAATCATTACGCAGTTCACTGCTCACCCAGATGGGATCATTACGCAGTTCACTGCTCACACAGATCGGATCATTACGCAGTTCACTGTTCACCCAGATCGGATCATTATGCAGTTCACTGCTCACCCAGATCAGATCATTACGCAGTTCACTGCTCACCCAAATCGGATCATTACGCAGTTCACTGCTCACCCAGATGGGATCATTACACAGTTCACTGCTCACCCAGATCGGATCATTACACAGTTCACTGTTTTACCCAGATCGGATCATTACACAGTTCACTGTTCACACAGATCGGATCTTTACACAGTTCACTGCTCACCCAGATGGGATCATTACACAGTACACTGTTCACACAGATCGGATCATTACACAGTTCACTGTTCACCCAGATGGGATCATTACACAGTTCAGTGCTCACCCAGATGGGATCATTACACAGTTCACTACTCCCACAGATGGGATCATTACGCAGTTCACTGCTCACCCAGATCGGATCATTACACAGTTCACTGCTCACCCAGATCGGATCATTACACAGTTCACTGTTAACCCAGATCGGATCATCACACGGTTCACTGTTCACCCAGATGGGATCATTACACAGTTCACTGCTCAACCAGATCGGATCATTACACAGTTCACTGCTCACCCAGATCGGATCATCACACAGTTCACTGTTCACCCAGATGGGATCATTACACAGTTCACTGCTCACCCAGATCGGATCATTACACAGTTCACTGTTCACACAGATCGGATCTTTACACAGTTCAGTGCTCACCCAGATGGGATCATTACACAGTTCACTGTTCACACAGATCGGATCTTTACACAGTTCAGTGCTCACCCAGATGGGATCATTACACAGTTCACTGTTCACACAGATCAGATCATTACGCAGTTCACTGCTCACCCAGATCGGATCATTACGCAGTTCAGTGCTCACCCAGTTGGGATCATTAAACAGTTCACTGTTCACCCAGATCAGATCATTACGCAGTTCACTGCGCACCCAGATGGGATCATTACACAGTTCACTGCTCACCCAGATCGGATCATTACGCAGTTCACTGCTCACCCAGATCGGATCATTACACAGTTCACTGCTCACCCAGATCGGATCATCACACAGTTCACTGTTCACCCAGATGGGATCATTACACAGTTCACTGCTCACCCAGATCGGATCATTACACAGTTCACTGTTCACACAGATCGGATCTTTACACAGTTCACTGCTCACCCAGATGGGATCATTACACAGTTCACTGCTCACCCAGATGGGATCATTAAACAGTTCACTGTTCACCCAGATCAGATCATTACGCAGTTCACTGCGCACCCAGATGGGATCATTACACAGTTCACTGCTCACACAGATCGGATCATTACACAGTTCACTGCTCACCCAGATCGGATCATTACACAGTTCACTGCTCACCCAGATCGGATTATCACACAGTTCACTGTTCACCCAGATGGGATCATTACACAGTTCACTGCTCACCCAGATCGGATCATTACACAGTTCACTGTTCACACAGATCGGATCTTTACACAGTTCAGTGCTCACCCAGATGGGATCATTACACAGTTCACTGTTCACACAGATCGGATCATTACACAGTTCACTGTTCACCCAGATCGGATCATTACACAGTTCACTGTTCACACAGATCGGATCTTTACACAGTTCAGTGCTCACCCAGATGGGATCATTACACAGTTCACTGTTCACACAGATCGGATCATTACACAGTTCACTGTTCACCCAGATCGGATCATTACGCAGTTCACTGCTCACCCAGATCGGATCATTACGCAGTTCACTGCTCACTCAGATCGGATCATTACGCAGTTCACTGCTCACCCAGATCGGATCATTACACAGTTCACTGTTCACACAGATCGGATCTTTACGCAGTTCACTGTTCACCCAGATCGAATCATTACACAGTTCACTGCTTACCCAGACCGGATCATTACACAGTTCACGGTTAACCCAGATCGGATTATTACACAGTTCACTGTTCACCCAGATCGAATCATTACACAGTTCACTGCTTACCCAGACCGGATCATTACACAGTTCACGGTTAACCCAGATGGGATCATTAAACTGTTCACTGCTCACACAGATCGAATCATTACACAGTTCAGTGCTCACCCAGATGGGATCATTACACAGTTCACTGTTCACACAGATCGGATCATTACACAGTTCACTGTTCACCCAGATGGGATCATTACACAGTTCAGTGCTCACCCAGATGGGATCATTACACAGTTCAGTGCTCACCCAGATGGGAGCATTACACAGTTCACTGCTCACACAGATGGGATCATTACGCAGTTCACTGCTCACCCAGATCGGATCATTACACAGTACACAGCTCACCCAGATCGGATCATTACACAGTTCACTGTTCACACAGATCGGATCATTACACAGTTCACTGTTCACCCAGATCGGATCATTACACAGTTCACTGTTCACACAGATCGGATCTTTACACAGTTCAGTGCTCACCCAGATGGGATCATTACACAGTTCACTGTTCACACAGATCGGATCATTACACAGTTCACTGTTCACCCAGATGGGATCATTACACAGTTCACTGCTCACCCAGATCGGATCATTACGCAGTTCACTACTCACCCAGATCGGATCATTACACAGTTCACTGTTCACACAGATCGGATCATTACACAGTTCACTGTTCACACTGATAAGATCATTACACAGTTCACTGTTCACACAGATCAGATCTTTACGCAGTTCAGTGCTCACCCAGATGGGAGCATTACACAGTTCACTGCTCACACAGATGGGATCATTACGCAGTTCACTGCTCACCCAGATCGGATCATTACACAGTACACAGCTCACCCAGATCGGATCATTACACAGTTCACTGTTCACACAGATCGGATCATTACACAGTTCACTGTTCACCCAGATCGGATCATTACACAGTTCACTGTTCACACAGATCGGATCTTTACACAGTTCAGTGCTCACCCAGATGGGATCATTACACAGTTCACTGTTCACACAGATCGGATCATTACACAGTTCACTGTTCACCCAGATGGGATCATTACACAGTTCACTGCTCACCCAGATCGGATCATTACGCAGTTCACTACTCACCCAGATCGGATCATTACACAGTTCACTGTTCACACAGATCGGATCATTACACAGTTCACTGTTCACACTGATAAGATCATTACACAGTTCACTGTTCACACAGATCAGATCTTTACGCAGTTCAGTGCTCACCCAGATGGGATCATTACACAGTTCACTGCTCACCCAGATCGGATCATTACGCAGTTCACTGCTCACCCAGATCGGATCATTACGCAGTTCACTGCTCACCCAGATCGGATCATTACACAGTTCACTGTTCACACTGATAAGACCATTACGCAGTTCGCTGTTCACACAGATCGGATCTTTACGCAGTTCAGTGCTCACCCAGATGGGATTATTACACAGTTCACTGTTAACCCAGATGGGATCATTACACAGTTCACTGCTCACCCAGATAGGATCTTTAAACAGTTCACTGTTCACCCAGATCAGATCATTACGCAGTTCACTGCTCACCCAGATGGGATCATTACACAGTTCACTGCTCACCCAGATCGGATCATTACACAGTTCACTGCTCACCCAGATCGGATCATTACACAGTTCACTGCTCACCCAGATCGGATCATTACACAGTTCACTGCTCACCCAGATCGGATCATCACACAGTTCACTGTTCACCCAGATGGGATCATTACACAGTTCACTGCTCACCCAGATCGGATCATTACACAGTTCACTGTTCACACAGATCGGATCTTTACACAGTTCATTGCTCACCCAGATGGGATCATTACACAGTTCACTGTTCACACAGATCGGATCATTACACAGTTCACTGTTCACCCAGATCGGATCATTACACAGTTCACTGTTCACACAGATCGGATCTTTACACAGTTCAGTGCTCACCCAGATGGGATCATTACACAGTTCACTGTTCACACAGATCGGATCATTACACAGTTCACTGTTCACCCAGATGGGATCATTACACAGTTCACTGCTCACCCAGATCGGATCATTACGCAGTTCACTACTCACCCAGATCGGATCATTACACAGTTCACTGTTCACACAGATCGGATCATTACACAGTTCACTGTTCACACTGATAAGATCATTACACAGTTCACTGTTCACACAGATCAGATCTTTACGCAGTTCAGTGCTCACCCAGATGGGATCATTACACAGTTCACTGCTCACACAGATGGGATCATTACACAGTTCACTGTTCACACAGATCAGATCATTACGCAGTTCACTGCTCACCCAGATCGGATCATTACGCAGTTCAGTGCTCACCCAGTTGGGATCATTACACAGTTCACTGCTCACCCAGATCGGATCATTACGCAGTTCACTGTTCACCCAGATCGGATCATTACGCAGTTCACTGCTCACCCAGATGGGATCATTACACAGTTCACTGCTCACCCAGATGGGATCATTAAACAGTTCACTGTTCACCCAGATCGGATCATTATGCAGTTCACTGCTCACCCAGATGGGATCATTACACAGTTCACTGCTCACCCAGATCGGATCATTACACAGTTCACTGTTCACCCAGATCGGATCATTACGCAGTTCACTGCTCACCCAGATCGGATCATTACGCAGTTCACTGCTCACCCAGATCGGATCATTACGCAGTTCACTGCTCACTCAGATCGGATCATTACGCAGTTCACTGCTCACCCAGATCGGATCATTACACAGTTCACTGTTCACACAGATCGGATCTTTACGCAGTTCACTGTTCACCCAGATCGAATCATTACACAGTTCACTGCTTACCCAGACCGGATCATTACACAGTTCACGGTTAACCCAGATCGGATTATTACACAGTTCACTGTTCACCCAGATCGAATCATTACACAGTTCACTGCTTACCCAGACCGGATCATTACACAGTTCACGGTTAACCCAGATGGGATCATTAAACTGTTCACTGCTCACACAGATCGAATCATTACACAGTTCAGTGCTCACCCAGATGGGATCATTACACAGTTCACTGTTCACACAGATCGGATCATTACACAGTTCACTGTTCACCCAGATGGGATCATTACACAGTTCAGTGCTCACCCAGATGGGATCATTACACAGTTCAGTGCTCACCCAGATGGGAGCATTACACAGTTCACTGCTCACACAGATGGGATCATTACGCAGTTCACTGCTCACCCAGATCGGATCATTACACAGTACACAGCTCACCCAGATCGGATCATTACACAGTTCACTGTTCACACAGATCGGATCATTACACAGTTCACTGTTCACCCAGATCGGATCATTACACAGTTCACTGTTCACACAGATCGGATCTTTACACAGTTCAGTGCTCACCCAGATGGGATCATTACACAGTTCACTGTTCACACAGATCGGATCATTACACAGTTCACTGTTCACCCAGATGGGATCATTACACAGTTCACTGCTCACCCAGATCGGATCATTACGCAGTTCACTACTCACCCAGATCGGATCATTACACAGTTCACTGTTCACACAGATCGGATCATTACACAGTTCACTGTTCACACTGATAAGATCATTACACAGTTCACTGTTCACACAGATCAGATCTTTACGCAGTTCAGTGCTCACCCAGATGGGATCATTACACAGTTCACTGCTCACCCAGATGGGATCATTACACAGTTCACTGTTCACACAGATCAGATCATTACGCAGTTCACTGCTCACCCAGATCGGATCATTACGCAGTTCAGTGCTCACCCAGTTGGGATCATTACACAGTTCACTGCTCACCCAGATGGGATCATTACGCAGTTCACTGTTCACCCAGATCGGATCATTACGCAGTTCACTGCTCACCCAGATGGGATCATTACACAGTTCACTGCTCACCCAGATGGGATCATTAAACAGTTCACTGTTCACCCAGATCAGATCATTATGCAGTTCACTGCTCACCCAGATGGGATCATTACACAGTTCACTGCTCACCCAGATCGGATCATTACACAGTTCACTGTTCACCCAGATCGGATCATTACACAGTTCACTGCTCACCCAGATCGGATCATTACGCAGTTCACTGCTCACCCAGATCGGATCATTACGCAGTTCACTGCTCAGCCAGATCGGATCATTACACAGTTCACTGTTCACACTGATAAGACCATTACGCAGTTCGCTGTTCACACAGATCGGATCTTTACGCAGTTCAGTGCTCACCCAGATGGGATTATTACACAGTTCACTGTTAACCCAGATGGGATCATTACACAGTTCACTGCTCACCCAGATAGGATCTTTAAACAGTTCACTGTTCACCCAGATCAGATCATTACGCAGTTCACTGCTCACCCAGATGGGATCATTACACAGTTCACTGCTCACCCAGATCGGATCATTACACAGTTCACTGCTCACCCAGATCGGATCATTACACAGTTCACTGCTCACCCAGATCGGATCATTACACAGTTCACTGCTCACCCAGATCGGATCATCACACAGTTCACTGTTCACCCAGATGGGATCATTACACAGTTCACTGCTCACCCAGATCGGATCATTACACAGTTCACTGTTCACACAGATCGGATCTTTACACAGTTCATTGCTCACCCAGATGGGATCATTACACAGTTCACTGTTCACACAGATCGGATCATTACACAGTTCACTGTTCACCCAGATCGGATCATTACACAGTTCACTGTTCACACAGATCGGATCTTTACACAGTTCAGTGCTCACCCAGATGGGATCATTACACAGTTCACTGCTCACACAGATCGGATCATTACACAGTTCACTGTTCACCCAGATGGGATCATTACACAGTTCACTGCTCACCCAGATCGGATCATTACGCAGTTCACTACTCACCCAGATCGGATCATTACACAGTTCACTGTTCACACAGATCGGATCATTACACAGTTCACTGTTCACACTGATAAGATCATTACACAGTTCACTGTTCACACAGATCAGATCTTTACGCAGTTCAGTGCTCACCCAGATGGGATCATTACACAGTTCACTGCTCACACAGATGGGATCATTACACAGTTCACTGTTCACACAGATCAGATCATTACGCAGTTCACTGCTCACCCAGATCGGATCATTACGCAGTTCAGTGCTCACCCAGTTGGGATCATTACACAGTTCACTGCTCACCCAGATCGGATCATTACGCAGTTCACTGTTCACCCAGATCGGATCATTACGCAGTTCACTGCTCACCCAGATGGGATCATTACACAGTTCACTGCTCACCCAGATGGGATCATTAAACAGTTCACTGTTCACCCAGATCGGATCATTATGCAGTTCACTGCTCACCCAGATGGGATCATTACACAGTTCACTGCTCACCCAGATCGGATCATTACACAGTTCACTGTTCACCCAGATCGGATCATTACGCAGTTCACTGCTCACCCAGATCGGATCATTACGCAGTTCACTGCTCACCCAGATCGGATCATTACGCAGTTCACTGCTCACTCAGATCGGATCATTACGCAGTTCACTGCTCACCCAGATCGGATCATTACACAGTTCACTGTTCACACAGATCGGATCTTTACGCAGTTCACTGTTCACCCAGTTCGAATCATTACACAGTTCACTGCTTACCCAGACCGGATCATTACACAGTTCACGGTTAACCCAGATCGGATTATTACACAGTTCACTGTTCACCCAGATCGAATCATTACACAGTTCACTGCTTACCCAGACCGGATCATTACACAGTTCACGGTTAACCCAGATGGGATCATTAAACTGTTCACTGCTCACACAGATCGAATCATTACACAGTTCAGTGCTCACCCAGATGGGATCATTACACAGTTCACTGTTCACACAGATCGGATCATTACACAGTTCACTGTTCACCCAGATGGGATCATTACACAGTTCAGTGCTCACCCAGATGGGATCATTACACAGTTCAGTGCTCACCCAGATGGGAGCATTACACAGTTCACTGCTCACACAGATGGGATCATTACGCAGTTCACTGCTCACCCAGATCGGATCATTACACAGTACACAGCTCACCCAGATCGGATCATTACACAGTTCACTGTTCACACAGATCGGATCATCACACAGTTCACTGTTCACCCAGATGGGATCATTACACAGTTCACTGCTCACCCAGATCGGATCATTACACAGTTCACTGTTCACACAGATGGGATCATTACACAGTTCACTGCTCACCCAGATCGGATCATTACACAGTTCACTGTTCACACAGATCGGATCTTTACACGGTTCAGTGCTCACCCAGATGGGATCATTACACAGTTCACTGTTCACACAGATCGGATCATTACACAGTTCACTGTTCACCCAGATCGGATCATTACACAGTTCACTGTTCACACAGATCGGATCTTTACACAGTTCAGTGCTCACCCAGATGGGATCATTACACAGTTCACTGTTCACACAGATCGGATCATTACACAGTTCACTGTTCACCCAGATGGGATCATTACACAGTTCACTGCTCACCCAGATCGGATCATTACGCAGTTCACTACTCACCCAGATCGGATCATTACACAGTTCACTGTTCACACAGATCAGATCTTTACGCAGTTCAGTGCTCACCTAGATCGGATCATTACACAGTTCACTGCTCACCCAGATGGGATCATTACACAGTTCACTGTTCACACAGATCAGATCATTACGCAGTTCACTGCTCACCCAGATCGGATCATTACGCAGTTCAGTGCTCACCCAGTTGGGATCATTACACAGTTCACTGCTCACCCAGATCGGATCATTACGCAGTTCACTATTCACCCAGATGGGATCATTACACAGTTCACTGTTCACACAGATCGGATCATTACGCAGTTCACTGCTCACCCAGATCGGATCATTACGCAGTTCACTGTTCACACAGATCGAATCATTACGCAGTTCACTGCTCACCCAGATGGGATCATTACACAGTTCACTGTTCACCCAGATCGGATCATTACACAGTTCACTGTTCACACTGATAAGATCATTACACAGTTCACTGTTCACACTGATAAGATCATTACACAGTTCACTGTTCACACAGATCGGATCATTACACAGTTCACTGTTCACACTGATAAGATCATTACACAGTTCACTGTTCGCATAGATCGGATCTTTACGCAGTTCAGTGCTCACCCAGATGGGATTATTACACAGTTCACTGTTCACCCAGATGGGATCATTACACAAATCACTGTTCACCCAGATCGGATCATTACACAGTACACAGCTCACCCAGATCGGATCATTACACAGTTCACTGTTCACCCAGATCGGATCATCACACAGTTCACTGTTCACCCAGATGGGATCATTACACAGTTCACTGCTCACCCAGATCGGATCATTACACAGTTCACTGTTCACACAGATGGGATCATTACACAGTTCACTGCTCACCCAGATCGGATCATTACACAGTTCACTGTTCACACAGATCGGATCTTTACACAGTTCAGTGCTCACCCAGATGGGATCATTACACAGTTCACTGTTCACACAGATCGGATCATTACACAGTTCACTGTTCACCCAGATCGGATCATTACACAGTTCACTGTTCACACAGATCGGATCTTTACACAGTTCAGTGCTCACCCAGATGGGATCATTACACAGTTCACTGTTCACACAGATCGGATCATTACACAGTTCACTGTTCACCCAGATGGGATCATTACACAGTTCACTGCTCACCCAGATCGGATCATTACGCAGTTCACTACTCACCCAGATCGGATCATTACACAGTTCACTGTTCACACAGATCAGATCTTTACGCAGTTCAGTGCTCACCTAGATCGGATCATTACACAGTTCACTGCTCACCCAGATGGGATCATTACACAGTTCACTGTTCACACAGATCAGATCATTACGCAGTTCACTGCTCACCCAGATCGGATCATTACGCAGTTCAGTGCTCACCCAGTTGGGATCATTACACAGTTCACTGCTCACCCAGATCGGATCATTACGCAGTTCACTGTTCACCCAGATGGGATCATTACACAGTTCACTGTTCACACAGATCGGATCATTACGCAGTTCACTGCTCACCCAGATCGGATCATTACGCAGTTCACTGTTCACACAGATCGAATCATTACGCAGTTCACTGCTCACCCAGATGGGATCATTACACAGTTCACTGTTCACCCAGATCGGATCATTACACAGTTCACTGTTCACACTGATAAGATCATTACACAGTTCACTGTTCACACTGATAAGATCATTACACAGTTCACTGTTCACACAGATCGGATCATTACACAGTTCACTGTTCACACTGATAAGATCATTACACAGTTCACTGTTCGCATAGATCGGATCTTTACGCAGTTCAGTGCTCACCCAGATGGGATTATTACACAGTTCACTGTTCACCCAGATGGGATCATTACACAAATCACTGTTCACCCAGATCGGATCATTACACAGTTCACTGTTCACCCAGATGGAATCATTACGCAGTTCACTGTTCACCCAGATGGGATCATTAGGCAGTTCACTGTTCACCCAGATGGGATCATTACGCAGTTCACTGCTCACCCAGATGGGATCATTACACAGTTCACTGTTCACACAGATCGGATCATTACGCAGTTCACTGCTAACCCAGATCGGATCATTACGCAGTTCACTGTTCACACAGATCGAATCATTACGCAGTTCACTGCTCACCCAGATCGGATCATTATGCAGTTCACTGCTCACCCAGATCAGATCATTACGCAGTTCACTGCTCACCCAAATCGGATCATTACGCAGTTCACTGCTCACCCAGATGGGATCATTACACAGTTCACTGCTCACCCAGATCGGATCATTACACAGTTCACTGTTTTACCCAGATCGGATCATTACACAGTTCACTGTTCACACAGATCGGATCTTTACACAGTTCAGTGCTCACCCAGATGGGATCATTACACAGTACACTGTTCACACAGATCGGATCATTACACAGTTCACTGTTCACCCAGATGGGATCATTACACAGTTCAGTGCTCACCCAGATGGGATCATTACACAGTTCACTACTCACACAGATGGGATCATTACGCAGTTCACTGCTCACCCAGATGGGATCATTACACAGTTCACTGCTCAACCAGATCGGATCATTACACAGTTCACTGCTCACCCAGATCGGATCATCACACAGTTCACTGTTCACCCAGATGGGATCATTACACAGTTCACTGCTCACCCAGATCGGATCATTACACAGTTCACTGTTCACACAGATCGGATCTTTACACAGTTCAGTGCTCACCCAGATGGGATCATTACACAGTTCACTGTTCACACAGATCGGATCATTACACAGTTCACTGTTCACCCAGATCGGATCATTACACAGTTCACTGTTCACACAGATCGGATCTTTACACAGTTCAGTGCTCACCCAGATGGGATCATTACACAGTTCACTGTTCACACAGATCAGATCATTACGCAGTTCACTGCTCACCCAGATCGGATCATTACGCAGTTCAGTGCTCACCCAGTTGGTATCTTTACACAGTTCACTGCTAACCCAGATCGGATCATTACGCAGTTCACTGTTCACCCAGATCGGATCATTACGCAGTTCACTGCTCACCCAGATGGGATCATTACACAGTTCACTGCTCACCCAGATGGGATCATTAAACAGTTCACTGTTCACCCAGATCAGATCATTACGCAGTTCACTGCTCACCCAGATGGGATCATTACACAGTTCACTGCTCACCCAGATCGGATCATTACACAGTTCACTGCTCACCCAGATCGGATCATTACACAGTTCACTGCTCACCCAGATCGGATCATCACACAGTTCACTGTTCACCCAGATGGGATCATTACACAGTTCACTGCTCACCCAGATCGGATCATTACACAGTTCACTGTTCACAAATATCGGATCTTTACACAGTTCAGTGCTCACCCAGATGGGATCATTACACAGTTCACTGTTCACACAGATCGGATCATTACACAGTTCACTGTTCACCAAGATCGGATCATTACACAGTTCACTGTTCACACAGATCGGATCTTTACACAGTTCAGTGCTCACCCAGATGGGATCATTACACAGTTCACTGTTCACACAGATCGGATCATTACACAGTTCACTGTTCACCCAGATGGGATCATTACACAGTTCACTGCTCACCCAGATCGGATCATTACGCAGTTCACTACTCACCCAGATCGGATCATTACACAGTTCACTGTTCACACAGATCGGATCATTACACAGTTCACTGTTCACACTGATAAGATCATTACACAGTACACTGTTCACACAGATCAGATCTTTACGCAGTTCAGTGCTCACCCAGATGGGATCATTACACAGTTCACTGCTCACACAGATGGGATCATTACACAGTTCACTGTTCACACAGATCAGATCATTACGCAGTTCACTGCTCACCCAGATCGAATCATTACGCAGTTCACTGCTCACCCAGATGGGATCATTACGCAGTTCACTGTTCACCCAGATCGGATCATTACGCAGTTCACTGCTCACCCAGATGGGATCATTACACAGTTCACTGCTCACCCAGATGGGATCATTAAACAGTTCACTGTTCACCCAGATCAGATCATTATGCAGTTCACTGCTCACCCAGATGGGATCATTACACAGTTCACTGCTCACCCAGATCGGATCATTACACAGTTCACTGTTCACCCAGATCGGATCATTACACAGTTCACTGCTCACCCAGATCGGATCATTACGCAGTTCACTGCTCACCCAGATCGGATCATTACGCAGTTCACTGCTCACCCAGATCGGATCATTACACAGTTCACTGTTCACACTGATAAGATCATTACGCAGTTCGCTGTTCACACAGATCGGATCTTTACGCAGTTCAGTGCTCACCCAGATGGGATTATTACACAGTTCACTGTTTACCCAGATGGGATCATTACACAGTTCACTGCTCACCCAGATGGGATCATTAAACAGTTCACTGTTCACCCAGATCAGATCATTACGCAGTTCACTGCTCACCCAGATGGGATCATTACACAGTTCACTGCTCACCCAGATCGGATCATTACACAGTTCACTGCTCACCCAGATTGGATCATTACACAGTTCACTGCTCACCCAGATCGGATCATTACACTGTTCACTGCTCACCCAGATCGGATCATCACACAGTTCACTGTTCACCCAGATGGGATCATTACACAGTTCACTGCTCACCCAGATCGGATCATTACACAGTTCACTGTTCACACAGATCGGATCTTTACACAGTTCAGTGCTCACCCAGATGGGATCATTACACAGTTCACTGTTCACACAGATCGGATCATTACACAGTTCACTGTTCACCCAGATCGGATCATTACACAGTTCACTGTTCACACAGATCGGATCTTTACACAGTTCAGTGCTCACCCAGATAGGATCATTACACAGTTCACTGTTCACACAGATCGGATCATTACACAATTCACTGTTCACCCAGATGGGATCATTACACAGTTCACTGCTCACCCAGATCGGATCATTACGCTGTTCACTACTCACCCAGATCGGATCATTACACAGTTCACTGTTCACACAGATCGGATCATTACACAGTTCACTGTTCACACTGTTAAGATCATTACACAGTTCACTGTTCACACAGATCAGATCTTTACGCAGTTCAGTGCTCACCCAGATGGGATCATTACACAGTTCACTGCTCACCCAGATGGGATCATTACACAGTTCACTGTTCACACAGATCAGATCATTACGCAGTTCACTGCTCACCCAGATCGGATCATTACGCAGTTCAGTGCTCACCCAGTTGGGATCATTACACAGTTCACTGCTCACCCAGATCGGATCATTACGCAGTTCACTGTTCACCCAGATCGGATCATTACGCAGTTCACTGCTCACCCAGATGGGATCATTACACAGTTCACTGCTCACCCAGATGGGATCATTAAACAGTTCACTGTTCACCCAGATCGGATCATTATGCAGTTGACTGCTCACCCAGATGGGATCATTACACAGTTCACTGCTCACCCAGATCGGATCATTACACAGTTCACTGCTCACCCAGATCGGATCATTACACAGTTCACTGCTCACCCAGATCGGATCATTACGCAGTTCACTGCTCACCCAGATCGGATCATTACGCAGTTCACTGCTCACCCAGATCGGATCATTACACAGTTCACTGTTCACACTGATAAGATCATTACGCAGTTCGCTGTTCACACAGATCGGATCTTTACGCAGTTCACTGTTCACCCAGATCGAATCATTACACAGTTCACTGCTTACCCAGACCGGATCATTACACAGTTCACGGTTAACCCAGATCGGATTATTACACAGTTCACTGTTCACCCAGATCGAATCATTACACAGTTCACTGCTTACCCAGACGGGATCATTACACAGTTCACGGTTAACGCAGATGGGATCATTAAACTGTTCACTGCTCACACAGATCGGATCATTACACAGTTCAGTGCTCACCCAGATGGGATCATTACACAGTTCACTGTTCACACAGATCGGATCATTACACAGTTCACTGTTCACCCAGATGGGATCATTACACAGTTCAGTGCTCACCCAGATGGGATCATTACACAGTTCAGTGCTCACCCAGATGGGATCATTACACAGTTCACTGCTCACACAGATGGGATCATTACGCAGTTCACTGCTCACCCAGATCGGATCATTACACAGTTCACAGCTCACCCAGATCGGATCATTACACAGTTCACTGTTCACCCAGATCGGATCATCACACAGTTCACAGTTCACCCAGATGGGATCATTACACAGTTCACTGCTCACCCAGATCGGATCATTACACAGTTCACTGTTCACACAGATGGGATCATTACACAGTTCACTGCTCACCCAGATCGGATCATTACACAGTTCACTGTTCACACAGATCGGATCTTTACACAGTTCAGTGCTCACCCAGATGGGATCATTACACAGTTCACTGTTCACACAGATCGGATCATGACACAGTTCACTGTTCACCCAGATCGGATCATTACACAGTTCACTGTTCACACAGATCGGATCTTTACACAGTTCAGTGCTCACCCAGATGGGATCATTACACAGTTCACTGTTCACACATATCGGATCATTACACAGTTCACTGTTCACACAGATGGTATCATTACACAGTTCACTGCTCACCCAGATCGGATCATTACGCAGTTCACTACTCACCCAGATCGGATCATTACACAGTTCACTGTTCACACAGATTGGATCATTACACAGTTCACTGCTCACACTGATAAGATCATTACACAGTTCACTGTTCACACAGATCAGATCTTTACGCAGTTCAGTGCTCACCTAGATCGGATCATTACACAGTTCACTGCTCACCCAGATGGGATCATTACACAGTTCACTGTTCACACAGATCAGATCATTACGCAGTTCACTGCTCACCCAGATCGGATCATTACGCAGTTCAGTGCTCACCCAGTTGGGATCATTACACAGTTCACTGCTCACCCAGATCGGATCATTACGCAGTTCACTGTTCACCCAGATCGGATCATTACGCAGTTCACTGCTCACCCTGATGGGATCATTACACAGTTCACTGCTCACCCAGATGGGATCATTAAACAGTTCACTGTTCACCCAGATCGGATCATTACATAGTTCACTGTTCACCCAGATCGGATTATTACACAGTTCACTGTTCACCCAGATCGAATCATTACACAGTTCACTGCTTACCCAGACCGGATCATTACACAGTTCACGGTTAACCCAGATCGGATTATTACACAGTTCACTGTTCACCCAGATCGAATCATTACACAGTTCACTGCTTACCCAGATCGGATCATTACACAATTCACTGCTCACCCAGACCGGATCATTACACAGTTCACTGTTCACCCAGATGGGATCATTACACAGTTCAGTGCTCACCCAGATGGGATCATTACACAGTTCACTGCTCACACAGATGGGATCATTACGCAGTTCACTGCTCATCCAGATCGGATCATTACACAGTTCACTGCTCACCCAGATCGGATCATTACACAGTTCACTGTTAAACAAGATCGGATCATCACACAGTTCACTGCTCAACAAGATCGGATCATTACACAGTTCACTGCTCACCCAGATCGGATCATTACACAGTTCACTGCTCACCCAGATCGGATCATCACACAGCTCACTGTTCACCCAGATGGGATCATTACACAGTTCACTACTCACCCAGATCGGATCATTACACAGTTCACTGTTCACACAGATCGGATCTTTACACAGTTCAGTGCTCACCCAGATGGGATCATTACACAGTTCACTGTTCACACAGATCGGATCATTACACAGTTCACTGTTCACCCAGATCGGATCATTACACAGTTCACTGTTCACACAGATCGGATCTTTACACAGTTCAGTGCTCACCCAGATGGGATCATTACACAGTTCACTGTTCACACAGATCGGATCATTACACAGTTCACTGTTCACCCAGATGGGATCATTACACAGTTCACTGCTCACCCAGATCGGATCATTACGCAGTTCACTACTCACCCAGATCGGATCATTACACAGTTCACTGTTCACACAGATCGGATCATTACACAGTTCACTGTTCACACAGATAAGATCATTACACAGTTCACTGCTCACACAGATCAGATCTTTACGCAGTTCAGTTCTCACCCAGATGGGATCATTACACAGTTCACTGCTCACCCAGATGGGATCATTACACAGTTCACTGTTCACACAGATCAGATCATTACGCAGTTCACTGCTCACCCAGATCGGATCATTACGCAGTTCAGTGCTCACCCAGTTGGGATCATTACACAGTTCACTGCCTACACAGATCGGATCATTACGCAGTTCACTGTTTACCCAGATCGGATCATTACGCAGTTCACTGCTCACCCAGATGGGATCATTACACAGTTCACTGCTCACCCAGATGGGATCATTAAACAGTTCACTGTTCACCCAGATCAGATCATTATGCAGTTCACTGCTCACCCAGATGGGATCATTACACAGTTCACTGCTCACCCAGATCGGATCATTACACAGTTCACTGTTCACCCAGATCGGATCATTACACAGTTCACTGCTCACCCAGATCGGATCATTACGCAGTTCACTGCTCACCCAGATCAGATCATTACGCAGTTCACTGCTCACCCAGATCGGATCATTACACAGTTCACTGTTCACACTGATAAGATCATTACGCAGTTCGCTGTTCACACAGATCGGATCTTTACGCAGTTCAGTGCTCACCCAGATGGAATTATTACAATTTCACTGTTTACCCAGATGGGATCATTACACAGTTCACCGTTCACCCAGATCGGATTATTACACAGTTCACTGTTCACCCAGATCGAATCATTACACAGTTCACTGCTTACCCAGACCGGATCATTACACAGTTCACGGTTAACCCAGATGGGATCATTAAACAGTTCACTGCTCACACAGATCGGATCATTACACAGTTCACTGTTCACCCAGATCGGATCATCACACAGTTCACTGTTCACCCAGATGGGATCATCACACAGTTCACAGTTCACCCAGATGGGATCATTACACAGTTCACTGCTCACCCAGATCGGATCATTACACAGTTCACTGTTCACACAGATGGGATCATTACACAGTTCACTGCTCACCCAGATCGGATCATTACACAGTTCACTGTTCACACAGATCGGATCTTTACACAGTTCAGTGCTCACCCAGATGGGATCATTACACAGTTCACTGTTCACACAGATCGGATCATTACACAGTTCACTGTTCACCCAGATCGGATCATTACACAGTTCACTGTTCACACAGATCGGATCTTTACACAGTTCAGTGCTCACCCAGATGGGATCATTACACAGTTCACTGTTCACACATATCGGATCATTACACAGTTCACTGTTCACCCAGATGGTATCATTACACAGTTCACTGCTCACCCAGATCGGATCATTACGCAGTTCACTACTCACCCAGATCGGATCATTACACAGTTCACTGTTCACACAGATTGGATCATTACACAGTTCACTGCTCACACTGATAAGATCATTACACAGTTCACTGTTCACTCAGATCAGATCTTTACGCAGTTCAGTGCTCACCTAGATCGGATCATTACACAGTTCACTGCTCACCCAGATGGGATCATTACACAGTTCACTGTTCACACAGATCAGATCATTACGCAGTTCACTGCTCACCCAGATCGGATCATTACGCAGTTCAGTGCTCACCCAGTTGGGATCATTACACAGTTCACTGCTCACCCAGATCGGATCATTACGCAGTTCACTGTTCACCCAGATCGGATCATTACGCAGTTCACTGCTCACCCTGATGGGATCATTACACAGTTCACTGCTCACCCAGATGGGATCATTAAACAGTTCACTGTTCACCCAGATCGGATCATTACATAGTTCACTGTTCACCCAGATCGGATTATTACACAGTTCACTGTTCACCCAGATCGAATCATTACACAGTTCACTGCTTACCCAGACCGGATCATTACACAGTTCACGGTTAACCCAGATCGGATTATTACACAGTTCACTGTTCACCCAGATCGAATCATTACACAGTTCACTGCTTACCCAGATCGGATCATTACACAATTCACTGCTCACCCAGACCGGATCATTACACAGTTCACTGTTCACCCAGATGGGATCATTACACAGTTCAGTGCTCACCCAGATGGGATCATTACACAGTTCACTGCTCACACAGATGGGATCATTACGCAGTTCACTGCTCATCCAGATCGGATCATTACACAGTTCACTGCTCACCCAGATCGGATCATTACACAGTTCACTGTTAAACAAGATCGGATCATCACACAGTTCACTGCTCAACAAGATCGGATCATTACACAGTTCACTGCTCACCCAGATCGGATCATTACACAGTTCACTGCTCACCCAGATCGGATCATCACACAGCTCACTGTTCACCCAGATGGGATCATTACACAGTTCACTACTCACCCAGATCGGATCATTACACAGTTCACTGTTCACACAGATCGGATCTTTACACAGTTCAGTGCTCACCCAGATGGGATCATTACACAGTTCACTGTTCACACAGATCGGATCATTACACAGTTCACTGTTCACCCAGATCGGATCATTACACAGTTCACTGTTCACACAGATCGGATCTTTACACAGTTCAGTGCTCACCCAGATGGGATCATTACACAGTTCACTGTTCACACAGATCGGATCATTACACAGTTCACTGTTCACCCAGATGGGATCATTACACAGTTCACTGCTCACCCAGATCGGATCATTACGCAGTTCACTACTCACCCAGATCGGATCATTACACAGTTCACTGTTCACACAGATCGGATCATTACACAGTTCACTGTTCACACAGATAAGATCATTACACAGTTCACTGCTCACACAGATCAGATCTTTACGCAGTTCAGTTCTCACCCAGATGGGATCATTACACAGTTCACTGCTCACCCAGATGGGATCATTACACAGTTCACTGTTCACACAGATCAGATCATTACGCAGTTCACTGCTCACCCAGATCGGATCATTACGCAGTTCAGTGCTCACCCAGTTGGGATCATTACACAGTTCACTGCCTACACAGATCGGATCATTACGCAGTTCACTGTTTACCCAGAACGGATCATTACGCAGTTCACTGCTCACCCAGATGGGATCATTACACAGTTCACTGCTCACCCAGATGGGATCATTAAACAGTTCACTGTTCACCCAGATCAGATCATTATGCAGTTCACTGCTCACCCAGATGGGATCATTACACAGTTCACTGCTCACCCAGATCGGATCATTACACAGTTCACTGTTCACCCAGATCGGATCATTACACAGTTCACTGCTCACCCAGATCGGATCATTACGCAGTTCACTGCTCACCCAGATCAGATCATTACGCAGTTCACTGCTCACCCAGATCGGATCATTACACAGTTCACTGTTCACACTGATAAGATCATTACGCAGTTCGCTGTTCACACAGATCGGATCTTTACGCAGTTCAGTGCTCACCCAGATGGAATTATTACAATTTCACTGTTTACCCAGATGGGATCATTACACAGTTCACCGTTCACCCAGATCGGATTATTACACAGTTCACTGTTCACCCAGATCGAATCATTACACAGTTCACTGCTTACCCAGACCGGATCATTACACAGTTCACGGTTAACCCAGATGGGATCATTAAACAGTTCACTGCTCACACAGATCGGATCATTACACAGTTCACTGTTCACCCAGATCGGATCATCACACAGTTCACTGTTCACCCAGATGGGATCATTACACAGTTCACTGCTCACCCAGATCGGATCATTACACAGTTCACTGTTCACCCAGATCGGATCATCACACAGTTCACTGTTCACCCAGATGGGATCATTACACAGTTCACTGCTCACCCAGATCGGATCATTACACACTTCACTGTTCACACAGATCGGATCTTTACACAGTTCAGTGCTCACCCAGATGGGATCATTACACAGTTCACTGTTCACCCAGATCGGATCATTACACAGTTCACTGTTCACCCAGATCGGATCATTACACAGTTCAATGTTCACACAGATCGGATCTTTACACAGTTCAGTGCTCACCCAGATGGGATCATTACACAGTTCACTGTTCACACAGATCGGATCATTACACAGTTCACTGTTCACCCAGATGGGATCATTACACAGTTCACTGCTCACCCAGATCGGATCATTACGCAGTTCACTACTCACCCAGATCGGATCATTACACAGTTCACTGTTCACACAGATCGGATCATTACACAGTTCACTGTTCACACTGATAAGATCATTACACAGTTCACTGTTCACACAGATCAGATCTTTACGCAGTTCAGTGCTCACCCAGATGGGATCATTACACAGTTCACTGCTCACCCAGATGGGATCATTACACAGTTCACTGTTCACACAGATCAGATCATTACGCAGTTCACTGCTCACCCAGATCGGATCATTACGCAGTTCAGTGCTCACCCAGTTGGGATCATTACACAGTTCACTGCTCACCCAGATCGGATCATTACGCAGTTCACTGTTCACCCAGATCGGATCATTACGCAGTTCACTGCTCACCCAGATGGGATCATTACACAGTTCACTGCTCACCCAGATGGGATCATTAAACAGTTCACTGTTCACCCAGATCAGATCATTACGCAGTTCACTGCTCACCCAGATGGGATCATTACACAGTTCACTGCTCACCCAGATGGGATCATTACACAGTTCACTGTTCACCCAGATTGGATCATTACACAGTTCACTGCTCACCCAGATCGGATCATTGCACAGTTCACTGTTCACACTGATAAGATCATTACGCAGTTCGCTGTTCACCCAGATGGGATCTTTACGCAGTTCAGTGCTCACCCAGATGGGATTATTACACAGTTCACTGTTTACCCAGATGGGATCATTACACAGTTCACTGCTCACCCAGATCGGATCATTACACAGTTCACTGTTCACCCAGATGGGATCATTACACAGTTCACTGCTCACCCAGATGGGATCATTACACAGTTCACTGTTCACCCAGATGGGATCATTACACAGTTCACTGCTCACCCAGATCGGATCATTACGCAGTTCACTGCTCACCCAGATCGGATCATTACGCAGTTCACTGCTCACCCAGATCGGATCATTACGCAGTTCACTACTCACCCAGATCGGATCATTACACAGTTCACTGTTCACACAGATCGGATCATTACACAGTTCACTGTTCACACAGATAAGATCATTACACAGTTCACTGCTCACACAGATCAGATCTTTACGCAGTTCAGTTCTCACCCAGATGGGATCATTACACAGTTCACTGCTCACCCAGATGGGATCATTACACAGTTCACTGTTCACACAGATCAGATCATTACGCAGTTCACTGCTCACCCAGATCGGATCATTACGCAGTTCAGTGCTCACCCAGTTGGGATCATTACACAGTTCACTGCCTACACAGATCGGATCATTACGCAGTTCACTGTTTACCCAGATCGGATCATTACGCAGTTCACTGCTCACCCAGATGGGATCATTACACAGTTCACTGCTCACCCAGATGGGATCATTAAACAGTTCACTGTTCACCCAGATCAGATCATTATGCAGTTCACTGCTCACCCAGATGGGATCATTACACAGTTCACTGCTCACCCAGATCGGATCATTACACAGTTCACTGTTCACCCAGATCGGATCATTACACAGTTCACTGCTCACCCAGATCGGATCATTACGCAGTTCACTGCTCACCCAGATCAGATCATTACGCAGTTCACTGCTCACCCAGATCGGATCATTACACAGTTCACTGTTCACACTGATAAGATCATTACGCAGTTCGCTGTTCACACAGATCGGATCTTTACGCAGTTCAGTGCTCACCCAGATGGAATTATTACAATTTCACTGTTTACCCAGATGGGATCATTACACAGTTCACCGTTCACCCAGATCGGATTATTACACAGTTCACTGTTCACCCAGATCGAATCATTACACAGTTCACTGCTTACCCAGACCGGATCATTACACAGTTCACGGTTAACCCAGATCGGATTATTACACAGTTCACTGTTCACCCAGATCGAATCATTACACAGTTCACTGCTTACCCAGACCGGATCATTACACAGTTCACGGTTAACCCAGATGGGATCATTAAACAGTTCACTGCTCACACAGATCGGATCATTACACAGTTCACTGTTCACCCAGATCGGATCATCACACAGTTCACTGTTCACCCAGATGGGATCATTACACAGTTCACTGCTCACCCAGATCGGATCATTACACAGTTCACTGTTCACCCAGATCGGATCATCACACAGTTCACTGTTCACCCAGATGGGATCATTACACAGTTCACTGCTCACCCAGATCGGATCATTACACACTTCACTGTTCACACAGATCGGATCTTTACACAGTTCAGTGCTCACCCAGATGGGATCATTACACAGTTCACTGTTCACCCAGATCGGATCATTACACAGTTCACTGTTCACCCAGATCGGATCATTACACAGTTCAATGTTCACACAGATCGGATCTTTACACAGTTCAGTGCTCACCCAGATGGGATCATTACACAGTTCACTGTTCACACAGATCGGATCATTACACAGTTCACTGTTCACCCAGATGGGATCATTACACAGTTCACTGCTCACCCAGATCGGATCATTACGCAGTTCACTACTCACCCAGATCGGATCATTACACAGTTCACTGTTCACACAGATCGGATCATTACACAGTTCACTGTTCACACTGATAAGATCATTACACAGTTCACTGTTCACACAGATCAGATCTTTACGCAGTTCAGTGCTCACCCAGATGGGATCATTACACAGTTCACTGCTCACCCAGATGGGATCATTACACAGTTCACTGTTCACACAGATCAGATCATTACGCAGTTCACTGCTCACCCAGATCGGATCATTACGCAGTTCAGTGCTCACCCAGTTGGGATCATTACACAGTTCACTGCTCACCCAGATCGGATCATTACGCAGTTCACTGTTCACCCAGATCGGATCATTACGCAGTTCACTGCTCACCCAGATGGGATCATTACACAGTTCACTGCTCACCCAGATGGGATCATTAAACAGTTCACTGTTCACCCAGATCAGATCATTACGCAGTTCACTGCTCACCCAGATGGGATCATTACACAGTTCACTGCTCACCCAGATGGGATCATTACACAGTTCACTGTTCACCCAGATTGGATCATTACACAGTTCACTGCTCACCCAGATCGGATCATTGCACAGTTCACTGTTCACACTGATAAGATCATTACGCAGTTCGCTGTTCACCCAGATGGGATCTTTACGCAGTTCAGTGCTCACCCAGATGGGATTATTACACAGTTCACTGTTTACCCAGATGGGATCATTACACAGTTCACTGCTCACCCAGATCGGATCATTACACAGTTCACTGTTCACCCAGATGGGATCATTACACAGTTCACTGCTCACCCAGATGGGATCATTACACAGTTCACTGTTCACCCAGATGGGATCATTACACAGTTCACTGCTCACCCAGATCGGATCATTACGCAGTTCACTGCTCACCCAGATCAGATCATTACGCAGTTCACTGCTCACCCAGATCGGATCATTACATAGTTCACTGTTCACCCAGATCGGATTATTACACAGTTCACTGTTCACCCAGATCGAATCATTACACAGTTCACTGCTTACCGAGACTGGATAATTACACAGTTCACGGTTAACCCAGATCGGATTATTACACAGTTCACTGTTCACCCAGATCGAATCATTGCACAGTTCACTGCTCACCCAGATCGGATCATTACACAGTTCATGGTTAACCCAGATGGGATCATTAAACAGTTCACTGCTCACACAGATCGGATCATTACACAGTTCAGTGCTCACCCAGATGGGATCATTACACAGTTCACTGTTCACACAGATCGGATCATTACACAGTTCACTGTTCACCCAGATGGGATCATTACACAGTTCAGTGCTCACCCAGATGGGATCATTACACAGTTCACTGCTCACCCAGATGGGATCATTACACAGTTCACTGTTCACACAGATCAGATCATTACGCAGTTCACTGCTCACCCAGATCGGATCATTACGCAGTTCAGTGCTCACCCAGTTGGGATCATTACACAGTTCACTGCTCACCCAGATCGGATCATTACGCAGTTCACTGTTCACCCAGATCGGATCATTACGCAGTTCACTGCTCACCCAGATGGGATCATTACACAGTTCACTGCTCACCCAGATGGGATCATTAAACAGTTCACTGTTCACCCAGATCAGATCATTACGCAGTTCACTGCTCACCCAGATGGGATCATTACACAGTTCACTGTTCACCCAGATTGGATCATTACACAGTTCACTGCTCACCCAGATCGGATCATTACGCAGTTCACTGCTCACCCAGATCGGATCATTACGCAGTTCACTGCTCACCCAGAAATGATCATTACATAGTTCACTGTTCACCCAGATCGGATTATTACACAGTTCACTGTTCACCCAGATCGAATCATTACACAGTTCACTGCTTACCCAGACTGGATCATTACACAGTTCACGGTTAACCCAGATCGGATTATTACACAGTTCACTGTTCACCCAGATCGAATCATTGCACAGTTCACTGCTCACCCAGATCGGATCATTACACAATTCACTGCTCACCCAGACCGGATCATTACACAGTTCATGGTTAACCCAGATGGGATCATTAAACAGTTCACTGCTCACACAGATCGGATCATTACACAGTTCAGTGCTCACCCAGATGGGATCATTACACAGTTCACTGTTCACACAGATCGGATCATTACACAGTTCACTGTTCACCCAGATGGGATCATTACACAGTTCAGTGCTCACCCAGATGGGATCATTACACAGTTCACTGCTCACACAGATGGGATCATTACGCAGTTCACTGCTCACCCAGATCGGATCATTACACAGTTCACTGCTCACCCAGATCGGATCATTACACAGTTCACTGTTCACCCAGATCGGATCATCACACAGTTCACTGTTCACCCAGATGGGATCATTACACAGTTCACTGCTCACCCAGATCGGATCATTACGCAGTTCGCTGTTCACACAGATCGGATCTTTACGCAGTTCAGTGCTCACCCAGATGGGATTATTACACAGTTCACTGTTTACCCGGATGGGATCATTACACAGTTCACTGCTCACCCAGATCGGATCATTACATAGTTCACTGTTCACCCAGATCGGATTATTACACAGTTCACTGTTCACCCAAATCAAATCATTACACAGTTCACTGCTTACCCAGACCAGATCTTTACACAGTTCACGGTTAACCCAGATCGGATTATTACACAGTTCACTGTTCACCCAGATCGAATCATTACACAGTTCACTGCTTACCCAGACCGGATCATTACACAGTTCACGGTTAACCCAGATGGGATCATTAAACAGTTCACTGCTCACACAGATTGGATCATTACACAGTTCAGTGCTCACCCAGATGGGATCATTACACAGTTCACTGTTCACACAGATCGGATCATTACACAGTTCACTGTTCACCCAGATGGGATCATTACACAGTTCAGTGCTCACCCAGATGGGATCATTACACAGTTCACTGCTCTCACAGATGGGATCATTACGCAGTTCACTGCTCAACCAGATCGGATCATTACACAGTTCACTGCTCACCCAGATCGGATCATTACACAGTTCACTGTTCAACCAGATGGGATCATTACACAGTTCACTGTTCACACAGATCGGATCATTACACACTTCACTGTTCACACAGATCGGATCTTTACACAGTTCAGTGCTCACCCAGATGGGATCATTACACAGTTCACTGTTCACCCAGATCGGATCATTACACAGTTCACTGTTCACCCAGATCCGATCATTACACAGTTCACTGTTCACACAGATCGGATCTTTACACAGTTCAGTGCTCACCCAGATGGGATCATTACACAGTTCACTGTTCACACAGATCGGATCATTACACAGTTCACTGTTCAGCCAGATGGGATCATTACACAGTTCACTGCTCACCCAGATCGGATCATTACGCAGTTCACTACTCACCCAGATCGGATCATTACACAGTTCACTGTTCACACAGATCGGATCATTACACAGTTCACTGTTCACACTGATAAGATCATTACACAGTTCACTGTTTACCCAGATGGGATCATTACACAGTTCACTGCTCACCCAGATCGGATCATTACACAGTTCACTGTTCACCCAGATGGGATCATTACACAGTTCACTGCTCACCCAGATGGGATCATTACACAGTTCACTGTTCACCCAGATGGGATCATTACACAGTTCACTGCTCACCCAGATCGGATCATTACGCAGTTCACTGCTCACCCAGATCGGATCATTACGCAGTTCACTGCTCACCCAGATCGGATCATTACGCAGTTCACTACTCACCCAGATCGGATCATTACACAGTTCACTGTTCACACAGATCGGATCATTACACAGTTCACTGTTCACACAGATAAGATCATTACTCAGTTCACTGCTCACACAGATCAGATCTTTACGCAGTTCAGTTCTCACCCAGATGGGATCATTACACAGTTCACTGCTCACCCAGATGGGATCATTACACAGTTCACTGTTCACACAGATCAGATCATTACGCAGTTCACTGCTCACCCAGATCGGATCATTACGCAGTTCAGTGCTCACCCAGTTGGGATCATTACACAGTTCACTGCCTACACAGAT
This sequence comes from Hemitrygon akajei, assembly GCF_048418815.1. Lineage (NCBI taxonomy): Eukaryota > Metazoa > Chordata > Chondrichthyes > Myliobatiformes > Dasyatidae > Hemitrygon > Hemitrygon akajei. The sequence continues at coordinate 41,014,293 of NC_133137.1, read as the reverse complement.
CGGATCATTACGCAGTTCACTGTTTACCCAGATCGGATCATTACGCAGTTCACTGCTCACCCAGATGGGATCATTACACAGTTCACTGCTCACCCAGATGGGATCATTAAACAGTTCACTGTTCACCCAGATCAGATCATTATGCAGTTCACTGCTCACCCAGATGGGATCATTACACAGTTCACTGCTCACCCAGATCGGATCATTACACAGTTCACTGTTCACCCAGATCGGATCATTACACAGTTCACTGCTCACCCAGATCGGATCATTACGCAGTTCACTGCTCACCCAGATCAGATCATTACGCAGTTCACTGCTCACCCAGATCGGATCATTACACAGTTCACTGTTCACACTGATAAGATCATTACGCAGTTCGCTGTTCACACAGATCGGATCTTTACGCAGTTCAGTGCTCACCCAGATGGAATTATTACAATTTCACTGTTTACCCAGATGGGATCATTACACAGTTCACCGTTCACCCAGATCGGATTATTACACAGTTCACTGTTCACCCAGATCGAATCATTACACAGTTCACTGCTTACCCAGACCGGATCATTACACAGTTCACGGTTAACCCAGATCGGATTATTACACAGTTCACTGTTCACCCAGATCGAATCATTACACAGTTCACTGCTTACCCAGACCGGATCATTACACAGTTCACGGTTAACCCAGATGGGATCATTAAACAGTTCACTGCTCACACAGATCGGATCATTACACAGTTCACTGTTCACCCAGATCGGATCATCACACAGTTCACTGTTCACCCAGATGGGATCATTACACAGTTCACTGCTCACCCAGATCGGATCATTACACAGTTCACTGTTCACCCAGATCGGATCATCACACAGTTCACTGTTCACCCAGATGGGATCATTACACAGTTCACTGCTCACCCAGATCGGATCATTACACACTTCACTGTTCACACAGATCGGATCTTTACACAGTTCAGTGCTCACCCAGATGGGATCATTACACAGTTCACTGTTCACCCAGATCGGATCATTACACAGTTCACTGTTCACCCAGATCGGATCATCACACAGTTCACTGTTCACCCAGATGGGATCATTACACAGTTCACTGCTCACACAGATGGGATCATTACGCAGTTCACTGCTCACCCAGATCGGATCATTACACAGTTCACTGCTCACCCAGATCGGATCATTACACAGTTCACTGTTCACCCAGATCGGATCATCACACAGTTCACTGTTCACCCAGATGGGATCATTACACAGTTCACTGCTCACCCAGATCGGATCATTACGCAGTTCGCTGTTCACACAGATCGGATCTTTACGCAGTTCAGTGCTCACCCAGATGGGATTATTACACAGTTCACTGTTTACCCGGATGGGATCATTACACAGTTCACTGCTCACCCAGATCGGATCATTACATAGTTCACTGTTCACCCAGATCGGATTATTACACAGTTCACTGTTCACCCAAATCAAATCATTACACAGTTCACTGCTTACCCAGACCAGATCTTTACACAGTTCACGGTTAACCCAGATCGGATTATTACACAGTTCACTGTTCACCCAGATCGAATCATTACACAGTTCACTGCTTACCCAGACCGGATCATTACACAGTTCACGGTTAACCCAGATGGGATCATTAAACAGTTCACTGCTCACACAGATTGGATCATTACACAGTTCAGTGCTCACCCAGATGGGATCATTACACAGTTCACTGTTCACACAGATCGGATCATTACACAGTTCACTGTTCACCCAGATGGGATCATTACACAGTTCAGTGCTCACCCAGATGGGATCATTACACAGTTCACTGCTCTCACAGATGGGATCATTAAGCAGTTCACTGCTCACCCAGATCGGATCATTACACAGTTCACTGCTCACCCAGATCGGATCATTACACAGTTCACTGTTCAACCAGATGGGATCATTACACAGTTCACTGTTCACACAGATCGGATCATTACACACTTCACTGTTCACACAGATCGGATCTTTACACAGTTCAGTGCTCACCCAGATGGGATCATTACACAGTTCACTGTTCACCCAGATCGGATCATTACACAGTTCACTGTTCACCCAGATCCGATCATTACACAGTTCACTGTTCACACAGATCGGATCTTTACACAGTTCAGTGCTCACCCAGATGGGATCATTACACAGTTCACTGTTCACACAGATCGGATCATTACACAGTTCACTGTTCAGCCAGATGGGATCATTACACAGTTCACTGCTCACCCAGATCGGATCATTACGCAGTTCACTACTCACCCAGATCGGATCATTACACAGTTCACTGTTCACACAGATCGGATCATTACACAGTTCACTGTTCACACTGATAAGATCATTACACAGTTCACTGTTTACCCAGATGGGATCATTACACAGTTCACTGCTCACCCAGATCGGATCATTACACAGTTCACTGTTCACCCAGATGGGATCATTACACAGTTCACTGCTCACCCAGATGGGATCATTACACAGTTCACTGTTCACCCAGATGGGATCATTACACAGTTCACTGCTCACCCAGATCGGATCATTACGCAGTTCACTGCTCACCCAGATCGGATCATTACGCAGTTCACTGCTCACCCAGATCGGATCATTACGCAGTTCACTACTCACCCAGATCGGATCATTACACAGTTCACTGTTCACACAGATCGGATCATTACACAGTTCACTGTTCACACAGATAAGATCATTACTCAGTTCACTGCTCACACAGATCAGATCTTTACGCAGTTCAGTTCTCACCCAGATGGGATCATTACACAGTTCACTGCTCACCCAGATGGGATCATTACACAGTTCACTGTTCACACAGATCAGATCATTACGCAGTTCACTGCTCACCCAGATCGGATCATTACGCAGTTCAGTGCTCACCCAGTTGGGATCATTACACAGTTCACTGCCTACACAGATCGGATCATTACGCAGTTCACTGTTTACCCAGATCGGATCATTACGCAGTTCACTGCTCACCCAGATGGGATCATTACACAGTTCACTGCTCACCCAGATGGGATCATTAAACAGTTCACTGTTCACCCAGATCAGATCATTATGCAGTTCACTGCTCACCCAGATGGGATCATTACACAGTTCACTGCTCACCCAGATCGGATCATTACACAGTTCACTGTTCACCCAGATCGGATCATTACACAGTTCACTGCTCACCCAGATCGGATCATTACGCAGTTCACTGCTCACCCAGATCAGATCATTACGCAGTTCACTGCTCACCCAGATCGGATCATTACACAGTTCACTGTTCACACTGATAAGATCATTACGCAGTTCGCTGTTCACACAGATCGGATCTTTACGCAGTTCAGTGCTCACCCAGATGGAATTATTACAATTTCACTGTTTACCCAGATGGGATCATTACACAGTTCACCGTTCACCCAGATCGGATTATTACACAGTTCACTGTTCACCCAGATCGAATCATTACACAGTTCACTGCTTACCCAGACCGGATCATTACACAGTTCACGGTTAACCCAGATCGGATTATTACACAGTTCACTGTTCACCCAGATCGAATCATTACACAGTTCACTGCTTACCCAGACCGGATCATTACACAGTTCACGGTTAACCCAGATGGGATCATTAAACAGTTCACTGCTCACACAGATCGGATCATTACACAGTTCACTGTTCACCCAGATCGGATCATCACACAGTTCACTGTTCACCCAGATGGGATCATTACACAGTTCACTGCTCACCCAGATCGGATCATTACACAGTTCACTGTTCACCCAGATCGGATCATCACACAGTTCACTGTTCACCCAGATGGGATCATTACACAGTTCACTGCTCACCCAGATCGGATCATTACACACTTCACTGTTCACACAGATCGGATCTTTACACAGTTCAGTGCTCACCCAGATGGGATCATTACACAGTTCACTGTTCACCCAGATCGGATCATTACACAGTTCACTGTTCACCCAGATCGGATCATTACACAGTTCAATGTTCACACAGATCGGATCTTTACACAGTTCAGTGCTCACCCAGATGGGATCATTACACAGTTCACTGTTCACACAGATCGGATCATTACACAGTTCACTGTTCACCCAGATGGGATCATTACACAGTTCACTGCTCACCCAGATCGGATCATTACGCAGTTCACTACTCACCCAGATCGGATCATTACACAGTTCACTGTTCACACAGATCGGATCATTACACAGTTCACTGTTCACACTGATAAGATCATTACACAGTTCATTGTTCACACAGATCAGATCTTTACGCAGTTCAGTGCTCACCCAGATGGGATCATTACACAGTTCACTGCTCACCCAGATGGGATCATTACACAGTTCACTGTTCACACAGATCAGATCATTACGCAGTTCACTGCTCACCCAGATCGGATCATTACGCAGTTCAGTGCTCACCCAGTTGGGATCATTACACAGTTCACTGCTCACCCAGATCGGATCATTACGCAGTTCACTGTTCACCCAGATCGGATCATTACGCAGTTCACTGCTCACCCAGATGGGATCATTACACAGTTCACTGCTCACCCAGATGGGATCATTAAACAGTTCACTGTTCACCCAGATCAGATCATTACGCAGTTCACTGCTCACCCAGATGGGATCATTACACAGTTCACTGCTCACCCAGATGGGATCATTACACAGTTCACTGTTCACCCAGATTGGATCATTACACAGTTCACTGCTCACCCAGATCGGATCATTGCACAGTTCACTGTTCACACTGATAAGATCATTACGCAGTTCGCTGTTCACCCAGATGGGATCTTTACGCAGTTCAGTGCTCACCCAGATGGGATTATTACACAGTTCACTGTTTACCCAGATGGGATCATTACACAGTTCACTGCTCACCCAGATCGGATCATTACACAGTTCACTGTTCACCCAGATGGGATCATTACACAGTTCACTGCTCACCCAGATGGGATCATTACACAGTTCACTGTTCACCCAGATGGGATCATTACACAGTTCACTGCTCACCCAGATCGGATCATTACGCAGTTCACTGCTCACCCAGATCAGATCATTACGCAGTTCACTGCTCACCCAGATCGGATCATTACATAGTTCACTGTTCACCCAGATCGGATTATTACACAGTTCACTGTTCACCCAGATCGAATCATTACACAGTTCACTGCTTACCGAGACTGGATAATTACACAGTTCACGGTTAACCCAGATCGGATTATTACACAGTTCACTGTTCACCCAGATCGAATCATTGCACAGTTCACTGCTCACCCAGATCGGATCATTACACAGTTCATGGTTAACCCAGATGGGATCATTAAACAGTTCACTGCTCACACAGATCGGATCATTACACAGTTCAGTGCTCACCCAGATGGGATCATTACACAGTTCACTGTTCACACAGATCGGATCATTACACAGTTCACTGTTCACCCAGATGGGATCATTACACAGTTCAGTGCTCACCCAGATGGGATCATTACACAGTTCACTGCTCACCCAGATGGGATCATTACACAGTTCACTGTTCACACAGATCAGATCATTACGCAGTTCACTGCTCACCCAGATCGGATCATTACGCAGTTCAGTGCTCACCCAGTTGGGATCATTACACAGTTCACTGCTCACCCAGATCGGATCATTACGCAGTTCACTGTTCACCCAGATCGGATCATTACGCAGTTCACTGCTCACCCAGATGGGATCATTACACAGTTCACTGCTCACCCAGATGGGATCATTAAACAGTTCACTGTTCACCCAGATCAGATCATTACGCAGTTCACTGCTCACCCAGATGGGATCATTACACAGTTCACTGTTCACCCAGATTGGATCATTACACAGTTCACTGCTCACCCAGATCGGATCATTACGCAGTTCACTGCTCACCCAGATCGGATCATTACGCAGTTCACTGCTCACCCAGAAATGATCATTACATAGTTCACTGTTCACCCAGATCGGATTATTACACAGTTCACTGTTCACCCAGATCGAATCATTGCACAGTTCACTGCTCACCCAGATCGGATCATTACACAATTCACTGCTCACCCAGACCGGATCATTACACAGTTCATGGTTAACCCAGATGGGATCATTAAACAGTTCACTGCTCACACAGATCGGATCATTACACAGTTCAGTGCTCACCCAGATGGGATCATTACACAGTTCACTGTTCACACAGATCGGATCATTACACAGTTCACTGTTCACCCAGATGGGATCATTACACAGTTCAGTGCTCACCCAGATGGGATCATTACACAGTTCACTGCTCACACAGATGGGATCATTACGCAGTTCACTGCTCACCCAGATCGGATCATTACACAGTTCACTGCTCACCCAGATCGGATCATTACACAGTTCACTGTTCACCCAGATCGGATCATCACACAGTTCACTGTTCACCCAGATGGGATCATTACACAGTTCACTGCTCACCCAGATCGGATCATTACGCAGTTCGCTGTTCACACAGATCGGATCTTTACGCAGTTCAGTGCTCACCCAGATGGGATTATTACACAGTTCACTGTTTACCCGGATGGGATCATTACACAGTTCACTGCTCACCCAGATCGGATCATTACATAGTTCACTGTTCACCCAGATCGGATTATTACACAGTTCACTGTTCACCCAAATCAAATCATTACACAGTTCACTGCTTACCCAGACCAGATCTTTACACAGTTCACGGTTAACCCAGATCGGATTATTACACAGTTCACTGTTCACCCAGATCGAATCATTACACAGTTCACTGCTTACCCAGACCGGATCATTACACAGTTCACGGTTAACCCAGATGGGATCATTAAACAGTTCACTGCTCACACAGATTGGATCATTACACAGTTCAGTGCTCACCCAGATGGGATCATTACACAGTTCACTGTTCACACAGATCGGATCATTACACAGTTCACTGTTCACCCAGATGGGATCATTACACAGTTCAGTGCTCACCCAGATGGGATCATTACACAGTTCACTGCTCTCACAGATGGGATCATTACGCAGTTCACTGCTCACCCAGATCGGATCATTACACAGTTCACTGCTCACCCAGATCGGATCATTACACAGTTCACTGTTCAACCAGATGGGATCATTACACAGTTCACTGTTCACACAGATCGGATCATTACACACTTCACTGTTCACACAGATCGGATCTTTACACAGTTCAGTGCTCACCCAGATGGGATAATTACACAGTTCACTGTTCACCCAGATCGGATCATTACACAGTTCACTGTTCACCCAGATCCGATCATTACACAGTTCACTGTTCACACAGATCGGATCTTTACACAGTTCAGTGCTCACCCAGATGGGATCATTACACAGTTCACTGTTCACACAGATCGGATCATTACACAGTTCACTGTTCAGCCAGATGGGATCATTACACAGTTCACTGCTCACCCAGATCGGATCATTACGCAGTTCACTACTCACCCAGATCGGATCATTACACAGTTCACTGTTCACACAGATCGGATCATTACACAGTTCACTGTTCACACTGATAAGATCATTACACAGTTCACTGTTCACACAGATCAGATCTTTACGCAGTTCAGTGCTCACCCAGATGGGATCATTACACAGTTCACTGCTCACCCAGATGGGATCATTACACAGTTCACTGTTCACACAGATCAGATCATTACGCAGTTCACTGCTCACCCAGATCGGATCATTACGCAGTTCAGTGCTCACCCAGTTGGGATCATTACACAGTTCACTGCTCACCCAGATCGGATCATTACGCAGTTCACTGTTCACCCAGATCGGATCATTACGCAGTTCACTGCTCACCCAGATGGGATCATTACACAGTTCACTGCTCACCCAGATGGGATCATTAAACAGTTCACTGTTCACCCAGATCAGATCATTACGCAGTTCACTGCTCACCCAGATGGGATCATTACACAGTTCACTGCTCACCCAGATGGGATCATTACACAGTTCACTGTTCACCCAGATCGGATCATTACACAGTTCACTGCTCAGCCAGATCGGATCATTACACAGTTCACTGTTCACACTGATAAGATCATTACGCAGTTCGCTGTTCACCCAGATGGGGTCTTTACGCAGTTCAGTGCTCACCCAGATGGGATTATTACACAGTTCACTGTTTACCCAGATGGGATCTTTACACAGTTCACTGCTCACCCAGATCGGATCATTACACAGTTCACTGTTCACCCAGATGGGATCATTACACAGTTCACTGCTCACCCAGATGGGATCATTACGCAGTTCACTGTTCACCCAGATTGGATCATTACACAGTTCACTGCTCACCCAGATCGGATCATTACGCAGTTCACTGCTCACCCAGATCGGATCATTACGCAGTTCACTGCTCACCCAGATCGGATCATTACATAGTTCACTGTTCACCCAGATCGGATTATTACACAGTTCACTGTTCACCCAGATCGAATCATTACACAGTTCACTGCTCACCCAGATGGGATCATTACACAGTTCACTGTTCACACAGATCAGATCATTACGCAGTTCACTGCTCACCCAGATCGGATCATTACGCAGTTCAGTGCTCACCCAGTTGGGATCATTACACAGTTCACTGCTCACCCAGATCGGATCATTACGCAGTTCACTGTTCACCCAGATCGGATCATTACGCAGTTCACTGCTCACCCAGATGGGATCATTACACAGTTCACTGCTCACCCAGATGGGATCATTAAACAGTTCACTGTTCACCCAGATCAGATCATTACGCAGTTCACTGCTCACCCAGATGGGATCATTACACAGTTCACTGCTCACCCAGATGGGATCATTACACAGTTCACTGTTCACCCAGATTGGATCATTACACAGTTCACTGCTCACCCAGATCGGATCATTGCACAGTTCACTGTTCACACTGATAAGATCATTACGCAGTTCGCTGTTCAAACAGATGGGATCTTTACGCAGTTCAGTGCTCACCCAGATGGGATTATTACACAGTTCACTGTTTACCCAGATGGGATCATTACACAGTTCACTGCTCACCCAGATCGGATCATTACACAGTTCACTGTTCACCCAGATGGGATCATTACACAGTTCACTGCTCACCCAGATGGGATCATTACACAGTTCACTGTTCACCCAGATGGGATCATTACACAGTTCACTGCTCACCCAGATCGGATCATTACGCAGTTCACTGCTCACCCAGATCGGATCATTACGCAGTTCACTGCTCACCCAGATCGGATCATTACGCAGTTCACTACTCACCCAGATCGGATCATTACACAGTTCACTGTTCACACAGATCGGATCATTACACAGTTCACTGTTCACACAGATAAGATCATTACTCAGTTCACTGCTCACACAGATCAGATCTTTACGCAGTTCAGTTCTCACCCAGATGGGATCATTACACAGTTCACTGCTCACCCAGATGGGATCATTACACAGTTCACTGTTCACACAGATCAGATCATTACGCAGTTCACTGCTCACCCAGATCGGATCATTACGCAGTTCAGTGCTCACCCAGTTGGGATCATTACACAGTTCACTGCCTACACAGATCGGATCATTACGCAGTTCACTGTTTACCCAGATCGGATCATTACGCAGTTCACTGCTCACCCAGATGGGATCATTACACAGTTCACTGCTCACCCAGATGGGATCATTAAACAGTTCACTGTTCACCCAGATCAGATCATTATGCAGTTCACTGCTCACCCAGATGGGATCATTACACAGTTCACTGCTCACCCAGATCGGATCATTACACAGTTCACTGTTCACCCAGATCGGATCATTACACAGTTCACTGCTCACCCAGATCGGATCATTACGCAGTTCACTGCTCACCCAGATCAGATCATTACGCAGTTCACTGCTCACCCAGATCGGATCATTACACAGTTCACTGTTCACACTGATAAGATCATTACGCAGTTCGCTGTTCACACAGATCGGATCTTTACGCAGTTCAGTGCTCACCCAGATGGAATTATTACAATTTCACTGTTTACCCAGATGGGATCATTACACAGTTCACCGTTCACCCAGATCGGATTATTACACAGTTCACTGTTCACCCAGATCGAATCATTACACAGTTCACTGCTTACCCAGACCGGATCATTACACAGTTCACGGTTAACCCAGATCGGATTATTACACAGTTCACTGTTCACCCAGATCGAATCATTACACAGTTCACTGCTTACCCAGACCGGATCATTACACAGTTCACGGTTAACCCAGATGGGATCATTAAACAGTTCACTGCTCACACAGATCGGATCATTACACAGTTCACTGTTCACCCAGATCGGATCATCACACAGTTCACTGTTCACCCAGATGGGATCATTACACAGTTCACTGCTCACCCAGATCGGATCATTACACAGTTCACTGTTCACCCAGATCGGATCATCACACAGTTCACTGTTCACCCAGATGGGATCATTACACAGTTCACTGCTCACCCAGATCGGATCATTACACACTTCACTGTTCACACAGATCGGATCTTTACACAGTTCAGTGCTCACCCAGATGGGATCATTACACAGTTCACTGTTCACCCAGATCGGATCATTACACAGTTCACTGTTCACCCAGATCGGATCATTACACAGTTCAATGTTCACACAGATCGGATCTTTACACAGTTCAGTGCTCACCCAGATGGGATCATTACACAGTTCACTGTTCACACAGATCGGATCATTACACAGTTCACTGTTCACCCAGATCGGATCATTACGCAGTTCACTACTCACCCAGATCGGATCATTACACAGTTCACTGTTCACACAGATCGGATCATTACACAGTTCACTGTTCACACTGATAAGATCATTACACAGTTCACTGTTCACACAGATCAGATCTTTACGCAGTTCAGTGCTCACCCAGATGGGATCATTACACAGTTCACTGCTCACCCAGATGGGATCATTACACAGTTCACTGTTCACACAGATCAGATCATTACGCAGTTCACTGCTCACCCAGATCGGATCATTACGCAGTTCAGTGCTCACCCAGTTGGGATCATTACACAGTTCACTGCTCACCCAGATCGGATCATTACGCAGTTCACTGTTCACCCAGATCGGATCATTACGCAGTTCACTGCTCACCCAGATGGGATCATTACACAGTTCACTGCTCACCCAGATGGGATCATTAAACAGTTCACTGTTCACCCAGATCAGATCATTACGCAGTTCACTGCTCACCCAGATGGGATCATTACACAGTTCACTGCTCACCCAGATGGGATCATTACACAGTTCACTGTTCACCCAGATTGGATCATTACACAGTTCACTGCTCACCCAGATCGGATCATTGCACAGTTCACTGTTCACACTGATAAGATCATTACGCAGTTCGCTGTTCACCCAGATGGGATCTTTACGCAGTTCAGTGCTCACCCAGATGGGATTATTACACAGTTCACTGTTTACCCAGATGGGATCATTACACAGTTCACTGCTCACCCAGACCGGATCATTACACAGTTCACTGTTCACCCAGATGGGATCATTACACAGTTCACTGCTCACCCAGATGGGATCATTACACAGTTCACTGTTCACCCAGATGGGATCATTACACAGTTCACTGCTCACCCAGATCGGATCATTACGCAGTTCACTGCTCACCCAGATCAGATCATTACGCAGTTCACTGCTCACCCAGATCGGATCATTACATAGTTCACTGTTCACCCAGATCGGATTATTACACAGTTCACTGTTCACCCAGATCGAATCATTACACAGTTCACTGCTTACCGAGACTGGATAATTACACAGTTCACGGTTAACCCAGATCGGATTATTACACAGTTCACTGTTCACCCAGATCGAATCATTGCACAGTTCACTGCTCACCCAGATCGGATCATTACACAGTTCATGGTTAACACAGATGGGATCATTAAACAGTTCACTGCTCACACAGATCGGATCATTACACAGTTCAGTGCTCACCCAGATGGGATCATTACACAGTTCACTGTTCACACAGATCGGATCATTACACAGTTCACTGTTCACCCAGATGGGATCATTACACAGTTCAGTGCTCACCCAGATGGGATCATTACACAGTTCACTGCTCACCCAGATGGGATCATTACACAGTTCACTGTTCACACAGATCAGATCATTACGCAGTTCACTGCTCACCCAGATCGGATCATTACGCAGTTCAGTGCTCACCCAGTTGGGATCATTACACAGTTCACTGCTCACCCAGATCGGATCATTACGCAGTTCACTGTTCACCCAGATCGGATCATTACGCAGTTCACTGCTCACCCAGATGGGATCATTACACAGTTCACTGCTCACCCAGATGGGATCATTAAACAGTTCACTGTTCACCCAGATCAGATCATTACGCAGTTCACTGCTCACCCAGATGGGATCATTACACAGTTCACTGCTCACCCAGATGGGATCATTACACAGTTCACTGTTCACCCAGATTGGATCATTACACAGTTCACTGCTCACCCAGATCGGATCATTACGCAGTTCACTGCTCACCCAGATCGGATCATTACGCAGTTCACTGCTCACCCAGAAATGATCATTACATAGTTCACTGTTCACCCAGATCGAATCATTGCACAGTTCACTGCTCACCCAGATCGGATCATTACACAATTCACTGCTCACCCAGACCGGATCATTACACAGTTCATGGTTAACCCAGATGGGATCATTAAACAGTTCACTGCTCACACAGATCGGATCATTACACAGTTCAGTGCTCACCCAGATGGGATCATTACACAGTTCACTGTTCACACAGATCGGATCATTACACAGTTCACTGTTCACCCAGATGGGATCATTACACAGTTCAGTGCTCACCCAGATGGGATCATTACACAGTTCACTGCTCACACAGATGGGATCATTACGCAGTTCACTGCTCACCCAGATCGGATCATTACACAGTTCACTGCTCACCCAGATCGGATCATTACACAGTTCACTGTTCACCCAGATCGGATCATCACACAGTTCACTGTTCACCCAGATGGGATCATTACACAGTTCACTGCTCACCCAGATCGGATCATTACGCAGTTCGCTGTTCACACAGATCGGATCTTTACGCAGTTCAGTGCTCACCCAGATGGGATTATTACACAGTTCACTGCTCACCCAGATGGGATCATTACACAGTTCACTGTTCACACAGATCAGATCATTACGCAGTTCACTGCTCACCCAGATCGGATCATTACGCAGTTCAGTGCTCACCCAGTTGGGATCATTACACAGTTCACTGCTCACCCAGATCGGATCATTACGCAGTTCACTGTTCACCCAGATCGGATCATTACGCAGTTCACTGCTCACCCAGATGGGATCATTACACAGTTCACTGCTCACCCAGATGGGATCATTAAACAGTTCACTGTTCACCCAGATCAGATCATTACGCAGTTCACTGCTCACCCAGATGGGATCATTACACAGTTCACTGCTCACCCAGATGGGATCATTACACAGTTCACTGTTCACCCAGATTGGATCATTACACAGTTCACTGCTCACCCAGATCGGATCATTACGCAGTTCACTGCTCACCCAGATCGGATCATTACGCAGTTCACTGCTCACCCAGAAATGATCATTACATAGTTCACTGTTCACCCAGATCGAATCATTGCACAGTTCACTGCTCACCCAGATCGGATCATTACACAATTCACTGCTCACCCAGACAGGATCATTACACAGTTCATGGTTAACCCAGATGGGATCATTAAACAGTTCACTGCTCACACAGATCGGATCATTACACAGTTCAGTGCTCACCCAGATGGGATCATTACACAGTTCACTGTTCACACAGATCGGATCATTACACAGTTCACTGTTCACCCAGATGGGATCATTACACAGTTCAGTGCTCACCCAGATGGGATCATTACACAGTTCACTGCTCACACAGATGGGATCATTACGCAGTTCACTGCTCACCCAGATCGGATCATTACACAGTTCACTGCTCACCCAGATCGGATCATTACACAGTTCACTGTTCACCCAGATCGGATCATCACACAGTTCACTGTTCACCCAGATGGGATCATTACACAGTTCACTGCTCACCCAGATCGGATCATTACGCAGTTCGCTGTTCACACAGATCGGATCTTTACGCAGTTCAGTGCTCACCCAGATGGGATTATTACACAGTTCACTGTTTACCCGGATGGGATCATTACACAGTTCACTGCTCACCCAGATCGGATCATTACATAGTTCACTGTTCACCCAGATCGGATTATTACACAGTTCACTGTTCACCCAAATCAAATCATTACACAGTTCACTGCTTACCCAGACCAGATCATTACACAGTTCACGGTTAACCCAGATCGGATTATTACACAGTTCACTGTTCACCCAAATCAAATCATTACACAGTTCACTGCTTACCCAGACCGGATCATTACACAGTTCACGGTTAACCCAGATGGGATCATTAAACAGTTCACTGCTCACACAGATTGGATCATTACACAGTTCAGTGCTCACCCAGATGGGATCATTACACAGTTCACTGTTCACACAGATCGGATCATTACACAGTTCACTGTTCACCCAGATGGGATCATTACACAGTTCAGTGCTCACCCAGATGGGATCATTACACAGTTCACTGCTCACACAGATGGGATCATTACGCAGTTCACTGCTCACCCAGATCGGATCATTACACAGTTCACTGCTCACCCAGATCGGATCATTACACAGTTCACTGTTCAACCAGATGGGATCATTACACAGTTCACTGTTCACACAGATCGGATCATTACACACTTCACTGTTCACACAGATCGGATCTTTACACAGTTCAGTGCTCACCCAGATGGGATCATTACACAGTTCACTGTTCACCCAGATCGGATCATTACACAGTTCACTGTTCACCCAGATCCGATCATTACACAGTTCACTGTTCACACAGATCGGATCTTTACACAGTTCAGTGCTCACCCAGATGGGATCATTACACAGTTCACTGTTCACACAGATCGGATCATTACACAGTTCACTGTTCAGCCAGATGGGATCATTACACAGTTCACTGCTCACCCAGATCGGATCATTACGCAGTTCACTACTCACCCAGATCGGATCATTACACAGTTCACTGTTCACACAGATCGGATCATTACACAGTTCACTGTTCACACTGATAAGATCATTACACAGTTCACTGTTCACACAGATCAGATCTTTACGCAGTTCAGTGCTCACCCAGATGGGATCATTACACAGTTCACTGCTCACCCAGATGGGATCATTACACAGTTCACTGTTCACACAGATCAGATCATTACGCAGTTCACTGCTCACCCAGATCGGATCATTACGCAGTTCAGTGCTCACCCAGTTGGGATCATTACACAGTTCACTGCTCACCCAGATCGGATCATTACGCAGTTCACTGTTCACCCAGATCGGATCATTACGCAGTTCACTGCTCACCCAGATGGGATCATTACACAGTTCACTGCTCACCCAGATGGGATCATTAAACAGTTCACTGTTCACCCAGATCAGATCATTACGCAGTTCACTGCTCACCCAGATGGGATCATTACACAGTTCACTGCTCACCCAGATGGGATCATTACACAGTTCACTGTTCACCCAGATCGGATCATTACACAGTTCACTGCTCACCCAGATCGGATCATTACACAGTTCACTGTTCACACTGATAAGATCATTACGCAGTTCGCTGTTCACCCAGATGGGGTCTTTACGCAGTTCAGTGCTCACCCAGATGGGATTATTACACAGTTCACTGTTTACCCAGATGGGATCTTTACACAGTTCACTGCTCACCCAGATCGGATCATTACACAGTTCACTGTTCACCCAGATGGGATCATTACACAGTTCACTGCTCACCCAGATGGGATCATTACACAGTTCACTGTTCACCCAGATTGGATCATTACACAGTTCACTGCTCACCCAGATCGGATCATTACGCAGTTCACTGCTCACCCAGATCGGATCATTACGCAGTTCACTGCTCACCCAGATCGGATCATTACATAGTTCACTGTTCACCCAGATCGGATTATTACACAGTTCACTGTTCACCCAGATCGAATCATTACACAGTTCACTGCTTACCCAGACTGGATCATTACACAGTTCACGGTTAACCCAGATCGGATTATTACACAGTTCACTGTTCACCCAGATCGAATCATTACACAGTTCACTGCTCACCCAGATCGGATCATTACACAATTCACTGCTCACCCAGACTGGATCATTACAAAGTTCATGGTTAACCCAGATGGGATCATTAAACAGTTCACTGCTCACACAGATCGGATCATTACACAGTTCAGTGCTCACCCAGATGGGATCATTACACAGTTCACTGTTCACACAGATCGGATCATTACACAGTTCACTGTTCACCCAGATGGGATCATTACACAGTTCAGTGCTCACCCAGATGGGATCATTACACAGTTCACTGCTCACACAGATGGGATCATTACGCAGTTCACTGCTCACCCAGATCGGATCATTACACAGTTCACTGCTCACCCAGATCGGATCATTACACAGTTCACTGTTCACCCAGATCGGATCATCACACAGTTCACTGTTCACCCAGATGGGATCATTACACAGTTCACTGCTCACCCAGATCGGATCATTACACAGTTCACTGTTCACCCAGATCGGATCATCACACAGTTCACTGTTCACCCAGATGGGATCATTACACATTTCACTGCTCACCCAGATCGGATCATTACACAGTTCACTGTTCACACAGATCGGATCTTTACACAGTTCGGTGCTCACCCAGATGGGATCATTACACAGTTCACTGTTCACACAGATCGGATCATTACACAGTTCACATTTCACACAGATCAGATCTTTACGCAGTTCAGTGCTCACCCAGATGGGATCATTACACAGTTCACTGCTCACCCAGATGGGATCATTACACAGTTCACTGTTCACACAGATCAGATCATTACGCAGTTCACTGCTCACCCAGATCGGATCATTACGCAGTTCAGTGCTCACCCAGTTGGGATCATTACACAGTTCACTGCTCACCCAGATCGGATCATTACGCAGTTCACTGTTCACCCAGATCGGATCATTACGCAGTTCACTGCTCACCCAGATGGGATCATTACACAGTTCACTGCTCACCCAGATGGGATCATTAAACAGTTCACTGTTCACCCAGATCAGATCATTATGCAGTTCACTGCTCACCCAGATGGGATCATTACACAGTTCACTGCTCACCCAGATCGGATCATTACACAGTTCACTGCTCACCCAGATCGGATCATTACACAGTTCACTGCTCACCCAGATCGGATCATCACACAGTTCACTGTTCACCCAGATGGGATCATTACACAGTTCACTGCTCACCCAGATCGGATCATTACACAGTTCACTGTTCACACAGATCGGATCTTTACACAGTTCAGTGCTCACCCAGATGGGATCATTACACAGTTCACTGTTCACACAGATCGGATCATTACACAGTTCACTGTTCACCCAGATCGGATCATTACACAGTTCACTGTTCACACAGATCAGATCTTTACACAGTTCAGTACTCACCCAGATGGGATCATTACACAGTTCACTGTTCACACAGATCGGATCATTACACAGTTCACTGTTCACCCAGATGGGATCATTACACAGTTCACTGCTCACCCAGATCGGATCATTACGCGGTTCACTACTCACCCAGATCGGATCATTACACAGTTCACTGTTCACACAGATCAGATCATTACACAGTTCACTGTTCACACTGATCAGATCTTTACGCAGTTCAGTGCTCACCCAGATGGGATCAGTACACAGTTCACTGCTCACCCAGATGGGATCATTACGCAGTTCACTGTTCCCACAGATCAGATCATTACGCAGTTCACTGCTCACCCAGATCGGATAATTACGCAGTTCAGTGCTCACCCAGTTGGGATCATTACACAGTTCACTGCTCACCCAGATCGGATCATTACACAGTTCACTGTTCACCCAGATCGGATCATCACACAGTTCACTGTTCACCCAGATCGGATCATTACACAGTTCACTGCTCACCCAGATCGGATCATTACACAGTTCACTGTTCACACAGATCGGATCTTTACACAGTTCAGTGCTCACCCAGATGGGATCATTAAACAGTTCACTGTTCACCCAGATCAGATCATTATGCAGTTCACTGCTCACCCAGATGGGATCATTACACAGTTCACTGCTCACCCAGATGGGATCATTACACAGTTCACTGCTCACCCAGATCGGATCATTACACAGTTCACTGCTCACCCAGATCGGATCATCACACAGTTCACTGTTCACCCAGATGGGATCATTACACAGTTCACTGCTCACCCAGATCGGATCATTACACAGTTCACTGTTCACACAGATCGGATCTTTACACAGTTCAGTGCTCACCCAGATGGGATCATTACACAGTTCACTGTTCACACAGATCGGATCATTACACAGTTCCCTGTTCACCCAGATTGGATCATTACACAGTTCACAGTTCACACAGATCGGATCTTTACACAGTTCAGTACTCACCCAGATGGGATCATTACACAGTTCACTGTTCACACAGATGGGATCATTACACAGTTCAGTGCTCACCCAGATCGGATCATTACGCGGTTCACTACTCACCCAGATCGGATCATTACACAGTTCACTGTTCACACAGATCAGATCATTACACAGTTCACTGTTCACACTGATCAGATCTTTACGCAGTTCAGTGCTCACCCAGATGGGATCAGTACACAGTTCACTGCTCACCCAGATGGGATCATTACGCAGTTCACTGTTCCCACAGATCAGATCATTACGCAGTTCACTGCTCACCCAGATCGGATAATTACGCAGTTCAGTGCTCACCCAGTTGGGATCATTACACAGTTCACTGCTCACCCAGATCGGATCATTACACAGTTCACTGTTCACCCAGATCGGATCATCACACAGTTCACTGTTCACCCAGATGGGATCATTACACAGTTCACTGCTCACCCAGATCGGATCATTACACAGTTCACTGTTCACACAGATCGGATCTTTACACAGTTCAGTGCTCACCCAGATGGGATCATTAAACAGTTCACTGTTCACCCAGATCAGATCATTATGCAGTTCACTGCTCACCCAGATGGGATCATTACACAGTTCACTGCTCACCCAGATCGGATCATTACACAGTTCACTGCTCACCCAGATCGGATCATTACACAGTTCACTGCTCACCCAGATCGGATCATCACACAGTTCACTGTTCACCCAGATGGGATCATTACACAGTTCACTGCTCACCCAGATCGGATCATTACACAGTTCACTGTTCACACAGATCGGATCTTTACACAGTTCAGTGCTCACCCAGATGGGATCATTACACAGTTCACTGTTCACACAGATCGGATCATTACACAGTTCACTGTTCACCCAGATCGGATCATTACACAGTTCACAGTTCACACAGATCGGATCTTTACACAGTTCAGTACTCACCCAGATGGGATCATTACACAGTTCACTGTTCACACAGATCGGATCATTACACAGTTCACTGTTCACCCAGATGGGATCATTACACAGTTCAGTGCTCACCCAGATGGGATCATTACACAGTTCACTGCTCTCACAGATGGGATCATTACGCAGTTCACTGCTCACCCAGATCGGATCATTACACAGTTCACTGCTCACCCAGATCGGATCATTACACAGTTCACTGTTCAACCAGATGGGATCATTACACAGTTCACTGTTCACACAGATCGGATCATTACACACTTCACTGTTCACACAGATCGGATCTTTACACAGTTCAGTGCTCACCCAGATGGGATCATTACACAGTTCACTGTTCACCCAGATCGGATCATTACACAGTTCACTGTTCACCCAGATCCGATCATTACACAGTTCACTGTTCACACAGATCGGATCTTTACACAGTTCAGTGCTCACCCAGATGGGATCATTACACAGTTCACTGTTCACACAGATCGGATCATTACACAGTTCACTGTTCAGCCAGATGGGATCATTACACAGTTCACTGCTCACCCAGATCGGATCATTGCGCAGTTCACTACTCACCCAGATCGGATCATTACACAGTTCACTGTTCACACAGATCGGATCATTACACAGTTCACTGTTCACACTGATAAGATCATTACACAGTTCACTGTTCACACAGATCAGATCTTTACGCAGTTCAGTGCTCACCCAGATGGGATCATTACACAGTTCACTGCTCACCCAGATGGGATCATTACACAGTTCACTGTTCACACAGATCAGATCATTACGCAGTTCACTGCTCACCCAGATCGGATCATTACGCAGTTCAGTGCTCACCCAGTTGGGATCATTACACAGTTCACTGCTCACCCAGATCGGATCATTACGCAGTTCACTGTTCACCCAGATCGGATCATTACGCAGTTCACTGCTCACCCAGATGGGATCATTACACAGTTCACTGCTCACCCAGATGGGATCATTAAACAGTTCACTGTTCACCCAGATCAGATCATTACGCAGTTCACTGCTCATCCAGATGGGATCATTACACAGTTCACTGCTCACCCAGATGGGATCATTACACAGTTCACTGTTCACCCAGATGGGGTCTTTACGCAGTTCAGTGCTCACCCAGATGGGATTATTACACAGTTCACTGTTTACCCAGATGGGATCATTACACAGTTCACTGCTCACCCAGATCGGATCATTACACAGTTCACTGTTCACCCAGATGGGATCATTACACAGTTCACTGCTCACCCAGATGGGATCATTACACAGTTCACTGTTCACCCAGATTGGATCATTACACAGTTCACTGCTCACCCAGATCGGATCATTACGCAGTTCACTGCTCACCCAGATCGGATCATTACGCAGTTCACTGCTCACCCAGATCGGATCATTACATAGTTCACTGTTCACCCAGATTGAATCATTACACAGTTCACTGCTTACCCAGACTGGATCATTACACAGTTCACGGTTAACCCAGATCGGATTATTACACAGTTCACTGTTCACCCAGATCGAATCATTACACAGTTCACTGCTCACCCAGATCGGATCATTACACAATTCACTGCTCACCCAGACCGGATCATTACAAAATTCATGGTTAACCCAGATGGGATCATTAAACAGTTCACTGCTCACACAGATCGGATCATTACACAGTTCAGTGCTCACCCAGATGGGATCATTACACAGTTCACTGTTCACACAGATCGGATCATTACACAGTTCACTGTTCACCCAGATGGGATCATTACACAGTTCAGTGCTCACCCAGATGGGATCATTACACAGTTCACTGCTCACACAGATGGGATCATTACGCAATTCACTGCTCACCCAGATCGGATCATTACACAGTTCACTGCTCACCCAGATCGGATCATTACACAGTTCACTGTTCACCCAGATCGGATCATCACACAGTTCACTGTTCACCCAGATGGGATCATTACACAGTTCACTGCTCACCCAGATCGGATCATTACACAGTTCACTGTTCACCCAGATCGGATCATCACACAGTTCACTGTTCACCCAGATGGGATCATTACACAGTTCACTGCTCACCCAGATCGGATCATTACACAGTTCACTGTTCACACAGATCGGATCTTTACACAGTTCGGTGCTCACCCAGATGGGATCATTACACAGTTCACTGTTCACACAGATCGGATCATTACACAGTTTACATTTCACACAGATCAGATCTTTACGCAGTTCAGTGCTCACCCAGATGGGATCATTACACAGTTCACTGCTCACCCAGATGGGATCATTACACAGTTCACTGTTCACACAGATCAGATCATTACGCAGTTCACTGCTCACCCAGATCGGATCATTACGCAGTTCAGTGCTCACCCAGTTGGGATCATTACACAGTTCACTGCTCACCCAGATCGGATCATTACGCAGTTCACTGTTCACCCAGATCGGATCATTACGCAGTTCACTGCTCACCCAGATGGGATCATTACACAGTTCACTGCTCACCCAGATGGGATCATTAAACAGTTCACTGTTCACCCAGATCAGATCATTGTGCAGTTCACTGCTCACCCAGATGGGATCATTACACAGTTCACTGCTCACCCAGATCGGATCATTACACAGTTCACTGCTCACCCAGATCGGATCATTACACAGTTCACTGCTCACCCAGATCGGATCATCACACAGTTCACTGTTCACCCAGATGGGATCATTACACAGTTCACTGCTCACCCAGATCGGATCATTACACAGTTCACTGTTCACACAGATCGGATCTTTACACAGTTCAGTGCTCACCCAGATGGGATCATTACACAGTTCACTGTTCACACAGATCGGATCATTACACAGTTCACTGTTCACCCAGATCGGATCATTACACAGTTCACTGTTCACACAGATCGGATCTTTACACAGTTCAGTACTCACCCAGATGGGATCATTACACAGTTCACTGTTCACACAGATCGGATCATTACACAGTTCACTGTTCACCCAGATGGGATCATTACACAGTTCACTGCTCACCCAGATCGGATCATTACGCGGTTCACTACTCACCCAGATCGGATAATTACACAGTTCACTGTTCACACAGATCAGATCATTACACAGTTCACTGTTCACACTGATCAGATCTTTACGCAGTTCAGTGCTCACCCAGATGGGATCATTACACAGTTCACTGCTCACCCAGATGGGATCATTACGCAGTTCACTGTTCCCACAGATCAGATCATTACGCAGTTCACTGCTCACCCAGATCGGATAATTACGCAGTTCAGTGCTCACCCAGTTGGGATCATTACACAGTTCACTGCTCACCCAGATCGGATCATTACACAGTTCACTGTTCACCCAGATCGGATCATCACACAGTTCACTGTTCACCCAGATGGGATCATTACACAGTTCACTGCTCACCCAGATCGGATCATTACACAGTTCTCTGTTCACACAGATCGGATAATTACGCAGTTCAGTGCTCACCCAGTTGGGATCATTACACAGTTCACTGCTCACCCAGATCGGATCATTACACAGTTCACTGTTCACCCAGATCGGATCATCACACAGTTCACTGTTCACCCAGATGGGATCATTACACAGTTCACTGCTCACCCAGATCGGATCATTACACAGTTCACTGTTCACACAGATCGGATCTTTACACAGTTCAGTGCTCACCCAGATGGGATCATTAAACAGTTCACTGTTCACCCAGATCAGATCATTATGCAGTTCACTGCTCACCCAGATGGGATCATTACACAGTTCACTGCTCACCCAGATCGGATCATTACACAGTTCACTGCTCACCCAGATCGGATCATTACACAGTTCACTGCTCACCCAGATCGGATCATCACACAGTTCACTGTTCACCCAGATGGGATCATTACACAGTTCACTGCTCACTCAGATCGGATCATTACACAGTTCACTGTTCACACAGATCGGATCTTTACACAGTTCAGTGCTCACCCAGATGGGATCATTACACAGTTCACTGTTCACACAGATCGGATCATTACACAGTTCACTGTTCACCCAGATCGGATCATTACACAGTTCACTGTTCACACAGATCGGATCTTTACACAGTTCAGTACTCACCCAGATGGGATCATTACACAGTTCACTGTTCACACAGATCGGATCATTACACAGTTCACTGTTCACCCAGATGGGATCATTACACAGTTCAGTGCTCACCCAGATGGGATCATTACACAGTTCACTGCTCTCACAGATGGGATCATTACGCAGTTCACTGCTCACCCAGAACGGATCATTACACAGTTCACTGCTCACCCAGATCGGATCATTACACAGTTCACTGTTCAACCAGATGGGATCATTACACAGTTCACTGTTCACACAGATCGGATCATTCCACACTTCACTGTTCACACAGATCGGATCTTTACACAGTTCAGTGCTCACCCAGATGGGATCATTACACAGTTCACTGTTCACCCAGATCGGATCATTACACAGTTCACTGTTCACCCAGATCCGATCATTACACAGTTCACTGTTCACACAGATCGGATCTTTACACAGTTCAGTGCTCACCCAGATGGGATCATTACACAGTTCACTGTTCACACAGATCGGATCATTACACAGTTCACTGTTCAGCCAGATGGGATCATTACACAGTTCACTGCTCACCCAGATCGGATCATTGCGCAGTTCACTACTCACCCAGATCGGATCATTACACAGTTCACTGTTCACACAGATCGGATCATTACACAGTTCACTGTTCACACTGATAAGATCATTACACAGTTCACTGTTCACACAGATCAGATCTTTACGCAGTTCAGTGCTCACCCAGATGGGATCATTACACAGATCACTGCTCACCCAGATGGGATCATTACACAGTTCACTGTTCACACAGATCAGATCATTACGCAGTTCACTGCTCACCCAGATCGGATCATTACGCAGTTCAGTGCTCACCCAGTTGGGATCATTACACAGTTCACTGCTCACCCAGATCGGATCATTACGCAGTTCACTGTTCACCCAGATCGGATCATTACGCAGTTCACTGCTCACCCAGATGGGATCATTACACAGTTCACTGCTCACCCAGATGGGATCATTAAACAGTTCACTGTTCACCCAGATCAGATCATTACGCAGTTCACTGCTCACCCAGATGGGATCATTACACAGTTCACTGCTCACCCAGATGGGATCATTACACAGTTCACTGTTCACCCAGATGGGGTCTTTACGCAGTTCAGTGCTCACCCAGATGGGATTATTACACAGTTCACTGTTTACCCAGATGGGATCATTACACAGTTCACTGCTCACCCAGATCGGATCATTACACAGTTCACTGTTCACCCAGATCGGATCATTACACAGTTCACTGCTCACCCAGATCGGATCATTACGCAGTTCACTGCTCACCCAGATCGGATCATTACGCAGTTCACTGCTCACCCAGATCGGATCATTACATAGTTCACTGTTCACCCAGATCGGATTATTACACAGTTCACTGTTCACCCAGATTGAATCATTACACAGTTCACTGCTTACCCAGACTGGATCATTACACAGTTCACGGTTAACCCAGATCGGATTATTACACAGTTCACTGTTCACCCAGATCGAATCATTACACAGTTCACTGCTCACCCAGATCGGATCATTACACAATTCACTGCTCACCCAGACCGGATCATTACAAAGTTCATGGTTAACCCAGATGGGATCATTAAACAGTTCACTGCTCACACAGATCGGATCATTACACAGTTCAGTGCTCACCCAGATGGGATCATTACACAGTTCACTGTTCACACAGATCGGATCATTACACAGTTCACTGTTCACCCAGATGGGATCATTACACAGTTCAGTGCTCACCCAGATGGGATCATTACACAGTTCACTGCTCACACAGATGGGATCATTACGCAGTTCACTGCTCACCCAGATCGGATCATTACACAGATCACTGCTCACCCAGATCGGATCATTACACAGTTCACTGTTCACCCAGATCGGATCATCACACAGTTCACTGTTCACCCAGATGGGATCATTACACAGTTCACTGCTCACCCAGATCGGATCATTACACAGTTCACTGTTCACCCAGATCGGATCATCACACAGTTCACTGTTCACCCAGATGGGATCATTACACAGTTCACTGCTCACCCAGATCGGATCATTACACAGTTCACTGTTCACACAGATCGGATCTTTACACAGTTCAGTGCTCACCCAGATGGGATCATTACACAGTTCACTGTTCACACAGATCGGATCATTACACAGTTCACTGTTCACACAGATCAGATCATTACGCAGTTCACTGCTCACCCAGATCGGATCATTACGCAGTTCAGTGCTCACCCAGTTGGGATCATTACACAGTTCACTGCTCACCCAGATCGGATCATTACGCAGTTCACTGTTCACCCAGATCGGATCATTACGCAGTTCACTGCTCACCCAGATGGGATCATTACACAGTTCACTGCTCACCCAGATGGGATCATTAAACAGTTCACTGTTCACCCAGATCAGATCATTATGCAGTTCACTGCTCACCCAGATGGGATCATTACACAGTTCACTGCTCACCCAGATCGGATCATTACACAGTTCACTGCTCACCCAGATCGGATCATTACACAGTTCACTGCTCACCCAGATCGGATCATCACACAGTTCACTGTTCACCCAGATGGGATCATTACACAGTTCACTGCTCACCCAGATCGGATCATTACACAGTTCACTGTTCACACAGATCGGATCTTTACACAGTTCAGTGCTCACCCAGATGGGATCATTACACAGTTCACTGTTCACACAGATCGGATCATTACACAGTTCACTGTTCACCCAGATCGGATCATTACACAGTTCACTGTTCACACAGATCGGATCTTTACACAGTTCAGTACTCACCCAGATGGGATCATTACACAGTTCACTGTTCACACAGATCGGATCATTACACAGTTCACTGTTCACCCAGATGGGATCATTACACAGTTCACTGCTCACCCAGATCGGATCATTACGCGGTTCACTACTCACCCAGATCGGATAATTACACAGTTCACTGTTCACACAGATCAGATCATTACACAGTTCACTGTTCACACTGATCAGATCTTTACGCAGTTCAGTGCTCACCCAGATGGGATCATTACACAGTTCACTGCTCACCCAGATCGGATCATTACGCAGTTCACTGTTCCCACAGATCAGATCATTACGCAGTTCACTGCTCACCCAGATCGGATAATTACGCAGTTCAGTGCTCACCCAGTTGGGATCATTACACAGTTCACTGCTCACCCAGATCGGATCATTACACAGTTCACTGTTCACCCAGATCGGATCATCACACAGTTCACTGTTCACCCAGATGGGATCATTACACAGTTCACTGCTCACCCAGATCGGATCATTACACAGTTCACTGTTCACACAGATCGGATCTTTACACAGTTCAGTGCTCACCCAGATGGGATCATTAAACAGTTCACTGTTCACCAAGATCAGATCATTATGCAGTTCACTGCTCACACAGATGGGATCATTACACAGTTCACTGCTCACCCAGATCGGATCATTACACAGTTCACTGCTCACCCAGATCGGATCATTACACAGTTCACTGCTCACCCAGATCGGATCATCACACAGTTCACTGTTCACCCAGATGGGATCATTACACAGTTCACTGCTCACCCAGATCGGATCATTACACAGTTCACTGTTCACACAGATCGGATCTTTACACAGTTCAGTGCTCACCCAGATGGGATCATTACACAGTTCACTGCTCACCCAGATCGGATCATTACACAGTTCACTGTTCACACAGATCGGATCTTTACACAGTTCAGTGCTCACCCAGATGGGATCATTACACAGTTCACTGTTCACACAGATCGGATCATTACACAGTTCACTGTTCACCCAGATCGGATCATTACACAGTTCACTGTTCACACAGATCGGATCTTTACACAGTTCAGTACTCACCCAGATGGGATCATTACACAGTTCACTGTTCACCCAGATGGGATCATTACACAGTTCACTGCTCACCCAGATCGGATCATTACGCGGTTCACTACTCACCCAGATCGGATCATTACACAGTTCACTGTTCACACAGATCAGATCATTACACAGTTCACTGTTCACACTGATCAGATCTTTACGCAGTTCAGTGCTCACCCAGATGGGATCATTACACAGTTCACTGCTCACCCAGATGGGATCATTACGCAGTTCACTGTTCCCACAGATCAGATCATTACGCAGTTCACTGCTCACCCAGATCGGATAATTACGCAGTTCAGTGCTCACCCAGTTGGGATCATTACACAGTTCACTGCTCACCCAGATCGGATCATTACACAGTTCACTGTTCACCCAGATCGGATCATCACACAGTTCACTGTTCACCCAGATGGGATCATTACACAGTTCACTGCTCACCCAGATCGGATCATTACACAGTTCACTGTTCACACAGATCGGATCTTTACACAGTTCAGTGCTCACCCAGATGGGATCATTAAACAGTTCACTGTTCACCCAGATCAGATCATTATGCAGTTCACTGCTCACCCAGATGGGATCATTACACAGTTCACTGCTCACCCAGATCGGATCATTACACAGTTCACTGCTCACCCAGATCGGATCATTACACAGTTCACTGCTCACCCAGATCGGATCATCACACAGTTCACTGTTCACCCAGATGGGATCATTACACAGTTCACTGCTCACCCAGATCGGATCATTACACAGTTCACTGCTCACCCAGATCGGATCATCACACAGTTCACTGTTCACCCAGATGGGATCATTACACAGTTCACTGTTCACACAGATCGGATCATTACACAGTTCACTGTTCACCCGGATGGGATCATTACACAGTTCAGTGCTCACCCAGATGGGATCATTACACAGTTCACTGCTCTCACAGATGGGATCATTACGCAGTTCACTGCTCACCCAGATCGGATCATTACACAGTTCACTGCTCACCCAGATCGGATCATTACACAGTTCACTGTTCAACCAGATGGGATCATTACACAGTTCACTGTTCACACAGATCGGATCATTACACACTTCACTGTTCACACAGATCGGATCTTTACACAGTTCAGTGCTCACCCAGATGGGATCATTACACAGTTCACTGTTCACCCAGATCGGATCATTACACAGTTCACTGTTCACCCAGATCCGATCATTACACAGTTCACTGTTCACACAGATCGGATCTTTACACAGTTCAGTGCTCACCCAGATGGGATCATTACACAGTTCACTGTTCACACAGATCGGATCATTACACAGTTCACTGTTCAGCCAGATGGGATCATTACACAGTTCACTGCTCACCCAGATCGGATCATTACGCAGTTCACTACTCACCCAGATCGGATCATTACACAGTTCACTGTTCACACAGATCGGATCATTACACAGTTCACTGTTCACACTGATAAGATCATTACACAGTTCACTGTTCACACAGATCAGATCTTTACGCAGTTCAGTGCTCACCCAGATGGGATCATTACACAGTTCACTGCTCACCCAGATGGGATCATTACACAGTTCACTGTTCACACAGATCAGATCATTACGCAGTTCACTGCTCACCCAGATCGGATCATTACGCAGTTCAGTGCTCACCCAGTTGGGATCATTACACAGTTCACTGCTCACCCAGATCGGATCATTACGCAGTTCACTGTTCACCCAGATCAGATCATTACGCAGTTCACTGCTCACCCAGATGGGATCATTACACAGTTCACTGCTCACCCAGATGGGATCATTAAACAGTTCACTGTTCACCCAGATCAGATCATTACGCAGTTCACTGCTCACACAGATGGGATCATTACACAATTCACTGCTCACCCAGATGGGATCATTACACAGTTCACTGTTCACCCAGATGGGGTCTTTACGCAATTCAGTGCTCACCCAGATGGTATTATTACACAGTTCACTGTTTACCCAGATGGGATCATTACACAGTTCACTGCTCACCCAGATCGGATCATTACACAGTTCACTGTTCACCCAGATGGGATCATTACACAGTTCACTGCTCACCCAGATGGGATCATTACACAGTTCACTGTTCACCCAGATTGGATCATTACACAGTTCACTGCTCACCCAGATCGGATCATTACGCAGTTCACTGCTCACCCAGATCGGATCATTACGCAGTTCACTGCTCACCCAGATCGGATCATTACATAGTTCACTGTTCACCCAGATCGGATTATTACACAGTTCACTGTTCACCCAGATTGAATCATTACACAGATAACTGCTTACCCAGACTGGATCATTACACAGTTCACGGTTAACCCAGATCGGATTATTACACAGTTCACTGTTCACCCAGATCGAATCATTACACAGTTCACTGCTCACCCAGATCGGATCATTACACAATTCACTGCTCACCCAGACCGGATCATTACAAAGTTCATGGTTAACCCAGATGGGATCATTAAACAGTTCACTGCTCACACAGATCGGATCATTACACAGTTCAGTGCTCACCCAGATGGGATCATTACACAGTTCACTGTTCACACAGATCGGATCATTACACAGTTCACTGTTCACCCAGATGGGATCATTACACAGTTCAGTGCTCACCCAGATGGGATCATTACACAGTTCACTGCTCACACAGATGGGATCATTACGCAGTTCACTGCTCACCCAGATCGGATCGTTACACAGTTCACTGCTCACCCAGATCGGATCATTACACAGTTCACTGTTCACCCAGATCGGATCATCACACAGTTCACTGTTCACCCAGATGGGATCATTACACAGTTCACTGCTCACCCAGATCGGATCATTACACAGTTCACTGTTCACCCAGATCGGATCATCACACAGTTCACTGTTCACCCAGATGGGATCATTACACAGTTCACTGCTCACCCAGATCGGATCATTACACAGTTCACTGCTCACCCAGATCGGATCATCACACAGTTCACTGTTCACCCAGATGGGATCATTACACAGTTCACTGCTCACCCAGATCGGATCATTACACAGTTCACTGTTCACACAGATCGGATCTTTACACAGTTCAGTGCTCACCCAGATGGGATCATTACACAGTTCACTGTTCACACAGATCGGATCATTACACAGTTCACTGTTCACCCAGATCGGATCATTACACAGTTCACTGTTCACACAGATCGGATCTTTACACAGTTCAGTACTCACCCAGATGGGATCATTACACAGTTCACTGTTCACACAGATCGGATCATTACACAGTTCACTGTTCACCCTGATGGGATCATTACACAGTTCACTGCTCACCCAGATCGGATCATTACGCGGTTCACTACTCACCCAGATCGGATCATTACACAGTTCACTGTTCACACAGATCAGATCATTACACAGTTCACTGTTCACACTGATCAGATCTTTACGCAGTTCAGTGCTCACCCAGATGGGATCATTACACAGTTCACTGCTCACCCAGATGGGATCATTACGCAGTTCACTGTTCCCACAGATCAGATCATTACGCAGTTCACTACTCACCCAGATCGGATAATTACGCAGTTCAGTGCTCACCCAGTTGGGATCATTACACAGTTCACTGCTCACCCAGATCGGTTCATTACACAGTTCACTGTTCACCCAGATCGGATCATCACACAGTTCACTGTTCACCCAGATGGGATCATTACACAGTTCACTGCTCACCCAGATCGGATCATTACACAGTTCACTGTTCACACAGATCGGATCTTTACACAGTTCAGTGCTCACCCAGATGGGATCATTAAACAGTTCACTGTTCACCCAGATCAGATCATTATGCAGTTCACTGCTCACCCAGATGGGATCATTACACAGTTCACTGATCACCCAGATCGGATCATTACACAGTTCACTGCTCACCCAGATCGGATCATTACACAGTTCACTGCTCACCCAGATCGGATCATCACACAGTTCACTGTTCACCCAGATGGGATCATTACACAGTTCACTGCTCACCCAGATCGGATCATTACACAGTTCACTGTTCACACAGATCGGATCTTTACACAGTTCAGTGCTCACCCAGATGGGATCATTACACAGTTCACTGTTCACACAGATCGGATCATTACACAGTTCACTGTTCACCCAGATCGGATCATTACACAGTTCACTGTTCACACAGATCGGATCTTTACACAGTTCAGTACTCACCCAGATGGGATCATTACACAGTTCACTGTTCACACAGATCGGATCATTACACAGTTCACTGTTCACCCGGATGGGATCATTACACAGTTCAGTGCTCACCCAGATGGGATCATTACACAGTTCACTGCTCTCAGAGATGGGATCATTACGCAGTTCACTGCTCACCCAGATCGGATCATTACACAGTTCACTGCTCACCCAGATCGGATCATTACACAGTTCACTGTTCAACCAGATGGGATCATTACACAGTTCACTGTTCACACAGATCGGATCATTACACACTTCACTGTTCACACAGATCGGATCTTTACACAGTTCAGTGCTCACCCAGATGGGATCATTACACAGTTCACTGTTCACCCAGATCGGATCATTACACAGTTCACTGTTCACCCAGATCCGATCATTACACAGTTCACTGTTCACACAGATCGGATCTTTACACAGTTCAGTGCTCACCCAGATGGGATCATTACACAGTTCACTGTTCACACAGATCGGATCATTACACAGTTCACTGTTCAGCCAGATGGGATCATTACACAGTTCACTGCTCACCCAGATCGGATCATTACGCAGTTCACTACTCACCCAGATCGGATCATTACACAGTTCACTGTTCACACAGATCGGATCATTACACAGTTCACTGTTCACACTGATAAGATCATTACACAGTTCACTGTTCACACAGATCAGATCTTTACGCAGTTCAGTGCTCACCCAGATGGGATCATTACACAGTTCACTGCTCACCCAGATGGGATCATTACACAGTTCACTGTTCACACAGATCAGATCATTACGCAGTTCACTGCTCACCCAGATCGGATCATTACGCAGTTCAGTGCTCACCCAGTTGGGATCATTACACAGTTCACTGCTCACCCAGATCGGATCATTACGCAGTTCACTGTTCACCCAGATCGGATCATTACGCAGTTCACTGCTCACCCAGATGGGATCATTACACAGTTCACTGCTCACCCAGATGGGATCATTAAACAGTTCACTGTTCACCCAGATCAGATCATTACGCAGTTCACTGCTCACCCAGATGGGATCATTACACAATTCACTGCTCACCCAGATGGGATCATTACACAGTTCACTGTTCACCCAGATGGGGTCTTTACGCAGTTCAGTGCTCACCCAGATGGGATTATTACACAGTTCACTGTTTACCCAGATGGGATCATTACACAGTTCACTGCTCACCCAGATCGGATCATTACACAGTTCACTGTTCACCCAGATGGGATCATTACACAGTTCACTGCTCACCCAGATGGGATCATTACACAGTTCACTGTTCACCCAGATTGGATCATTACACAGTTCACTGCTCACCCAGATCGGATCATTACGCAGTTCACTGCTCACCCAGATCGGATCATTACGCAGTTCACTGCTCACCCAGATCGGATCATTACATAGTTCACTGTTCACCCAGATCGGATTATTACACAGTTCACTGTTCACCCAGATTGAATCATTACACAGATAACTGCTTACCCAGACTGGATCATTACACAGTTCACGGTTAACCCAGATCGGATTATTACACAGTTCACTGTTCACCCAGATCGAATCATTACACAGTTCACTGCTCACCCAGATCGGATCATTACACAATTCACTGCTCACCCAGACCGGATCATTACAAAGTTCATGGTTAACCCAGATGGGATCATTAAACAGTTCACTGCTCACACAGATCGGATCATTACACAGTTCAGTGCTCACCCAGATGGGATCATTACACAGTTCACTGTTCACACAGATCGGATCATTACACAGTTCACTGTTCACCCAGATGGGATCATTACACAGTTCAGTGCTCACCCAGATGGGATCATTACACAGTTCACTGCTCACACAGATGGGATCATTACGCAGTTCACTGCTCACCCAGATCGGATCATTACACAGTTCACTGCTCACCCAGATCGGATCATTACACAGTTCACTGTTCACCCAGATCGGATCATCACACAGTTCACTGTTCACCCAGATGGGATCATTACACAGTTCACTGCTCACCCAGATCGGATCATTACACAGTTCACTGTTCACCCAGATCGGATCATCACACAGTTCACTGTTCACCCAGATGGGATCATTACACAGTTCACTGCTCACCCAGATCGGATCATTACACAGTTCACTGTTCACACAGATCGGATCTTTACACAGTTCGGTGCTCACCCAGATGGGATCATTACACAGTTCACTGTTCACACAGATCGGATCATTACACAGTTCACATTTCACACAGATCAGATCTTTACGCAGTTCAGTGCTCACCCAGATGGGATCATTACACAGTTCACTGCTCACCCAGATGGGATCATTACACAGTTCACTGTTCACACAGATCAGATCATTACGCAGTTCACTGCTCACCCAGATCGGATCATTACGCAGTTCAGTGCTCACCCAGTTGGGATCTTTACACAGTTCACTGCTCACCCAGATCGGATCATTACGCAGTTCACTGTTCACCCAGATCGGATCATTACGCAGTTCACTGCTCACCCAGATGGGATCATTACACAGTTCACTGCTCACCCAGATGGGATCATTAAACAGTTCACTGTTCACCCAGATCAGATCATTATGCAGTTCACTGCTCACCCAGATGGGATCATTACACAGTTCACTGCTCACCCAGATCGGATCATTACACAGTTCACTGCTCACCCAGATCGGATCATTACACAGTTCACTGCTCACCCAGATCGGATCATCACACAGTTCACTGTTCACCCAGATGGGATCATTACACAGTTCACTGCTCACCCAGATCGGATCATTACACAGTTCACTGTTCACACAGATCGGATCTTTACACAGTTCAGTGCTCACCCAGATGGGATCATTACACAGTTCACTGTTCACACAGATTGGATCATTACACAGTTCACTGTTCACCCAGATCGGATCATTACACAGTTCACTGTTCACACAGATCGGATCTTTACACAGTTCAGTACTCACCCAGATGGGATCATTACACAGTTCACTGTTCACACAGATCGGATCATTACACAGTTCACTGTTCACCCAGATGGGATCATTACACAGTTCACTGCTCACCCAGATCGGATCATTACGCAGTTCACTACTCACCCAGATCGGATAATTACACAGTTCACTGTTCACACAGATCAGATCATTACACAGTTAACTGTTCACACTGATCAGATCTTTACGCAGTTCAGTGCTCACCCAGATGGGATCATTACACAGTTCACTGCTCAACCAGATGGGATCATTACGCAGTTCACTGTTCCCACAGATCAGATCATTACGCAGTTCACTGCTCACCCAGATCGGATAATTACGCAGTTCAGTGCTCACCCAGTTGGGATCATTACACAGTTCACTGCTCACCCAGATCGGATCATTACACAGTTCACTGTTCACCCAGATCGGATCATCACACAGTTCACTGTTCACCCAGATCGGATTATTACACAGTTCACTGTTCACCCAGATCGAATCATTACACAGTTCACTGCTCACCCAGATCGGATCATTACACAATTCACTGCTCACCCAGACCGGATCATTACAAAGTTCATGGTTAACCCAGATGGGATCATTAAACAGTTCACTGCTCACACAGATCGGATCATTACACAGTTCAGTGCTCACCCAGATGGGATCATTACACAGTTCACTGTTCACACAGATTGGATCATTACACAGTTCACTGTTCACCCAGATGGGATCATTACACAGTTCAGTGCTCACCCAGATGGGATCATTACACAGTTCACTGCTCACACAGATGGGATCATTACGCAGTTCACTGCTCACCCAGATCGGATCATTACACAGTTCACTGCTCACCCAGATCGGATCATTACACAGTTCACTGTTCACCCAGATCGGATCATCACACAGTTCACTGTTCACCCAGATGGGATCATTACACAGTTCACTGCTCACCCAGATCGGATCATTACACAGTTCACTGTTCACCCAGATGGGATCATTACACAGTTCACTGCTCACCCAGATCGGATCATTACACAGTTCACTGTTCACACAGATCGGATCTTTACACAGTTCAGTGCTCACCCAGATGGGATCATTAAACAGTTCACTGTTCACCCAGATCAGATCATTATGCAGTTCACTGCTCACCCAGATGGGATCATTACACAGTTCACTGCTCACCCAGATCGGATCATTACACAGTTCACTGCTCACCCAGATCGGATCATTACGCAGTTCACTGCTCACCCAGATCGGATAATTACGCAGTTCAGTGCTCACCCAGTTGGGATCATTACACAGTTCACTGCTCACCCAGATCGGATCATTACACAGTTCACTGTTCACCCAGATCGGATCATCACACAGTTCACTGTTCACCCAGATGGGATCATTACACAGTTCACTGCTCACCCAGATCGGATCATTACACAGTTCACTGTTCACCCAGATCAGATCATCACACAGTTCACTGTTCACCCAGATGGGATCATTACACAGTTCACTGCTCACCCAGATCGGATCATTACACAGTTCACTGTTCACCCAGATCGGATCATCACACAGTTAACTGTTCACCCAGATGGGATCATTACACAGTTCACTGCTCACCCAGATCGGATCATTACACAGTTCACTGTTCACACAGATCGGATCTTTACACAGTTCGGTGCTCACCCAGATGGGATCATTACACAGTTCACTGTTCACACAGATCGGATCATTACACAGTTCACATTTCACACAGATCAGATCTTTACGCAGTTCAGTGCTCACCCAGATGGGATCATTACACAGTTCACTGCTCACCCAGATGGGATCATTACACAGTTCACTGTTCACACAGATCAGATCATTACGCAGCTCACTGCTCACCCAGATCGGATCATTACGCAGTTCAGTGCTCACCCAGTTGGGATCATTACACAGTTCACTGCTCACCCAGATCGGATCATTACGCAGTTCACTGTTCACCCAGATCGGATCATTACGCAGTTCACTGCTCACCCAGATGGGATCATTACACAGTTCACTGCTCACCCAGATGGGATCATTAAACAGTTCACTGTTCACCCAGATCAGATGATTATGCAGTTCACTGCTCACCCAGATGGGATCATTACACAGTTCACTGCTCACCCAGATCGGATCATTACACAGTTCACTGCTCACCCAGATCGGATCATTACACAGTTCACTGCTCACCCAGATCGGATCATCACACAGTTCACTGTTCACCCAGATGGGATCATTACACAGTTCACTGCTCACCCAGATCGGATCATTACACAGTTCACTGTTCACACAGATCGGATCTTTACACAGTTCAGTGCTCACCCAGATGGGATCATTACACAGTTCACGGTTCACACAGATCGGATCATTACACAGTTCACTGTTCACCCAGATCGGATCATTACACAGTTCACTGTTCACACAGATCGGATCTTTACACAGTTCACTACTCACCCAGATGGGATCATTACACAGTTCACTGTTCACACAGATCGGATCATTACACAGTTCACTGTTCACCCAGATGGGATCATTACACAGTTCACTGCTCACCCAGATCGGATCATTACGCAGTTCACTACTCACCCAGATCGGATAATTACACAGTTCACTGTTCACACAGATCAGATCATTACACAGTTAACTGTTCACACTGATCAGATCTTTACGCAGTTCAGTGCTCACCCAGATGGGATCATTACACAGTTCACTGCTCACCCAGATGGGATCATTACGCAGTTCACTGTTCCCACAGATCAGATCATTACGCAGTTCACTGCTCACCCAGATCGGATAATTACGCAGTTCAGTGCTCACCCAGTTGGGATCATTACACAGTTCACTGCTCACCCAGATCGGATCATTACACAGTTCACTGTTCACCCAGATCGGATCATCACACAGTTCACTGTTCACCCAGATGGGATCATTACACAGTTCACTGCTCACCCAGATCGGATCATTACACAGTTCACTGTTCACACAGATCGGATCTTTACACAGTTCAGTGCTCACCCAGATGGGATCATTAAACAGTTCACTGTTCACCCAGATCAGATCATTATGCAGTTCACTGCTCACCCAGATGGGATCATTACACAGTTCACTGCTCACCCAGATCGGATCATTACACAGTTCACTGCTCACCCAGATCGGATCATTACACAGTTCACTGCTCACCCAGATCGGATCATCACACAGTTCACTGTTCACCCAGATGGGATCATTACACAGTTCACTGCTCACCCAGATCGGATCATTACACAGTTCACTGTTCACACAGATCGGATCTTTACACAGTTCAGTGCTCACCCAGATGGGATCATTACACAGTTCACTGTTCACACAGATCGGATCATTACACAGTTCACTGTTCACCCAGATCGGATCATTACACAGTTCACTGTTCACACAGATCGGATCTTTACACAGTTCAGTACTCACCCAGATGGGATCATTACACAGTTCACTGTTCACACAGATCGGATCATTACACAGTTCACTGTTCACGCAGATGGGATCATTACACAGTTCACTGCTCACCCAGATCGGATCATTACGCAGTTCACTACTCACCCAGATCGGATCATTACACAGTTCACTGTTCACACAGATCAGATCATTACACAGTTCACTGTTCACACTGATCAGATCTTTACGCAGTTCAGTGCTCACCCAGATGGGATCATTACACAGTTCACTGCTCACCCAGATGGGATCATTACACAGTTCACTGTTCCCACAGATCAGATCATTACGCAGTTCACTGCTCACCCAGATTGGATAATTACGCAGTTCAGTACTCACCCAGTTGGGATCATTACACAGTTCACTGCTCACACAGATCGGATCATTACACAGTTCACTGCTCACCCAGATCGGATCATTACATAGTTCACTGTTCACCCAGATCGGATTATTACACAGTTCACTGTTCACCCAAATCGAATCATTACACAGTTCACTGCTTACCCAGACCAGATCATTACACAGTTCACGGTTAACCCAGATCGGATTATTACACAGTTCACTGTTCACCCAGATCGAATCATTACACAGTTCACTGCTTACCCAGACCGGATCATTACACAGTTCACGGTTAACCCAGATGGGATCATTACACAGTACACTGTTCACACAGATCGGATCATTACACAGTTCACTGTTCACCCAGATGGGATCATTACACAGTTCAGTGCTCACCCAGATGGGATCATTACACAGTTCACTGCTCTCACAGATGGGATCATTACGCAGTTCACTGCTCACCCAGATCGGATCATTACACAGTTCACTGCTCACCCAGATCGGATCATTACACAGTTCACTGTTCACCCAGATCGGATCATCACACAGTTCACTGTTCAACCAGATCGGATCATTACACAGTTCACTGCTCAGCCAGATCGGATCATAACACAGTTCACTGTTCACCCAGATGGGATCATTACACAGTTCACTGCTCACCCAGATCGGATCATTACACAGTTCACTGTTCACACAGATCGGATCTTTACACAGTTCAGTGCTCACCCAGATGGGATCATTACACCGTTCACTGTTCACACAGATCGGATCATTACACAGTTCACTGTTCACCCAGATCGGATCATTACACATTTCACTGTTCACACAGATCGGATCTTTACACAGTTCAGTGCTCACCCTGATGGGATCATTACACAGTTCACTGTTCACACAGATCGGATCATTACTCAGTTCACTGTTCACCCAGATGGGATCATTACACAGTTCACTGCTCACCCAGATCGGATCATTACGCAGTTCACTACTCACCCAGATCGGATCATTACACAGTTCACTGTTCACACAGATCGGATCATTACACAGTTCACTGTTCACACTGATAAGATCATTGCACAGTTCACTGTTCACACTGATCAGATCTTTACGCAGTTCAGTGCTCACCCAGATGGGATCATTACACAGTTCACTGCTCACCCAGATGGGATCATTACGCAGTTCACTGTTCCCACAGATCAGATCATTACGCAGTTCACTGCTCACCCAGATCGGATAATTACGCAGTTCAGTGCTCACCCAGTTGGGATCATTACACAGTTCACTGCTCACCCAGATCGGATCATTACACAGTTCACTGTTCACCCAGATCGGATCATCACACAGTTCACTGTTCACCCAGATGGGATCATTACACAGTTCACTGCTCACCCAGATCGGATCATTACACAGTTCACTGTTCACACAGATCGGATCTTTACACAGTTCAGTGCTCACCCAGATGGGATCATTAAACAGTTCACTGTTCACCCAGATCAGATCATTATGCAGTTCACTGCTCACCCAGATGGGATCATTACACAGTTCACTGCTCACCCAGATCGGATCATTACACAGTTCACTGCTCACCCAGATCGGATCATTACACAGTTCACTGCTCACCCAGATCGGATCATCACACAGTTCACTGTTCACCCAGATGGGATCATTACACAGTTCACTGCTCACCCAGATCGGATCATTACACAGTTCACTGTTCACACAGATCGGATCTTTACACAGTTCAGTGCTCACCCAGATGGGATCATTACACAGTTCACTGTTCACACAGATCGGATCATTACACAGTTCACTGTTCACCCAGATCGGATCATTACACAGTTCACTGTTCACACAGATCGGATCTTTACACAGTTCAGTACTCACCCAGATGGGATCATTACACAGTTCACTGTTCACACAGATCGGATCATTACACAGTTCACTGTTCACCCAGATGGGATCATTACACAGTTCACTGCTCACCCAGATCGGATCATTACGCAGTTCACTACTCACCCAGATCGGATCATTACACAGTTCACTGTTCACACAGATCAGATCATTACACAGTTCACTGTTCACACTGATCAGATCTTTACGCAGTTCAGTGCTCACCCAGATGGGATCATTACACAGTTCACTGCTCACCCAGATGGGATCATTACACAGTTCACTGTTCCCACAGATCAGATCATTACGCAGTTCACTGCTCACCCAGATCGGATAATTACGCAGTTCAGTGCTCACCCAGTTGGGATCATTACACAGTTCACTGCTCACACAGATCGGATCATTACACAGTTCACGGTTCACACAGATCGGATCATTACACAGTTCACTGTTCACCCAGATCGGATCATTACACAGTTCACTGTTCACACAGATCGGATCTTTACAC
Source organism: Hemitrygon akajei (assembly GCF_048418815.1). Taxonomy (NCBI): domain Eukaryota; kingdom Metazoa; phylum Chordata; class Chondrichthyes; order Myliobatiformes; family Dasyatidae; genus Hemitrygon; species Hemitrygon akajei. The sequence goes on along the minus strand of NC_133137.1, from coordinate 40,973,000 downwards.
AGTTCACTACTCACCCAGATGGGATCATTACACAGTTCACTGTTCACACAGATCGGATCATTACACAGTTCACTGTTCACCCAGATGGGATCATTACACAGTTCACTGCTCACCCAGATCGGATCATTACGCAGTTCACTACTCACCCAGATCGGATAATTACACAGTTCACTGTTCACACAGATCAGATCATTACACAGTTAACTGTTCACACTGATCAGATCTTTACGCAGTTCAGTGCTCACCCAGATGGGATCATTACACAGTTCACTGCTCACCCAGATGGGATCATTACGCAGTTCACTGTTCCCACAGATCAGATCATTACGCAGTTCACTGCTCACCCAGATCGGATAATTACGCAGTTCAGTGCTCACCCAGTTGGGATCATTACACAGTTCACTGCTCACCCAGATCGGATCATTACACAGTTCACTGTTCACCCAGATCGGATCATCACACAGTTCACTGTTCACCCAGATGGGATCATTACACAGTTCACTGCTCACCCAGATCGGATCATTACACAGTTCACTGTTCACACAGATCGGATCTTTACACAGTTCAGTGCTCACCCAGATGGGATCATTAAACAGTTCACTGTTCACCCAGATCAGATCATTATGCAGTTCACTGCTCACCCAGATGGGATCATTACACAGTTCACTGCTCACCCAGATCGGATCATTACACAGTTCACTGCTCACCCAGATCGGATCATTACACAGTTCACTGCTCACCCAGATCGGATCATCACACAGTTCACTGTTCACCCAGATGGGATCATTACACAGTTCACTGCTCACCCAGATCGGATCATTACACAGTTCACTGTTCACACAGATCGGATCTTTACACAGTTCAGTGCTCACCCAGATGGGATCATTACACAGTTCACTGTTCACACAGATCGGATCATTACACAGTTCACTGTTCACCCAGATCGGATCATTACACAGTTCACTGTTCACACAGATCGGATCTTTACACAGTTCAGTACTCACCCAGATGGGATCATTACACAGTTCACTGTTCACACAGATCGGATCATTACACAGTTCACTGTTCACGCAGATGGGATCATTACACAGTTCACTGCTCACCCAGATCGGATCATTACGCAGTTCACTACTCACCCAGATCGGATCATTACACAGTTCACTGTTCACACAGATCAGATCATTACACAGTTCACTGTTCACACTGATCAGATCTTTACGCAGTTCAGTGCTCACCCAGATGGGATCATTACACAGTTCACTGCTCACCCAGATGGGATCATTACACAGTTCACTGTTCCCACAGATCAGATCATTACGCAGTTCACTGCTCACCCAGATTGGATAATTACGCAGTTCAGTACTCACCCAGTTGGGATCATTACACAGTTCACTGCTCACACAGATCGGATCATTACACAGTTCACTGCTCACCCAGATCGGATCATTACATAGTTCACTGTTCACCCAGATCGGATTATTACACAGTTCACTGTTCACCCAAATCGAATCATTACACAGTTCACTGCTTACCCAGACCAGATCATTACACAGTTCACGGTTAACCCAGATCGGATTATTACACAGTTCACTGTTCACCCAGATCGAATCATTACACAGTTCACTGCTTACCCAGACCGGATCATTACACAGTTCACGGTTAACCCAGATGGGATCATTACACAGTACACTGTTCACACAGATCGGATCATTACACAGTTCACTGTTCACCCAGATGGGATCATTACACAGTTCAGTGCTCACCCAGATGGGATCATTACACAGTTCACTGCTCTCACAGATGGGATCATTACGCAGTTCACTGCTCACCCAGATCGGATCATTACACAGTTCACTGCTCACCCAGATCGGATCATTACACAGTTCACTGTTCACCCAGATCGGATCATCACACAGTTCACTGTTCAACCAGATCGGATCATTACACAGTTCACTGCTCAGCCAGATCGGATCATAACACAGTTCACTGTTCACCCAGATGGGATCATTACACAGTTCACTGCTCACCCAGATCGGATCATTACACAGTTCACTGTTCACACAGATCGGATCTTTACACAGTTCAGTGCTCACCCAGATGGGATCATTACACCGTTCACTGTTCACACAGATCGGATCATTACACAGTTCACTGTTCACCCAGATCGGATCATTACACATTTCACTGTTCACACAGATCGGATCTTTACACAGTTCAGTGCTCACCCTGATGGGATCATTACACAGTTCACTGTTCACACAGATCGGATCATTACTCAGTTCACTGTTCACCCAGATGGGATCATTACACAGTTCACTGCTCACCCAGATCGGATCATTACGCAGTTCACTACTCACCCAGATCGGATCATTACACAGTTCACTGTTCACACAGATCGGATCATTACACAGTTCACTGTTCACACTGATAAGATCATTGCACAGTTCACTGTTCACACTGATCAGATCTTTACGCAGTTCAGTGCTCACCCAGATGGGATCATTACACAGTTCACTGCTCACCCAGATGGGATCATTACGCAGTTCACTGTTCCCACAGATCAGATCATTACGCAGTTCACTGCTCACCCAGATCGGATAATTACGCAGTTCAGTGCTCACCCAGTTGGGATCATTACACAGTTCACTGCTCACCCAGATCGGATCATTACACAGTTCACTGTTCACCCAGATCGGATCATCACACAGTTCACTGTTCACCCAGATGGGATCATTACACAGTTCACTGCTCACCCAGATCGGATCATTACACAGTTCACTGTTCACACAGATCGGATCTTTACACAGTTCAGTGCTCACCCAGATGGGATCATTAAACAGTTCACTGTTCACCCAGATCAGATCATTATGCAGTTCACTGCTCACCCAGATGGGATCATTACACAGTTCACTGCTCACCCAGATCGGATCATTACACAGTTCACTGCTCACCCAGATCGGATCATTACACAGTTCACTGCTCACCCAGATCGGATCATCACACAGTTCACTGTTCACCCAGATGGGATCATTACACAGTTCACTGCTCACCCAGATCGGATCATTACACAGTTCACTGTTCACACAGATCGGATCTTTACACAGTTCAGTGCTCACCCAGATGGGATCATTACACAGTTCACTGTTCACACAGATCGGATCATTACACAGTTCACTGTTCACCCAGATCGGATCATTACACAGTTCACTGTTCACACAGATCGGATCTTTACACAGTTCAGTACTCACCCAGATGGGATCATTACACAGTTCACTGTTCACACAGATCGGATCATTACACAGTTCACTGTTCACCCAGATGGGATCATTACACAGTTCACTGCTCACCCAGATCGGATCATTACGCAGTTCACTACTCACCCAGATCGGATCATTACACAGTTCACTGTTCACACAGATCAGATCATTACACAGTTCACTGTTCACACTGATCAGATCTTTACGCAGTTCAGTGCTCACCCAGATGGGATCATTACACAGTTCACTGCTCACCCAGATGGGATCATTACACAGTTCACTGTTCCCACAGATCAGATCATTACGCAGTTCACTGCTCACCCAGATCGGATAATTACGCAGTTCAGTGCTCACCCAGTTGGGATCATTACACAGTTCACTGCTCACACAGATCGGATCATTACACAGTTCACTGCTCACCCAGATCGGATCATTACATAGTTCACTGTTCACCCAGATCGGATTATTACACAGTTCACTGTTCACCCAAATCGAATCATTACACAGTTCACTGCTTACCCAGACCAGATCATTACACAGTTCACGGTTAACCCAGATCGGATTATTACACAGTTCACTGTTCACCCAGATCGAATCATTACACAGTTCAGTGCTTACCCAGACCGGATCATTACACAGTTCACGGTTAACCCAGATGGGATCATTACACAGTTCACTGTTCACACAGATCGGATCATTACACAGTTCACTGTTCACCCAGATGGGATCATTACACAGTTCAGTGCTCACCCAGATGGGATCATTACACAGTTCACTGCTCTCACAGATGGGATCATTACGCAGTTCACTGCTCACCCAGATCGGATCATTACACAGTTCACTGCTCACCCAGATCGGATCATTACACAGTTCACTGTTCACCCAGATCGGATCATCACACAGTTCACTGTTCAACCAGATGGGATCATTACACAGTTCACTGCTCACCCAGATCGGATCATAACACAGTTCACTGTTCACCCAGATGGGATCATTACACAGTTCACTGCTCACCCAGATCGGATCATTACACAGTTCACTGTTCACACAGATCGGATCTTTACACAGTTCAGTGCTCACCCAGATGGGATCATTACACTGTTCACTGTTCACACAGATCGGATCATTACACAGTTCACTGTTCACCCAGATCGGATCATTACACATTTCACTGTTCACACAGATCGGATCTTTACACAGTTCAGTGCTCACCCTGATGGGATCATTACACAGTTCACTGTTCACACAGATCGGATCATTACTCAGTTCACTGTTCACCCAGATGGGATCATTACACAGTTCACTGCTCACCCAGATCGGATCATTACGCAGTTCACTACTCACCCAGATCGGATCATTACACAGTTCACTGTTCACACAGATCGGATCATTACACAGTTCACTGTTCACACTGATAAGATCATTACACAGTTCACTGTTCACACAGATCAGATCTTTACACAGTTCAGTGCTCACCCAGATGTGATCATTACACAGTTCACTGCTCACCCAGATGGGATCATTACACAGTTCACTGTTCACACAGATCAGATCATTACGCAGTTCACTGCTCACCCAGATCGGATCATTACGCAGTTCAGTGCTCACCCAGTTGGGATCATTACACAGTTCACTGCTCACCCAGATCGGATCATTACGCAGTTCACTGTTCACCCAGATCGGATCATTACGCAGTTCACTGCTCACCCAGATGGGATCATTACACAGTTCACTGCTCACCCAGATGGGATCATTAAGCAGTTCACTGTTCACCCAGATCGGATCATTACATAGTTCACTGTTCACCCAGATCGGATTATTACACAGTTCACTGTTCACCCAGATCGAATCATTACACAGTTCACTGCTTACCCAGACCGGATCATTACACAGTTCACGGTTAACCCAGATCGGATTATTACACAGTTCACTGTTCACCCAGATCGAATCATTACACAGTTCACTGCTTACCCAGATCGGATAATTACACAATTCACTGCTCACCCAGACCGGATCATTACACAGTTCACTGCTCACCCAGATGGGATCATTATACAGTTCACTGCTCACCCAGATCGGATCTTTACACAGTTCAGTGCTCACCCAGATGGGATCATTACACAGTTCACTGTTCACACAGATCGGATCATTACACAGTTCACTGTTCACCCAGATCGGATCATTACACAGTTCACTGTTCACACAGATCGGATCTTTACACAGTTCACTGCTCACCCAGATGGGATCATTACGCAGTTCGCTGTTCACACAGATCGGATCTTTACGCAGTTCAGTGCTCACCCAAATGGGATTATTACACAGTTCACTGTTTACCCAGATGGGATCATTACACAGTTCACTGCTCACCCAGATCGGATCATTACACAGTTCACTGTTCACACTGATAGGATCATTACGCAGTTCGCTGTTCACAAAGATCGGATCTTTACGCAGTTCAGTGCTCACCCAGATGGGATTATTACACAGTTCACTGTTTACCCAGATGGGATCATTACACAGTTCACTGCTCACCCAGATCGGATCATTACATAGTTCACTGTTCACCCAGATCTGATTATTACACAGTTCACTGTTCACCTAGATCGAATCATTACACAGTTCACTGCTTACCCAGACCGGATCATTACACAGTTCACGGTTAACCCAGATCGGATTATTACACAGTTCACTGTTCACCCAGATCGGATCATTACACAGTTCACTGCTCACCCAGATCGGATCATCACACAGTTCTCTGTTCACCCAGATGGGATCATTACACAGTTCACTGCTCACCCAGATCGGATCATTACACAGTTCACTGTTCACACAGATCGGATCTTTACACAGTTCAGTGCTCACCCAGATGGGATCATTACACAGTTCACTGTTCACACAGATCGGATCATTACACAGTTCACTGTTTACCCAGATCGGATCATTACACAGTTCACTGTTCACACAGATCGGATCTTTACACAGTTCAGTACTCACCCAGATGGGATCATTACACAGTTCACTGTTCACACAGATCGGATCATTACACAGTTCACTGTTCACCCAGATGGGATCATTACACAGTTCACTGCTCACCCAGATCGGATCATTACGCAGTTCACTACTCACCCAGATCGGATCATTACACAGTTCACTGTTCACACTGATCAGATCATTACACAGTTCACTGTTCACACTGATCAGATCTTTACGCAGTTCAGTGCTCACCCAGATGGGATCATTACACAGTTCACTGCTCACCCAGATGGGATCATTACACAGTTCACTGTTCCCACAGATCAGATCATTACGCAGTTCACTGCTCACCCAGATCGGATCATTACGCAGTTCAGTGCTCACCCAGTTGGGATCATTACACAGTTCACTGCTCACCAAGATCGGATCATTACGCAGTTCACTGTTCACCCAGATCGGATCATTACGCAGTTCACTGCTCACCCAGATGGGATCATTACACAGTTCACGGCTCACCCAGATGGGATCATTACACAGTTCACTGCTCACCCAGATCGGATCATTACACAGTTCACTGTTCACCCAGATCGGATCATTACACAGTTCACTGCTCACCCAGATCGGATCATTACGCAGTTCACTGCTCACCCAGATCGGATCATTATGCAGTTCACTGCTCACCCAGATCGGATCATTACACAGTTCACTGTTCACACTGATAAGATCATTACGCAGTTCGCTGTTCACACAGATCGGATCTTTACGCAGTTCAGTGCTCACCCAGATGGGATTATTACACAGTTCACTGTTTACCCAGATGGGATCATTACACAGTTCACTGCTCACCCAGATCGGATCATTACATAGTTCACTGTTCACCCAGATCGGATTATTACACAGTTCACTGTTCACCCAGATCGAATCATTACACAGTTCACTGCTTACCCAGACCAGATCATTACACAGTTCACGGTTAACCCAGATCGGATTATTACACAGTTCACTGTTCACCCAGATCGAATCATTACACAGTTCACTGCTTACCCAGACCGGATCATTACACAGTTCACGGTTAACCCAGATGGGATCATTAAACAGTTCACTGCTCACACAGATCGGATCATTACACAGTTCAGTGCTCACCCAGATGGGATCATTACACAGTCCACTGTTCACACAGATCGGATCATTACACAGTTCACTGTTCACCCAGATGGGATCATTACACAGTTCAGTGCTCACCCAGATGGGATCATTACACAGTTCACTGCTCTCACAGATGGGATCATTACGCAGTTCACTGCTCACCCAGATCGGATCATTACACAGTTCACTGCTCACCCAGATCGGATCATTACACAGTTCACTGTTCACCCAGATCGGATCATCACACAGTTCACTGTTCAACCAGATGGGATCATTACACAGTTCACTGCTCACCCAGATCGGATCATTACACAGTTCACTGTTCACCCAGATGGGATCATTACACAGTTCACTGCTCACCCAGATAGGATCATTACACAGTTCACTGTTCACACAGATCGGATCTTTACACAGTTCAGTGCTCACCCAGATGGGATCATTACACAGTTCACTGTTCACACAGATCGGATCATTACACAGTTCACTGTTCACCCAGATCGGATCATTACACAGTTCACTGTTCACACAGATCGGATCTTTACACAGTTCAGTGCTCACCCTGATGGGATCATTACACAGTTCACTGTTCACACAGATCGGATCATTACTCAGTTCACTGTTCAACCAGATGGGATCATTACACAGTTCACTGCTCACCCAGATCGGATCATTACGCAGTTCACTACTCACCCAGATCGGATCATTACACAGTTCACTGTTCACACAGATCGGATCATTACACAGTTCACTGTTCACACTGATAAGATCATTACACAGTTCACTGTTCACACAGATCAGATCTTTACACAGTTCAGTGCTCACCCAGATGGGATCATTACACAGTTCACTGCTCACCCAGATGGGATCATTACACAGTTCACTGTTCACACAGATCAGATCATTACGCAGTTCACTGCTCACCCAGATCGGATCATTACGCAGTTCAGTGCTCACCCAGTTGGGATCATTACACAGTTCACTGCTCACCCAGATCGGATCATTACGCAGTTCACTGTTCACCCAGATAGGATCATTACGCAGTTCACTGCTCACCCAGATGGGATCATTACACAGTTCACTGCTCACCCAGATGGGATCATTAAACAGTTCACTGTTCACCCAGATCGGATCATTACATAGTTCACTGTTCACCCAGATCGGATTATTACACAGTTCACTGTTCACCCAGATCGAATCATTACACAGTTCACTGCTTACCCAGACCGGATCATTACACAGTTCACGGTTAACCCAGATCGGATTATTACACAGTTCACTTTTCACCCAGATCGAATCATTACACAGTTCACTGCTTACCCAGATCGGATAATTACACAATTCACTGCACACCCAGACCGGATCATTACACAGTTCACTGTTCACACAGATGGGATCATTACACAGTTCAGTGCTCACCCAGATGGGATCATTACACAGTTCACTGCTCACACAGATGGGATCATTACGCAGTTCACTGCTCACCCAGATCGGATCATTACACAGTTCACTGTTCACCCAGAACGGATCATCACACAGTTCACTGCTCACCCAGATCGGATCATTACACAGTTCACTGCTCACCCAGATGGGATCATTACACAGTTCACTGCTCACCCAGATCGGATCATTACACAGTTCACTGTTCACACAGATCGGATCTTTACACAGTTCAGTGCTCACCCAGATGGGATCATTACACAGTTCACTGTTCACACAGATCGGATCATTACACAGTTCACTGTTCACCCAGATCGGATCATTACACAGTTCACTGTTCACACAGATCGGATCTTTACACAGTTCAGTGCTCACCCAGATGGGATCATTACACAGTTCACTGTTCACACAGATCGGATCATTACACAGTTCACTGTTCACCCAGATGGGATCATTACACAGTTCACTGCTCACCCAGATCGGATCATTACGCAGTTCACTACTCACCCAGATCGGATCATTACACAGTTCACTGTTCACACAGATCGGATCATTACACAGTTCACTGTTCACACTGATAAGATCATTACACAGTTCACTGTTCACACAGATCAGATCTTTACGCAGTTCAGTGCTCACCCAGATGGGATCATTACACAGTTCACTGCTCACCCAGATGGGATCATTACACATTTCACTGTTCACACAGATCAGATCATTACGCAGTTCACTGCTCACCCAGATCGGATCATTACGCAGTTCAGTGCTCACCCAGTTGGGATCATTACACAGTTCACTGCTCACCCAGATCGGATCATTACGCAGTTCACTGTTTACCCAGATCGGATCATTACGCAGTTCACTGCTCACCCAGATGGGATCATTACACAGTTCACTGCTCACCCAGATCGGATCATTACGCAGTTCACTGTTTACCCAGATCGGATCATTACGCAGTTCACTGCTCACCCAGATGGGATCATTAAACAGTTCACTGTTCACCCAGATCAGATCATTACGCAGTTCACTGCTCACCCAGATGGGATCATTACACAGTTCACTGCTCACCCAGTTCGGATCATTACACAGTTCACTGTTCACCCAGATCGGATCATTACACAGTTCAATGCTCACCCAGATCGGATCATTACGCAGTTCACTGCTCACCCAGATGGGATCATTACACAGTTCACTGCTCACCCAGATGGGATCATTAAACAGTTCACTGTTCACCCAGATCAGATCATTATGCAGTTCACTGCTCACCCAGATGGGATCATTACACAGTTCACTGCTCACCCAGATCGGATCATTACACAGTTCACTGTTCACCCAGATCGGATCATTACACAGTTCAATGCTCACCCAGATCGGATCATTACGCAGTTCACTGCTCACCCAGATCAGATCATTACGCAGTTCACTGCTCACCCAGATCGGATCATTACACAGTTCACTGTTCACACTGATAAGATCATTACGCAGTTCGCTGTTCACACAGATCGGATCTTTACGCAGTTCAGTGCTCACCCAGATGGGATTATTACACAGTTCACTGTTTACCCAGATGGGATCATTACACAGTTCACTGCTCACCCAGATCGGATCATTACACAGTTCACTGTTCACACTGATAAGATCATTACGCAGTTCGCTGTTCACACAGATCGGATCTTTACGCAGTTCAGTGCTCACCCAGATGGGATTATTACACAGTTCACTGTTTACCCAGATGGGATCATTACACAGTTCACTGCTCACCCAGATCGGATCATTACATAGTTCACTGTTCACCCAGATCTGATTATTACACAGTTCACTGTTCACCCAGATCGAATCATTACACAGTTCACTGCTTACCCAGACCGGATCATTACACAGTTCACGGTTAACCCAGATCGGATTATTACACAGTTCACTGTTCACCCAGATCGAATCATTACACAGTTCACTGCTTACCCAGATCGGATAATTACACAATTCACTGCTCACCCAGACCGGATCATTACACAGTTCACTGTTCACACAGATGGGATCATTACACAGTTCAGTGCTCACCCAGATGGGATCATTACACAGTTCACTGCTCACACTGATAAGATCATTACACAGTTCACTGTTCACACAGATCAGATCTTTACACAGTTCAGTGCTCACCCAGATGGGATCATTACACAGTTCACTGCTCACCCAGATGGGATCATTACACAGTTCACTGTTCACACAGATCAGATCATTACGCAGTTCACTGCTCACCCAGATCGGATCATTACGCAGTTCAGTGCTCACCCAGTTGGGATCATTACACAGTTCACTGCTCACCCAGATCGGATCATTACGCAGTTCACTGTTCACCCAGATCGGATCATTACGCAGTTCACTGCTCACCCAGATGGGATCATTACACAGTTCAGTGCTCACCCAGATGGGATCATTACACAGTTCACTGTTCACACAGATCGGATCATTACACAGTTCACTGTTCACCCAGATGGGATCATTACACAGTTCACTGCTCACCCAGATCGGATCATTACGCAGTTCACTACTCACCCAGATCGGATCATTACACAGTTCACTGTTCACACAGATCGGATCATTACACAGTTCACTGTTCACACTGATAAGATCATTACACAGTTCACTGTTCACACAGATCAGATCTTTGCGCAGTTCAGTGCTCACCCAGATGGGATCATTACACAGTTCACTGCTCACCCAGATGGGATCATTACACATTTCACTGTTCACACAGATCAGATCATTACGCAGTTCACTGCTCACCCAGATCGGATCATTACGCAGTTCAGTGCTCACCCAGTTGGGATCATTACACAGTTCACTGCTCACCCAGATCGGATCATTACGCAGTTCACTGTTTACCCAGATCGGATCATTACGCAGTTCACTGCTCACCCAGATGGGATCATTACACAGTTCACTGCTCACCCAGATGGGATCATTAAACAGTTCACTGTTCACCCAGATCAGATCATTACGCAGTTCACTGCTCACCCAGATGGGATCATTACACAGTTCACTGCTCACCCAGTTCGGATCATTACACAGTTCACTGTTCACCCAGATCGGATCATTACACAGTTCAATGCTCACCCAGATCGGATCATTACGCAGTTCACTGCTCACCCAGATCAGATCATTACGCAGTTCACTGCTCACCCAGATCGGATCATTACACAGTTCACTGTTCACACTGATAAGATCATTACGCAGTTCGCTGTTCACACAGATCGGATCTTTACGCAGTTCAGTGCTCACCCAGATGGGATTATTACACAGTTCACTGTTTACCCAGATGGGATCATTACACAGTTCACTGCTCACCCAGATCGGATCATTACACAGTTCACTGTTCACACTGATAAGATCATTACGCAGTTCGCTGTTCACACAGATCGGATCTTTACGCAGTTCAGTGCTCACCCAGATGGGATTATTACACAGTTCACTGTTTACCCAGATGGGATCATTACACAGTTCACTGCTCACCCAGATCGGATCATTACATAGTTCACTGTTCACCCAGATCTGATTATTACACAGTTCACTGTTCACCCAGATCGAATCATTACACAGTTCACTGCTTACCCAGACCGGATCATTACACAGTTCACGGTTAACCCAGATCGGATTATTACACAGTTCACTGTTCACCCAGATCGAATCATTACACAGTTCACTGCTTACCCAGACCGGATCATTACACAGTTCACGGTTAACCCAGATGGGATCATTAAACAGTTCACTGCTCACACAGATCGGATCATTGCACAGTTCAGTGCTCACCCAGATGGGATCATTACACAGTTCACTGTTCACACAGATCGGATCATTACATAGTTCACTGTTCATCCAGATGGGATCATTACACAGTTCAGTGCTCACCCAGATGGGATCATTACACAGTTCACTGCTCACACAGATGGGCTCATTACGCAGTTCACTGCTCACCCAGATCGGATCATTACACAGTTCACTGCTCACCCAGATCGGATCATTACACAGTTCACTGTTCACCCAGATCGGATCATCACACAGTTCACTGTTCACCCAGATGGGATCATTACACAGTTCACTGCTCACCCAGATCGGATCATTACACAGTTCACTGTTCACCCAGATCGGATCATCACACAGTTCACTGTTCACCCAGATCGGATCATTACACAGTTCACTGTTCACCCAGATCCGATCATTACACAGTTCAATGCTCACCCAGATGGGATCATTACACAGTTCACTGCTCACACAGATGGGATCATTACGCAGTTCACTGCTCACCCAGATCGGATCATTACACAGTTCACTGTTCACCCAGATGGGATCATTAAACAGTTCACTGCTCACCCAGATGGGATCATTACACAGTTCACTGTTCACCCAGATTGGATCATTACACAGTTCACTGCTCACCCAGATCGGATCATTACGCAGTTCACTGCTCACCCAGATCGGATCATTACGCAGTTCACTGCTCACCCAGATGGGATCATTACACAGTTCACTGCTCACCCAGATCGGATCATTACACAGTTCACTGTTCACCCAGATCGGATCATCACACAGTTCACTGTTCACCCAGATGGGATCATTACACAGTTCAGTGCTCACCCAGATCGGATCATTACACAGTTCACTGTTCACACAGATCGGATCATTACACAGTTCACTGTTCACACAGATCGGATCTTTACACAGTTCACTGTTCACCCAGATGGGATCATTACACAGTTCACTGTTCACACAGATCGGATCATTACACAGTTCACTGTTCACCCAGATGGGATCATTACACAGTTCACTGCTCACCCAGATCGGATCATTACGCAGTTCACTACTCACCCAGATCGGATCATTACACAGTTCACTGTTCACACTGATAAGATCATTACACAGTTCACTGTTCACACAGATCAGATCTTTACGCAGTTCAGTGCTCACCCAGATGGGATCATTACACAGTTCACTGCTCACCCAGATGGGATCATTACGCAGTTCACTGCTCACCCAGATCGGATCATTACGCAGTTCAGTGCTCACCCAGTTGGGATCATTACACAGTTCACTGCTCACCCAGATCGGATCATTACGCAGTTCACTGTTCACCCAGATCGGATCATTACGCAGTTCACTGCTCACCCAGACCGGATCATTACACAGTTCACTGTTCACACAGATGGGATCATTACACAGTTCAGTGCTCACCCAGATGGGATCATTACACAGTTCACTGCTCACACAGATGGGATCATTACGCAGTTCACTGCTCACCCAGATCGGATCATTACACAGTTCACTGTTCACCCAGAACGGATCATCACACAGTTCACTGCTCACCCAGATCGGATCATTACACAGTTCACTGCTCACCCAGATGGGATCATTACACAGTTCACTGCTCACCCAGATCGGATCATTACACAGTTCACTGTTCACACAGATCGGATCTTTACACAGTTCAGTGCTCACCCAGATGGGATCATTACACAGTTCACTGTTCACACAGATCGGATCATTACACAGTTCACTGTTCACCCAGATCGGATCATTACACAGTTCACTGTTCACACAGATCGGATCTTTACACAGTTCAGTGCTCACCCAGATGGGATCATTACACAGTTCACTGTTCACACAGATCGGATCATTACACAGTTCACTGTTCACCCAGATGGGATCATTACACAGTTCACTGCTCACCCAGATCGGATCATTACGCAGTTCACTACTCACCCAGATCGGATCATTACACAGTTCACTGTTCACACAGATCGGATCATTACACAGTTCACTGTTCACACTGATAAGATCATTACACAGTTCACTGTTCACACAGATCGGATCTTTACGCAGTTCGGTGCTCACCCAGATGGGATCATTACACAGTTCACTGCTCACCCAGATGGGATCATTACACATTTCACTGTTCACACAGATCAGATCATTACGCAGTTCACTGCTCACCCAGATCGGATCATTACGCAGTTCAGTGCTCACCCAGTTGGGATCATTACACAGTTCACTGCTCACCCAGATCGGATCATTACGCAGTTCACTGTTTACCCAGATCGGATCATTACGCAGTTCACTGCTCACCCAGATGGGATCATTACACAGTTCACTGCTCACCCAGATGGGATCATTAAACAGTTCACTGTTCACCCAGATCAGATCATTATGCAGTTCACTGCTCACCCAGATGGGATCATTACTCAGTTCACTGCTCACACAGATGGGATCATTACGCAGTTCACTGCTCACCCAGATCGGATCATTACACAGTTCACTGTTCACCCAGAACGGATCATCACACAGTTCACTGCTCACCCAGATCGGAACATTACGCAGTTCACGGTTAACCCAGATCGGATTATTACACAGTTCACTGTTCACCCAGATCGAATCATTACACAGTTCACTGCTTACCCAGATCGGATAATTACACAATTCACTGCTCACCCAGACCGGATCATTACACAGTTCACTGTTCACACAGATGGGATCATTACACAGTTCAGTGCTCACCCAGATGGGATCATTACACAGTTCACTGCTCACACAGATGGGATCATTACGCAGTTCACTGCTCACCCAGATCGGATCATTACACAGTTCACTGTTCACCCAGAACGGATCATCACACAGTTCACTGCTCACCCAGATCGATCATTACACAGTTCACTGCTCACCCAGATGGGATCATTACACAGTTCACTGCTCACCCAGATCGGATCATTACACAGTTCACTGTTCACACAGATCGGATCTTTACACAGTTCAGTGCTCACCCAGATGGGATCATTACACAGTTCACTGTTCACACAGATCGGATCATTACACAGTTCACTGTTCACCCAGATGGGATCATTACACAGTTCACTGCTCACCCAGATCGGATCATTACGCAGTTCACTACTCACCCAGATCGGATCATTACACAGTTCACTGTTCACACAGATCGGATCATTACACAGTTCACTGTTCACACTGATAAGATCATTACACAGTTCACTGTTCACACAGATCAGATCTTTACGCAGTTCGGTGCTCACCCAGATGGGATCATTACACAGTTCACTGCTCACCCAGATGGGATCATTACACATTTCACTGTTCACACAGATCAGATCATTACGCAGTTCACTGCTCACCCAGATCGGATCATTACGCAGTTCAGTGCTCACCCAGTTGGGATCATTACACAGTTCACTGCTCACCCAGATCGGATCATTACGCAGTTCACTGTTTACCCAGATCGGATCATTACGCAGTTCACTGCTCACCCAGATGGGATCATTACACAGTTCACTGCTCACCCAGATGGGATCATTAAACAGTTCACTGTTCACCCAGATCAGATCATTATGCAGTTCACTGCTCACCCAGATGGGATCATTACACAGTTCACTGCTCACACAGATGGGATCATTACGCAGTTCACTGCTCACCCAGATCGGATCATTACACAGTTCACTGTTCACCCAGAACGGATCATCACACAGTTCACTGCTCACCCAGATCGGAACATTACGCAGTTCACGGTTAACCCAGATCGGATTATTACACAGTTCACTGTTCACCCAGATCGAATCATTACACAGTTCACTGCTTACCCAGATCGGATAATTACACAATTCACTGCTCACCCAGACCGGATCATTACACAGTTCACTGTTCACACAGATGGGATCATTACACAGTTCAGTGCTCACCCAGATGGGATCATTACACAGTTCACTGCTCACACAGATGGGATCATTACGCAGTTCACTGCTCACCCAGATCGGATCATTACACAGTTCACTGTTCACCCAGAACGGATCATCACACAGTTCACTGCTCACCCAGATCGGATCATTACACAGTTCACTGCTCACCCAGATGGGATCATTACACAGTTCACTGCTCACCCAGATCGGATCATTACACAGTTCACTGTTCACCCAGATCGGATCATCACACAGTTCACTGTTCACCCAGATCGGATCATTACACAGTTCACTGTTCACCCAGATCCGATCATTACACAGTTCAATGCTCACCCAGATGGGATCATTACACAGTTCACTGCTCACACAGATGGGATCATTACGCAGTTCACTGCTCACCCAGATCGGATCATTACACAGTTCACTGTTCACCCAGATGGGATCATTAAACAGTTCACTGCTCACCCAGATGGGATCATTACACAGTTCACTGTTCACCCAGATTGGATCATTACACAGTTCACTGCTCACCCAGATCGGATCATTACGCAGTTCACTGCTCACCCAGATCGGATCATTACGCAGTTCACTGCTCACCCAGATGGGATCATTACACAGTTCACTGCTCACCCAGATCGGATCATTACACAGTTCACTGTTCACCCAGATCGGATCATCACACAGTTCACTGTTCACCCAGATGGGATCATTACACAGTTCACTGCTCACCCAGATCGGATCATTACACAGTTCACTGTTCACACAGATCGGATCTTTACACAGTTCAGTGCTCACCCAGATGGGATCATTACACAGTTCACTGTTCACACAGATCGGATCATTACACAGTTCACTGTTCACACAGATCGGATCTTTACACAGTTCACTGTTCACCCAGATGGGATCATTACACAGTTCACTGTTCACACAGATCGGATCATTACACAGTTCACTGTTCACCCAGATGGGATCATTACACAGTTCACTGCTCACCCAGATCGGATCATTACGCAGTTCACTACTCACCCAGATCGGATCATTACACAGTTCACTGTTCACACTGATAAGATCATTACACAGTTCACTGTTCACACAGATCAGATCTTTACGCAGTTCAGTGCTCACCCAGATGGGATCATTACACAGTTCACTGCTCACCCAGATGGGATCATTACGCAGTTCACTGCTCACCCAGATCGGATCATTACGCAGTTCAGTGCTCACCCAGTTGGGATCATTACACAGTTCACTGCTCACCCAGATCGGATCATTACGCAGTTCACTGTTCACCCAGATCGGATCATTACGCAGTTCACTGCTCACCCAGACCGGATCATTACACAGTTCACTGTTCACACAGATGGGATCATTACACAGTTCAGTGCTCAACCAGATGGGATCATTACACAGTTCACTGCTCACACAGATGGGATCATTACGCAGTTCACTGCTCACCCAGATCGGATCATTACACAGTTCACTGTTCACCCAGAACGGATCATCACACAGTTCACTGCTCACCCAGATCGGATCATTACACAGTTCACTGCTCACCCAGATGGGATCATTACACAGTTCACTGCTCACCCAGATCGGATCATTACACAGTTCACTGTTCACACAGATCGGATCTTTACACAGTTCAGTGCTCACCCAGATGGGATCATTACACAGTTCACTGTTCACACAGATCGGATCATTACACAGTTCACTGTTCACCCAGATCGGATCATTACACAGTTCACTGTTCACACAGATCGGATCTTTACACAGTTCAGTGCTCACCCAGATGGGATCATTACACAGTTCACTGTTCACACAGATCGGATCATTACACAGTTCACTGTTCACCCAGATGGGATCATTACACAGTTCACTGCTCACCCAGATCGGATCATTACGCAGTTCACTACTCACCCAGATCGGATCATTACACAGTTCACTGTTCACACAGATCGGATCATTACACAGTTCACTGTTCACACTGATAAGATCATTACACAGTTCACTGTTCACACAGATCAGATCTTTACGCAGTTCGGTGCTCACCCAGATGGGATCATTACACAGTTCACTGCTCACCCAGATGGGATCATTACACATTTCACTGTTCACACAGATCAGATCATTACGCAGTTCACTGCTCACCCAGATCGGATCATTACGCAGTTCAGTGCTCACCCAGTTGGGATCATTACACAGTTCACTGCTCACCCAGATCGGATCATTACGCAGTTCACTGTTTACCCAGATCGGATCATTACGCAGTTCACTGCTCACCCAGATGGGATCATTACACAGTTCACTGCTCACCCAGATGGGATCATTAAACAGTTCACTGTTCACCCAGATCAGATCATTATGCAGTTCACTGCTCACCCAGATGGGATCATTACACAGTTCACTGCTCACACAGATGGGATCATTACGCAGTTCACTGCTCACCCAGATCGGATCATTACACAGTTCACTGTTCTCCCAGAACGGATCATCACACAGTTCACTGCTCACCCAGATCGGAACATTACGCAGTTCACGGTTAACCCAGATCGGATTATTACACAGTTCACTGTTCACCCAGATCGAATCATTACACAGTTCACTGCTTACCCAGATCGGATAATTACACAATTCACTGCTCACCCAGACCGGATCATTACACAGTTCACTGTTCACACAGATGGGATCATTACACAGTTCAGTGCTCACCCAGATGGGATCATTACACAGTTCACTGCTCACACAGATGGGATCATTACGCAGTTCACTGCTCACCCAGATCGGATCATTACACAGTTCACTGTTCACCCAGAACGGATCATCACACAGTTCACTGCTCACCCAGATCGGATCATTACACAGTTCACTGCTCACCCAGATGGGATCATTACACAGTTCACTGCTCACCCAGATCGGATCATTACACAGTTCACTGTTCACACAGATCGGATCTTTACACAGTTCAGTGCTCACCCAGATGGGATCATTACACAGTTCACTGTTCACACAGATCGGATCATTACACAGTTCACTGTTCACCCAGATCGGATCATTACACAGTTCACTGTTCACACAGATCGGATCTTTACACAGTTCAGTGCTCACCCAGATGGGATCATTACACAGTTCACTGTTCACACAGATCGGATCATTACACAGTTCACTGTTCACCCAGATGGGATCATTACACAGTTCACTGCTCACCCAGATGGGATCATTACACAGTTCACTGCTCACCCAGATCGGATCATTACGCAGTTCACTACTCACCCAGATCGGATCATTACACAGTTCACTGTTCACACTGATAAGATCATTACACAGTTCACTGTTCACACAGATCAGATCTTTACGCAGTTCAGTGCTCACCCAGATGGGATCATTACACAGTTCACTGCTCACCCAGATGGGATCATTACGCAGTTCACTGCTCACCCAGATCGGATCATTACGCAGTTCAGTGCTCACCCAGTTGGGATCATTACACAGTTCACTGCTCACCCAGATCGGATCATTACGCAGTTCACTGTTCACCCAGATCGGATCATTACGCAGTTCACTGCTCACCCAGACCGGATCATTACACAGTTCACTGTTCACACAGATGGGATCATTACACAGTTCAGTGCTCAACCAGATGGGATCATTACACAGTTCACTGCTCACACAGATGGGATCATTACGCAGTTCACTGCTCACCCAGATCGGATCATTACACAGTTCACTGTTCACCCAGAACGGATCATCACACAGTTCACTGCTCACCCAGATCGGATCATTACACAGTTCACTGCTCACCCAGATGGGATCATTACACAGTTCACTGCTCACCCAGATCGGATCATTACACAGTTCACTGTTCACACAGATCGGATCTTTACACAGTTCAGTGCTCACCCAGATGGGATCATTACACAGTTCACTGTTCACACAGATCGGATCATTACACAGTTCACTGTTCACCCAGATCGGATCATTACACAGTTCACTGTTCACACAGATCGGATCTTTACACAGTTCAGTGCTCACCCAGATGGGATCATTACACAGTTCACTGTTCACACAGATCGGATCATTACACAGTTCACTGTTCACCCAGATGGGATCATTACACAGTTCACTGCTCACCCAGATCGGATCATTACGCAGTTCACTACTCACCCAGATCGGATCATTACACAGTTCACTGTTCACACAGATCGGATCATTACACAGTTCACTGTTCACACTGATAAGATCATTACACAGTTCACTGTTCACACAGATCAGATCTTTACGCAGTTCGGTGCTCACCCAGATGGGATCATTACACAGTTCACTGCTCACCCAGATGGGATCATTACACATTTCACTGTTCACACAGATCAGATCATTACGCAGTTCACTGCTCACCCAGATCGGATCATTACGCAGTTCAGTGCTCACCCAGTTGGGATCATTACACAGTTCACTGCTCACCCAGATCGGATCATTACGCAGTTCACTGTTTACCCAGATCGGATCATTACGCAGTTCACTGCTCACCCAGATGGGATCATTACACAGTTCACTGCTCACCCAGATGGGATCATTAAACAGTTCACTGTTCACCCAGATCAGATCATTATGCAGTTCACTGCTCACCCAGATGGGATCATTACACAGTTCACTGCTCACACAGATGGGATCATTACGCAGTTCACTGCTCACCCAGATCGGATCATTACACAGTTCACTGTTCTCCCAGAACGGATCATCACACAGTTCACTGCTCACCCAGATCGGAACATTACGCAGTTCACGGTTAACCCAGATCGGATTATTACACAGTTCACTGTTCACCCAGATCGAATCATTACACAGTTCACTGCTTACCCAGATCGGATAATTACACAATTCACTGCTCACCCAGACCGGATCATTACACAGTTCACTGTTCACACAGATGGGATCATTACACAGTTCAGTGCTCACCCAGATGGGATCATTACACAGTTCACTGCTCACACAGATGGGATCATTACGCAGTTCACTGCTCACCCAGATCGGATCATTACACAGTTCACTGTTCACCCAGAACGGATCATCACACAGTTCACTGCTCACCCAGATCGGATCATTACACAGTTCACTGCTCACCCAGATGGGATCATTACACAGTTCACTGCTCACCCAGATCGGATCATTACACAGTTCACTGTTCACACAGATCGGATCTTTACACAGTTCAGTGCTCACCCAGATGGGATCATTACACAGTTCACTGTTCACACAGATCGGATCATTACACAGTTCACTGTTCACCCAGATCGGATCATTACACAGTTCACTGTTCACACAGATCGGATCTTTACACAGTTCAGTGCTCACCCAGATGGGATCATTACACAGTTCACTGTTCACACAGATCGGATCATTACACAGTTCACTGTTCACCCAGATGGGATCATTACACAGTTCACTGCTCACCCAGATCGGATCATTACGCAGTTCACTACTCACCCAGATCGGATCATTACACAGTTCACTGTTCACACAGATCGGATCATTACACAGTTCACTGTTCACACTGATAAGATCATTACACAGTTCACTGTTCACACAGATCAGATCTTTACGCAGTTCAGTGCTCACCCAGATGGGATCATTACACAGTTCACTGCTCACCCAAATGGGATCATTACACATTTCACTGTTCACACAGATCAGATCATTACGCAGTTCACTGCTCACCCAGATCGGATCATTACGCAGTTCAGTGCTCACCCAGTTGGGATCATTACACAGTTCACTGCTCACCCAGATCGGATCATTACGCAGTTCACTGTTTACCCAGATCGGATCATTACGCAGTTCACTGCTCACCCAGATGGGATCATTACACAGTTCACTGCTCACCCAGATGGGATCATTAAACAGTTCACTGTTCACCCAGATCAGATCATTACGCAGTTCACTGCTCACCAAGATGGGATCATTACACAGTTCACTGCTCACCCAGTTCGGATCATTACACAGTTCACTGTTCACCCAGATCGGATCATTACACAGTTCAATGCTCACCCAGATCGGATCATTACGCAGTTCACTGCTCACCCAGATGGGATCATTACACAGTTCACTGCTCACCCAGATGGGATCATTAAACAGTTCACTGTTCACCCAGATCAGATCATTATGCAGTTCACTGCTCACCCAGATGGGATCATTACACAGTTCACTGCTCACCCAGATCGGATCATTACACAGTTCACTGTTCACCCAGATCGGACCATTACACAGTTCACTGTTCACACTGATAAGATCATTACGCAGTTCACTGCTCACCCAGATCAGATCATTACGCAGTTCACTGCTCACCCAGATCGGATCATTACACAGTTCACTGTTCACCTTGAAGGGATTATTACACAGTTCACTGCTCACCCAGATCGGATCATTACATAGTTCACTGTTCACCCAGATCTGATTATTACACAGTTCACTGTTCACCCAGATCGAATCATTACACAGTTCACTGCTTACCCAGACCGGATCATTACACAGTTCACGGTTAACCCAGATCGGATTATTACACAGTTCACTGTTCACCCAGATCGGATCATTACACAGTTCACTGCTCACCCAGATCGGATCATCACACAGTTCACTGTTCACCCAGATGGGATCATTACACAGTTCACTGCTCACCCAGATCGGATCATTACACAGTTCACTGTTCACACAGATCGGATCTTTACACAGTTCAGTGCTCACCCAGATGGGATCATTACACAGTTCACTGTTCACACAGATCGGATCATTACACAGTTCACTGTTTACCCAGATCGGATCATTACACAGTTCACTGTTCACACAGATCGGATCTTTACACAGTTCACTGTTCACCCAGATGGGATCATTACACAGTTCACTGTTCACACAGATCGGATCATTACACAGTTCACTGTTCACCCAGATGGGATCATTACACAGTTCACTGCTCACCCAGATCGGATCATTACGCAGTTCACTACTCACCCAGATCGGATCATTACACAGTTCACTGTTCACACAGATCAGATCATTACACAGTTCACTGTTCACACTGATCAGATCTTTACGCAGTTCAGTGCTCACCCAGATGGGATCATTACACAGTTCACTGCTCACCCAGATGGGATCATTACACAGTTCACTGTTCCCACAGATCAGATCATTACGCAGTTCACTGCTCACCCAGATCGGATCATTACGCAGTTCAGTGCTCACCCAGTTGGGATCATTACACAGTTCACTGCTCACCCAGATCGGATCATTACGCAGTTCACTGTTCACCCAGATCGGATCATTACGCAGTTCACTGCTCACCCAGATGGGATCATTACACAGTTCACTGCTCACCCAGATGGGATCATTAAACAGTTCACTGTTCACCCAGATCAGATCATTATGCAGTTCACTGCTCACCCAGATGGGATCATTACACAGTTCACTGCTCACCCAGATCGGATCATTACACAGTTCACTGTTCACCCAGATCGGATCATTACACAGTTCACTGCTCACCCAGATCGGATCATTACGCAGTTCACTGCTCACCCAGATCGGATCATTACGCAGTTCACTGCTCACCCAGATCGGATCATTACACAGTTCACTGTTCACACTGATAAGATCATTACGCAGTTCGCTGTTCACACAGATCGGATCTTTACGCAGTTCAGTGCTCACCCAGATGGGATTATTACACAGTTCACTGTTTACCCAGATGGGATCATTACACAGTTCACTGCTCACCCAGATCGGATCATTACATAGTTCACTGTTCACCCAGATCGGATTATTACACAGTTCACTGTTCACCCAGATCGAATCATTACACAGTTCACTGCTTACCCAGACCAGATCATTACACAGTTCACGGTTAACCCAGATCGGATTATTACACAGTTCACTGTTCACCCAGATCGAATCATTACACAGTTCACTGCTTACCCAGACCGGATCATTACACAGTTCACGGTTAACCCAGATGGGATCATTAAACAGTTCACTGCTCACACAGATCGGATCATTACACAGTTCAGTGCTCACCCAGATGGGATCATTACACAGTTCACTGTTCACACAGATCGGATCATTACACAGTTCACTGTTCACCCAGATGGGATCATTACACAGTTCAGTGCTCTCACAGATGGGATCATTACGCAGTTCACTGCTCACCCAGATCGGATCATTACACAGTTCACTGCTCACCCAGATCGGATCATTACACAGTTCACTGTTCACCCAGATCGGATCATCACACAGTTCACTGTTCAACCAGATGGGATCATTACACAGTTCACTGCTCACCCAGATCGGATCATTACACAGTTCACTGTTCACCCAGATGGGATCATTACACAGTTCACTGCTCACCCAGATAGGATCATTACACAGTTCACTGTTCACACAGATCGGATCTTTACACAGTTCAGTGCTCACCCAGATGGGATCATTACACAGTTCACTGTTCACACAGATCGGATCATTACACAGTTCACTGTTCACCCAGATCGGATCATTACACAGTTCACTGTTCACACAGATCGGATCTTTACACAGTTCAGTGCTCACCCTGATGGGATCATTACACAGTTCACTGTTCACACAGATCGGATCATTACTCAGTTCACTGTTCACCCAGATGGGATCATTACACAGTTCACTGTTCACACAGATCGGATCATTACACAGTTCACTGTTCACACTGATAAGATCATTACACAGTTCACTGTTCACACAGATCAGATCTTTACACAGTTCAGTGCTCACCCAGATGGGATCATTACACAGTTCACTGCTCACCCAGATGGGATCATTACACAGTTCACTGTTCACACAGATCAGATCATTACGCAGTTCACTGCTCACCCAGATCGGATCATTACGCAGTTCAGTGCTCACCCAGTTGGGATCATTACACAGTTCACTGCTCACCCAGATCGGATCATTACGCAGTTCACTGTTCACCCAGATCGGATCATTACGCAGTTCACTGCTCACCCAGATGGGATCATTACACAGTTCACTGCTCACCCAGATGGGATCATTAAACAGTTCACTGTTCACCCAGATCGGATCATTACATAGTTCACTGTTCACCCAGATCGGATTATTACACAGTTCACTGTTCACCCAGATCGAATCATTACACAGTTCACTGCTTACCCAGACCGGATCATTACACAGTTCACGGTTAACCCAGATCGGATTATTACACAGTTCACTGTTCACCCAGATCGAATCATTACACAGTTCACTGCTTACCCAGATCGGATAATTACACAATTCACTGCTCACCCAGACCGGATCATTACACAGTTCACTGTTCACCCAGATGGGATCATTACACAGTTCACTGCTCACACTGATAAGATCATTACACAGTTCACTGTTCACACAGATCAGATCTTTACACAGTTCAGTGCTCACCCAGATGGGATCATTACACAGTTCACTGCTCACCCAGATGGGATCATTACACAGTTCACTGTTCACACAGATCAGATCATTACGCAGTTCACTGCTCACCCAGATCGGATCATTACGCAGTTCAGTGCTCACCCAGTTGGGATCATTACACAGTTCACTGCTCACCCAGATCGGATCATTACGCAGTTCACTGTTCACCCAGATCGGATCATTACGCAGTTCACTGCTCACCCAGATGGGATCATTACACAGTTCAGTGCTCACCCAGATGGGATCATTACACAGTTCACTGTTCACACAGATCGGATCATTACACAGTTCACTGTTCACCCAGATGGGATCATTACACAGTTCACTGCTCACCCAGATCGGATCATTACGCAGTTCACTACTCACCCAGATCGGATCATTACACAGTTCACTGTTCACACAGATCGGATCATTACACAGTTCACTGTTCACACTGATAAGATCATTACACAGTTCACTGTTCACACAGATCAGATCTTTACGCAGTTCAGTGCTCACCCAGATGGGATCATTACACAGTTCACTGCTCACCCAGATGGGATCATTACACATTTCACTGTTCACACAGATCAGATCATTACGCAGTTCACTGCTCACCCAGATCGGATCATTACGCAGTTCAGTGCTCACCCAGTTGGGATCATTACACAGTTCACTGCTCACCCAGATCGGATCATTACGCAGTTCACTGTTTACCCAGATCGGATCATTACGCAGTTCACTGCTCACCCAGATGGGATCATTACACAGTTCACTGCTCACCCAGATGGGATCATTAAACAGTTCACTGTTCACCCAGATCAGATCATTACGCAGTTCACTGCTCACCCAGATGGGATCATTACACAGTTCACTGCTCACCCAGTTCGGATCATTACACAGTTCACTGTTCACCCAGATCAGATCATTACACAGTTCAATGCTCACCCAGATCGGATCATTACGCAGTTCACTGCTCACCCAGATCAGATCATTACGCAGTTCACTGCTCACCCAGATCGGATCATTACACAGTTCACTGTTCACACTGATAAGATCATTACGCAGTTCGCTGTTCACACAGATCGGATCTTTACGCAGTTCAGTGCTCACCCAGATGGGATTATTACACAGTTCACTGTTTACCCAGATGGGATCATTACACAGTTCACTGCTCACCCAGATCGGATCATTACACAGTTCACTGTTCACACTGATAAGATCATTACGCAGTTCGCTGTTCACACAGATCGGATCTTTACGCAGTTCAGTGCTCACCCAGATGGGATTATTACACAGTTCACTGTTTACCCAGATGGGATCATTACACAGTTCACTGCTCACCCAGATCGGATCATTACATAGTTCACTGTTCACCCAGATCTGATTATTACACAGTTCACTGTTCACCCAGATCGAATCATTACACAGTTCACTGCTTACCCAGACCGGATCATTACACAGTTCACGGTTAACCCAGATCGGATTATTACACAGTTCACTGTTCACCCAGATCGAATCATTACACAGTTCACTGCTTACCCAGACCGGATCATTACACAGTTCACGGTTAACCCAGATGGGATCATTACACAGTTCAGTGCTCACCCAGATGGGATCATTACACAGTTCACTGCTCACACAGATGGGCTCATTACGCAGTTCACTGCTCACCCAGATCGGATCATTACACAGTTCACTGCTCACCCAGATCGGATCATTACACAGTTCACTGTTCACCCAGATCGGATCATCACACAGTTCACTGTTCACCCAGATGGGATCATTACACAGTTCACTGCTCACCCAGATCGGATCATTACACAGTTCACTGTTCACCCAGATCGGATCATCACACAGTTCACTGTTCACCCAGATGGGATCATTACACAGTTCACTGTTCACCCAGATCCGATCATTACACAGTTCAATGCTCACCCAGATCGGATCATTACGCAGTTCACTGTTCACACAGATCAGATCATTACGCAGTTCACTGCTCACCCAGATCGGATCATTACACAGTTCACTGCTTACCCAGATCGGATCATTACACAATTCACTGCTCACCCAGACCGGATCATTACACAGTTCACAGGTAACCCAGATGGGATCATTAAACAGTTCACTGCTCACACAGATCGGATCATTACACAGTTCAGTGCTCACCCAGATGGGATCATTACACAGTTCACTGTTCACACAGATCGGATCATTACACAGTTCACTGTTCACCCAGATGGGATCATTACACAGTTCAGTGCTCACCCAGATGGGATCATTACACAGTTCACTGCTCACACAGATAGGATCATTACGCAGTTCACTGCTCACCCAGATCGGATCATTACACAGTTCACTGTTCACCCAGATGGGATCATTACACAGTTCACTGCTCACCCAGATGGGATCATTACACAGTTCACTGTTCACCCAGATTGGATCATTACACAGTTCACTGCTCACCCAGATCGGATCATTACGCAGTTCACTGCTCACCCAGATCGGATCATTACGCAGTTCACTGCTCACCCAGATGGGATCATTACACAGTTCACTGCTCACCCAGATCGGATCATTACACAGTTCACTGTTCACCCAGATCGGATCATCACACAGTTCACTGTTCACCCAGATGGGATCATTGCACAGTTCACTGCTCACCCAGATCGGATCATTACACAGTTCACTGTTCACACAGATCGGATCTTTACACAGTTCAGTGCTCACCCAGATGGGATAATTACACAGTTCACTGTTCACACAGATCGGATCATTACACAGTTCACTGTTCACACAGATCGGATCTTTACACAGTTCACTGTTCACCCAGATGGGATCATTACACAGTTCACTGTTCACACAGATCGGATCATTACACAGTTCACTGTTCACCCAGATGGGATCATTACACAGTTCACTGCTCACCCAGATCGGATCATTACGCAGTTCACTACTCACCCAGATCGGATCATTACACAGTTCACTGTTCACACTGATAAGATCATTACACAGTTCACTGTTCACACAGATCAGATCTTTACGCAGTTCAGTGCTCACCCAGATGGGATCATTACACAGTTCACTGCTCACCCAGATGGGATCATTACGCAGTTCACTGCTCACCCAGATCGGATCATTACGCAGTTCAGTGCTCACCCAGTTGGGATCATTACACAGTTCACTGCTCACCCAGATCGGATCATTACGCAGTTCACTGTTCACCCAGATCGGATCATTACGCAGTTCACTGCTCACCCAGACCGGATCATTACACAGTTCACTGTTCACACAGATGGGATCATTACACAGTTCAGTGCTCACCCAGATGGGATCATTACACAGTTCACTGCTCACACAGATGGGATCATTACGCAGTTCACTGCTCACCCAGATCGGATCATTACACAGTTCACTGTTCACCCAGAACGGATCATCACACAGTTCACTGCTCACCCAGATCGGATCATTACACAGTTCACTGCTCACACAGATGGGATCATTACACAGTTCACTGCTCACCCAGATCGGATCATTACACAGTTCACTGTTCACACAGATCGGATCTTTACACAGTTCAGTGCTCACCCAGATGGGATCATTACACAGTTCACTGTTCACACAGATCGGATCATTACACAGTTCACTGTTCACCCAGATCGGATCATTACACAGTTCACTGTTCACACAGATCGGATCTTTACACAGTTCAGTGCTCACCCAGATGGGATCATTACACAGTTCACTGTTCACACAGATCGGATCATTACACAGTTCACTGTTCACCCAGATGGGATCATTACACAGTTCACTGCTCACCCAGATCGGATCATTACGCAGTTCACTACTCACCCAGATCGGATCATTACACAGTTCACTGTTCACACAGATCGGATCATTACACAGTTCACTGTTCACACTGATAAGATCATTACACAGTTCACTGTTCACACAGATCAGATCTTTACGCAGTTCAGTGCTCACCCAGATGGGATCATTACACAGTTCACTGCTCACCCAGATGGGATCATTACACATTTCACTGTTCACACAGATCAGATCATTACGCAGTTCACTGCTCACCCAGATCGGATCATTACGCAGTTCAGTGCTCACCCAGTTGGGATCATTACACAGTTCACTGCTCACCCAGATCGGATCATTACGCAGTTCACTGTTTACCCAGATCGGATCATTACGCAGTTCACTGCTCACCCAGATGGGATCATTACACAGTTCACTGCTCACCCAGATGGGATCATTAAACAGTTCACTGTTCACCCAGATCAGATCATTATGCAGTTCACTGCTCACCCAGATGGGATCATTACACAGTTCACTGCTCACCCAGTTCGGATCATTACACAGATCACTGTTCACCCAGATCGGATCATTACACAGTTCAATGCTCACCCAGATCGGATCATTACGCAGTTCACTGCTCACCCAGATCAGATCATTACGCAGTTCACTGCTCACCCAGATCGGATCATTACACAGTTCACTGTTCACACTGATAAGATCATTACGCAGTTCGCTGTTCACACAGATCGGATCTTTATGCAGTTCAGTGCTCACCCAGATGGGATTATTACACAGTTCACTGTTTACCCAGTTGGGATCATTACACAGTTCACTGCTCACCCAGATCGGATCATTACACAGTTCACTGTTCACACTGATAAGATCATTACGCATTTCGCTGTTCACACAGATCGGATCTTTACGCAGTTCAGTGCTCACCCAGATGGGATTATTACACAGTTCACTGTTCACCCAGATCTGATTATTACACAGTTCACTGTTCACCCAGATCGAATCATTACACAGTTCACTGCTTACCCAGACCGGATCATTACACAGTTCACGGTTAACCCAGATTGGATTATTACACAGTTCACTGTTCACCCAGATCGAATCATTACACAGTTCACTGCTTACCCAGACCGGATCATTACACAGTTCACGGTTAACCCAGATGGGATCATTAAACAGTTCACTGCTCACACAGATCGGATCATTACACAGTTCAGTGCTCACCCAGATGGGATCATTACACAGTTCACTGTTCACACAGATCGGATCATTACATAGTTCACTGTTCATCCAGATGGGATCATTACACAGTTCAGTGCTCACCCAGATGGGATCATTACACAGTTCACTGCTCACACAGATGGGCTCATTACGCAGTTCACTGCTCACCCAGATCGGATCATTACACAGTTCACTGCTCACCCAGATCGGATCATTACACAGTTCACTGTTCACCCAGATCGGATCATCACACAGTTCACTGTTCACCCAGATGGGATCATTACACAGTTCACTGCT
This sequence comes from Hemitrygon akajei, assembly GCF_048418815.1. Lineage (NCBI taxonomy): Eukaryota > Metazoa > Chordata > Chondrichthyes > Myliobatiformes > Dasyatidae > Hemitrygon > Hemitrygon akajei. The sequence goes on along the minus strand of NC_133137.1, from coordinate 40,941,673 downwards.
CACCCAGATCGGATCATTACACAGTTCACTGTTCACCCAGATCGGATCATCACACAGTTCACTGTTCACCCAGATGGGATCATTACACAGTTCACTGTTCACCCAGATCCGATCATTACACAGTTCAATGCTCACCCAGATCGGATCATTACGCAGTTCACTGTTCACACAGATCAGATCATTACGCAGTTCACTGCTCACCCAGATCGGATCATTACACAGTTCACTGCTTACCCAGATCGGATCATTACACAATTCACTGCTCACCCAGACCGGATCATTACACAGTTCACGGTTAACCCAGATGGGATCATTAAACAGTTCACTGCTCACACAGATCGGATCATTACACAGTTCAGTGCTCACCCAGATGGGATCATTTCACAGTTCACTGTACACACAGATCGGATCATTACACAGTTCACTGTTCACCCAGATGGGATCATTACACAGTTCAGTGCTCACCCAGATGGGATCATTACACAGTTCACTGCTCACACAGATGGGATCATTACGCAGTTCACTGTTCACCCAGATTGGATCATTACGCAGTTCACTGCTCACCCAGATCGGATCATTACGCAGTTCACTGCTCACCCAGATCGGATCATTACACAGTTCACTGCTCACCCAGATCGGATCATTACACAGTTCACTGTTCACCCAGATCGGATCATCACATAGTTCACTGTTCACCCAGATGGGATCATTACACAGTTCACTGCTCACCCAGATCGGATCATTACACAGTTCACTGTTCACCCAGATCGGATCATCACACAGTTCACTGTTCACCCAGATGGGATCATTACACAGTTCACTGCTCACCCAGATCGGATCATTACACAGTTTACTGTTCACACAGATCGGATCTTTACACAGTTCAGTGCTCACCCAGATGGGATCATTACACAGTTCACTGTTCACACAGATCGGATCATTACACAGTTCACTGTTCACACAGATCGGATCTTTACACAGTTCACTGTTCACCCAGATGGGATCATTACACAGTTCACTGTTCACACAGATCGGATCATTACACAGTTCACTGTTCACCCAGATGGGATCATTACACAGTTCACTGCTCACCCAGATCGGATCATTACGCAGTTCACTACTCACCCAGATCGGATCATTACACAGTTCACTGTTCACACTGATAAGATCATTACACAGTTCACTGTTCACACAGATCAGATCTTTACGCAGTTCAGTGCTCACCCAGATGGGATCATTACACAGTTCACTGCTCACCCAGATGGGATCATTACGCAGTTCACTGCTCACCCAGATCGGATCATTACGCAGTTCAGTGCTCACCCAGTTGGGATCATTACACAGTTCACTGCTCACCCAGATCGGATCATTACGCAGTTCACTGTTCACCCAGATCGGATCATTACGCAGTTCACTGCTCACCCAGATGGGATCATTACACAGTTCACTACTCACCCAGATGGGATCATTAAACAGTTCACTGTTCACCCAGATCAGATCATTACGCAGTTCACTGCTCACCCAGATGGGATCATTACACAGTTCACTGCTCACCCAGATGGGATCATCACACAGTTCACTGTTCACCCAGATTGGATCATTACACAGTTCACTGCTCACCCAGATCGGATCATTACGCAGTTCACTGCTCACCCAGATCGGATCATTACACAGTTCACTGTTCACACTGATAAGATCATTACGCAGTTCGCTGTTCACACAGATCCGATCTTTACGCAGTTCAGTGCTCACCCAGATGGGATTATTACAGTTCACTGTTTACCCAGATGGGATCATTACACAGTTCACTGCTCACCCAGATCGGATCATTACATAGTTCACTGTTCACCCAGATCGGATTATTACACAGTTCACTGTTCACCCAGATCGAATCATTACGCAGTTCACTGCTTACCCAGACCGGATCATTACACAGTTCACGGTTAACCCAGATCGGATTATTACACAGTTCACTGTTCACCCAGATCGAATCATTACACAGTTCACTGCTTACCCAGACCGGATCATTACACAGTTCACGGTTAACCCAGATGGGATCATTAAACAGTTCACTGCTCACACAGATCGGATCATTACACAGTTCACTGCTCACCCAGATCGGATTATTACACAGTTCACTGCTCACACAGATCGGATCATTACACAGTTTACTGCTCACCCAGATCGGATCATTACACAGTTCACTGCTCACCCAGATCGGATCATTACACAGTTCACTGTTCACACAGATCGAATCATTACACAGTTCACTGTTCACACAGATCAGATCATTACACAGTTCACTGCTCACCCAGATCGGATCATTACACAATTCACTGTTCACCCAGATGGGATCATTACACAGTTCACTGCTCACTCAGATCGGATCATTACACAATTCACTGCTCACCCAGATTGGATCATTACACAGTTCACTGCTCACCCAGATCGGATCATTACACAGTTCACTGTTCACACAGATCGAATCATTACACAGTTTACTGTTCACCCAGATCGGATCATTACACAGTTCACTGTTCACCCAGATCGGATCATTACACAGTTCACTGCTCACACAGATGGGATCATTACACAGTTCACTGTTCACCCAGATCGGATCATTACACAGTTCACTGCTCACCCAGATCAGATCATTACACAGTTCACTGTTCACCCAGATCGGATCATTACACAGTTCACTGCTCACACAGATGGGATCATTACACAGTTCACTGCTCACCCAGATCGGATCATTACACAGTTCACTGCTCACACAGATGGGATCATTACACAGTGCTTTGAAGTAGAACAAGGTAAAACAATAGCAATGCAGAATGAACTTTAGCAGTTACAGAGAAAGTGCAGTGCAGGTAAACAATAAGTTGCACGATCATAATGAAGTAGATTGTGAGGTCAAGATTCCATCTTATTGTGCAGGAGGTTCTTTTAAGTGTCCAATAACAGCAATATGCATGCTGTCTTTCAGCCTGGTGGCTCATGCTTTTTGGGTTTTGTGTTTTGATGGGGGAAGGGAGTAGACAGAATGTTTGAGGTGTGTGGGTATTTGATTATGCTGGCTGCTTCACCGGGGCACTGAGAAGTATAAGTGGAGTCTATGGAGGGGAGGCTGGTTTCCATGATGTGCTGAGCTGTTGCTACAACTCTCTGCAGTTTCTTGCTGTCATGGACAGAACAATTGCTGTTACGCATCCAGGTAGAATGCTTTCTTATGGCGCATTGGTAAAAATCTGTAAGAGCCAATGGGAACATGCCAAATTTGTTCAGCCTCCTGGGAGTTTTCTTATCTGTGATGTCTGCATGGTTGGTGATGTGGGGGAAGCCCCCTGACCCAGCCCTTCTTGTTATGTCAGCTGCATGTCCAGATGTAGTTACACCTTTTGTATCTGGAAACCTCCCCAGCAATGAACGAGGACTAACTGGTGGGATTTTGTGCCCAGATTTACGAGATGATGCAGATGTGCCATGGCTTTATGGTGGTTGGCTGTGCCCTCGGGGGTAAGACCAGTGCACTGAAAGTGCTGGCAGAAGCCCTGGAGCTGCTGGAGTCGAGGGGCCTGATGGACGAACACAGAGTGCAGTGTGTCATCATCAACCCCAAGGCCATCACCTTGGGCCAGCTCTACGGGAGCTTTGACCCCATCTCACAGGAGTGGAGTGATGGTGCGTGCGCCTCGGAACATCAGCAAGTCACTACGAACTTACAGTGCTGACAGGGGCATGTGAGCTCAGCCCAAAGTTCAATTGGGTCTTCCCGATACAGAAGAATAAACCATACCATTTTTTAAAAACAAACTATCGTGGCTCCAGCCTGCAATGCCTACCTCGATACATGGCAGCTCTGTCCTCTTTAAGACCAGAAGACATAGGAGCAGAATTAGGCCATTTTGCCCATTGAGTCTTTTTCACCATTCTATCATGACTGATTTATTTTCTCCCTCAACCCCGCTCTCTTCCCTTCTCCCCACCTTTCTGTTCGTGAACCTGACAACCTCTGCTTTAAATACACCCACTGACTTGACCACCACAGTTCTGTGGCAATGAGTTCCACAGAGTCACTAAAGAAATACCTCCTCACCTCAGTTCTAAAGTAACATCCTCTATTCTGAAAATGAAGCCTCTGGCATTATAGTCTCCCACTAACGGAAGTATCCTCTCCACATCCATTCTGTCTAGGCCCTTCTGTCTGTTCCTGCCCCACCGAATTCATCTCATCAGAATATGACTTTGTCCTGTCCCCTCCCTGACCCTTCCCACCTACATCTGCAGCCCAGTATGCCCTCACCACTCTTAACAGCTTTCACTTCCCCAGCCCCCACCACTCCACCTTCACCGTGGACATCCAATTTTAAACATCTCCATTCCCCCATTGGAAGTTTTTTGGCCCATCCACTTCTTACCCTAACAGAGATCCAACCAGCTCCCCCCTTCCCACTGACACTCTGAACAACTCACTCATTGTTACCCTAACTAATTTCTCTTTTAGCTCCTCCCGCTTTCTCCAGACCAAAGGTTTATCCATGGACACTCACCTGGGCCCCAGTTGTACCTGCCTTCTCACTGGCCACCTGGAGCAACCAGTCCATGTTCTAAATATACTCCAGCACCACTCCCCAACTCTTTCTCTGATACTTTGAGGACGCCTGTATTGTGGAGAGCTCGTCAATTTCTGTAATTTCGCCTATAACTTCCATTCCAATCTCACATTCGCTTGTTCGACCTCTGATACCCTTTTCCCCTTTATTCACCTCTCTGTCTCCATTTTCTCCATCTCGGAGAAAAATTGTCCATTAATGTCTCTTACAAACATCGACTCATGTAACTATCCAAACTACACCTCTTCCCATCCTGTCTCTTGCAAGGGTGCCATCCATTCCTCCCAGTTTCTCTGGAATTGGAATTGGTTTACTATTGTCACAAGTACTGGGATACAGTGAAAAGAAAAGCTTTTCTAATATACTGTTCGTATAGTCGTCATTCCACAATGCTTTGAGGTACAAAACGGTAACAATTCAGAATAAAATGTAACAGCTACACAGAAAGTGCAGGTAAACAAAGTCCAAAATCATTATAGGTAGATTGTGAGGTTTCCATAAGACAAAAAGACAAGAGCAGAATGAGGCCATTCAGCCCATCAGATCTATTCCAGCACTCACTCAAGGCTGATTTGGGGAGTTTTAGTAAGGGCATGGTGAAAGAGCAAAAAGGCAGTAAGGCAGAGGAGGAGAAGTGGAACTAGTGCAGACTTCATGAGTTGGGTGGTCTCCCCCTCGGTTTTCCCAGTTTTATAAATGGAGTTGGACCTTCTCCTATGTTAAGTTAGACGTGTACAAGATAAGAGGCATAGATTGAGTGGGCAGCTAGAGACATTTCCCATGGAGGAAATGGCTAAGAGTGGGGCATATTTTTTAGGTGATTGGAGGAAAGTATAAGGGGATGTTAGAGGTAGGTTTTTGTTAACAGATTTGTTAGGTGCAATCTGTAGTGACAGTCCCACTCACCTCACCCTCTGCAGCCTAATGAGCCTTGTTTGCCTCCTGGTGAAGGTTCTGCAACTTGAAATGTTGGTTCTGTTTCTCTTTCCACAGATCCTGCCTGACCAGCAAGATTCTGCTTTTATTTCAGATTTTCAGTCTCTAATTTTTAAATTTTCAAATATCACCTGTTTTTGATTTTCCTGGTGGATCTTGATATTGCTTCCGGCCTCTGGTGAGATTGCGGGGTTGGCATTTCAGGGGGTTCAGACCATTATTCTGAAGGTTGTGTCGTTCATTTACTCTTGCCACAATAAAGATAACTTCAGAATGGGATTTCTGCAACACCACGTTTCCCTGAATAGCTTGCTACTGTTCTTTTACACTATCTGTCCATCCATCTAGCTACATGATGTACAGCACATATCTTGGGTACTAGCCTACAAAGTACCCAGGACATCTTCAGGGAGCAGTGTCTCAGAAAGGCAGCGTCCATTATTAAGGACCTCCAGCACCCAGAGCATGCCCTTTTTTCACTTACCATCAGGTAAGAGGTACAGGATAATGAAGGTACAAACTCAGGGATTCAGGAACAGCTTCTTCCCCTCCACCATCCAATGGACATTGAACCTTTGGACATTACCTCATTTTTTAAATATATGTTATTTCTGTTTTTCACACAATTTTTAATCTATTCAATATACATATACTGTAATTGATTTACTTATTTATTTATCTTTTTTTCTCTTCTATATTTCTCTTCTCTTCTATATTTTTCTCTTCGATAAACTAATTTGCAAGGGGAATGGGACCTGGAGCGATAGAGCAGTGGAAAAAGTGCACAGAGTAAAGCCAGATCTAACATATAGAGAGGCTTTGAGGAAAGAGAAGCAGGATAAAGGATGTAATGGTAGTAAGGTAGAAGGGCATGTACTTCAATGCAAGAAGCATCAGTAACAAAGGTGATGAACTGAGAGCTTGGATACATACATGGAATTATGATGTAGTGGCCATTACAGAGACTTGGCTGGCACCAGGGCAGGAATGGATTCTCAATATTCCTGGATTTCAGTGCTTTAAAAGGGATCGAGAGGGGGGTAAAAGGGGAGGAGGGGTGGCATTACTGTTCAGGGATACTATTACAGCTACAGAAAGGGTGGGTAATGTAGCAGGATCCTCTTTTGAGTCAGTATGGGTGGAAGTCAGGAACAGGAAGGGAGAAGTTACTCTACTGTGGGTACTCTATAGGCCCCCTGGTATCAGCAGAGATACCGAGGAGCAGATTGGGAAGCAGATTTTGGAAAGGTGCAAAAATAACAGGGTTGTTATCGTTGGTGTCTTTAACTTCCTTAATATTGATTGGCACCTGATTAGTTCCATTGGTTTAGACAGGACAGAGTTTGTTAAGTGTGTCCAGGACGGATTCCTGTCACAGTATGTTGACAGGTCGACTAGGGGGAATGCCATACTAGATCTAGTATTAGGTAATGATCGGGTCAGGTCACAGATCTCTCAGTGGCCATCTGGGGGACAGTGACCACTGCTCCCTGGCCTTTAGCATTATCATGGAAAAGGATAGAATCAGAGAGGACAGGAATATTTTTAATTGGGGAAGGGCAAATTATGAGGCTATAAGGTTAGAACTTGCGGGTGTGAGTTGGGATGATGTTTTTGCAGGGAAATGTACTATGGGCATGTGGTCGATGTTTAGGGATCTCTTGCAGGATGTTAGGGATAAATTTGTCCCAGTGAGGAAAATAAAGAATGGTAGGGTGAAGGAACCATGGTGACAAGTGAGGTGGAAAAGCTAGTCAGGTGGAAGAAGACAGCATCCATGAGGTTTAGGAAGCAAAGATCAGATGGGTCTATTGAGGAATATAGGGTAGCAAGAATGGAGCTTAAGAAGGGGCTGAGGAGAGCAAGAAGGGGCCATGAGAAGGCCTTGGTGAGTAGGGTAAAGGAAAACCCCAAGGCATTCTTCATTTATGTGAAGAACAAAAGGATGACAGGAGTGAATGTAGGACCGATTAGAGATAAAGGTGGGAAGATGTGACTGGAGGCTGTGGAAGTGAGTGAGGTCCTCAATGAATACTTCTCTTCGGTATTCACCAATGAGAGGGAACTTGATGATGGTGAGGACAATATGAGTGAGGTTGATGTTCTGGAGCATGTTGATATTAAGGGAGAGGAGGTGTTGGAGTTGTTAAAATACATTAGGATGGATAAGTCCCTGGGGCCTGATGGAATATTCCCCAGGCTGCTCCACGAGGCGAGAGAAGAGATTGCTGAGCCTCTGGCTAAGATCTTTATGTCCTCGTTGTCCACAGGAATGGTACCGGAGGATTGGAGGGAGGTGAATGTTGTCCCCTTGTTCAGAAAAGGTAGTAGGGATAGTTCGGGTAATTATAGCCTTACATCTGTAGTGAGCCTTACATCTGTAGTGGGAAACCTGTTGGAAAAGATTCTTAGAGATAGGATCTATGGGCATTTAGAGAATCATGGTCTGATCAGGGACAGTCAGCATGGCTTTGTGAAGGGCAGATCGTGTCTAACAATAGAGTTCTTTGAGGAGGTGACCAGGCATATAGATGAGGGTAGTGCAGTGGATGTGATCTATATGGATTTCAGTAAGGCATTTGACAAGGTTCCACACGGTAGGCTTATACAGAAAGTCAGAAGGCATGGGATCCAGAGAAGTTTGGCCAGGTGGATTAAGAATTGAGACATACAAGCAAGCTGGATGAACGAGCTTGACTGCTCATTTCAACGGATGCTGCCCGACCTGCTGAGTTCATCCAGCTTGTTTGTACATCTCGATTTGATCACAGCATCTGCAGTATACTTTGTGTTTTGGATTAAGAATTGTTTTGCCTGCAGAAAGCAGAGGATCGTGGTGGAGGGAGTACATTCGGATTCGAGGTTTGTGACTAGTGGTGTCCCACAAGGATTGGTTCTGGGACCTCTACTTTTTGCAATTTTTATTAACAACCTGGATGTGGGGGTAGAAGGGTGGGTTGGCAAGTTTGCAGAGGACACAAAGGTTAGTGCTGTTGTGGATAGTGTAGAGGATTGTCAAAGATTGCAGAGAGACATTGATAGGATGCAGAAGTGGGCTGAGAAATGGCAGATGGAGTTCAACCTGGAGAAGTGTGAGGTGGTACACTTTGGAAGGACAAACTCCAAGGCAGAGTACAAAATAAATGGCAGGATACTTGGTAGTGTGGAGGAGCAGAGGGATCTTGGGGTACATATCCACAGATCCCAGAAAGTTGCTTCACAGGTGGATAGGGTAGTTAAGAAAGCTTATAGGATGTTAGCTTTCATAAGTTGAGGGATAGAGTTTAAGAGTCGCGAGGTAATGATGCAGCTCTATAAAACTCTGGTTCGGCCACACTTAGAGTACTGTGTCCAGTTCTGGTCACCTCACTATAGGAAGGATGTGGAAGCATTGGAAAAGGTACAGAGGAAATTTACCAGGATGCTGCCTGGTTTAAAGTGTATGCATTATGATCAGAGATTAAGGGAGCTAGGGCTTTACTCTTTGGAGAGGAGGAGGATGAGAGGAAACATGATAGAGGTGTACAAGATATTAAGAGGAATAGATAGAGTGGACAGCCAGCACTTCTTCCCCAGGGCACCACTGCTCAGTACAAGAGGACATGGCTTTAAGGTAAAGGGTGGGAGGTTCAAGGGGGATATTAGAGGAAGGTTTTTCACTCAGAGAGTGGTTGGTGTGTGGAATGCACTGCCTGAGTCAGTGGTAGAGGCAGATACACTAGTGAAATTTAACAGACTACTAGATAGGTATATGGAGGAATTTAATGTGGGGTGTTATATGGGAGGCAGGGTTCAAGGGTTGGCACAACATTGTGGGCCGGTACTGTGCTGTACTGTTCTATGTTCTATATTATGTATTGCATTGAACTGCTGCTGCTAAGTTAACAAATTTCACATCACATGCCAGTGATAATAAACCTGATTCTGATTCTGATATCTAACTATCTACCTGTTTATTTATTTACTTTTGTGTCTTATAGTAATTTTTATGTCTTGCACTGTACTGTGGCTGCAAAACAAGAAGTTTCATGACCTATGTCAGTGATAATAATTCTGATTCTGAATTCCTTTGGCACCCTTGGTCAATTATGCCACAAATTTGCACACACACGCGCAGCACGGGCCAGGGTCATGCCAGGACCTCTATCAGGATAACCTCAAGGAAGGCCATTTATGAAGATGAAAGAAGTTGACCCAAGGCTGGTCCTGAGGTGGAGGCAGGGAGTGAGCCAATTAAGATCATGTGGCAGAGTCTTCCCTTCTGCAGTCAGCTCACATACATGCTACGTGCCGTCAGCAGGAAAACAGATCTCATAACTGAATTCAAACGTTTCATGCAATCTCCTGCCAATGTCCTTCATGTTTCAGTTTCAGCTTCCTGGATTGGAGAGCATGTATTTTGAGGAAAGGTTGAACGAGCTAGGGATTTTTCCCTAGTGAAGGATGATAAGAGGTGACTCGATAGAGATGTACAAGGTGATAAAAAGCATAGATGGAGTGGATAGCCAGTTTTTTTCCCGGGGTGGAAATGGCTAATACCAGAGAGCATAACTTGAAGGTGATTGGAGGAAAGCACAGGAATAGTTTTTTTATACAGGGAGGGTGAGTGTTTGGAAGGCCCTGCCGGGGCGGTTGTAGAAGCATTACATTAGGCACACTTAAGAAACTCTTAGATAGGCACGCATAAGGTAGAAGAATCAAGGGCTGTCTAGGAGGGAATTGTTATATTGACCTTAGAGTGGGTTAAGCGGACAGCCCAACATTACGGAACAAAGGGCCATTTCTGTGTTGTAATGTTCTACGTTCTGTGTTCTACTTTCTTTCTAAAAGTGTTTGTGACCTTGACAGCTCTCTGTGCACCTTCCTCTGTTCTCTCCATCTTCCCCCTCTCTGCCACGTAACTTGCCTGTTCTCTCACTTCCTGGCCTGTAATATTGTTTCTGTTCCTCCATGGTTGCTGCTAGAGCTACTGAGCTACTGCGCTACTGCCTGCCCTCTACTTTATGTTCTGGCCCAATGGCACTGGCTTGACCTCTGATCAACGCAGCAGTACGTAGCTGATCTGATTGTCTGACCTGCTGTGTAGCTCCAGCATTTCCTGTTTCAGTTTCGCATTTCCAGAAACCACAATTTTTGATGTTGATTGACAAGATGTTTGGATGTCAGCAAGTACCTGAACCTGTATCAATTTTTTTGTTGTGCTTGTGAGGTTACTGTCTGTCCCTCATCACCTGTCAGCGCTGGGTCCCCACACATAAACCGGCTGCTGAACAATTAACGTTCAATGGAGTAATCATCTAATTTAACCAGCAACAAACTAGGGAAAGAGGGTAGACTGTCTCTATTCCCAGACATGACCCTGGGGATTATTCTGTCCCATGTGCTGAGGGTTAGTCACTAAACTAAAGATTCAGTCTGTCTGGAGGCTGCCTGTTCCTGTGAGGGTATCAATGACCGGGGGGATGACACCAAAGTCATTTTATCTCTTGGTGGTGTATGTAGTGTATAGATCTTGGCTTGGGTACTGCATTGTCAGCAGGGGGCACCTCAGAAAGTACAGGTGATGGGGGAGCACTGGCTGTGTCATTTCATCTTAACAGAGGTTCTGCAGTTGTCTCAGAATCCTGTCCATTTCTACAACAGATCTGGATTGGTCAGTTGGTGTTGGTTTTCAGTAATCTCAGAAACGGGCAACAGCTGATCAACCTGCCTTCTCCAAATGTTGCTGTCACCAGTTCCCACTGTGTATGACACAGGACCAGTTAGTGGCACCACCCACGCAGGTATCCACTTTGTTCCAGAGATTTAGTTCTGAGCAAGTACTCTCTCTCTCCTGTTGTGAAATGTTTCTGCTGTGCTTTGGCACCCCTCTCTGCTTGGGTTTTCTGTTAATTTAGCGCATAAGTCGCATAAGGTGCAGGAGTCGGCCATCTGGCCCGTTGAGCCTGCTCCGCCATTCAATAAAATCATAGTTGATCTGGCTCATCTCCACCTACCTGCCTTTTCCTTATAACCCTTAATTCCCCTACTATGCAAAAATCTATCCAACCTTGTCTTAAATATATTTACTGAGGTAGCCTTCACTAGGCAGAGAATTCCACAGATCCACCACTCTCTGGGAAAAGCAGTTCCATAGAACCATAGAACATTACAGCACAGAAACAAGCTTTTTGGCCCTTCTTGGCTGTGCCGAACCATTTTTCTGCCTAGTCCCACTGACCTGTACCTGTGCCATATCCCTCCAAACCCCTCTCATCCATATACCTGTCCAAGTTTTTCTTAAATGTCAAAAGTGAGCCCGCATTCACCACTTCATCTGGCAGCTCATTCCACACTCCCACCACTCTCTGTGTGAAGAAGCTCACCCCTCAATGTTCCCTTTAGACTTTTCCCCCTTCACCCTTAACCCATGACCTCTGGTTTTTTTCTCCCCTGGCCTCAGTGGAGAAAGCCTGCTTGCATTCACTCTACTACATCCATCATAATTTTATACACCTCAATCAAATCACCCCTCATTCTCCTACGCTCCGGGGAATAAGGTCCTAACCTATTCAACCTTTCTCTGTAAATCAGTTTCTCAAGTCCCGGCAACATCCTTGTAAACCTTCTCTGCACTTTCAACCTTATTAATATCCTTCCTGTAATTAGGTGACCAAAACTGCACACAATACTCCAAATTTGGTCTCACCAATGTCTTATATAACCTCACCATTACATTCCAACTGTTATACTCAATACTTTGAATTATAAAGGCCAATGTACCAAAAGCTCTCTTTACGACCCTATCCACCTGTGACGCCACTTTTAGGGAATTATGTATCTGTACTCCCAGATCCCTCTGTTCTACTGCACTCCTCAATGTCCTACCATTTACTTTGTATGTTCTACCTTGGTTTGACCTTCTGAAGTGCAATACTTCACACTTTGTCCGCATTAAACTCCATCTGCCATTTTTCTGCCCATTCCTCCAACTGGTCCAAATCCCTCTGCAAGCTTTGAAAACCTTCCTCACTGTCCACTACACCTCCAATCTTTGTATCATCAGCAAATTTGCTGATCCAATTTGCCACATTATCATCCAGATCATTGATATAGATGACAAATAACAATGGACCCAGCACTGATCCCTGTGGCACACCACTAGTCATAGGCCTCCACTCAGAGTAGCAATCCTCCACTACCACTCTCTGGCTTCTTCCATTGAGCCAAAGACTAATCCATGTATACCTAGCGACTGAATCTTCCTAACTAACCTCCCATGCCTTGTCAAAGGCCTTACTGAAGTCCATGTATACAACATCCACTGCCTTCCCTTCATCCACTTTCCTGGTAACTTCCTCGAAAAACTCTAATAGAATGGCATGACCTACCACACACAATGCCATGCTGACTGTTTCTAATAAGTCCCTATCTATCCAAATACTTGTAGATCCTATCTCTTAGTATTCCTTCCAATAATTTACCTACTACCGATGTCAAACTTATCGGCCTATAATTTCCCGGCTTACTTTTTGAGTCTTTTTTAAACAACATAACTACATGAGCTATCCTCCAATCCTCCGGCACCTGACCCCTGGATATTGACATTTTAAATATTTCTGCCAGGGCCCCTGCAATTTCAACACTAGTCTTCTTCAAGGTCCAAGGGAATACCCTGTCAGGTCCTGGGGATTTATCTACTCTGATTTGCCTCAAGACAGCAAGCACCTCCTCCTCTGTAATCTGTATAAGTTCCATGACCTCCCTACTTGTTTGCCTTGTTTCCATAGACTCCATTCCAGTTTCCTTAGTAGAGATGCAAAAAACCTATTTAATATCTCTCCCATTTCTTTTGGTTCCATACATAGCCAACCACTCAGATCTTCAAGAGGACCAATTTTATCCCTTACTATCTTTTTGCTCTTAACATACCTGTAGAAGCTCTTTGGATTATCCTTCACCCTGACTACCAGAGCAACCTCATGTCTTCTTTTAGCCCTCCTGATTTCTTTCTTAAGTATTTTCTTACTCTTTTTATACTCCTCAAGCATCTTATTTCCTCCCTGTTGCCTATACATGTTATACATCTCTCTCTTTTTCTTTATCAGAGTTCCAATATCCTTCGAGAACCAAGGTTCCTTATTCGTTTTGCCTTTAACCCTGACTGGAATATACAAGCTCTGCACTCTCAAAATTTCTCCTTTGAAGGCCTCCCACTTACCAATCACATCCTTGCCGGAGAACAACCTGTCCCAATCTACGCTTTTTAGATCCTTTCTCATTTCTTCAAATTTGGCCTTTTTCCAGTTTAGAACTTCAATCCGAGGACCAGATCTATCTTTATCCATGATCATGCTGAAACTAATGATGTTATGATCACTGGAACCAAAGTGTTCCCCTACACACACTTCTGTCACCTGCCCTAACTCATTTCCTAATTGTAGATCTAATATTGCATCCTCCCTAGTTGGTACATCTATATATTGATATAGAAAACTTTCCTGAACACATTTCACAAACTCTAATCCCTCTAGACCTTTAACAGTATGGGAGTTCCAATCAATGTGTCGAAAATTAAAATCCCCTACAATCACAACTTTCTGTCTCCTGCAGTTGTCTGTTATCTCTCTGCAGATTTGCTCCTCCAATTCTCACTGACTATTGGGTGGTCTATAATACAACCCTATTAATGTGGTCATACCTTTCCTGTATCTCAGCTCCACCCATATGGCCTCAGTAGACAAGCCCTCTAATCTTTCCTGCTGAAGCACTGCTGTAATATTTTCCCTGACTAGCAAAGCCACCCCCACCCCCCACCCTTCATCCCTCTGCCTCTATCATGTCTGAAACATCGGAGCCCTGGAACATTGAGCTGCCAGTCCTGCCCCTCCTGTAGCCAAGTTTCGGTGATGGCTATGATGTCATAATTCCACGTGTCAATCCAGGCCCTCAGCTCATCAGCCTTTCCCACAATACTCCTTGCATTGAAATATACACACCTCAGAAGATTGTTTCCACCACACACAAACCTTACTATTTATGACTTTGCATGAACTACTAGCATCATTTATTTTTACCCCCCTTCCACTATCTACTCTGGCACTCTGGTTCCCATCCCCCTGCAAATCTAGTTTAAACCCTCCCCAATAACATTAGCAAACCTCCCTGCAAGTATATTGGTCCCCTTGTAGTTCAGGTGTAACCCGTCTTCTCTTGTACAGGTCCCACCTGCCCCACAAGAGGTCTCAATGATCTAGAAATCTGAAACCCTGCCCCCGACACCAGTTTCTCAGCAATGTGTCATCTGCCAGAGCATCTTACTCTTACCCTCACTGGCACGTAGCACAGGCAGCAATCCGGAGATTATACCCTCGAGGTTCTGTTTTTCAACTTCCTACCAAGCTCTCTGTACTCACTCTTCAGGACCTCCTGACTCTTTCTACCTATGTCATTGGTACCGATGTGTACCACGACATCTCGCTGATCACCTTCCCACTTCAGAATGCTGTGCACGCAATCAGATACATCCCTGACCCTGGTTCCTCCACATCTCCACTCTAACTCTACTCCCCCAAATCTTGAGGCTATGTCCCCTAGTTCTAGTCTCACTTACCAGTGGAAACAACTTTCCTGCCTCTATCTTATCTATCCCTTTCATAATTTTATATGTTTCTATAAGATCTCCTCTCATTCTTCTGAATTCCAGCGAGTCTCAATCTCTCCTCATAGTCTAACCCACTCCTCTCTGGTATCAACCTGGTGAACCTACTCTCCACCTCCTTCAAATCCAGTATATCCTTCCTCAAGTAAGGAGACCAGAACTTCATGCAGTACTCCAGGTGTGGCCCCACCAGTACCCTGTACAGTTGCAGCATAACCTCTCTGCTCTTAAATTCAATCCCTCAAACAATAACAACATCCCATTTGCCTTCTTGATAGCTTGCTGCACTTGTGAACCGACCTTGTGTGATTCATGCAGAAGCACTCCCAAGTCCCTTTGCACAGCAGCATGCTGCAATTTTTTACCATTTAAATAAAAATCCAGAGAATTTTGGTAAATTATTACCAAAGCCTGTACTATAACTTCAGCCATTTCTTTCAGTACCCTGGGATGCATTCCATCAGGACCAGGGGACTTATCTCTCTTTAGGCCCACAAGTTTGCTTAGCACTACCTCTTTAGTGATAGCTATTATAATGAGGTCCTTAACTCCCAACACATCTATAACATCTCTCTTTGGCATGTTAGAGGTGTCCTCCACCGTGAAGACTGACAAAAATAGTCATTCAAAGCCTCGGCCATTTCCTCATTACCCAATATCAATTCCCCTTCTCATCCTCCAAGGGACCTACATTCACTTTAACCGCCCTGCTCCTCTTTCTATACTTTTACTATCCACTTTTATATTTTGTGCTTGTTTTATTTTCATAATCTGGTGTGTTGCAGCATGTTAGCGAGAAGGTGCTAAGATGCTGGGTGAGGGATTCACTTCCCACTGAAGCCTTGAGAGTTTGTTTCATTGTTTGTGCGAATCATTCAACAAGGCCTTTAGTGGCTGGATGACATGGTGCTGATTTGAATACCGTTTGCTTCCATAAATTCCTTTAACTCTTCAGACAGGAGCTGTGGGCCTTGTCACCTACAAGCTGTTGAGGAAGCACAAAACAGTTAAAGGTGGAACGTAGCTCCCCAGCGCAATTTTCAGGTGAAGTGCTCTTCATGATGGCAACCTCAAGCCAGCTGCTGTGCACATCCACTACGACCAGGAACATGTGGCCTTCTACAGGTCCTGCAAAATCTATGTGGGTCCTCTGCCACGGTCCCATGTTACAAGGGAATAAGCTGAGGAACATTTCTCACTTGCTTTGGCTTTCTCCTCAATGGTTACAACCAGTCCTGGCCACCAGAAATAGCTGCATGTGAGTTCTTTCATGCACACCATGCTACAGTGTCCTGCATCAAGCACTTGCTTTCTGAATGGTGGAGGAAAGACAACACGGTAGCCCCACAGTAACCATCCTGATTGGATGGTGGGCTCCTTCCATCGTAACTTACCATGTCCACCACTTTAGATAGAATAGGGTCAGTATGTGTGCACTTCCAGACTTGTGCCATTGTTATGACAGCCATAGGTATTTCCTTGAAGTAAAAGATCTCTTTCAGGGTTGGCTCTGAAGCTGTAACAGCTAGGAGAAATCTGGGCAGTCTATCAGCATTTGTATGGTACTCGAAATTCCTGTACTTAGTAGTGTAAATTGCCAACCCAAGAGGAATTGAAGGAACTTCTTAACTGCAAAGACAATTCCAAGTGCTTCCTGCACCATAGAACATTACAGCACAGTACAGGCCCTTCAGCCTTCCATGTTGTGCCAACCCATATAATCCTTTAAAAAAAAGTACTAAACCCACACTACCCCATAACCCTCTATTTTTCTTTCATCCATGTGCCTGTCCAAGAGGCTCTTAAATACCCCTAATGTTTTAGCCTCCACCACCATCCCTGGCAAGTCATTCCAGGCACCCACAGTCCACTGTGTAAAAAACTTACCCCTGATGTCTCTCCTATACTTCCCATCTGGGCAAGATGGCTTTCTGCCTTCCTTATTGCCCTTGATGTGAAAGCAATTGGATGCGCTTTACCTGATGGAATGATGTGTGAGATAACTGCCCCCACACCATACACCGCAGGCCAACTGTCTGGGCAATAATGGGTGGAAGTATGTGGTGCTTCAGATTGTAACAAAGCTATTTTGTCCATTTTAAGATCCTCTTCACAGAAACCTGAACTCTCATAGTGTGCTGATTTATGTAAAAGCTCATGTAGTGTTTTCAGCATGTTAGCTAGGTTAGGAGCAAACTTAGAAAAGACACATAGATGAGCAAAGAATTTTGGGCTTGTGCAGGAGGGAAGCATTGCATTGATCTTGGAGCACAAGATAGAACGCTATAGCACAGTACAAGCCTTCAGCCCACTGTGCTGACACTACACGAGGATCAATATAAACTACATCGCCTTATTTTTTCTATCACTCACGTTCCACACATCCACCACAGTTAAACTTTGACATTCCCGTCCAATTCCTTTCCTCCATTCACCTTAAAATTATTCTCCTCATTAGCCATTTCTGCCTTGGGTAAAAGTCTCTGGCTATCCACTTGATCTACGACTTATTATGTATATTTCAATCAAGTCTTGAACTCAATCGTCTAACTAATGAAGCCAAACACATCATATGCTTTCTTAACAATCCTATCATTTTGAGGGATGTCTGGATGTAGTCCCCAAAACCCCTCTTCTTCCATACTGTTAAGGTACTGCTATTAACCCTGTATTCTGCCTTCCAAAGTGAATCACTTCACACTTTTCCCAATTGAACTCCATCTGCCACCTCTCAGCTCAGCTCTGCATCCTGTCAATATCCCGTTGCAATCTTCAACAACCCTCCACACTTTCCACAATTCTACCAGTCTGCAAACTTACTAATCATCCTTCCACTTTCTCGTCTAAGTCATTTATAAAAATCACAAAGAGCAGGGGTCCCAGAACAGATCCCTGCAGAACATCACTGGTCACCAATGTCCAAGCAGCAAACACTCCATCTGCTATAACCCTCTGCTTCCTATGGGAAAGCCAATTTTGTATCCACCCGGCCAGGTTTCCCTGGATCCCATGCCCCCTGACTTTCTCAATGAGCCTGCCATGGAGAACCTTCTCAAAATGCCTTACTAAAATCCATACACACCACATCCACTGCTCTACCTTCATCAATGTGCTTTGTCACATCCTCAAAGAATTTAGTCAGGCTCGTAAGACTTGACCTAGCCTTTACAAAGCCATGCTAACTATCCCAAATCAGACTTTGCTTCTCCAAATTCTGTCTCTAAGAATCTTCTCCAATAACTTGCTCACCACTGATGTACAAAAGTTTGTAAGACTCATAGGTCTATAGTTCCCAGGGTTAGCCTTTCCCTCTTTCTGGAACAAAGGAATAACACTTACCACCCTCCAATCAACTAGTACTACTCTTGTGGCCACTGAGGATGCAAAGATCGTCACCAAAGGTGCAGCAAACCCTACTCTTGCTTCCCATGGTAACCTGGGGTAAATTCCACCAGTCCCCAAGGATTTATCTACTCTAATGTCTATCAAAGGTTCCAGTATGTCCTCTTTCTTAACATCGACATGCTCTAACATATCAGTCATTTTTAGTCTGCCCTCACAAACATCAAGCTTCCTTTCATTGGTGAATATTGAAGCAAAGTATTCATTAAGACCTCTCCTACCTCCAGGCATATGTCTCCTCTTCCATCCCTGACTGGTCCTCCCCTCATTCTTGTCATTCTCCTGTTTTTCATATATGTGTAGAACACCTTGGGATTTTCCTTAATCCTACTTGACAAGGCCTTCTCATAGCCCCTTCTAGCTCTCCTAAGTCCATTCTTAGATCCTTCATGGCTGCCTTGTAACTCTCTAGAGCTCTGTCCAATCCTTAAGCAAGCTTATTTCTTTCTTTTGACCAGAAGTTCCACATCTCCTTTTTATTCACTCTGCTAACCTTTCCCTACCTCAATGGAGAAACCCATCCACAACCCCATGCAAGTGCTTCCTAAATATAGAGCATAGAGCCTCCACATTTCCATTCTGCATTTTTCTGAGTACATCTGGTGCCAATTTATGCTTCTGTGCAATAGCACCATTATGCCCCCCTCCCACGATTAAATACTTTTCATAACATCTGTTCCTATCCCTCTCAAAGACTATGGTAAAGGTCAGGGAGTTGTGATCACTGTCTCTGAAATGGTCTAACAACATAATGGGCTAAAGAGCCTATACTGTGCCTTAATGTTCTTAGTTCTAACCTAGTTGAAGTGCTTCATTGACCTGAAAATTTCTGACGCACGACCCTAGGGCTGGCTGCCCTCTCACTAGAGAAGTGGCAGTCTTGCACGATGCAGTTGAAGACAGGGGTGGGTTCCATTGGCAGACACAGCTACATGGTGAGGTGACAGGTGGGAGAGCTCATGGACATTGTTTGATGTTTGGATGTGACCATCAATGCTGACCCTATAGTGACACTATGAACACTCTCTCATGGAGTCGTGATCGTACCTCCCTCCTTGCCTTCTACACCCCACAGGCCATTCCAAATAGAATATCTACACTTGGCCTTTGTCTTTACCCCTGCTGGATCCCAGCAACTCAACACTGTGGTGTCCAGATACTGGCATCAGTCAGTCTGCTGATTCTCGGAGGTGTGTCAGAGCTGGAGGAAATTCTGATGCCACTGCAGCAGTGTGGGAAGCCTGGCTTCCCTGGGCAGCGGTACAAGACTGTGCAGTAAGCTCTGGAACTGATTTCAACAGGAATCCTGGCCAATGTCTTCCGTGAACATGCCAGCAGCCCAACCAGAGACCGGAAGTGGTGCATCTTGGTTGGTCCAGTGGATGCAATTTGGGTGGAGAACATGAACACAGTCCTTGATGACAATAAAAAGGTAATGGGCATCAGACCACAGCCTGTGTTCTGGCAGATCACTTCACTAAGTCAGCCCAGGTCCCACCAGTACAGATGGCAGATTCCTTAATATCTTAAAACAGAACTCTACCGACCCTACTAAAATAACAGACAATATTTCCTGAATTTGAATATTTTGACCTTTCACATAATCTTCTCCTAGGCTGGTGGACTAGTTAATTCAGAATTGATACAATGTAATTAGCAAGTGTATTCCATTCTTATAGCTAATGTGTCGACCACGTGCACTGCGCCTCTGGTAGTCACGGGGAGTGGCCTCTCCAGGGCATAAGCCAGGGCAGAATTGAAATGGAGATCCGTCTGTTGCCATGCAGTGGGACCCCCCTCTCCATGCTGATGACAGGTCCAAAGGAACGACAAAAGTGGATACAGCTTGGTGCCAGCAGCATCGCAGGAGTTGCTGTGCCTGTGCTGGGTACAGCAGTTAGCCGCCGTCGGGATTCTGACTTCGGATTTTTCCTCAGGGTTTACTCCCAAAGCCTTTCCTGTGTGCAGAAAATGAAACATGGATTTTATAGTTTGCCATTAAAAAAATATTCCTCAGGTTTGGTGTTGAATCAGGTTTGATAGTGGTAGGTGACTGGAAAATAGTACCAGGAAGTGTATTGTATACATTTCTCTGACATTAAATGTACTGTACCTATTGAGATGCATTTCTGTGCCCCACAGCTCTGCTTGATGAGTGGAGAGATCATTCAGATGAGCTGCCAGCAGAATATAATCTTTGAAGTTCTGGATCTGGAGCAAGCATCACCCGCCACAGTCATCAGGTGGGTCAGTCAGCAGATGGGTACAGGAAGCAGGTGCGTACAATCAGGAGGTGGGTACAGGAAGCAGGTGCGTACAATCAGGAGGTGGGTACATGAAGCAGGAGGGTCAGTTAGCAGGTGAGTACAGTCAGTAGGTGGGTACAGGAAGCAGGTGGGTCAGTCAGCAGGTGGGTCAGTCAGTAGGTGGGTACAGGAAGCAGGTGGGTCAGTCAGCAGGTGGATACAGGAAGCAGGTGGGTCAGTCAGTAGGTGGGTCAGTCAGCAGGGGGATCAGTCAGCAGGTGGGTACAGTCAGCAGGAGGGTACAGTCAGCAGGAGGGTATAGTCAGTAGGTGGGTACAGGAAGCAGGTGGGTCAGTCAACAGATGGGTCAATCAGTAGGTGGGTCAGTGAGCAGGGGGATCAGTCAGCAGGTGGGTACAGTCAGCAGGTGGCTCAGTCAGCAGGTGGGTACAGGAAGCAGGTGGGTCAGTCAGTGGGTGGGTACAGAAAGCAAGTGAGTTCAGTCAGCAGGTGGGTCAGTCAGCAGGTGGGTACAGTCAGCAGGCGGGTGCAGGATGCAGGTAGGTCAGTCAGCAGGTGGGTACAGGAAGCAGGTGGGTCAATCAGTAGGTGGGTCAGTGAGCAGGGGGATCAGTCAGCAGGTGGGTACAGTCAGCAGGTGGGTCAGTCAGCAGGTGGGTACAGGAAGCAGGTGAGTCAGTCAGAAGGTGGGTAGAGGAAGCAGGTGGGTCAGTCAGCAGGTGGGTACAGTCAGCAGGTGGGTCAGTCAGCAGGTGGGTCAGTCAGCAGGTGGGTCAGTTAGCAGGTGGGTGCAGGATGCAGGTAGGTCAGTCAGCAGGGGGATCAGTTAGCAGGTGGGTCAGTCGGCAGGTGGGTAAATCAGCAGGTGGGTCAGTCAGCAGGTGGGTCAATCAGCAGGTGGGTCAGTCAGCAGCTGGGTCAGTCAGCAGGTGGGTACAGTCAGTAGGTGGATACAGGAAGCAGGTGGGTCAGTCAGCAGGTGCGTACAGTCAGTAGGTGGATACAGGAAGCAGGTGGGTCAGTCAGCAGGTGGGTACAGTCAGCAGGTTGGTCAGTCAGCAGGTGGGTCAATCAGTAGGTGGCTCAGACAGCAGGTGGGTACAGTCAGCAGGTGTGTACAGGAAGCAGGTGGGTCAATCAGCAGGTGGGTCAGTGAGCAGGTGGGTCAATCAGTAGGTGGGTCAGTCAGCAGGTGGGTACAGTCAGCAGGTGTGTACAGGAAGCAGGTGGGTCAATCAGCAGGTGGGTCAGTGAGCAGGTGGGTCAGTCAGCAGGTGGGTACAGGAAGCAGGTGGGTCAGTGAGCAGGTGGGTACAGGAAGCTGGTAGGTCAGTCAGCAGGTGGGCACAGTCAGCAGGTGGGTACAGTCAGTAGGTGGGTCAGTCAGCAGGTGGGTCAGTCAGCAGGTGGGTACAGGTAGCAGGTGGGTACAGGAAGCAGGTGGGTCAATCAGCTGGTGTTTCAGTCAGCATGTGTGTACAGGAAGCAGGTGTGTTAGTCAGCAGGTGGGTACAGTCAGTAGGTGGGTACAGGAAGCAGGTGGTTCAGTCAGCAGGTGGGTACAGTCAGCAGGTGGATCAGTTAGCAGGTGGGTACAGTCAGTAGGTGGGTACAGGAAGCAGTTGTGTCAGTCAGCAGGTGGGTCAATCAGCAGGTGGGTACAGGAAGCAGGTGGGTCAGTCAGAAGGTCGGTAGAGTCAGCAGGTGGGTCAGTTAGCAGGTGGGTACAGTCAGTAGGTGGGTACAGGAAGCAGGTGGGTCAATCAGCTGGTGAGTCAGTCAGCAGGTTGGTCAGTCAGCAGGTGGGTACAGTCAGTAGGTGGGTCAGTCAGCAGGTGGATCAATCAGCAGGTGGATCAATCAGCAGGTGGGTCAGTCAGCAGGTGGGTACAGTCAGTAGGTGGGTCAGTCAGCAGGTGGGTCAATCAGCAGGTGGGTACAGGAAGCAGGTGGGTCAGTCAGAAGGTCGGTAGAGTCAGCAGGTGGGTCAGTTAGCAGTTGGGTCAATCAGCTGGTGAGTCAATCAGCAGGTGGTACAGGAAGCTGGTGAGTCAATCAGCAGGTGGGTACAGTCAGTAGGTGGGTCAGTCAGCAGGTGGGTCAGTCAGCAGGTGGGTCAGTCAGCAGGTGGGTACAGTCAGTAGGTGGGTCAGTCAGCAGGTGGATCAATCAGCAGGTGGATCAATCAGCAGGTGGGTACAGGAAGCAGGTTGGTCAGTCAGTAGGTGGGTACAGGAAGCAGGTGGGTCAGTCAGCAGGTGGGTACAGTCAGTAGGTGGGTCAGTCAGCAGGTGGGTCAATCAGCAGGTGGGTACATGAAGCAGGTGGGTCAGTCCGAAGGTCGGTAGAGTCAGCAGGTGGGTCAGTTAGCAGGTGGGTCAGTCAGCAGGTGGGTCAGTTAGCAGGTGGGTGCAGGATGCAGGTAGGTCAGTCAGCAGGGGGATCAGTTAGCAGGTGGGTCAGTCGGCAGGTGGGTAAATCAGCAGGTGGGTCAGTCAGCAGGTGGGTCAATCAGCAGGTGGGTCAGTCAGCAGCTGGGTCAGTCAGCAGGTGGGTACAGTCAGTAGGTGGATACAGGAAGCAGGTGGGTCAGTCAGCAGGTGTGTACAGTCAGTAGGTGGATACAGGAAGCAGGTGGGTACAGTCAGCAGGTTGGTCAGTCAGCAGGTGGGTCAATCAGTAGGTGGCTCAGACAGCAGGTGGGTACAGTCAGCAGGTGTGTACAGGAAGCAGGTGGGTCAATCAGCAGGTGGGTCAGTGAGCAGGTGGGTCAATCAGTAGGTGGGTCAGTCAGCAGGTGGGTACAGTCAGCAGGTGTGTACAGGAAGCAGGTGGGTCAGTCCGAAGGTCGGTAGAGTCAGCAGGTGGGTCAGTTAGCAGGTGGGTCAGTCAGCAGGTGGGTCAGTTAGCAGGTGGGTGCAGGATGCAGGTAGGTCAGTCAGCAGGGGGATCAGTTAGCAGGTGGGTCAGTCGGCAGGTGGGTAAATCAGCAGGTGGGTCAGTCAGCAGGTGGGTCAATCAGCAGGTGGGTCAGTCAGCAGCTGGGTCAGTCAGCAGGTGGGTACAGTCAGTAGGTGGATACAGGAAGCAGGTGGGTCAGTCAGCAGGTGTGTACAGTCAGTAGGTGGATACAGGAAGCAGGTGGGTACAGTCAGCAGGTTGGTCAGTCAGCAGGTGGGTCAATCAGTAGGTGGCTCAGACAGCAGGTGGGTACAGTCAGCAGGTGTGTACAGGAAGCAGGTGGGTCAATCAGCAGGTGGGTCAGTGAGCAGGTGGGTCAATCAGTAGGTGGGTCAGTCAGCAGGTGGGTACAGTCAGCAGGTGTGTACAGGAAGCAGGTGGGTCAATCAGCAGGTGGGTCAGTGAGCAGGTGGGTCAGTCAGCAGGTGGGTACAGGAAGCAGGTGGGTCAGTGAGCAGGTGGGTACAGGAAGCTGGTAGGTCAGTCAGCAGGTGGGCACAGTCAGCAGGTGGGTACAGTCAGTAGGTGGGTCAGTCAGCAGGTGGGTCAGTCAGCAGGTGGGTTCAGGAAGCAGGTGGGTCAGTCAGCAGGTGGGTACAGTCAGTAGGTGGGTCAGTCAGCAGGTGGGTACAGTCAGCAGGTGGGTACAGGTAGCAGGTGGGTAATGTCAACAGGTGGGTCAGCCCGCAGGTGGGTACAGTCGGCAGGTGGATCAGTCAGCAGGTGGGTACAGGAAGCAGGTGGGTCAATCAGCTGGTGTTTCAGTCAGCATGTGTGTACAGGAAGCAGGTGTGTTAGTCAGCAGGTGGGTACAGTCAGTAGGTGGGTACAGGAAGCAGGTGGTTCAGTCAGCAGGTGGGTACAGTCAGCAGGTGGATCAGTTAGCAGGTGGGTACAGTCAGTAGGTGGGTACAGGAAGCAGTTGTGTCAGTCAGCAGGTGGGTCAATCAGCAGGTGGGTACAGGAAGCAGGTGGGTCAGTCAGAAGGTCGGTAGAGTCAGCAGGTGGGTCAGTTAGCAGGTGGGTACAGTCAGTAGGTGGGTACAGGAAGCAGGTGGGTCAATCAGCTGGTGAGTCAGTCAGCAGGTTGGTCAGTCAGCAGGTGGGTACAGTCAGTAGGTGGGTCAGTCAGCAGGTGGATCAATCAGCAGGTGGATCAATCAGCAGGTGGGTACAGGAAGCAGGTGGGTCAGTCAGCAGGTGGGTACAGTCAGTAGGTGGGTCAGTCAGCAGGTGGGTCAATCAGCAGGTGGGTACAGGAAGCAGGTGGGTCAGTCAGAAGGTCGGTAGAGTCAGCAGGTGGGTCAGTTAGCAGTTGGGTCAATCAGCTGGTGAGTCAATCAGCAGGTGGTACAGGAAGCTGGTGAGTCAATCAGCAGGTGGGTACAGTCAGTAGGTGGGTCAGTCAGCAGGTGGGTCAGTCAGCAGGTGGGTCAGTCAGCAGGTGGGTACAGTCAGTAGGTGGGTCAGTCAGCAGGTGGATCAATCAGCAGGTGGATCAATCAGCAGGTGGGTACAGGAAGCAGGTTGGTCAGTCAGTAGGTGGGTACAGGAAGCAGGTGGGTCAGTCAGCAGGTGGGTACAGTCAGTAGGTGGGTCAGTCAGCAGGTGGGTCAATCAGCAGGTGGGTACATGAAGCAGGTGGGTCAATCAGCTGGTGA
The DNA here is from genome assembly GCF_048418815.1 of Hemitrygon akajei. Taxonomy (NCBI): domain Eukaryota; kingdom Metazoa; phylum Chordata; class Chondrichthyes; order Myliobatiformes; family Dasyatidae; genus Hemitrygon; species Hemitrygon akajei. The sequence goes on along the minus strand of NC_133137.1, from coordinate 40,916,193 downwards.
GTCAGTCAGCAGGTTGGTCAGTCAGCAGGTGGGTACAGTCAGTAGGTGGGTCAGTCAGCAGGTGGGTCAGTCAGCAGGTGGGTCAGTCAGCAGGTGGGTACAGGAAGCAGGTGGGTCAGTGAGCAGGGGGATCAGTCAGCAGGTAGGTCAGTCAGCAGGCAGGTACTGGAAGCAGGTGGGTACAGTCAACAGGTGGGTCAGCCAGCAGGTGGGTACAGTCGGCAGGTGGATCAGTCAGCAGGTGGGTACAGGAAGCAGGTGGGTCAATCAGCTGGTGTTTCAGTCAGCATGTGTGTACAGGAAGCAGGTGGGTCAGTCCGAAGGTCGGTAGAGTCAGCAGGTGGGTCAGTTAGCAGGTGGGTACAGTCAGTAGGTGGGTACAGGAAGCAGGTGGGTCTGTCAGCTGGTGAGTCAATCAGCAGGTGGTACAGGAAGCTGGTGAGTCAATCAGCAGGTGGGTCAGTGAGCAGGGGGATCAGTCAGCAGGTAGGTCAGTCAGCAGGCAGGTACTGGAAGCAGGTGGGTACAGTCAGTAGGTGGGTACAGGAAGCAGGTAGTTCTGTCAGCAAGTGGGTACAGTCAGCAGGTGGATCAGTTAGCAGGTGGGTACAGTCAGTAGGTGGGTACAGGAAGCAGGTGTGTCAGTCAGCAGGTGGGTCAATCAGCAGGTGGGTACAGGAAGCAGGTGGGTCAGTCCGAAGGTCGGTAGAGTCAGCAGGTGGGTCAGTTAGCAGGTGGGTACAGTCAGTAGGTGGGTACAGGAAGCAGGTGGTTCAGTCAGCTGGTGAGTCAATCAGCAGGTGGTACAGGAAGCTGGTGAGTCAATCAGCAGGTGGGTCAGTCAGCAGGTGGGTCAGTCAGCAGGTGGGTACAGTCAGCAGGTGGGTACAGTCAGTAGGTGGGTCAGTCAGCAGGTGGGTCAATCAGCAGGTGGGTACAGGAAGCAGGTGGGTCAGTCAGCAGGTGGGTACAGGAAGCAGGTGGGTACAGTCAACAGGTGGGTCAGCCAGCAGGTGGGTACAGTCGGCAGGTGGATCAGTCAGCAGCTGGGTACAGGAAGCAGGTGGGTCATTCAGAAGGTCGGTAGAGTCAGCAGGTGGGTCAGTTAGCAGGTGGGTACAGTCAGTAGGTGGGTACAGGAAGCAGGTGGGTCAGTCAGCTGGTGAGTCAATCAGCAGGTGGTACAGGAAGCTGGTGGGTCAGTCAGCAAGTGGGTACAGGAAGCAGGTGGGTCTGTCAGCAGGTGGGTCAGTCAGCAGGTGGGTACAGTCAGTAGGTGGGTCAGTCAGCAGGTGGGTACAGTCAGCAGGTGGGTACAGTCAGTAGGTGGGTCAGTCAGCAGGTGGGTCAATCAGCAGGTGGGTACAGGAAGCAGGTGGGTCAGTCAGCAGGTGGGTACAGTCAGTAGGTGGGTCAGTCAGCAGGTGGATCAATCAGCAGGTGGGTACAGGAAGCAGGTGGGTACAGGAAGCAGGTGGGTCAGTCAGTAAGTGGGTACAGGAAGCAGGTGGGTCAGTCAGCAGGTGGGTACAGTCAGTAGGTGGGTCAGTCAGCAGGTGGGTCAATCAGCAGGTGGATACAGGAAGCAGGTGGGTCATTCAGTAGGTGGGTACAGGAAGCAGGTGGGTCATTCAGTAGGTGGGTACAGGAAGCAGGTGGGTCAGTCAGCAGGTGGGTACAGTCAGTAGGTGGGTCAGTCAGCAGGTGGGTCAATCAGCAGGTGGGTACAGGAAGCAGGTGGGTCAATCAGCTGGTGTTTCAGTCAGCATGTGTGTACAGGAAGCAGGTGTGTTAGTCAGCAGGTGGGTACAGTCAGTAGGTGGGTACAGGAAGCAGGTGGTTCAGTCAGCAGGTGGGTACAGTCAGCAGGTGGATCAGTTAGCAGGTGGGTACTGTCAGTAGGTGGGTACAGGAAGCAGGTGTGTCAGTCAGCAGGTGGGTCAATCAGCAGCTGGGTACAGGAAGCAGGTGGGTCATTCAGAAGGTCGGTAGAGTCAGCAGGTGGGTCAGTTAGCAGGTGGGTACAGTCAGTAGGTGGGTACAGGAAGCAGGTGGGTCAGTCAGCTGGTGAGTCAATCAGCAGGTGGTACAGGAAGCTGGTGGGTCAGTCAGCAAGTGGGTACAGGAAGCAGGTGGGTCTGTCAGCAGGTGGGTCAGTCAGCAGGTGGGTACAGTCAGTAGGTGGGTCAGTCAGCAGGTGGGTACAGTCAGCAGGTGGGTACAGTCAGTAGGTGGGTCAGTCAGCAGGTGGGTCAATCAGCAGGTGGGTACAGGAAGCAGGTGGGTCAGTCAGCAGGTGGGTACAGTCAGTAGGTGGGTCAGTCAGCAGGTGGATCAATCAGCAGGTGGGTACAGGAAGCAGGTGGGTACAGGAAGCAGGTGGGTCAGTCAGTAGGTGGGTACAGGAAGCAGGTGGGTCAGTCAGCAGGTGGGTACAGTCAGTAGGTGGGTCAGTCAGCAGGTGGGTCAATCAGCAGGTGGATACAGGAAGCAGGTGGGTCATTCAGTAAGTGGGTACAGGAAGCAGGTGGGTCATTCAGTAGGTGGGTACAGGAAGCAGGTGGGTCAGTCAGCAGGTGGGTACAGTCAGTAGGTGGGTCAGTCAGCAGGTGGGTCAATCAGCAGGTGGGTACAGGTAGCAGGTGAGTACAGGAAGCAGGTGGGTCAGTCAGCAGGTGGGTCAATCAGCAGGTGGGTCAGTCAGTAGGTGGGTACAGGAAGCAGGTGGGTCAGTTAGCAGGTGGGTACAGTCAGTAGGTGGGTCAGTCAGCAGGTGGGTCAGTCAGCAGGTGGGTACAGTCAGTAGGTGGGTCAGTCAGCAGGTGGGTACAGTCAGCAGGTGGGTCAGTCAGTAGGTGGGTACAGGAAGCAGGTGGGTCAGTCAGCAGGTGGGTACAGTCAGTAGGTGGGTCAATCAGCAGGTGGGTCAGTCAGCAGGTGGGTACAGTCAGCAGGTGGGTACAGGAAGCAGGTGGGTCAGTCAGCAGGTGGGTACATTCAGTAGGTGGGTCAGTCAGCAGGTGGGTCAATCAGCAGTGGGTACAGGAAGCAGGTGAGTACAGTCAGCAGGTGGGTACAGGAAGCAGGTGGGTACAGGAAGCAGGTGGGTCAGTCAGTAGGTGGGTACAGGAAGCAGGTGGGTCAGTCAGCATGTCGGTACAGTCAGTAGGTGGGTACGGGAAGCTGGTGGGTACGGGAAGCTGGTGGGTCCATCAGCAGGTGAGTACAGGAAGCAGGTGGGTCAGTCAGTAGGTGGGTACAGGAAGTAGGTGGGTCAGTCAGCATGTGGGTCAATCAGCAGGTGGGTACAGGAAGCAGGTGGGTATAGGAAGCAGGTGGGTCAGTCAGTAGGTGGGTACAGGAAGCAGGTGGGTACAGGAAGCAGGTGGGTCAGTCAGTAGGTGGGTACAGGAAGCAGTTGGGTCAGTCAGCAGGTGGGTACAGTCAGTAGGTGGGTCAGTCAGCAGGTGGGTCAATCAGCAGGTGGGTACAAGAAGCAGGTGGGTCAGTCAGCAGGTGGGTACAGTCAGTAGGTGGGTCAGTCAGCAGGTGGGTACAGTCAGCAGGTGGGTACAGGAAGCAGGTGGGTCAGTCAGTAGGTGGGTACAGGAAGCAGGGTGGTCAGTCAGCAGGTGGGTACAGTCAGTAGGTGGGTCAATCAGCAGGTGGGTACAGGAAGCTGGTGGGTCAGTCAGCAGGTGTGTACAGGAAGCAGGTGGGTCAGTCAGCAGGCGCATACAGGAAGCAGGTGGGTCAATCAGCAGGTGGGTACAGGAAGCAGGTGGGTCAGTCAGTAGGTGGGTACAGGAAGCAGGTGGGTACAGGAAGCAGGTGGGTCAGTCAGTAGGTGGGTACAGGAAGCAGGTGGGTCAGTCAGCAGGTGGGTACAGTCAGTAGGTGGGTCAGTCAGCAGGTGGGTCAATCAGCAGGTGGGTACAGGAAGCAGGTGGGTCAGTCAGTAGGTGGGTACAGGAAGCAGGTGTGTCAGTCAGCAGGTGGGTACATTCAGTAGGTGGGTCAGTCAGCAGGTGGGTCAATCAGCAGGTGGGTACAGGAAGCATTTGCGTCAGTCAGCAGGTGGGTACAGTCAGTAGGTGGGTCAGTCAGCATGTGGGTCAATCAGCAGGTGGGTACAGGAAGCAGGTGGGTATAGGAAGCAGGTGGGTCAGTCAGTAGGTGGGTACAGGAAGCAGGTGGGTACAGGAAGCAGGTGGGTCAGTCAGTAGGTGGGTACAGGAAGCAGTTGGGTCAGTCAGCAGGTGGGTACAGTCAGTAGGTGGGTCAGTCAGCAGGTGGGTCAATCAGCAGGTGGGTACAGGAAGCAGGTGGGTCAGTCAGCAGGTGGGTACAGTCAGTAGGTGGGTCAGTCAGCAGGTGGGTACAGTCAGCAGGTGGGTACAGGAAGCAGGTGGGTCAGTCAGTAGGTGGGTACAGGAAGCAGGGTGGTCAGTCAGCAGGTGGGTACAGTCAGTAGGTGGGTCAATCAGCAGGTGGGTACAGGAAGCTGGTGGGTCAGTCAGCAGGTGTGTACAGGAAGCAGGTGGGTCAGTCAGCAGGCGCATACAGGAAGCAGGTGGGTCAATCAGCAGGTGGGTACAGGAAGCAGGTGGGTCAGTCAGTAGGTGGGTACAGGAAGCAGGTGGGTACAGGAAGCAGGTGGGTCAGTCAGTAGGTGGGTACAGGAAGCAGGTGGGTCAGTCAGCAGGTGGGTACAGTCAGTAGGTGGGTCAGTCAGCAGGTGGGTCAATCAGCAGGTGGGTACAGGAAGCAGGTGGGTCAGTCAGTAGGTGGGTACAGGAAGCAGGTGTGTCAGTCAGCAGGTGGGTACATTCAGTAGGTGGGTCAGTCAGCAGGTGGGTCAATCAGCAGGTGGGTACAGGAAGCATTTGCGTCAGTCAGCAGGTGGGTACAGTCAGTAGGTGGGTCAGTCAGCATGTGGGTCAATCAGCAGGTGGGTACAGGAAGCAGGTGGGTATAGGAAGCAGGTGGGTCAGTCAGTAGGTGGGTACAGGAAGCAGGTGGGTACAGGAAGCAGGTGGGTCAGTCAGTAGGTGGGTACAGGAAGCAGTTGGGTCAGTCAGCAGGTGGGTACAGTCAGTAGGTGGGTCAGTCAGCAGGTGGGTCAATCAGCAGGTGGGTACAGGAAGCAGGTGGGTCAGTCAGCAGGTGGGTACAGTCAGTAGGTGGGTCAGTCAGCAGGTGGGTACAGTCAGCAGGTGGGTACAGGAAGCAGGTGGGTCAGTCAGTAGGTGGGTACAGGAAGCAGGGTGGTCAGTCAGCAGGTGGGTACAGTCAGTAAGTGGGTCAATCAGCAGGTGGGTACAGGAAGCTGGTGGGTCAGTCAGCAGGTGGGTCAATCAGCAGGTGGGTACAGGAAGCTGGTGGGTCAGTCAGCAGGTGTGTACAGGAAGCAGGTGGGTCAGTCAGCAGGCGCATACAGGAAGCAGGTGGGTCAGTCAGCAGGTGGGTACAGGAAGCAGGTGGGTACAGTCAGCAGGCGGGTACAGGAAGCAGGTGTGTTAGCAGGTGTGTCTGTCAGCAGCTGGGTACAGTCAACATGTGTGTACAGGAAACTGGTGGGTCAGACAGCAGGTGGGTACAGTCAACATGTGTGTACAGGAAGCTTGTGGGTACTGGAAGTAGTTGGGTCAGTCAGCAGGTGGGTACAGGAAGCCGGCCCACACGGTGAATAATCATGGGTTCGTCACTCACCAGTGAAACGTACATCCACATCATGCATTAGGTTGGGATGTTCACAGGGTTTGCGATGATGTGGCTGGTGTGAAGAGATTTTCATGATGGAACCCCTGCTTGCTCAGAGATTACGTTTATTTTGGCACCAGTCCTGATGAAGGGTCTCATCTTGAAACATCACCTGTTTATTCCCCTCCATAGATTCTGCCTGAGCTGCTGAGTTCCTCCAGCATGTTGTGTATGTTGCTCTGGATTTCCTGCTTCTGCAGAATCTCTTGTATTGTTCATTTATGTTATGTCTCTAATATAGTCCTGCTCCATGTTCCCAAACCAAATTTGACTTAGAAACACTTTTCCAAGGAAGGCGTTAAAAGTTGGGGTTTGCTGTCAGAACCAGGAAGACTGGGCAATGGGTACTGACGTTATAGCCTCAGTTTGGGAGCACTGCACCTCAGGGTGGTGGACAGGGAGGAGTGATGGTACCTTGGGATCAGGTACAATCCCTCATCTGACAGGTTACTGCACAGTAAGGTCAGCCTTATGAGACAAAGCTCTTCTGCTCAAATGACCCTTGACTCTCTCACCTCAGTGTCTCCACGAGTTATGACATAAAGCCACCGTTTTCTAAGCAGCAGGCGACTGTAATGTACTGTTGGCATAGAGGGTCTTTGTAGATGACTCCATTCATGTGGGCTCCACTCATTCCCCAACAAGCCTGTGAGAGGGTAATGGTGGCATTAGATGCCGTAGGTGTAGAGCAACTCCTGACTTCTGTGTGTATGGGCCACAGGGGTCAATGTCAGAGGAGACAGGTTGATTGTTCAATGGCAATCCTACACTCTGCATGCTTTGAGCAATACGTTTAATGGTCACAAAGCCAACCAAACCAATCAACCCCTCCCTCCCATTGTACCTGACTGGGTATGAGGTTCATGTTTGAAGGTGAATGAGTGGGGTAGAGGGTTGGACATCTGGGAACTGATTTAACAGTCAAACAGAAGAGTCTGACTCAGGAAGCATCTCCTTGATTTGCTTTGAATAGGTGTGGGATGATTTACATGGAGGCTATGAACCTGGGTTGGGAGCCTTTGGTGCGGTCCTGGCTGACAACCAAACTGCCACCACAGCTGACAGCAGACCAGAGGCAGACAGTGCAGGTAGGGGCCAGGCAACTCGCCACTCTTCGGCCAAGCTGTAATGACATCCAGACCTGGTGTGCCACGCGGCGTGGAAACCTACATGGACAGTGCACTCACTCTGAACTTGTTGCCCCATCCTAACAGGCACTATGTGACTGGCTGCTGCCGCCATGTGTGGATTTTGTTGAGAAGAGGTGTAACCTGATCCTCCAGACCTCCGCCATGCACCTCATCATCTCCACACTGAAAATCTATGAGAGCCTGCTCTTGGAAATCAGGTCAGGTGTTTGGGGCAGTTATGTGGAGCGATAAACCCAGCTGGAGATTGACTACACTTATGCAGCAGTGGAACAGCGTTTAGTACCCTCTCTCCCGAATCCCTCCCTCCTCTCCCCAATCCCTCCCTCCTTCTCTCCCCAATCCCCCCTCCTTCTCTTCCTCCCTCTCTCCCCAATCCCTCCCTCTTCTCCCCAATCCCTCCCTCCTTCTCTCCCCAATCCCTCCCTCCTTCTCTCTCCAATCCCTCTCTCCTTCTCTCCCTAATCCCCCCCTCCTTCTTTCCCCAATCCCTCCCTCCTTCTCTCTCCAGTCCCTCCCTCCTTCTCTCCCCAATCCCCCCTCCTCTCTCCAATCCCTCCCTCCTTCTCTCCCCAATCCCTCCCTCCTCTCCCCAATCCCTCCCTCCTTCTCTCCCCAATCCCTCCCTCCTCTCCCCAATCCCTCCCTCCTTCTCTCCCCAATCCCTCCCTCCTTCTCCCCAATCCCTCCCTCCTCTCCCCAATCCCTCCCTCCTTCTCCCCAATCCCTCCCTCCTCTCCCCAATCCCTCCCTCCTTCTCTCCCCAATCCCTCCCTCCTTCTCTCCCCAATCCCTCCCTCCTCTCCCCCAATCCCTCCCTCCTTCTCTCCCCAATCCCTCCCTCCTCTCCCCCAATCCCTCCCTCCTTCTCTCTCCAATCCCTCCCTCCTTCTCTCCCCAATCCCTCCCTCCTTCTCTCCCCAATTCCTCCCTCCTTCTTTCCCTAATCCCTCCCTCCTTCTCTTCCTCCCTCTCTCCCCAATCCCTCCCTCCTTCTCTCCCCAATCCCTCCCTCCTTCTCTCCCCAATTCCTCCCTCCTTCTTTCCCTAATCCCTCCCTCCTTCTCTTCCTCCCTCTCTCCCCAATCCCTCCCTCCTTCTCTCCCCAATCCCTCCCTCCTTCTCTCCCTAATCCCTTCCTCCTCCTCTTCCTCCCTCTCTCCCATGCACTTTCCATCCCATCTCTGTCCTAAATTTTAATGAATGTTTTGTCAGTGAGAAATGAAGCCTCCCAGTTTAATCCATCTAGGTGGAATTGGATTTCAAAATACTTCTTTATGTTTCCAAACTGAGCAGTAAGTCTGGAGTGGAAGTTAGCAACAGGATAGGAATTTCAAATCACCAATAAAGGCAGGGAAAGAGAATGTTAAAATATGAAAGAACCCGTTGTGGCTCTACAAGAGACAAGGACAGCAAGAACAGCACCGGGTGTTTAATGTTCCAGAGTTGTGATGCTTTTGAAGAGATAGAGAGGGGAGTATGCACTATTCATTGAGGACAGTGGCACAGTGGCACCCAGAGACATGACGGAAGCTCATCCACTGAAGCTGTATGCATTGAACATAAAAATAATAGCAGTGAAATCACTCAATCACTCTGATAGGATTATACTATAGACCCCTCCTCAATAACCATCAGGACATTGAGGAACAGATATGTAGGCAGATGAGGGAACAGTATTAATACTGTTTTTGCAAGTGACTTCAGAACTTCCCCAATGTAAACTGATACCTCATTGTACAAGAGGTTGAGACAAGGCAGATTTTGTGAGATGCATCCAAGTGAGTTTCTTAAGTCAGTATGTGGGTAATGTCAACTGGGAGGGGACATTCTGGGCCTGGTATTGAGAAATGAGCTTGGCCAAGTGACATTTAGGGAAAAAGTGATCATAACCCCTTCAGTTTTAAGATGGCTCTGAACAAAGTGAGGTATGGACATTCTGGGAGAGTACTGAATTGAAGCAAACTCTGAGAATATTAAACAGGAACAAGGGAGAGTTCATTGGGGACAGCTGTTTTGGGGAAAGTCACACCTGATCTGTGGAGGGTACTTGAAGACCCACTGGACAGGACAGGACAAGTATGTCCCGAGAAGAAGGAGGGACAAAGGTGGCAAGGTCAAGATTACAAGAAGAATGTTGAATTTAGTCAAGAAGACCTGGAAGTGTATGTAAGGTTTAGGAAATAAAATCAAACAGAGTCCTTAAGGATTATAAAGAAGGCAGAAAAGAACCAAACAAGAGAATTAGGAAACCCAGGAGGGCTCATGAAAAATCTTTTGTAAGTAGGATTAAAAAGAACCCTGAGACATTTTATACATATGTGCTTCGATATGTGTGGTCTTATGGAGAACAAGAGGATAATGAGGGAGAGGACAAGACCACTCGATGATAAAGGAAGGAGCATGTATACGAAGGTGGAGTAAGTGGGTGAGGTCCTAAGTGAGTACTTTGGAACAAAATTCCAAAGGGAAGGACATGGAGGGAATGAAATCTGTATTGAACATGATAATATGCTGGGGTATTCTGAGATTAAGTGAGAGGTAGCATTGGGGTCGCTTGAAAAATATTAAGGTGGTTAAGTTCCTAGGGCTTGAAGGGGATAGATCACTCATTATTGAGATGAGATTGCTGGAGCCCTGCCAAAGATCTTCATATCCTCTCTAGCTGCAGATGAGATCTTGGAGGACTGGAAAAGAGCAAAGGTTGAATAGAGTCAATCCCAGTAACTACAGACCAGTGAGTCTCACATCATAGGCAGGGAAGCTATTGGAGAGGATTCTTAGGGATAGGATTTATGAGTATTGGAAAACCATGGCCTAATTAGGGACAGTCAACATTGCTATGTGCAGGGCAATCAAGTCTTACTAATTTGCTTGAATTTTTGAGGAGGTGGTGAAGATAGAACTGTGCATGTTGTGTATATTGATTTTAGTAAGGCCTTTAACTAGGTGCCACGTGGTTGGTGCATCCAGAAGATAAAGATGTCTGGGATCCACAGTGACTTGACCATTTGGATTCAGTATTGTCTTGCTCATCGATACACAGGGTAATAGTTGATGGGACTTAATTTGGCTGGATGTCTGTGTCTAGTGGCATTCCACAGGGATCAGTACTTGGACATCTGTAGTTTATATATACCATATATTGGATGAAAATGTGAAGAGATGGCTTAGTAAGTTCGTAGACAATACAAGGATTGGTGGCATTGTGGATAGTATAGAAGATTGTGAAAGAATACAATGAGACATGGATCAATTACAGAAGTGAATGTTGAAAGAGCAGATGGAGTTTAATTGGCTGAAGTATGAGGTTTTGCATTTTAGGATATCATTTTTTTACACAGAGAATGGTGGGTGTCTGGAATGTGTGGCCTAGGGTGGTGGAGGAGGTAGGTATGATCGAGATAGACCATGAATGTTCACAAATGGAAGGACATGAATGTGCAGACAGAAGGGATTAGTTTAATTATTTTGGCACAACATCGTGGGCAGTGGATATTGTATATTTGTACTTTCAGAAGGCCTTTGACAAGGTGCCACACATGAGGCTGCTTACCAAGTGAAGGTACTACAGGAAAGTTACTGGCATGGTTAGAGCATTGGCTGATTGGTAGGAGGCAGCGAGTGGGAATAAAAGGATCCTTTTCTGGTTGGCTGCCAGTGAGTAATGGTGTTCCGCGGAGGTTGGTGTTGGCACCACTTCTTTTTATGCTGAATATCAATGATTTTGATGATGGAATAGATGGCTTTATTGCCAAGTTTTCAGATGGTATGAAGATTGGTGGAGGGGTAGGTACTGTTGAGGAAATAGGTAGGCTGCAGAAGAACTTAGACAGCTTGGGAGAATGGGCAAGAAAATGGCAAATGAAATACAATGTTGGAAAATGCATGGTCATGTACTTTGGTAGAAGAAATAAATGTGCAGATTGTTTTCTAACCAGGGAGAAAATCCAAAAATCTGAGATGCAAAGGGACTTGGAAGTCCTTGTGCAGAACACCCTGAACTTGCAGGTTGAGTCGGTGGTGAGGAAGGCAAATGCAATGTTAGCATTCATTTCAAAAGGTCTAGAATACAACAGTAGGGATGTGATGCTGAGACTTTATAAGGCACTGGTGAGGCCTCACCTTGGGTATTGGGCTCCTAATTTAAGAGAAGATGTGCTGGCATTGTAGAGGGCTTAGAGCAAGCTCACAAGGATGATTCCAGGAATGAAAGAGTTATCATGTGAGAAGCGTTTGAAGCTCTGGGTCTGTACTCACTGGAATTTAAAAGGATGTGGGAGGGGGATTTAATTGAAACCTTTTGAATGTTGAAAGGCCTAGACAGAGTAGATGTGGAAAGGATGGTTCCCATGGTGAAGAGTCTAGGACAAGATGACACAGCCTCAGGATAGAGGAGCATCCATTTAAAACAGAGATGCGAAGAAATTTCTTTAGCCAGTGGGTGATGAACTTGTGGCATTTATTACCAGAAACAGCTGTGGAGGCCAGGTTGTTGGGTGTATTTAAAACAGAGCTTGATAGGCTGTTAATTGGACACAGCATCAAAAGTTACAGGAAGAAGGCTGGGTAGTGGGGCTGAGGAGGGGGAAAAAGACAGAGCAGACTCGATGGGCCAAATGACCTAATTTCTGCTCTTGTGTCTTACGGTCCTATGGAAATGTATGTGTTACCTTGGAAATGGTTAAACAGCAGAAACTGACAAGATGATACAGGAAGAGTCACCAGGTAAATAACAATATAGAGGAAACTTAAACAAAGGATGGACTGCTTGCTAATTTGATTTTTCCATTTAATTGTACATCAAGGAGCAGTGATCAGATGTGTAAAATTATGTGCTTTCTGCAGATATGCTTCTTCCTGGTTTGGTGGATGAGTGTGGAGGGAGAATTTTGAACCTGACCTGCCTAGTCCCCTCTGCATTGTTGAACTACTGGGTCATCGTGCTCCCCCCAACATGGGCCACTGAAGGTTTCATTCATGGTGTACTGTATTCCAGCTTCTCTGATGGCATCGTTGGCAAGGAGGAGGAGATTTCTCACACCTTCAAGGCAACAGAGGAGAAGAGTTTCTCAGCCATGGTGCAGAAAGCACCACAGGAAGTCACCAATGCACTCATTGCTTATGCCTTCTTCTCCGTAATCTGGTCCATTGGTGGCCTTCTCGACCCTTTATCGAAGCACAGGTAATACATGGGGGCTCTGCAGAACTGCGCAGGAAACATTGCTTTTGTGTGACCACATAATTTTCCTATCTGTTAACATTTAGCCATTTAGGAGCAATCATGAATGAGAAGTTGCAAACAAATATATGACATTATTAATACAACCATTGAAGCTTGTACCATGGCACTATAAACTCCATTTCCCAACAGCACTCCCATTCACTCTCCTGGCATCTGAAATATCATGAGCTGTAGACCACATGCTATTCCCAACAGCAGGTATCTCGACCAACATCACATGTTCTTTCTTCATTAGCTGCTTAATTCCTCAGCTCGCTGTACTACCTCCAAACTCCCATTTCACTTCTGGCCACCTTCCTAAATCTAAGGCCATCCAAGGTCTTCTACCTGTGTTCATTCCTCACTAGCTTTTGCCGTCCCTGTGACTCCTGTTCTTACCCCTCACACAGACTTTCTGATAAGCAACATTTCTATGTTTAAAGTCCTTTCCCCTTGTGATTCCCCCCCTCCTTCAGACCTGCAGCTGTCCTCCAATTTCAACTTCCTAATTACCCAAGTTTAATCTCTGATGCTGTATCTTCAGCTGACAAGGTCCAAAGCTCTTTACTTCCTTCCTAAACCTCTCAGGTTCTCTGCCTCTCCTCCTATCCTCTTCCTCTCTGACCAAGCTCCTCTCCCCTTACCCTCTCTCTCCTCCCTCTTTCTACCCTTTCTCCCCTCCCTTCCCCCTCTCTCCTCTCCCTATCTCTCCATCACCCCGTGTATATTCACGGTGAGGGTGTGTCTGATATTGTATTCTCAGCATCCTCTGCTGGTTACCTTTCACCAGCACTCCTGTCATCAGATGGAAGTATTATAGAAGCTCAGGCTGGTGGTCGGGGTTGACGTTCTGCACTGGAAGCCCTGACCCACCTGAGTGCAGAGACTCTGGAATTGTGCTTCCCATAGGATGCGCTGCATTCCACCACAACATTCTAACAATTTAATGTCACACCCCATTTTTACAAATATTGTATGTCTGTAACATAACTCCTAATCTGCTGAGAAAATAATTAACACTGCATCACATATTTTCTTTTGCAGCTTTAGTAATTTTTTCAGAAGGCTTTGTGATTGGGAGTCAAAACCAAAAGACATAAAGTTTCCCAGAGCTTTACAGATACCAAGAGAGGGGAGTGTTTTTGACTTTGTCTACCTCAAGAAAACCTTTTCATCTTGGTGCACATGGAAGGACCTGGTAACTCCTGTTGACATTGAGCACAGGACTGAGGTAGGTATCTCCAAAGGGATGTACTCAGTAGGATGGGTCCCATTGACACTCATGTTACGGTAGTTCGAGGAGCAGGAATTCACCCTTACAAAATTCACTGCTCAAAAACTGGAGATATGAGATAAAATTCGCACTCACTGAATTTGTGTGAAAAAATATAAACAAAGCAGCACAGTTTTTTTGAGTCCTTTGGTACTTCCATAGAATATGATTTCATTATTTTCAAGGAAAGTAAGCATCCCCCCAGTAACTCAAAGGTCACCTCAAGTTCCAAAGGGAAAATTGTTGAGGGAGAAATAAGCAAACAGTTGGAGGAACACAATGGGTCAGACAGATGGATGGTCGTTTCCGATCAGGACTGAGGATGATAGCCAGTATAAATAGCTGAAAGTTGGTGAGGCAGGAACTGGGAGGCGATGGGTGGGTCCAGGTGAGGAGGGGTTGTTGTGCACCTAACTATTCCTCTTTTACAATATTTTGTTATTTTTTATTGTAACTTATAGTAATTTTTATGCCTTGCGCTCTGCTGCTGCCACAAAATAAACTTCCTAACTTAAGTCAGTGATAATAAACCTGATTCTGATACAGGTTGCAGGATCTGCTCTCATGTTTTCAATTCATTGTGTTTTCCATTTTTTGAATTCTCGAAAAAGATACAATAACTATTCAGTGTTCAACCCAGAAAAGTGTGAGGTGACCCACTTTGACAGTTTGAATTTGAAGGTAGAAATACGAGCTTAATGATAGGATTTTTAAGGTAGAAATACAAGCTTAATGTTAGGATTTTTAGCAGTGTGAGAGAACAGAGGGTTCTTGGGGTCCTCATCCTTAGATTCTTCAAAGTTGCCCATGAAAGTTGATACAGTGTTAAGAAGACCTATGGTGTGCTGTCTGTCATTAGTCAGGAGTTTGAGTTCAAGAGGTGTGAAATAATGTTACAGCTCTATAAAACTCTGATTAAACCATAAGACATCATTGAAACAGAATGAGGCCACTTGGCCTATCATCTGCTTTACCATTCCAGCATAGCTGATTTATTATCCTTCTCAACCTCATTCTCCTGCCTTCTCCCCATAATCTTTGAGGCCCTTACTAATCTAGAACCTGTTAACCTTTGTTTTAAATGTACCCAATGACGTGGCCTCCACAGCCACCTATGATAATGAGTTCCACAGATTCACCATTTCTCCTCATCCTCTGTTCTAAATGGACATCCTTGTATTCTGAGGCTGTGCCCTCTGGTCCTAGACTCTCCTGCTGTAGGAAACATGCTCTCCACATCAATTCCATCTAGGCCTTTCAATATTTGATAGGTTTCAATGAGATCCCTCCTCATTCTTCTAAAGTCTAGCGAGTATAGGCCTGGAGCTATCAAATGCTCCTCATAGGTTTACCCTTTCATTCCCAATATCATTCTTGTTGGCCACATTTGGAGCTTTGGTTGCCTCATTATGGGAAGGACGTAGAAGCTTCAGAGAGGATGCAGGGGAGATTTACCAGGAAGCTGCCTGGACTGGACAGCATGTCTTATCAGAATAGGTTGAGTGACCAAGGACTTTTCTATTTGAAGCGAAGGAAGATGAGAGGTGACTTGATAGAGGTGTACAAGATGATAATAGGCAAAGATCAAGTGGACAGCTAGAGACTTTTTACCAGGACAGGAATGGCTAATACCAGAGGGCATAATTTTAAGGTGATTGGAAGAAATTACAGTGGTGGGGGGTGTCCAAGGTAAGTTTTTTACAGAGAGTGGTGAATATATGTAATGCCCTGTTAGGGTGGTAGTAGAGGCAGATACAATAAGAGTATTTAAGGAATTCTTAAAAAAGCACATGGATGATAGAGCAATGGAGGGCTAGCTAGGAGGGAAGGGTTAGATTTATCTTAGAGTAGATTAAAAGATCGGCACAGCATTGTGGGCTATAGGGCCTGTGGTGTTCTGTGTTCCAATTGGGCAATCAGAGAGGCCCAGTTGGGGCAAGAGCTCTCTGCAGACTGCCTGCCCCGAGGACCCAGAGGCACCCTGAATGGCCAGCACCTGCAATATTGAGGGAGGCCAGCAGTGGCGCCACTGAGCAGGTGAGGCTCAGCACTTCAATGGTGGTTATCAGCCGTAGCTCAGTCCAGGACTGGGGGAGGAGCTGGGCCTCTGCATTCAGTCCTGAGGCTTTCCCAGTGTCTGCAGGAGAAAACATCAAGCAGTTCATAACAGAAGGGACTGTAAGCGCTGGAATCTGAAACACAAATCAGAATGCTGGAAGAACTCAACAGGTCAAGAAGTGACTGTTGAGGCACAAAGTGAAAGGTTGTTGATTTAGGTATGGTACCCCTTCATTACCATCTTTCAGGTGACTATGAACTTACAACCCAACATCCCTCAGTGCATCAAAAAGGGCGTAAGGATCCTTCTGTTTACTGTGTACTTTCCTCTTACACTTGATATTCCGAAGCACAACACCTTCCACTTGTCCTGGTTATACTCCTCTTGCCATTTCTCTGCCCAGAAGTAGATCGGATGGATTTAGATAGGCACTTGAACAGGCATAGAATGGAGGGTTATGGACCCTGTGCAGGCAGATCGGATTAATTAGGTTGGCATCGTGTTGTACAGACATTGTGGGCCAAAAGCCTATTCCTGTGATCTTATTCTCCCCACCTCCTTCAGCAATGTGTTCCAGTTTCTGGGGTGTACACCGAGACCCCTCTGATCCTCAGTATTCTCGGGGACCCTACCATTCAATCCACAGTTGTTTATCTTGCCTTCACCAAAGCCAAATTGCACTTCAATCATCATCAAAAATTTATGTGCTTCTTGTGTACATAATTCCTTCACCAAAATCCCCTACTAAGGGCCAGATCTCTTCCATTAATTACTTATAAACAATATAGCTAATTAGATTATTGCATCTTTACTTTTATTTACACACACAATCACATTATCATCAAACATTCTTTAATTAAACTGGTTCATACAAATTGCAGTCATCGTTAGACTGTATGGTTACAGGATGGTCAGTGCGGACAGGCTGTGGACAGTGCGGACAGGGTTGTCAGTGTTCATAGGGTGGTCAGTGTGGATAGGGTGCCCAGTGTGGACAGGCTGTGGTCAGAGTGCCCAGTGTGGACAGGGTTGTCAGTGTTCATACGGTGGTCAGTGTGGACAGGGTGCCCAGTGTGGACAGGCTGTGGTCAGAGTGGACAGGGTTGTCAGTGTTCATACGGTGGTCAGTGTGGACAGGGTGGTCAGTGTGGTCAGGGTGCCCAGTGTGGACAGGGTGCCCAGTGTGGACAGGCTGTGGTCAGAGTGGACAGGGTTGTCAGTGTTCATACGGTGGTCAGTGTGGACAGGGTGCCCAGTGTGGACAGGCTGTGGACAGGGCGCCTACTGTGGATGGGCAGTGGTCAGTGTGGACAGGCTGTGGATTCTGTCCACAATGACCACCCTGTCCACCCTGTCCACACTGACCCCCTGTCCACACTGATCACCCTGTCCACAACCTGTCCACACTGACCACCCTGTCCACAGCCCATCCATACTGGGCACCCTTTCCACAGCCCGTTCACACTCCGCACTGTGTCCACAGCCCGTCCACACTGGGCACCCTGTCCACAGACTGTCCACACTGACCACCCTGTCCACAGCCCGTCCACACTGACCACTCTGCCCATTCTCTGTTCAAACCGTCTTTTTCAGTCCAATTAGACCACCTTGTCTATACTGGGTACTTCTCTGTCCACTGCCAGCAACCGTCTACCATTGGCAGCAGTGAGCCTCCAGTTGACGTGGGAACCAGCCAATAGCTGCCAAGCCCCTGCCTCAGATCCACAGCATTCCCATTGGGTTCCCAAGAATCCACCGTTGGCTCTGTGACTAACCACCCTTGACCAGATCTCCCAAAACACAGAACCACATTCCTCTTGTACTCTGAGCATTCCCTCTGCCAAATCCCCCACTTGCTCAGAACAGTGTTTCCCATCATCAGCAGGGAGTGAGAGAGCTCTCACCCCACAAAATGCTAGGTGTGAGAACCCTCTGACTCCCTCCTGTCCCGGCACAGTTTTCCTCCACACTTCCCTACCCCACTCTCTACCCCTCTTCCCAGTCCTCTCTCTCTCCCATCCTCCCATCCCCCTGTTTAACCTCCGTGTCTGGTGCTGGAGCTGTGATCCACAAGCCCAGCCCCAGCTGCAATCCATACCTTCCCCATCCACAAAGAGCTGACCCCTGAAAGGTCTGACCACTCACTTACTCCCCACTGCTGTCACTGGCTCCCTGGCCAGGCTAATACCTGCTGTGATCAATGGCACAGATGCACACTGCCTAGATGTGTAGCAGGATAATTTAAACATCTTTCCTACCCGAGACCTGCACAGTTTATTAGCACAAGACTAGTGCATTTCTCTTTTGACTTGCAGCTTAACAAAGTCGTCATAAACACGACCGAGACAGTGATGCAGATGTACTTCCTGGAGAAGCTGCTGCTACGTGACAAACCATTGCTATTTGTGGGACCCACGGGCACCGGGAAGACAACAATCACAAACAGCTTCCTTCGACGATTGCCTCCCGACAAGTACTCCGTCTGCCAGATCAGCTTCTCGGCGCATACGTCAGCCAACCAGACGCAGGACATCATCCTGGCACAGTTTGAGAAGTACTGACAGTTCCCAGATTGGGGCTGGGGGGAGGCTGCGAGGTGTTAGAGGAATATGAAGGAAGATCCCATGAGCTGCTGCAATATGTCGAGAGACACTGGTCTCTCTATGCAGGCATGGGACAGGGAGTACTTTGGTTTAAAATGTCCAGAAGCAAGAGCCCAAATTACTGTGTGATCAGTACCCAAGCTATCGGTTAGCAAAGGTGGAGGTCAGCCAAGCTCTGGTAAGCTGACATAGAGCACTGACCAAGGCAGGTGTCAGTGTGTGATTGTGGTGGGATCTGGGCCCTATGGCCCAGTACACAAGGGCCAAGAAACCCACAGGGCAAAGCAAGAGTCAAAGGCAGTGGTGGGTTCTCCAGGTGGGTTCTCCAGGTGGCTTGGTCCAGAGTCCTGGGCAAAAAAATTCTACTTGACCCGTTTTGAAAGGGCTGATTGTTGGGACAATGAGCAACCTCTTGTACTACCCCTTCGACCCTGATTGAAATCTGTGGCTCTCAGGACACCCAGTCCAATGGCACTTGTCTCTAGGCCAACCTGCTGGCCCACCCATATCTTCAACAGTAACTAAAGCTCTTCAGAGAAAGTGGGGAAGCAGAACATAGAACATCAGAGGAGTGTGAATGAGGCAGAGGGTAGGAGTTCGAGTGAAAGTACAGGGAGCAGAAGACAGAACAAGGGAGGGAGAGACACAAGATAGAGTGAGCACGGGGGAGCAGGAGAGCAAAGCAGAGTGACATTGTGAGATATAGAGCAGCATAGCAACAGACCCTGCAGCCCACAATACCTGTGCAATTGATAGTGGTCCCTTCTTCCTACATACGTCCATTTCCCATCATTTTCTGCACAGTAGTGTGTCTAAGAGCCCCTTAAACACTTCTGTCAAACTTGGCAATGCATTCCAGGCACCCACCATTCTTGTGTAAAAATAAAATTCCCTGTGTACTTCCTTTAAACTTCCCCTTCTCATCTTAAAATTACATCTTCTAGTATTGGACATTTCTATCCTGGGAAAAAGACTCTGACTATCTACTATCCAATATCCTCTCACACTGGACATTTCTCCCCTGGGAAAAGACTGACTATCTACTATCTAATATCCTCCAGAACTGGACATTTCTACCCTGGGAAAAGACTCTGACTATCTACTATTTAATATCCTTTATTTGCTAAGGCTACTGGGGAGAGTTTAAACTAGAATTGTTAGGGGGTGGGAACGGAACTGAAAAGGCTGGGGAAGAGGAGGTTGGCTCATAAATAGAGAAAGCTTGTAGACAGTGCGAGAGGGAGGATAGGCAAGTGATAGAGAAGGGATGCACTCAGACTGATGGTTTGAAATGTGTCTATTTTAATGCAAGGAGTGTTGTGAACAAAGCGGATGAGCTTAGAGTGTGGATCAGTACTTGGAGATATGATGTGACGGCCATTACAGAGACTTGGATGGCTCAGGGGCAGGAATGGTTACTTCAAGTGCTGGGCTTTAGATGTTTCAGAAAGGACAGGGAGGGAGGCAAAAGAGGTGGGTGCGCAGCACTGTTGATCAGAGATAGTGTCACAGCTGCTGAAAAGGTGGACGCCATGGAGGGATTGTCTACTGAATCTCTGTGGGGGAGGTTAGGAACAGGAAGGGGTCAATAACTTTACTAAGTGTTTTTTTTAGGCTGCCCAATAGTAACAGGTAAGAGGACAGGGAAACAGATCCTGGAAAGGTGTAATAACAGAGTTGTCGCGATGGGAGATTTTAATTTCCCAAATATTGATTGGCATCTCCCTAGAACAAGGGGTTTAGAGGGGATGGAGTTTGTTAGGTGTGTTCAGGAAGGTTTCTTGACACAGTATTTACTCCTCTCGTGATAATAAAATATTTTATCAGATCTCCCCTCAGCTGCTGACACGCTAGGGAAAGCAGCTGTTTGCTCAACTTCTCCTAAATCTCTAATCCAGGCAACATTTTGATGAACCTGTAACCTTTCCAAAGCCTCCACATCCTTCCAATAATGGGGCAACCATACACAATACTCCAAGTGAGGCCTAAATGAACCTTTGTACAACTGCATCATAAAAAAGCAGGCAAGAGTAAGAGTGAAAGTGGTGAACGGAAGTTGGATCATACAATTACTTGCCAAAGCAGCAGGGCAATGTTTTAAATCCAGGTGGTGAGTAATTCAAATAAACAGATTGAGTAACGACCATCATTATCCCTCCATCACAGGTGCAGGAGAAGTGTCCATGGGATAGAGCCCGAGAAACAGCTGTGTGTTTTTGCTGATGATGTCAACATGCCAGCAAAGGAGAAGGATGGAGCACAACCTCCTGTGGAGCTGCTGCGACAGTGGATCGATCACGGCTACTGGTTTGACAGGTATGCTGACGGGACAACACTGTATGCAGGACTGATGGGAGGGTTTGTCTTTGCCTATTTATGATGCAGTATGGGTGAGGGAGAGTGAGGGAATGTGACAAAATGAGTGTCTGCAGTGTTTCCACTCTCTAGGCGCCTCCATACCCGATGGTACAACAAGTTGGAATATTCTCATGATACATCTGCAGAAATTTGTTCGTCTTTGTTGACGTAGCAAATTTCCTCAAACTCCTAATAAAATATAGTCACTCACTGGGCCCAGGATAGATCTTCAGAGATGTTGACACCTAGGAACTTAAAGCTGCTCACCCTTTCCTCTGCTGATCCCTTGATGTGGACTTCACTTCCCCTTCCAAAAATCCACAATCAATTCCTTGGTATTACTGATGTTGAATGCAGGGTCAATGCAACACCACTCAACCAGCTGATCTATCTCTCTCCTGTATGCCTTCTCATCACCACCTGCCAACAACAGTTGTGTCATCAAGAAATTTATAGATGACATTTGAGCTGAATGTAGCCACACAGTCATGGGTGTTGAGAGAGAAGAGCAGTGGGCTTGAGGTGCACCTCTGTTGATTGTCAGTGAAGAGGAGATATTGTTTCCAATCCACACTGACTGTGGTCTCCTGATCAGAAAGACAAGTATCCAGTTACAGAGGGAGGTACAGGGACCCAGGTTTTGGAAATTGTTGATCAATACTGAGGGGCTGATGGTGTTGAACACTGATCTGTAATCAGTAAACAGCAGTTTGACACAGGTATTGCTGTTGTCCAGGTGATCCAAGGCCGTTAGAGAGTCAGTGAGATTGCATCTCCGTAGATCTATTGTGGCAGTAGGCAAATTGCAGTGGGTCCAGCTCCCACTGAGTCTGGAGTTAATTCTGGTCATGACCAACCTTACAAATCATTAATCACAGTGGATGTGAGTGCAACTGGGTGATAGTCATTGAAGCAATTCACCTGGGCAGCAGTATGTCTGTGATAGTACAAAGGGCCTGTATGGGACATAAGTTTGTTGAAGCACATTGATGGCCCTTTTGGAGAGGGGAGAGGGGAGAGGGGAGAGGGGACTACATTTGATCTCCTACTGGGAAATGAGGTTGAGTGAGTGGTTGGTGGAGGAGGAATACAGAACACAGAACAGTATAGCATGGGGCAAGCCCTTTGGCTCACTAGCTTCTAATGAACCTGATCCTTCTTCACTGTACGTTGACCATACCCCTCCCTTTTCTGCATATTCATGTGCCTGACTAAGAGCCTCTTAAACACCCCTATCATATCTGCCTCAACCACCATCCCCGGCAGCACTTTCCAGCCATTCACAACACATTGTCAGAAAACTTGCCTCACACATCTTCTTTGATCTTAACACAAACCTTCGCTCCTTCCGTCACAATAGACAGGACCTCCCGGTTTCCAACCCTCTTCAACTCTGCCTCTCATTCCCAGCTAGATATGTCCATACATGGCCTCCTCTACTGCCATGATGAGGCCAAACTCACGTTGGAGGAGCAACACCTCATCTACCGTCTGGGTAGCCTCCAGCCTGGTGTTATCAACATTGAATTCTCCAATTTCCAGTAATTCCCTCCCCCTCCCCCTCCCCCTTCCCTCTCTGCCTCTCTCCCCTTTCAACTTTCTGCTTCTTTATCTCTACAGTTCTTTCATGCTTATCCCCTCCCTCTCCCCCTTTTATCTTTCCTCTGATTGGTTTTCCACCTGGCGCCTCTAGGCCCTACCCCCTCCCCTATCTCTATTACTGGGCTTCAGCCCTCTCTTCCCCCCCCCCCCCCCCGCAGTCCTGATGAAGGGTCTCGGCCCAAAACATCGGCTACTCTTTTCTCACGGATGCTGCCTGACCTGCTGATTTCTTACAGCGTTGTGTACGTATTCTTTGATCTTAAACAACCGCCCGCCCTACCTGAAATACATGTCCTTTAGTATTAGATATTTTCTGCCTCCCATACTCCTATAAAACATTTATCAAATCTCCCCTCAGCCTCCGCGTCCGTGTTGATTGTGGACTGTGTGCTGGTCAATCCGCGTTGATGGTGGACTGTGTGCTGGTCAGTCCGCATTGATGGTGGACTGTGTGCTGACGAGTCCGCATTGATGGTGGACTGTGTGCTGGTCAGCCCGCATTGATGGTGGACTGTGTGCTGGTCAGTCCGCATTGATGGTGGACTGTGTGCTGGTCAGTCCGCGTTGATGGTGGATTGTGTGCTGACGAGTCCGCATTGATGGTGGACTGTGTGCTGGTCAATCCGCGTTGATGGTGGATTGTGTGCTGACGAGTCCGCATTGATGGTGGACTGTGTGCTGGTCAGTCCGCGTTGATGGTGGATTGTGTGCTGACGAGTCCGCATTGATGGTGGACTGTGTGCTGGTCAGTCCGCATTGATGGTGGACTGTGTGCTGGTCAGTCCGCATTGATGGTGGACTGTGTGCTGGTCAGCCCGCATTGATGGTGGACTGTGTGCTGGTCAGTCCGCATTGATGGTGGACTGTGTGCTGACGAGTCCGCATTGATGGTGGACTGTGTGCTGGTCAGCCCGCATTGATGGTGGATTGTGTGCTGATGAGTCCGCATTGATGGTGGACTGTGTGCTGGTCAGTCCGCATTGATGGTGGACTGTGTGCTGACGAGTCCGCATTGATGGTTGACTGTGTGCTGGTCAGCCAGCATTGATGGTGGACTGTGTGCTGGTCAGTCCGCATTGATGGTGGACTGTGTGCTGACGAGTCCGCATTGATGGTGGACTGTGTGCTGGTCAGCCCGCATTGATGGTGGATTGTGTGCTGATGAGTCCGCATTGATGGTGGACTGTGTGCTGGTCAGTCCGCATTGATGGTGGACTGTGTGCTGACGAGTCCGCATTGATGGTTGACTGTGTGCTGGTCAGCCAGCATTGATGGTGGACTGTGTGCTGGTCAGTCCGCATTGATGGTGGACTGTGTGCTGACGAGTCCGCATTGATGGTGGACTGTGTGCTGGTCAGTCCGCATTGATGGTGGACTGTGTGCTGACGAGTCCGCATTGATGGTGGACTGTGTGCTGGTCAGCCCGCATTGATGGTGGACTGTGTGCTGGTCAGCCCGCATTGATGGTGGACTGTGTGCTGACGAGTCCGCATTGATGGTGGATTGTGTGCTGACGAGTCCGCATTGATGGTGGATTGTGTGCTGACGAGTCCGCATTGATGGTGGACTGTGTGCTGACGAGTCCGCATTGATGGTGGATTGTGTGCTGATGAGTCCGCATTGATGGTGGATTGTGTGCTGACGAGTCCGCATTGATGGTGGACTGTGTGCTGGTCAGTCCGCATTGATGGTGGACTGTGTGCTGGTCAGTCCGCATTGATGGTGGACTGTGTGCTGGTCAGTCCGCATTGATGGTGGACTGTGTGCTGGTCAATCCACGTTGATGGTGGATTGTGTGCTGACGAGTCCGCATTGATGGTGGACTGTGTGCTGGTCAGTCCGCATTGATGGTGGACTGTGTGCTGACGAGTCCGCATTGATGGTGGACTGTGTGCTGGTCAGTCCGCATTGATGGTGGACTGTGTGCTGGTCAGTTCATGTTGATGGTGGACTGGTGCTGACGAGTCCGTGTTGATGGTGGACTGTGATCTGTTCAGTCCATGGTGATGGTGGTCTGTGTGCTGATGAGTCCGTGTTTATGGTGGACTGTGTGATGGTCAGTCCGTGTTGATGGTGGACTGTGTTCTGACGAGTCTGTGTTAATGGTGGACTGTGTGCTGGTCAGTCCGTGTTGATGGTGGACTGTGTTCTGGTCAGTCCGTGTTGATGGTGGACTGTGTGCTGATGGGTCCATATTGATGGTGGACTGTGTGCTGGTCAGTCCATGTTGATGGTGGACTGTGTTCTGGTCAGTCCGTGTTGATGGTGGACTGTGTGCTGATGAGTCTGTGTTGATGGTGGACTGTGTGCTGGTCAGTCCATATTGATGCTGGACTGTGTGCTGACGAGTCTGTGTTGATGGTGGACTGTGTGCTGATGAGTCCGTGTTGATGGTGGACTACATGCTGATGAGGATGTTGTGTGGTTGCAGGAATGACTCCAGCATCTTCCGCCTTCAGACCAAGTCCCTAGTGGCAGCAATGGTTCCTCCCAGCGGTGGGCGCAATTCCATCAGCCCGCGCTGTCTGCGACACTTCAACATCATTGCTCTTGATACCTTCAGTGAAGTCACAGTGACATCCATCTTCCAACCTGTGGTGAACTGGCACTTCAACAGGGGCTTCAACATCTCCCTGAAAAGATATTCCAGGGTAAGAGTCTTATCACAGGCAGAAGGTAAAGGTGATATTTTGCCTTGGTGAAGGGTGTTCACTCTATTTCTCTTCCCACCAATGTGACCTGACCTAAAGTCAGAGTTATTGAGTCAACCAGCCTGGAAACAGGCCCTTTGGCCCAACTCAGCTGTGCTGACCAACTAGCAAAACCGAGCTAACCCCACTTCCACCATTGTCCCATAGTCCTCTCAGTCTTTCCTATCCGTGCATCTGTCCAAATGTCTTTAAAATGTTGACATTGTAGCCACCTCTGGCAGTGGTAGTTTCATATACCCACCAACTGCTGTGGAAAACCCTGCCCCTCAGGTCCCCTCTCATCTTTCCTCTATTTCAAACTCCCCTTCCCTGGGGAGAAGACTATGAACATCCATTTATGTGTGCCCCTCATGATTTTACAAACCTCCATAAGGTCACTCCTCAGCCTCCTGCACTCCTGGAAAATCAGTCCCAGCCCTTCCAGACTCTCCTTGTAACTCCAGCCATCCATTCCTGGTAACATCATTGCTTTGTCCCCTCTCCAATTTAATGACAAACTGTTAAGTGTTTTCTGTTGCAGCACACACAAACTGCTGGAGAAACTCAGCAGGGCAGACAACATCTATGGAGGGAAAGATTAAAGATTTAAAGATTTGTTAAAGATTGCATATGTATATTGAATGAACAATGAAATGTGTCATTTGCATCAAATCAAATTAGCGAGATTTGAGCTGGAGGAACCCAGCATCTGTGGAGGGAAATAGTGGGCATTCCAAGGTTGGGTAAGTGATCTCACTAGATGTGTGGACTGGCACTTCAACAACTCCCTGAAAAGATATTCCAGGGTAAGAGCTAGCCGCAGCCTGTTCACAGGCAGAAGTTAAAGACCAACGAATACTGAAGCAGGAACGGATTTCTCTAGTGAGAATCACACGTGTTGCCATGCTTCTAGAGCCAACATAACATGCCCACCACTCACTAAACCTAACCTGTACATCGGCCGGCTGGTGGTCCAATGGCATCAGCACCGGACTCTGGAGCGAAGGCTCCCGAGTTCGAATCCAAGTCGGGCCACCCCCGAACACACTTTCTGTCCGTGCCAGGTTAAGTGTCGAGCTAGCCACTTGATCTCGTAAAAAAAACAAGGGTCGAGTCAGGAGCGTTCATACCGTGACCCGGTTAATCCGAAAGGAGACTAATCCTGACACCACGCGTCAAACAAGAATGGCTGACTATCTGGTGTGACACGCAAAAAAAACCTGTACATCCTTGGAAAGTGGGAGGGAACCAGAGCACCCAGAGGAAACTCACACAATCACAGGGAGAACTTACTAGCTCCTTGCAGGCAGCAGTGGGAATTGAATCCCAAACTTACAGCTGGCGCTGTGAAGCATTGCGCTAATCGAAATGAACAGTCTGCTCTTGTTTTATGTACTTCCTCAGACACCCTGTGCCTCACTGTGGCGACAGTCTCCAGTGCACCCAATGTTGTATCACTCCAACTTTCAAGCAGATGAAGTGAAGCAACAGACATCGCTGAATTTTCCCTCCCTGGTTCAGATCTCTTATTTTTATTTATTTAGAGATATGTATGAGTCTTGCTGCCCAATTACACCTGTGACCAATTAACGACTAACCTGGGGTGGGGGGTGCTGGAGCATCTCGAAGAACCCCAACTGGTTACTGGGAGAACACACAAACTCCATAATGATGGCAGAGGGAATTGAACCCAGGTCACTGGTGCTGTGATAGTCTTATGCTAGCTGTTATGTTATGGTGCCACACCATGCAGACATCCCAGTGGGAGTGACCCTTGAAATGTTCCCAGTGTCCATACACACATAGTGACATCACTTCCCAAACAACACCCCTTCCCTGCAACCGTAAAATGTCCACTATTACCCTCCTCAGATGCTGCCTGCTCGGCTGAGTTCCTCCAGTAGTTTGTCTCTGCTGTTCCTCAGAAAGTAAGATTGGGGTCCATTGACCCAGCCTAACATTAGGGCCCATAGATCCCAGTGGTCCCTTCTGCTGCCCAGCCCTGGCCTCAGCCCCAGATGCTGTGTCTCCAATCCTGTGCAGGGCTTGTGTCTGAAACTGGAAATGGTATTATCGTCCATGTACTGAGATACAGTGAAGAGCTTCTCTTATATACTGTCCATACAGAGCAATTCATTAAACAGTGCAGTGGGGTAGAGTCAGATAAAATGCAGAACAGAGTGCAGTGCAGGTGGACAATAAAGTACAAGACTGTAATGAAGTAGACTGTGAGTTCAAGAGTCCATATTATTATACCAAGGAACCATTTAATAACAGCAGGATAGAAGCTGTCCTTGGGCTTGGCTTGGTGGTGCATGCTTTCAGGTGTTTGTACCTTATGCCCGGTGGGGCAGGAGAGAATGCCCAGGGTGTCTTGGGGCCTTTGCCTATACTCTCTGCTTAACTGAGGAAGTAAGTAGTGTAGACACAGTCCATGGAGTGGAGGTTGATTTTTCAGTGATGTACTGAGCAGGGTCCACAACTGGTTCAATGGATCAATTTACAATCTGAGAATGTATCCAATATACAACCCAAAATCCTTACTCTTCACAGACGTCCACAAAACAGAAAAATACCCCCCAAAAACTGATTGACAGAAAGATCAGAGCCCCAAAACCCCCTTCCACATCCCATGCACAAGCAGCAGCAAAAACATTAACCGCTCCCCCACCCCTCCCCCATTTGCTTCAGCAAAACCAGCAGCCCCCTCCCCCCAGCAAAGCTGCCGAAGTGACCTTGATCTAAAGTCCATCAGAAACTACAGTCCATCCCAACACCGGTGTCTCAGACAGACTCCCTCTCACTAGCGAGGGAGAGAGACGTCACTTCTGCAACAAGTGAGAGTGGGAGACCAGCAACTTGCCTTTTTGATGTTGCAATCTGCCACGTCGCCTCTCCAAGCACCCCTGACTCAAGAACCGATAGGCTGTCACCCTCCATTGAGAGAGGAAAAGAGAGAGGTCACAAGTGCAGAGCCTTCTTCCAACAGTGGTGCACACAGTCTGCAAACTGACTACAGTGCACTATGTCACAGGTAAAGCAGTTGCCACACCATCCAGATGAGGTGTCTTCTGTGGTGCATTG
This sequence comes from Hemitrygon akajei, assembly GCF_048418815.1. Classification (NCBI taxonomy): domain Eukaryota; kingdom Metazoa; phylum Chordata; class Chondrichthyes; order Myliobatiformes; family Dasyatidae; genus Hemitrygon; species Hemitrygon akajei. The sequence goes on along the minus strand of NC_133137.1, from coordinate 40,888,389 downwards.
AAAAAAATTAGTGAGGGTCAAACGGGATGGGACATACCAAATTCCTTAAACCTCCTGAGGAGCTTGGACCAGGACCATAAGATCATTAGACATAGGAGCAGAATTGGGCCATTCAGCCCATCGAGTCTGCTCCACCATTCGATCATGGCTGATCCCAGATCCTACTCAACCCTATACACCTGCCTTCTTGCCATATCCTTTGATGCCCTGACTGATCAGGAAATTATCAAATTTTGCTTTAAATATACCCACGGACTTGGCCTCCACAACTGTCTGTGGCAGAGCATACCTCAGACTCTGGCTAAAAAAATTCCTCTTTACCTCTGTTCTAAAGGGTCATCCGTCAGTTTTGAGGTTGTGCCCTCTAGTTCTGGATACCCACACCAAAGGAAACATCCTCTCCACAGCCACCCTATCCAGTCCTTTGAACATTCGGTAGGTTTCAATGGGATCCCCAAGCATTCTCCTAAATTCAAGTGAGTACAGGCCCAAAGCGCCAAACACTCCTCATATGTTAACCCCTTCATTCCCGGAATTATCTTTGTGAACCTCCTCTGGACTCTCTCCAATGACAACACATCCTTTCTGAGATATGGGGCCCAAAACTATTGACAATACTCCAACTGTGGCCTGACTAGTGTCTTATAGAGGCTCAGCATTATCTCCTTGCTTTTATAGTCTATTCCCCTTGAAATAAATGCCAACATTATATTTGCCTTTTTTACCACAGACTTTACCTGTAAATTAACCTTATGGGAGTCTTGCATAAGGATTCCTAAGTCCCTCTGCACCTCTGATGATTGAACCTGTTTCCCATTTAGATAATAGTCAGCTCTTTCATTTTCTTTACCAAAATACATTATCACATATTTCCCATAACTGTATATCATCCACCACTTTTTTGCCCATTCTTCCAATTTGTCTAGGTCCTTCTGCAATCACATTGCTTCCTCAGCACTACCTACCCCTCCACCTATCTTCGTATCATCTGCCAACTTTGCCACAAAGCCATCAATTCCATTATCCAAATCATTGACAAACGATGTGACAAGTAACGGTCCCAGTACTGACCCCAGAGGAACATCACTAGTCACTGGCAGCCAACCTGAAAAGGACCCCTTTATTCCCATTCACTCCCCCCACCTGTTGCCATTCCTCTATCCATGCTAGTGTCTTTCCTGTAATGTCATAGGATTTTATCTTGCTAAGCAGCTTCATGAGCAGCACCTTATCAAATGCCTTTTGAAAATTCGGGTAACTGACATCCACTGCTTCTCCTTTGTCCATCCTGCTTGTTACTTCCTCGAAGAATTCTAACAGATTTGTCAGGCAAGATTACCCTTTACAGAAACCATGCTGACTTTGACTTATTTTATCATTAGTTCCATGTATCCCGAGACTTTCATTATCCTTCATAATGGACTCCACCACTTTCCCAACCAATGAGGTTGGGCAAACTGGCCGAGAATTTCCTTTCTTTTGCTTTCCTTCCTTCTTAAAGAGTGCAGTGACATTTGCAATTTTCCAGTCCTCCAAAACCATGACAGAATCAAGTAATTCTTGAAAGATCATAACCAATGCATCCGTTTCCTCTTCAGCAACCTCTCTCAGGACTCTGGGATGTAGTCCATCTGGTCCAGGTGACTTATCTACCTTAAGACCTTTCAGTTTGTCTAGCACTGTTTCCTTTGCAACAGCAATGTCACTTATTCCTGCTCCCTGACAGTCACAGACCTCTGCAACACTGCTACTGTCTTCCACAGTCAAGGCTGATGCAAAGTACTTATTAAGTTCATCTGCCACTTCTTTGTCCCCCATTACCAAAACCAGCGGCATCTTAAATTAAGCTTTAAATCTCTAAGAAAATTATTAAATTCAGTTATATATCGCTATAATAAAACAGATTTAAAAAAAGAAGGGTTAATAGTATATTTAACCAAACTAAATTTACAGAAATATTAATTAGTAATATCATAAGTAACTAAATCCTCCCAGATATATATATAAAAAGAAACCGTATTAATAGGAAAGAAAACTACCAGTTAGTAAATTAAGAAACAACAAAAAGAAACATCAAAACCAAATATTAGATAAAAGGAACAAATCCCTTTATCCTCTTTTCTCAGTCAAATATCTAATTAGCCATTTAAACAGTCAAACTTGAGCCGTAAATCTTCTTTCCAAAAAAAATCCAATAGGATATAATAATAAGCAGGTTTTCTTATCTTCTTTTATTAATCTCTCAATAAAATATCCAATTAGCCTTCATATATTTTCTTTTTAAACTATGAATAATATACAAATAATCAAACAGCTTTTCAGATAGTTCATTCGGTAGTAACATCGGTGACAGTGATAGGTATAGCCTGAACAAAATCCAGCGAGGCTTTGGGGTCGAAGAAAATACGTGGAGAAGAATTAGGAGGAGAAACTTTCATTTTTGTTGGATATCTCAGAAAGGGAAATAATTTCTTATCATATGCTTGTTTCATTGCCGAAGCAAATCTTAATCTTTGTTCCATTACTTCTTTCGGGTAATCTTCATAAAAACGCAGCTCAGACCTGTTGAATCTGAAAACTCTCTGTTTTCGTGCCTGCCGCATTCTTTGATCTTTAATTTTAAAGTGATGAAGGCAAACCAAAATAACTCTTGGTCTGCTTGAGTTTTTAAATTTCAAAAGCCTGAGTGCTCTTTCAATAGCAGGCGGCTTTGATAAAATAGTCCGAAATAAAGTATGAAAGAGCTTACCAAAGTAAACTGTTAAATCTCCATTTTCAGCTTCTTCTTGCAATCCAATGATTCGTATGTTATTTCAGCGAGACCTGGTTTCTAAATCTATAATCTTATCATGATATTTTTGCAAATGGGTTGTAGTTTCAGACAATTTCTGCTTGGTTAACTTAAATTCCTCTTCGTGTTTAGTAACTTGAGTCTCCACATCTTTAAGATTTCTTTTTTTTTGTAATTTTTTTATTGAAGTTCATCAAACAAACATTTCCATAAGATGTATTTCAGACATTGTACATATATATCATATAATCATATATATCACAAAATCTCCACAAAGTATTTATCTGGGGTATACACTTATAGAAAAGAGTGGAAAGAAAAAACAAGCAAAAGGAAAGAACTATGTACAAGTAGGGAGTGATCTTTTTTTTTTACAACAGATTCATTGATTTGTGAGAATAAAATCAGGCCTATGAGGCATTATGTAGTTAAACCATTTTTCCCAGTATGAATCAAATTGTTCCAGCTTATGATTAACAGATACTGTTATCTTCTCCATTTTGTAAATGTCCATTGTAATTTCCATCCATGTATTTAAAGTTGGGCTCTCCTGTGATAACCATTTCCTATTAAGAGTCTTTTTACCAGCCACCAATAGTATATTCATTAAATATTTATCTCTATTCAACCATTCTTGAGGTATATATCCAAAATATAAGGTCTTATTCTCCAAGGGTATTTCACATTTAAAGATGTCTTGTAGGGCATTGTGTATCCCCCTCCAACAGTTTTTGATAACAGGGCAGTCCCAAAAAATATGATAATGATTTGCATTTTGATTTCCACAATTTCTTCAGCAAACAGGGAGGTTACCATCATAATGGGATTTCTCAGAGGGTGTAATAAAATATCTTATCGAGTTTTTCCATCCAAACTCCCTCCATTTCTGTGAATTGGTACACTTCCATTGATATCTCCATATTGTTGTCCATTCTTCCTCAGATATAATTATCCCTCCTTCCTTCTCCCATTTTGTTTTAATGTATGAAGTGGAATGTGTTTTAAGATTTGACAACCCCTTACACATGCTTGAAATGATTCTACTACCATTATCTGAATTATATGCTTATTATATGCTTTTCTAAAGAGCTCTATCAAGCATGTATTTGCCTTGGTTACATTTTTAAGCATCTTATTAACATATTGTCACATCTGTAAATACCGATAAATATCTTGTTTTTCTAATACCGTAGATTCCGGACTACCTGATTAAAAGCCGCTGGCTCTAATTTTAGAAAGAAAATCAATTTTTTACTTGTACAGGCCGCACCGGATTTTCGGCCGCACCGGATTTTCGGCCGCAGGTGTCCCACGTTGTAATATGAGATATTTACACAGAAAGATATTACACGTGAGGATTTTTTAACTTTTAATTAAATCCATATGGTAACATAAACAAATACATATTGCAAATGCTTTTTTTCGAACCGTGCCTGTAACGCGGCTACTTTTAAATATACGTTGCGTATACTTTTTTACTGAACAACATTCCAATATCTCCTAACGACTGGTAAAAAATATATATACTGCAGCCTACCAGGAAAAGTTATTGATCGCCTTTAACTTAAAAGCAGCGTTCGCTCAGATCCAATGCCGCTCGCGTAATGCCGCTCGCGTAATGCCTTCCCGTTTATCGCAAACTGGCATTTTTCCCACAAGACGCGGCGAAACCGGGTGTGACGTCATAGCATCCCGCGATGTAGTACAGAAAACAAATATAGTTAAAACACTTCTAACTTTAACTAGAAAATGAATTACTAAGCGAAAATATTATAAACTAAATAACTGCCATAAAGGCAACACAATGCTTTTCTTCGAGTGTTTTCCATGTTGATGAGGGTGAGTACAAATGACTGATTTACAATAATTTAATTGTGAAAGTGCGCTTGATTTATCGTACAATTTCATTGGACCTCTGTGAACTACTCATCAATTTTATTGGTCTACTGTTACGAGGCAAAATGTTTTTGGCGGCATGAAAAAAATCATGTATTAGCCGCACCGTATTAAAGGCCGCAGAGTTCAAAGCTGTTCAAAATGTGGGAAAAAAGTAGCGGCTTATAATCCGACATCTACGGTAAGTGTTTCTCTTTAAGCATTTCAAAACTGACCAGTGTTCCTTCTTTCATTATGTTACAAAGAACTGTTATTCCTTTAGCTGTCCAGTCCTTAAATCTAGTATCCAATTTATTTGGTGTAAAATCAGAGTCATATGCACACCATTTAAGAATTGCAATATCTTCCTCTAGATTATATTCTCTTACAGTAGTTTTCCATATTTTAAGAGTCAATTTCACCCATGGGTTATCAATAGTATTTATGTACCTTTGCAGGTTGTTATCGGCCAAAATTGCTTGTATGGGGATGGGAAGTACCCGCTCCTCAATGTTTTTCCATTGAGCGTCATATGATGGGTTGCACCAATATATCACAGCTCTCAACTGTGCTGCAAAATAATAATCTCTAACAGAAGGCAAGCCCCATCCCCCCTTTTCCTTTGCTAATTGCAAAGTTTTGAGACGAACTTAGGCCTTTTACCCTGCCAAATATACCTTGATAGCATCTTGTTCCATTCATTGAATTGATTTTGATTAATCTCTATTGGTAGGGTCTGAAAGAGATATAACAGTCTGGGCAGTATATTCATTTTAATAGACTCGATCCTTGAACTGAGACTAAAAACAGGAATCAAGCTCCATCTTGCCACATCTTCCTTAAATTTTTTTATATAAAGGCTGATAATTACATTCTGATAATTTTGCCAAATCTTTTGGCATAATGATGCCCAAATATTTGAAAGACTCTGTGTGCCATGCCCAGGGGTATCGACTTTCAATTTCTCTTAGTGGGTTGTAGTAATATGAAAGTAATTGGGTTTTATCTATGTTGATATCAATCCTGATAATTGACCATATTGTTCAAAGGATTGCATCAATTTAGGTAAAGAGTATGTTGGTTGCCCTAGATAGATCAAAATGTCATCCGCATAACAAGCCAATTTATGCTCTGTCCCTTTAATAGTAATTCCCCTGATATGTTCATTTTGTCTGATGTATTGAGCTAATAGTTCCAGATATAACGCGAAGAGTAGTGGTGACCATGCACAACCCTGTCTCGTGCCCCTTTCTAGGGTAAGACTATTTGATAAATATCCATGGATTTTAATTCTAGCAGTAGGATTGTCATATAGTGTCTGTATAGTTTTAATAATTGTGTCTTGGAAACCAAATCTATGTAAAACTCTGTAAAGAAAATTCCAATTAACCGAATCAAATGCTTTTTCAGCATCCATGCTTATCACTACTGCTTTGATTTTATTTTATTTTTGTATATGATCCATAATGTGAAGTGTCCTTCGTATATTGTCTTGAGTCTGGCGTTGTTGTATAAAACCTGTCTGATCATTACGTATCAGTATGGGTAGAAACACCTCTAATCATTTGGCCATGATGAAGGTAAATAACCTATAATCTACATTAAGAATGGATATTGGTCTAAATGACCCGCATTCCATTTTATCCCTGCCTTCTTTCGGTATAGCTGAGATTATCGCTCCCTTCCAACTGGGTGGCATTTGTGCCTTTTTTAGAGCCCAGTTCAGTGTGGGGAGTAAAACAGGAATTAACTCATTTTTAAATTCTTTGTATCACTCTGCCGTATACACATCTGATCCTGGTTACTTGCTTAATTTAAGCCTACTAATTGCAGCTTTTAATTCAACATCAGTTATGTCAGCAGTCATCGTTCTATTTTGTTCTTCGCTTAAAGTGGGTAACTCTAGAGAATTCAAGAAGGTGTCAATTTGGGTTATGCTTCCCCCTGGAACTTTGGAATATAGTGTTTTGTAAAACACTTCAAAAGCTTCTTGAATTTCACTTAGCTTATTTTTTATCATTTTCGTTCTTGGGTCCCTAATTCTATGAATTGTATTTTCTGCTATCTTTTTTTTCAGTTTCCACGCCAGTATTTTCATAGATTTCAATCCACTTTCATAATGTCTATGTTTCAGAAACATTAAGTTTTTCCTGATTTCTTGCGTAGCCAAATTATTTATTTCATTCCTAATTCTTTTAATTTCCCCTAATGTATCCTGTGCCAAATTCAATTTGTGTTTTTTCTCTAGTTCCTTCAGCCTATTTTGTAATTCCTCTAATGTTTTATTCCTTTTTTTTTCTTATATGAAGATAGCGCTATAATTTTCCCTCTTAAGACCGCCTTCAGAGTATCCCATAAAATGGGAGGTGAAACCTCTCCATATCATTAAATTCTAAGTAGAGACCAATTCCTTTTTTAATTTGTTCTTTAAAGTACAGATCATTGAGTAGACTTGAATTTAGTTTCCAAATAGTATTCTTTGGTTGTACGTCAAAATCAACAGATAAATATATCGGTGCATGGTCACTTACATCTATTGTCCCAATTCCACAGGTGTTTATTTTGTCTTTGTCTTTTCCAAATGTTATGAAATAGTCTATTCTTGTATATACAGAATGGGGAGCAGAATAATGAATGTAATCCCTTCTGTCAGGGAAAAGGTCCCTCCATATATCAATTAAACCAACATCCTCAAAAAGTGGATTAACTTTCTTATGTAAAGATTTTGTTTCATAGGTTTTTCTATTGGAAGAGTCTATGTTTGGTTGTAATTGTAAATTTAAGTCTCCCCCACATATCAGGAGACCTTCTGTTTCTGTTACCATAATATCAGTAATTTTCTGAAAGAAACCAATATCACTTCCCGGGGGTGCGTATATATTCAATAGAGTAACTGAATTGCAGTCTATATTCCCCCTTACCAGAATATATCTGCCTTCTTTATCTCCCATTTCAAATATTTTTTCAAAATTTAGCTTACTTGAGATAAGAATAGCAACTCCTCTCCTAGGCCCTGATTTATATGAGGAGAAAAACAGATTAGTGAAGCCCATTCTCTTTAGTTTTTTATGCTCATTATCAATTAAATGAGTTTCCTGTAAATATACTACATGGGCTTGTTCTTTTTTCATTTTGGATAAAATTCTCTTAGTTTGATTGGATTTAATAGCCCATTTACATTAAAAGAAATTAATTTACCTTGTCCTTAGCCATCTGTATTTATCTGTCAATGTATCATTGAAATTAGAATAAAACTTAATCGATCTACTCCCTGAACAAATAAGAACCAAGAAACTCAAATAGTAACAAAAATGGCAATGAACGTGTGATTCCAAGGCTGAGGTCTCTAGTAGATGACCCTGCGTTGAGCTAGAGGAAATGTCTAACTGTGGGGGATAACCCTTCCTACTTGTGAGTTGAGGGCCCCCATTGCAGTATTCATAAAAGTCAGTGAACAAATCCATTACACAGAAAAGATTTCCCTGTGTACTCCTATATATACATATATATATATATATACACACACATTACACACATACACATATGTGCACACATATATGTGCACACACACACATATATATATATATATATATATATATTCTCATTTTGGTGGGGAAAAGGAGCAAGTGAGCGAATAAAGAATAACAACTAAGTAATATAAAATACACATTATAATAAGTATTTCTTGAGATAGGTATATCACCGTGTACTTTTGTTTCTGTTTAGCTTCTCAACATTTTTAAAGTTAGCCAAACCTTATGGCTCTTCTGAAGGGGGTGAGGACTGTCTTTGGGAAACTCCCGGTCTCTTCCTGATATGTTTCTCTCAGCCTCCTCCCGTCTCCTGCCTTCTCGATTCTCACACTATTTCCCAAGCCGAGCGGGACAATTCCTCAGCCAGGCTTTCCTTCATTTTGGTCTCGCTGATGGGCAACCCTCTGGCCTTCATGTCTGTAGTCACCTCTTCCACTGTCTGGTACAACTGCGTCCCGTTGTCATAAAACACTCGAAGTTTAGTAGGGTACGGAGTTTGAAATCTAATCTTATTTTGCTTTAATACTCGCTTTACTTTGGAGTATTCTTTGCGTTTCTGGAGGACCGCGGGGGATAATCTTGGTCGAAATATATTAATTTATCATCATAAAACACTCTCTTCTTACCCCAGGCCCTTCGTAGAATCTCCGCCTTGGTGCTGTACTGAAAGAATTTAATTATTATTGAGCGTGGCTTTCTATCCTGGGTAGGTTTCGGAACGAACGCGCAGTGGGCTCTTTCGACTTCCAGCTCCATAGCCGGGGGAAGATCCAGCGTCCCGCAGTAACTTTCTGACAAACTCCATCAACGCTCCTTCAGGAACGTTGTAGATTCTGATATTTTTTCCGCCATGATCTTCCCTCCAGGTCCAGCAGTTTACCTTCTTGGTGAGGTATTATTTTTATTGTCTTGCTCAGTATCCACTTCACGTTATGAACACGATCTTCCACCTTCTCAATTCGAGTCTCTGCCACCACTATTTTTTGATTAACGCTGGTGAGCTCTGCCTTAATATCACGGAGCTGCTGCTTTATATCTTTCTGGACCTCCATTATTTCTTTCAGGATTTCGAAGACATTCTCCGCTTCAACTGAATGAAGCCCAGCAGCCGCCTCGCTCACACGCGGTTGGGTCGGAGAGCTGCTCGCTGCACTCCTCTTGGACGCAGGCTCCACAGTGTCGCTTTTTTTATTTCCATTTCTTCTCCCTATTCTTGCCCCTCTTTTCAGTTCAAATATTTTTTGAAAAATATTATATTTGACAGGTTAATGGGGCTTAATACACATTTTTCCGGAGGAGCTAGTGACTTAAGCTGCCATTCTCGACGATGACATCACCGGAAACCACATCTTTAAGATTTCCCAGAAATAACTTCATTTCACTATTATTCTTTTCCTGTTGATCTTTAATTACCGTATTCTGTTCTTGAATTAAATTCAATGTCCGAACGATGTTTTCAGCCCATGATGGCATTTTATCAGAACTTTCCTTCGGCACCTTTTCTTTTCCATTACCTTTTCCATTCCCTTTGTCAGTAGATCCATGCAAATTCTTCCCACTTCTCATAAACATATTACTCCCCTTCAAGAGTCAGCAATTAAAAATTATGAATTCAAAATTTAAGCTGCGGGGGAGAGAGAGAAAGCTAAGAGTGGCACAGAGTCACTGCCACTCCATCGACAGACAGAGGCGGTCTCCTATACATTGAAATGTATGTCTTCATATCAATTTATATTAATAAAGAAATCTGACTCTGATTCTCAAACTTCAGTCACTAAGGTGAAGGTTAATCTTATCATTGGTGCCACATTCACCGAGTGCTGACTCCCAAGATCTGAGAGTGGTTCATGTTGTCTCGTAAACAGGTTGTGGACCTTCACTGTTAAGCATTGATCCTGTTGCTTCAGTGAACATCTCAGCATAGACATGAGTGAGCATACATATTACCTGCATACTGAGCTCGACCTTGCTTCTGGAGCACGACTGACGTCATTCCTAATGCTCCTCTAGACCTGGTGCAGTTCAGCACGACCCTCACTGGAGGAAAGGTAGAGTGTTGCATTATGTCCGGGTGAGAATCGCTGTATCCCATCCCCTAGCCAACACTCCATGTATCAGACCCTCTCGTGGTGATGCTATAGCAAGAGACATCTCACACAGTTTAAGATGAAACCTCTGCAGATGCTTCCCTAATGGGATAATGGTTACAACAATTATAAATGTTTACACTGTTGTTCTTTTCCTTTGAGAAGATTTTGCTCTGCGCTACCACGGAAATGTACACGCAAGTTGTGCAGCACTTCCTGCCGACACCTTCCAAGTCACATTACATATTCAAACTGAGAGACTTCTCCAGAGTCATCCAGGTAATGCACAGACAGGACTGAAATTATCCCGGTAGGTCATTGTCGATTCTCCCTTTCCCGTGGGCTGAGCCACACTGTTGAGATCACTATTACTGTCTCTCCAGGGTCTGTTGCTCTTGAAACCAGACTGTGTTCCCCCGGGGAACAAAGGGGACCATAAATTGATGAGGCTTTGGATTCATGAAGTCCACCGTGTCTTTTCCGACCGACTGGTTGACAGCCAGGACAGAAAGCTCTTCTTCCAAATTGTCAAGGTGAAGTATTCCTGTAACTGCAGGGGGAGCAGTGCCCATTCTCCTTTGCTGAAAACAGCCCAATGAGCTTTCCAATTTCATATAGCCCCCACCTCGCTCCCCTTCGGATCCTGCTCCAGATCCCTCACGTTCCCTCCATCTCCTCCAGCTTCCCCCTACTACTCATTCCCCCTTCCCCCTTCCCCTCCCACTTCCAAACACTTTAAAAAGGTCCCCAGAACAGAAAATTCTTCCAGTTAATTGGGATGGAAGATCGGCTGACTGGCAGGAGGCAAAGAGTCTGAACGAAGGGGGCCTTTTCTGGTTGGCTGCCATGACAGGTGGAGTTCTGCGAGTATCGGTATTGGGACCGCTCCTTCTTACATTGTATGGCATTGTTTTGGATGACAGAATTGATGGCTTTGTGGCCAAGTTTGCGGGCAGTACAAAAAGACTTAGACAGATGAGGAGAATGGGCAAAACATTGGCAAATGGAATACAGTGCAAGGAAATGAATGGTCATGCACTTTGGTTCCCAAATCCCACTAAGTCTCCAGCTGGGCTCGTGGTTCCCAAATCCCACTAAGTCCGTGGCTGGGGTCGTGCTTCCCAAATCCCACTAAGGCCCTGGCTGGGCTCGTGGTTCCCAAATCCCACTAAGTCTCTGGCTGGGCTCGTGGTTCCCAAATCCCTCTCAGTCCACGACTGGGCTCGTGGTTCCCAAATCCTACTAAGTCTCTGGCTGGGCTCGTGGTTCCCAAATCCCTCTCAGTCCACGACTGGGCTCGTGGTTCCCAAATCCCACTAAGTCCATGACTGGGTCGTGGTTCCCAAATCCTTCGAAGTCCACGACTGGGCTCGTTGTTCTCAAATCCCACTACGTCCACGACTGGGCTCGTGGTTCCCAAATCCCACTAAGTCCACGACTGGGCTCGTGGTTCCCAAATTCCGCTAAGTCCACGACTGGGCTTGTGGTTCCCAAATCCCGCTAAATCCATGACTGGGCTCGTGCTTCCCAAATCCCACTAAGTCCACAGATGGGCTCGTGGTTCCCAAATCCCACTAAGTCTGTGGCTGAGCTCGTGGTTCTCAAATCCCACTAAGTCCACGACTGGGCTCGTGGTTCCCAAATCCCACTAAGTCCACAACTGGGCTCGTGGTTCCCAAATCCCACTAAGTCCACGACTGGGCTCATGGTTCCCAAATCCCGCTAAGTCCACAGCTGGGCTCGTGGTTCCCAAATCCCGCTGTCCGCGGTTGGGCTCGTGGTTCCCAAATCCCACTGTCCACAGCTGGGCTCATGGTTCCCAAATCCCACTAAGTCCACGACTAGGCTCGTGGTTCCCAAATCCTACGAAGTCCACGACTGGGCTCGTGGATCCCAAATCCAACTAAGTCTCCAGTTGGGCTCGTGGTTCCCAAATCCCACTAAGTCCACGACTGGGCTCGTGGTTCCCAAATAACACTAAGTCCACGACTGGGCTCATAGTTCCCAAATCCCACTAAGTCCACAACTGGTCTCGTGTTTCCCAAAACCCACTAAGTCCACGACTGGGCTCCTGGTTCCCAAATCCAGCTAAGTCTACGACTGGGCTCGTGGTTCCCAAATCCCGCTAAATCCACGACTGGGCTCGTGTTTCCCAAATCCCACTAAGTCCACGGCTGGGCTCGTGGTTCCCAAATCCAGCTAAGTCTACGACTGGGCTCGTGGTTCCCAAATCCCGCTAAATCCACGACTGGGCTCGTGGTTCCCAAATCCCACTAAGTCCACGACTGGGCTCATGGTTCCCAAACCCGCTAAGTACACAATTGGGCTCGTGGTTCCCATATCCCACTAAATCCACGACTGAGCTCGTGGTTCCCAAATCCCACTAAGTACACGACTGAGCTCGTGGTTCCCAAATCCCACTGTCCGCGGCTGAGCTGGTGGATCCCAAATCCCCCTAAGTCCATGACTGGGCTCATGGTTCCCAAATCCCCCTAATTCCATGACTGGGCTCGTTGTTCTCAAATCCCACTAAGTCTACGACTGGGTCATGGTTCCCCAATCCTTCTAAGTCCACGACTGGGCTCGTGGTTCCCAAATCCCTCTAAGTCCACGACTGGGCTCGTGGTTCCCCAATCCCACTAAGTCCTGCTGGGCTCGTGGTTCCCAAATCCCACTAAATCTCCGGCTGGGTTCGTGGTTCCCAAATCCCACTAAGTTCACGACTGGGCTCGTGGTTCCCAAAACCCACTAAGTCTCGGCTGGGCTCGTTGTTCCCAAATCCCACTTAGTCCACAACTGGGCTTGTGGTTCCCAAATCCCACTAAGTCTCGGCTGGGCTCATAGTTCCCAAATCCCACTAAGTCCACAACTGGGCTCGTGTTTCCCAAATCCCACTAAGTCGACGACTGGGCTCTTGGTTTCCAAATCCCACTAAGTCCACAACTGGGCTCTTGGTTCCCAAATCCCGCTAAGTCCACTGCTGGGCTCGTTGTTCCCAAATCCCACTGTCCGCGGCTCGGCTCGTGGTTCCCAAATCCCGCTGTCCACAGCTGGGCACGTGGTTCCCAAAGCCCACTAAGTCCACGGCTGGGCTCGTGGTTCCCAAATCCTGCTAAGTCCACGACTGGGCTCGTGGTTCCCAAATCCCGCTAAGTCCACGACTGGGCTCGTGGTTCCCAAATCCCGCTAAATCCACGACTGAGCTCGTGGTTCCCAAATCCCACTAAGTCCACAGCTGGGCTCGTGGTTCATAAATCCCACTAAGTCCCCAGCTGGGCTCGTGGTTCCCAAATCCCACTAAGTCCATGACTGGGCTCCTAGTTCCCAAATCCCGCTGGCCGCGGCTGGGCTCGTGGTTCCCAAATCCCGCTGTCCACAGCTGGGCTCGTGGTTCCCAAATCTCACTAAGTCCATGACTGGGCTCGTGGTTCCCAAATCCTGCTAATTCCACAACTGGGCTCGTGGTTCGCAAATCCCGCTAAGACCCTGGCTGGGCTTGTGGTTCCCAAATCCCACTAAGTCCACGACTGGGCTCTTGGTTCCCAAACCCGCTAAGTACACGATTGGGCTCGTGGTTCCCAAATCCCACTAAGTCCACGACTG